>NC_082342.1:43843550-45043550 GCF_027477595.1 Haemorhous mexicanus
AATAGTCACCTATTATGATTTATTTTTTCTTGACATTTCTTAGGCTCTTCAGAAATAAGTAATAACACTGAGACACACATGGACTTTCAATCCCTGCTTTCACATAGAAATATTTTTGGTACATTTTTTTTCCCCTTTTGTTTGCAGTTACAGCCACCAGATCTGTCTTGCTCTGAACATTTTCCCTCTTCTTGCTCAAAGTCCCAGAGACACAAAGCATTTTGAGTCACTGTGTTAATCTTATATAAATGATTAATTCTTGAGTAGTCAATACTTTGCACAATGCCTACTTCAGATCCTACTGTAATAGCCTCAGGGTTTTGGGTGGGATTTCTTTTTGCACAAACTGTGTAGTAATTCAGTGACTGAGTATATCAGTCACCTCTCTAATCCTTCCTCCCTTCTAATGATGTATCTAAACTCTGTTTACCATCTGCATTTCAATTGCCTGAAAATTTTACATTTTTCAAGAAATCTTCAGAAATCTGGTGTTCTCCAGCTTGACACAGGAGCTGCTTCTTTGACTGCTTCTCTCTTGAGGAATTGAAATCACACAGAGTCCATCACTGTTTTGCTTCTATAGTTTCCACATGTTGTCTCCTCTAGATCTCTGCCTGCTATCTCAGCAGTTCTGCCAGAGATTTGGCTAAATCTTTTCTTAACTGTCTCTATAGCCGGTCTTCTTTCTCTTATGTGTCTACTGGTCTTGAAAAAATGAATTATCTGAATTCAAACCTGCAAAAAAATGCCAACATATTTAAAGCAAATAAATTTCTGTTATCAATCCAAAGAGATGTATCTTGCATACTCTTTGATTCATTGGCACTGATAAGTCACAGCATGGTCTGTCTAAAGAAGAAGCTCTGTCAGTTTCAACATTTGAATTTGTAGTTAGGAACCTTGATTTTTTTTCCTTTTTTCCCCTGCCCTCCCCAAATTGACAAGTTTTTTATATATTCTGTGGGTAAATGATGCAGACTTATAATGTTCTGTGTTTAAAAAAGAAAGTTATAACAAGAGAATTCTTTGCCTGTGAAGGTCAGCTTTACAGTGTTCACTAATTTGTTAATTAAATAATAGAGTCTGCATGTTCAGAACAGCTGATCTGTAAAAGAGAATAACTGAATACACATAAGCCATACAGGTGGATAGCTAGATAGAGGTCAGTAAAGTTCAGACTAGACAAAAAAAAAATTTTTTTTGCTTAGAAATAATAACAATTTCTCTCTGTCTGTGATTCCTTCAGGACGAAGTTAGCAAGACATCACCAATTCTTATTGACTAAATTCAACAGTCTAAAACTACATACTTTTGCTTTGCATCCTGTTTCATGGACCAGCTAGAAAACCTTTTAAATCATGTATAGGCTTTTAAATTATCTGGGGGTAAGGGGGAAAAAAATGCAATGCCCAAAATAGTTTTAGAGATGCTCAGGTTAGCATTTCATTTGATTCTCATTTGAAGTTTAGGAAGTTCAGCTGCTATTTACAGATGGGGCTGATTCAAAATCTCTTCAAAAACCAACAAAATATTAAGGTTAAGAGATTTATGTATTATTTTTTCATATGTCTATGTTGCAGGATCTTAATATATTATCATCCTTTACAGAGAGAAAAGAGAGACATAGCCATACCCATAACTACTAACACCAACTTGAAGTCTGCAATACATAAACCATAGAAAAAGGACACTGTGAATTTTCTTCTACTTCTAAAAAAACTGATTAAAATAGTCTAAATACACAACTTGTGTTCACAGAACTATTATATCCAATCCTTCTTTCCCCTGAATTCTTTATTCCTTGTACTCCATAGGAACAAAATGCTCTGGAAAACTTCTATAGGCATAGAAAATTCTTGATAGTTCAGTTTTAATGATATTTTCAGACAGCAAGGAGTCAAACTCACTAAGTGGTACAGGCTAGTGCAAGCTGTAGTATATATAGCTCTGGTAGCTACCTCATTGAGGAAGAGTTTCTGGTGTTTAAAATTAGTCAAATATTTTCCTTGGCAAGAAATCAATAAGCAGAATCCTTCAGCTTGAGGGGTTCAAGTGGATTTTGTACTAAACCCTAAATAACATGCTTGACAAGCTCTCTTTATGAGCAGGTTCTAAGGGCAGGTCAAGAAGGAAGAAGTTGATCACCGTTTGAGAAGAGCATTCATTACCATACTTAGGGGGTCTAATAACAGGCAGTGTGCCTGAATTACTAGCTGCTATAATATTGCAAATTGTTTTAATGGAAATAGGCACTTAGAAGGAGCAAGTAATGGTCTGTAGCATCTCTTGTGCAGAGAGGTTTTTCTTCTCTCAAAGAATCTGTTTAAGCACTCTTCCTTCGGTCTTATCCTCGGAAGTAAGAGACTGCAGAGATATGCCTTGAACACCTGCAAGAATTGCTCTTTCAAAATTGCATTTGTGTTCTTTTCTTCTTTTCACATTTGTATTATTCACTGTTCTTAATGTTGCCTTTTTTTTAACAAGAGTATATTTCTTTTTCTTGGTAAAAGCAAATGAATGTTCAGTGAATGCAGAAGAGTTATTATAGGAAAAAAAGTGGATTAAAAAACTCCATCAATACAATACCATTTTACTTGATTTTAGAGAAACTTAAAGTAACAGTATATACCCTACAGTCTTTTTCTAGTCATTCTGCCTTGGATGATAATTTTCTCAAAATACTGAATTGAAACTGATCACATCCTGATATCTCTCTTACATTTGTTGCTTTTGCTTCTTTTGTTTCTTTACCATAGGCATATTTCAAATATAGTATACAGCATGCCATCATTATCAGCCTTTTTCTGAAGGAATTTATTTGGCATGCTACACAATGGAGCATGGTTTTTTTTTTCTTTCATTAATAATTTTATTTTGCTTATTTAATAATTTGCTTGTTAACATTTGACATTAACCTCTGTTTGAGGAATATCAATTATTCAAGTTTCTTCTAAAGTCAAAAGACCAAAATAGGAATTTCCACGGGGTTACTCAGAAAAGATCCAAAGAAGGTACATTTTTTGTAGATGGCTAATGTTGATCATGGTATGGGTAACTTTCTAAGTTGTATCACATATAAAACATTCTTTCATAAATATTCTCTTAAGATATATAAAAAATAAACAAGTGTGATTTAAAATTTCTTTAAAAAAGCATGATTGGTGGAATTTTACCTTTATATTTGAGGTCCCACACTAAACATGACTTTTTTATTTAAAGATTTAATGCAAAGTTATGCAGATATTTGAAGAGTGCCTTGGTGAAAAGCTGAAGTGTATTTTTGAGGATACAGTGTGAAAGTATGGCATAGAATCCAGTAAATTTTTACTTTCCTGCCTTAATTTCAACATTTCAAAAGCTGGGAAATAGAGCAGAAGCTATAACAAAAAATGGAATGTAGTGAACAAATTGTAGGGGCCTGTTCAGTGTTCAGCCTTATGTCTCTGAATCCTTCACAAATATTTTTATTTGAACACCAATACTGCCACAATATGGCTCATTGTAGACAAAGAAGAGTCTTTTAAAGATTTCATTCTGGAGTGAATTAGGCTCTATACCTATTCTTAAAGTCATGGTAACTATCAGTTTTCTACCACAAGAAATTAAAGAGGTTATAAAGGAAGACTACAAGAATGTTGATCAATTCAAAGAAAATGTTCAGTGTAGCTTTATAGCATGGAAACAGTTTAAATACAAGTTGTCAAAGTGGTCCTCAAAGTTACACTCAGTGACAGAGTAGAACTAGAAAATCTGTTTTACTCTTCCACAGTCTTATGCATCAGTTTTTCCAGTGAAGTGAAAATCCACATGACTTATTTCTCTTATCTACACTTCAGTTCTCATTTTTCTTTCTTTCTTACTTGGTGATATACCCTTCTTGCATGTATTTGAATGTATTAATATCTGTGCTGTTGTCATCTTTTATCAGTGTGTAGTATCATAAGAGAAAGCAAGGTTGTTGCTATTATTAAGTGCTAATAAATTGAAAAAACAAAGCTGAAAAAGCAAAGTTGAAAAATTATACCTCTTTTCTAAAAACCATGTTGAAATAAGTAGGGACTAGGAAGAACAAGGAAATGCAATATTTTTAGTGGACAAAAGACTAAAGAGCATATATAGAAAATTGTATTTCAGCAACTGTGTTTAGCTGAACAGACATGGGCTGTGCTGAGATGGGGTACTCCTCCTCCCAAAGTCTGTCATCATTAACATTTATGTACCTTCCCTAAACACATTACAAGCTTATTAAAAAAAAAATCCCACTACTTTCCATTAAGTAACTGAAACACTGACTCTTCCTAATATGCCCTCCCTATCAAGCAGATAAAAGTTTCACCTCAAATTAATAAAGTAATTCTGCACATAGAGTTCAGTAGTGTGCAAAGGCTAGGGGATGTAATAATTATAAAATGTTTGAAATACCTACTTATTAATACACAAATGGAGAGAATTTCTGAACCTTTAATTCTGGATATATGGAAGTATGTGTTCATGCTTCAAAGTCCTGTGGTCATACTTCTGATAACAGAATTGAACATTTCTTTCATTTTTACATTTTCATGCTAAAATTAAAGCTTTGAAGATATGATTTCGTGAATCTAAGTGTTTCTCCTAACTGAAATTCAAGATGAAATTGAATAAATTCCCACTTTTTTTTGTAATAACTGAAATCTTAAGGAACTGTGCTAAAACAAAGAAATTGAACAAAGTATTTCAATGTACATGTGACATGGCCAAACCCCTTGGCCAGGACTTGGGATGGGTTAAATAAGAAAAAAAAAAAAAACAAACAACAAAACCAAAAAAAATTTTAAACTCATTGGTTCTCTGCTAAATAATGACCCTTTACTGTAAGAACTTTTATGTTTGTTCATTCACTTGAACTTGCCAAAAAATGCTCAAAAGTAACAAAGTCACATAGACTGCCTCTGGTCTATTTTGAAGCAGATCTGAGTTCTCAGTAATTATCAATCACAATATGTCATTCTATTCCTGGTTAGAAGTCAAAAGTTAAGTTTCATGAAAAATGATGAGCTTTTGTTGTTTTTTTTTTTTTTTCTCTGCATGAAACAAACCTTATTGTCTTGTTGATGTTTTTGTTTGTTTACTTCCAAACTGAATTTAAGAACACTTGCTTATTGCCGCCTTTACTTTCAGGCAATGCCATAAATGATGGCAATTGCCATTCACCATATTCTCTCAATCTCCCAGTATCTTAATCTCACAGCTATTGACTCTTCTGGAGTACAAATCTTTATCTTTCATGAAAATACAATGACATGACACTGTAAAGCACAGACACACACGGCTAGTTAAACTCACAGTGAATATCAAAACTAACCCTTTAGTGAAACAATTTAATATATACAGCTTGATTTTATCAGGAATCCTTATTTTAAAGAAATCATCTCAGGACATCTATTTTATTATTTCTTGTTACTTAGGATGGGCTGTTTGTCTGTGGCTGCCTAAGAGTTTTAAACACTTATCAAGTGAACAAACAAATAAAAATGGAATGGGACTTGACATATATAAAAGGTTTCAAAAATTGTGTTCCTTCCTATTTCAATAAACTTTAGTTGAACCAAATTGAAATTAAATCCACCTATGCATGAATAGGATGCTCATTTCAGTGTAATTTTAATATTGTTAAATATAAAGTTTTAAATGTAAAGTTCTCTTGTATTCCCACAAAGTTGAAGAAAACCCTTTTGTAGCTGTTAATGGGTGAAAATGCCCCTAAACACTATGTAACCCCGTCTGGAAAATTATTATGGTGTGTTTTGTATGGTGACATATTGCAGTTCATATTAATCATTGGTCTTAGTGAAAAAATGTTCTTATGAAGGACTAGGTAATATAATAAATCAAATAATAAAAACAATTACAAACTAATATCAAATAGCACTCATAAATTAAATTAAAACATAGAATAATGTTTTGTATGGATTAAATCCATGTTTTAACAAAAATACCTTGTATTATGTGGTAAACTCAGATCAAAAGCCATGAGAAGTCCACATTTTTATTACTTCTGCAGCTGTTCTGAGTTGTAAAATCTCTGCCCCTCTTTCAAAAGGGGCAAACAAACTCATGAAAAGTCTTTTCATAGATATTAATAGAGCATTGTTTGCCAGTTAATTTCTGCTGATATTTTAGTAATTAATTTCTGCTGATATTATAGTGATATTTAGTGTTTTAGATATGCATTAGATATAAAACTTCCACTGATAGATTAAGTCTTCCAAGGAAACACACACACAAATTTTGCACTTGCAGTGTTTTTGCATGGGATAATACACTGCCAATATTACTTTCATTTACTTAAGTCTTGGAGTTGTGGGTTGGATAAAAAAAAAAATTGGCATAGGAAAGATGACAATGAATAACAGATAACAGCTTGGCCAGAAGCTCAGAGCAAACACAAATTGGATAGAAAGATTTGAGAGAAGAATAAGCAAACTGCAAAGCAAAAGCTGTAATGGAATAAAACCCTTTCAGAAAAGGAAAATCTGTGATTAGTGACTTTTCAGTTTCTTTTTCTGCAGTTATATGTACTTTAAAAAACTACATTTTTAATGAAATTAAGTCCAAAGATACACTTTAATAGATGAAGAAAAAGTTTAAAACAATGATAAAATAATGTTCAGAGTCTTTGATTTGAAAAAAACAAGAAAAAAAATTATCAAAACCTTGCTTTCTCATCTGTGGAAGTTTAGGCCATCAAAGAAAAGGTAATCTATAAAAGAAGAGACTGAAATAAAAGAAAACATCTTTGTCAGTGTTTCTGAAATGCATTTCCATTAGAGCAGGACATTTATGTGTGGGGTGAGGAAGTGAATTGTATTATACTAATTGAAAACATTACTTATCATCTTTGGATTTTTACCAAAATTTTTGTCAGTTATAAATTTCATTAAAGTTTAAGCTAATCTTCCAGTGTTTTGATCTATTTCTTTTTGAAAGTATGATGTCAGATACTTTTTTAGGCAGTGGGTTCTTTCATGATATCTAGGTAACACACAGACTCTAGATATCCTGCTGATAGGGAACTGACTGAAAAAAGAAAAGCCTCTTTTATCCTAGATTTCAAATACAAAGGAGAACATGAAACATGCAGCCCTGTTTGAAAGGTTTTTCCTATTAGTTCTTTTCCTATGCTGTTGCACAAATTTATCCCTAAGAACATAGCAGGCATTTGATGGTACAAACAGAAATCTCAGTTTTTCTTTTCAGAAGCAGGTAAAGGTAATTTTCTAAAAGGATTTGTGACAATAAACCTCCCAAGAAAGCCCAAACCAACCAACCAACCAACAAAAAAACCCACCAAAACCAATAAACAAAAAAAGAAAAAAAAAACCAAAAACACCCCCAAAACCCCAAAATCCAAATAATAAACCCCATATAAACCCCCTTCAAACTACCAAAATTGCATTTCTGTTTTTCTTTTTCCATAAATGTATTCTTTTTATATCCAGACCATTGTAAGTGCCAGCAGTGCAGATTTGCAGCTTCCTTTTAGATTTCTCATACTAATATGAAAGTTACTTCATTCTTTATCAGTCAGGGTTGTTCTTTCTCATAAACATATTTTGGTTTTTTAATATTGATATTATATGAAATGCTTTCTTTGAACCTATTTTTCAAACCACGTATTTCATCATGTGTAAAATTCTCCCTCTGCCTTCCCCTCTTATTAGTGAACTTTCTGCATCAGACAGACGATAGCAAATAGAGAAATCTACTGAATCTATTTTGTTTTTTCCCTCTCCTACTTAGCTATCATGTCTTTTAAATAAGTTCCTTGAATCACTGTTTTGAATTGTATCTGTCACATCCTCATCTTTATTTGGATTTGAAAGCTGAATAAGTTCCATAGTTTTACATACAAAAGAACCAAGCAATTTGAAGAGACTGAGCTCATTGCAATGCTTCTGAATACATTTTTGTTTATGTAATAGAATGAAAAAGAGATTTATGTAATGTATTCACATGTATGGGAAAAGAGTATTAATATAACCATTCAAAATATGAAAATTAAACAGCTTGTAATATGTAACATATATAATATATAATATTGTTCACATAACTAAAATGTAAAAGTGAAAGGCAAGAAATGGGCAGATAGGAATGGATATAGAAAAAAATGGCTCAGAATAATAGGCAATCTTTATATTACATTTTCATTTTGTCTTCTGGATTGTACTTCAGTATCTACTTCAGTGAACAGCGTGTTCCAATTCAAAAGCAATGATTAAATAAAAATAAAGTCAGTTGCTTTTGTAGTATGGCTCTTGGACGGCTTGAAAAACTCAAGTATTGATTGGCTGAAAGTGCCAATAAAAGACTTACAGTGAAACAAATTATAAAAAACACATTCTTATCAAAATTTGTAAAGCACAATAACAATAGCCTAAAGTAAAAACATGTATGGACTGCTGCCTCAGGTATTTTTTGCCAAATCATTTCCTGGATCAGGGAGTGAACAGTCAAGAGCTGTTTCTGTGACCTTGGTAGTATTTTATGACTAGTTGGATGAAAGCACTTGAATCCATTGGCTTTCTTCCTTCAATCAGCTGAACAAATCACTTCTGTTATTCACAGTCAGCTTGGGGTCTCTTAGTCAAAATCTACCATCAATATTTCCTCATTATATGTAGCACAAACGGTGTGGTTGCTGATTTGGGCTAATTCTAAAATGTCTGGTTTGTAAACATGAAACCATTCCAGAGAGTGTTGTTTGGTTATGAATAATTCAGTACACCATGGTTTAGGCTGTACTTTGTCTAGAAATTTTCATAAAGAGAACTTCATCAATTCTAGTAGTCAGTAGTCATTTGTACAGATGAGCAGCATTTTTGTCTGAAAAACCTTATCTGGGATCAAACTCTCAAGTTCTTTAAAAAAGATGATCAGTTTCAATATGTGTAGAGTCAGGTTAAAAACCATCAACAACAAAAAGAAGCATTTAGCAAACTGTAATGAAAGCATATTTATTCATCTGAATTCCATAATCAATAATTTTTTACTCTGCTGTACAACCATGTAGCAGGGCGCATTTTTCTCTCTCAGTATATTATTCTCCAAGGTGAGTATGAGAGTTTAATCCAAAGTCTTGTAAGTGCAGGAGGTATGAGATATAGCCTTTTTGTCACATATATCTATGTCAGAGTGAATCAAGAACCAGAAGCTGCATCTTTGCAATACAAGTCTGGACTAAAATAGTGTGTTCTGCAGTGCAACTGCTTGTATGAGAACTAGGGACAAGAGCACCAAAAGGAGATTCCTTGTGCAACAGCTGTAGCCCCCAGAACCTACTCATTTCTATCTCAGTTTTTGCTGCCTTGAAAAAAAAAAAAAAAAAGCAAAAGAAAAAAAAAAGCCACTTTTGTTCTAGAATGTAGTGGCTAAAGTATAAAGCAGTTCAACTAGCAAACCTTATGCTATCATAATAAGTGCTGTCTCCACATAACCAATCCCTAAGAATTTAAATTCAGACCAGAAGTGAAAAGAAATTCCAAAGAAAAAGTAGCAATTCTTTTAGCAGCAGAAGTCTATTTTCTCACAGATTTGACTTCTGTACAAACTTAAACATGTCTGTAAACATTTCTGATATAGATAACACTTCTCAATGCTGGACATTTGTAACACCTTTGCACAAATTGCAGTATTTGAAGTCCAGTCCAGAAAAATCTCTGTGATATGTTTCCCCCGTGTTCCCTCATTAGGTTCACTGAAAAGCCACTCTCTTCTTTTCACCTAAGGAATATCAATTTTAACAAAATTTGTTGAGTTTTTAGTAACACTGAGATTTTTACTTTTCTGTTTTATTTGAGAGATATTGACCATGGGATGGGTGGAAGAGGAAACAGGCATACCAATATGACCTAAGAGCCATGCTCAGAAACACAGGCTTGTGAAAAATGATCATATCTCTGCAACATTGAGTAAGAGAACCATGCTGAGAGTTTCCTCCCTGTGATGCTAACAGTTAAAGTTGGTTATAACTTGCTATAATACTTCAGAAAATTAGTCTGTGGTGAGCTGAAACTCCCAACAAACTCTCTAGTTCTCCTCTATGTGAATCTGACTATTTGAACTAAAATTCAGAATATTTTGCCCTCAAATTGTTTCAACTGCAGTATTTCGTTTGCGTGGCCGGGTTTTGGAAGGGGGGGGCTCCAGG
This sequence comes from Haemorhous mexicanus, assembly GCF_027477595.1. Lineage (NCBI taxonomy): Eukaryota > Metazoa > Chordata > Aves > Passeriformes > Fringillidae > Haemorhous > Haemorhous mexicanus. The sequence goes on from NC_082342.1 coordinate 43,853,737, forward strand.
GGTGGCTTCCATGAGAACCTTCTGGAACCACATCCAGCAGAGCCAATGCCAGACATCTCCAGGATGGACATGCTGTTGGCCAAGGCTCAGCCTATCCAAAATGATACCAACTCCCCTGTGATAACATGTTTAAGAAGGAAGGAAATTTATTGCATGGATTAATTGCAGGAAGAGAGGACCAGGGAAAGAATATGTGAGAGGAGCAGATCTGCAGACACCAAAGGCAGGGGACTAGGAGGGGCAGGAGGTGCTCCAGGCACCAGAGCTCATGTTTACTCCACTGCAGCCAATGGTGCAGATAGTGGTGAGGCAGCTGTGCTCCAAGCCTATGCAGATCCATGGGGAGGCAGAGATTCACCTGCAACATCTGGAGGAGACCCACACTGGAGCAGGCACATGCTTACAGAAGGTTGTGACCCCAAGGGAGGCCCTTGCTGGAGCAGGGTCCTGGAAGGGATCTGCAGATCTATGGAGAGAGGAGTCCATACTGGAGCAGGTTTCCTGGTAGGACTTGTGATCCAATGGGAAAACCACATTGGAATAGGCTGTGCCTGGATGACTGCTCCCTGTGGAAGAGGGACCCACATTGCAGCAGTTCTCAGAGATCTGTTGCCCATGAGCTGGATTCATGTTGTAGAAGTTCATGGAGAAATGTCTTTCATGGGAGGGACTCCACACTGAGGCATGGAAACTCCTTTCCCTGAGCAGTGGGAGAAACCATGGGTAATGAACTGACCATAACCCCCATTCCCTGTCCTCCTGCACCACTGCAGGAGGAGGTAGAGCTGGAAAAGGAGGGAGGAGGGGAGAGAAGATGTTTTTAGGATTTGGGGTTATTTCCCATTATACTTCTCTGTTTTGTTAGTATTAAATTCCATTACTGTCCCCAAGCTGAGTCTGTTTTGACTGTAATGGTATTTGGCAAGTGGTCTCTGCCACTCTTTGTCTCAACTCATGAACTTTCTGCTATATTTTCTCTCCCCTGTCCACCTGTGGAGAGGAGAGATGCAGTAGTTGTGGCGGGTGCCTGGCATTCAACTAGGGCCAGCCCACTGGAACTCCTTATTTGATCAATTTCTAAGTATAGATACAGACCTATAACTCATGTTCTGATGATGATAAAAATTATGATTATCAAACATATATTGATTTTGATGCATACTCATTATACTATTTTAATTTCACTTAGAGATTTTGAAACCAAACTTGCTTTTATTATTTTTAACCTGCTTCCAATTTCTGCTTTGTAAATCCTCATTTTTCATGCGCATAGAATTCCATCCCAAAATCTTCCATGCTGGTAAAGGGGATTATTTGAATGGTTAGAAGAAGTGGATTTAATCTTTTGTCTTTTGCTATTTTTGCTTAAAATATAAGTATTGCTATATATATAAATGGGCCAAGTATTTATGGGAAATTAGGTGGTCAGGTATCTGTAAGTAATTGCTCAGTATTCATAACCATTTTTTCAAGATTATACATTTATAGTATATTAAATATCTTATTGCAATTTAGCCAAGCACATTCTTCAATATTTCCCATAGTCATGCTTTTATGGAGAAAAAATAATGAATGTTAAAAGACTTTAATTTAGCTAAGAAAAGTGTAATGAGAGAATATCTGGAATGTAAATTCAGGGAAATTCTAAATTTGACATAACACTTTAATAATTGATCAGTTTTTAGGAGTGATAGCTTTTCCACTTCTTGAAAGAAAGTCTTGCCTCATAACAACACAGGCCATTGCATTTACTGCAAGAGTAAATGGGTTAAATTAGAGTGCCTGTGCTATGGATGTGGTCACACTTTATAATTTAATGGTCCTTAGTGGATTTAAGATGGAAAGTTCTCTAACATGCAGATATTTTAAAATGCTTTGAACTACAAAATAATACAGTGGCATAATGTCTGTAGGTATAATAAATACCAAATACACATTCAGTGCATTAATAAAAGATTTGTGTACACTGTTTTGCTTATATATTTTCCTCATCAGTGTTTGCTCTGCACAGGTAATCCTTGTCTCCTTCATATGTTTTTACCTCCCACAAGTGCATCAATGTCATTTCAGTTAGCAGGATAATAACACTGGCTCTGTGGAAGCACAGCGCCTCAGTCTGTGATTAACACAACATGCTCATTAGGATTCTTCCCTTTTTTTTCAATTTGGGCTCTATGACTGTCAAATCTCCCACTTTGATCTTCACTAAATTCGCTTCAAAAGCTTTCTAAAAGTTCTATTAAAACATTCTTAACTTATAAGACGGATTTTTTTCAGTAATGTCATTAATCTTAATCAAAATTTATTTACATTATTCAAAATTTCAGAAATGTGTCACTTGAAGAAAATTAAATAACACCCATAATCGAGGTTGTGAGATACCTGAATGGTTAACCCTTAATGGGTGCACTGAGGTTTCATAGAATATATTAAATAGCAAATCACAAAGCTCAAATGTTTGACCTCTGGGCAAATTCACAATATATCAGACCTAAAAAGATCCTGAAAACAAGCTGTGCAAATTTTTTGGTCCTTTCACTTTATGGCATATTAAGATAAAGATTCATGCCCAGGCCTTTTTACTCATGAGGTATTCTTATGGTTTCTACTTAGAAGTTGTCTGTTAGTATTGTAGAAAAGTGTGTGTTGTCACACTTTTAAAACAAGGTCTGTACTGCTTCACTAACGTGCTTTGATTTCTGGATGATATTCAGCTGGTGACTTGAATGGGGTATAGGAAAACGTAACTGTAAACAGAAATTTGATTCTAAATAAAAATACATTCTTCAGACTAGAGTCTTAATATAATCTGAGAGAAACAGCAATCATAAAAAAAGAATGCAGAGGTTGGAAATTAAATCTGACAGTTCAGTTGTATTACAGATAAAGCAAAGAGAATTTTTCCAGCTTTTATTTTTGTATATTCATATTATTAAGTTTTTACATCTACATTTTTGTACTGGATGGATGGTTACAGTGTGAGTGCTCGTAAGAAAAAAAATTTAGTGAAAAAAAATTATGATTGCTTAGATCAATGATGAAGCTACACTATTCATATTATGTGTAGAAAGAAAGGGTTGCAGAAAATAACTTAGTTCACTCTTGACTTTGTGCCAATGGGAAGTTTTAACAATTGCGAGTTTGTCAGCCCGAGCTGCAGCTGAACATGTCTGTAAGCAATCATACATGAGTAAGATTTTTGACTAATAGTCTCACTGCATTTCAATAATGTTTCCTCTTCAAGATCTGGCTGCTTTACAATGCATCGTGTTCTCTGACCATAGGATACGATATTCTATTTGTGTTGTTTGTGTCTGCATAGCCTTCAAAAAAGTGAATAAAATGAATATTATCAGAATAAGCCATCTGTAATTAACTAAAGATTGCAATGAAAGGATCTAGTTCTATGGATTGAATGAATAGTTTTCTTTTTGGTTAATTGTTTTAATAATGTGATCAGAGATTCTAACAGAAAACGTTCCCAAAACATGGAAGTGCTGCTTTTCTTTAGGAAATAGATGTGGTTTGAGTGTGGTGGGCTAACATTGAGAATAAGAGGGCCTTTTATTGGTAAGGCTTTGCCATCTGTTCTGATGATTTATTCATACTAAGAAAGAAGCAGGTGAAACTACAGAATGGAGATAAATAGCAGTGGATATGCACTGAATTGGGCTGTGATTGTGCAAATGAGTTCAGTGTTAACACTAATGTTCAACCAAGTGCTATAATTCAAGTGACATCTTCATATGCTATTATGTGGTCTTGAGATGCAAAATATTAAAGATATAATGCAGAAGACCTATTTCTAGGCAACTAATTATTTCTATCCTGTATTCAGATATCCTTCCCTTATTATGAGTAATGTTATAAAATATTTATGTATATTTTGGTCTTTCACAGGTAGCAAAAAATTTAAGGAAATGTTTTGATGAAAGATCTCTGCATCAAAGATTTCTGGAAGTTAGCAAGATTTTGCAAGATGTTTGCCCTAAGTCTGTTTTATTGAATAATTTTCCTCCAGCTTATTTCTCAACCCATATGATGTTTCCTTTATGGAACTAAATATCCAAAACCCAAGAGTTAGGAATTTTTACATAAAAATTAGTGTACTTAACTTCATGAATTTTATTTTATTAAGTAGAGGCTTGGGCTGGAATAGAGCTCATATGGGGCTGTGTTTTGGATTGTGCTGGAAACAGTGTTGGTATCACAGGGATGTTTTAGTCTTCTGAGCAGAGCTTACACAGAGCCAAGGCCTCTTCTGCTCCTCACCCAACCCCACCAGAGAGGAGGCTGGGGGTGCACAAGGAGCTGGGAGGGGACACAGCTGGGACAACTGACCACAGGAGTATTCCATGCCATAGGGTATCATGCTCCATGTATAAATCTAGGCAGAAGAAGAAAGGGAGGGAAGGAGGGAGGGAGGGAGGTGGGGGGAGCATCAGAGCAGTGACATTTGCTGTCCCAAGCCACTATTACACATGATGGACACTGCTTTTCTGGGAATGGCTGAACATCTCCCTGACCATGGGAAGTGGTGACTGAATTTGTTTTTTTCATGGATATGAGTGTCACCATATATATGTAAAAAAGGTTTAAACAAAAAAAAAAAAAAAGAAAAAAGAAAAAAGAAAAAAGAAAAAAGAAAAAAGAAAAAAGAAAAACACACATAAAAAACAAGTAATCCAACTGTAAATATTCAGAAAATGTTATAATCATACACATTGAGACTTAAAAACCTTCCATGCTGATTTGAGACTTGAAAACTTTCCATACTGGTTCTCTATCTCCAATTATAACATGTAAAAAGTTATGCTTATTTCTGTGGTAAGGAAATGAAACTAGAGATTGACATATTAACTATACTTTTTCATAGGTGTCATGCTATTTAAATAATCAGCTTTCCTCATAAGCTCTAGGAATCAGACCCATATAAAAATAATATTTTTGTAAGTTTGTGCCTCTTGCTTAGCACCTATGGGAGCTAGAAATATGTACTTACACTGGTTCTTTTAAATTTTGATAGACCTTGGTGGTACCATGAGATATGGATTCAGAATTCTGTATATTGGTTTGACATGATGTAGAAATCAAACCTATGTCTTCACAGGAAAGGTTACACTTTAGCAAATATATTGCAATCAAAACTTCTATACAGCCGGGAAAGGAACACTCCTTTTGCACATTGTTCATGTAGCTAAATTTGTAATGGTTTTTCATAATACAGAAATTATTATTATTATTATTATTATTATTATTATTATTATTATTATTATTATTATTAATTCATTTGCAGTGATAAACACCTGTATTTAGCAGTATAATTAAGAAAAATGCATAGAAACTTCCTACCACCTATTCCTGTTCTCAGGTATAATGTTCAACCTACCTATTTTTCCCTGCATTTTGGCAGGTTCAGATTTCCTTAAAAAAGAACTTAGCTCATCAATTAATTTTGAATTTCCAAGTAAAAGACTCTGATACTCTGATAAGAAAATCTTCTTACACTGTGTTGAGTCCACCTAGATATTTTCCTCTTTTTCTTCTTTCTCTCCTTTTCTATTTTCTTTCTTTTTTTAATGTTCTTAAAACAAATTGCTTGGCTTGATCTCCATCTATTTCCATCTTAAGCATGGCTGTCTTCAGCCATTACTTACTGAATCTACATTATAATCTTCCCTAGCACTGATTAAATTTAATGCAATTATGTTTCCTGGCACTAATGTTCAGTATTCATTCTCAGCAGGGGTTTGTTTTAGCTTTATGGCATGTAATCTTCACAATTAAAGAAATTGGACAGTAATAACTTGACTACTTGAAATTTTTTGCCACAGCTAATACAAGGTAAAATGAGCTTAGCCAAAACCAAAATAGACAGCTCCAGACTGCCAAGTCAGTACAAAATCTGTCCACTACTATGGTTTGCAACAAAATGGTATTTGTTGGGATACAGATGACTTTGTTAATAAATAGTCAACTATTTTGAAGACTAATTATTACCCACTACAAAAGTAATAGTGATTAAATTTGGTTTAGCTTTCCCAGGAATTTTCTTAAGTTGACTTTCACCTATTAACATTAAGCAGTATTTCAGAATGTTTTTATTACTCTATATTAACTGATAAATGTGTAAGATATCTTCTAGTTTTCTTTCTTTTTGGGGTTTGGAGCATTCAGAATGTCATGTTCAAGGGAACAAGAATAAGTATTTAATTTTTAGAGGTTTTGCCTGGTTGAACCATAACTGTATCAAAACTATCTACAGTGCTTTGCATCTGTTCCCAGGCAAATGTAAATGCTTCAAAGGAGCAGAATCTTTACATTTCCAGTAGATGCTGATAATTTATTAATGGAAAATATTTAATTCTTGGAAAAATTTCTTCTCTAATATTTAAGGTGCATTTTTCTTTTCCTAATTTCCTCTCTTCATCTTAGCTTTAGCTTCTCCCATAACATATCAAATTAATTACTTGTGAACATTTATCATCCTTGAGTATTTTTTATTATTAATATTTATGACCTATACATTAATGGTAATTTAGCCACGGTATTTAAGTCACATGACTTCTTATTAATCAATCCCATGCTGTAAGTAATGAATGAGATACAATAGGTTGTGAAAGGAAAATCAAGATTCAAATGTTTTCTCTGTAGTTATAGCCTCATATTTTTTTTCACTTTAACAACCACATTGTGTCTTCTTACTTGATGCTGAAGTGTCTTATTCATTTCTCACTGAAAATCCACATTTCACTTGTCCTTCTTTTTCATAACTAACAAAATGATCTACTTAAAATCCACATTTTACTTGTCCTTCTTTTTCATAACTAACAGAATAATGTAACAGGTAGAGAGGCAAATCTTTTGGGTAAAGAGAGAGCTAGGTTACTGAAATAAAGTGAGAGCTAACATAAAAAGTCACAGGTGCCTGACTTAAAAAGGGAGGTATCCTCTGGAACACAGGCAACTGACTAACAAAGAAATGGACAACAGTGCCAAAGCAACTGAACTTTGTCACTTACCTTGAAAAATGTGCAGGATGGCTAGAATTAAAAAGAGGAAAGGTAAATTTGGGTTTAAATTGCAGAGAGAAATAAGTTCTATCAAAGAAAACCGGAACACAATCTACGTGTTCCTAATCATGTTGTTACACGCAGAAGAGAGGAAACAGAAGCTCAGGGTAGAATTTTCTTCCCTGTTTCCTTTGCCTTATCTTAAAATTTGTATAGTTACTAGAGGTAGCTGAACATCATCCCATATTTAATGGAATGCCTACAGATTTTTTGAGCCAGGCTGATCTTCAATTTTCCCAGTACATGCACTGGCAATGTCCAAGTGATTAAAATGGAGCCTTGGATGAGCATCCAAGGGCTGTGGCAGAGGAGGAACAGGGTAATGCAGCACTGTTTAGGCCAGCACTTCTATTAAATAAATTGTTAATCAAGCACCATCCTTAATGGATTGAATAATGCTCAATATAGGGAGGTCTGATGGCTGTTTCGCCCTCCAGGTGCACCAGGCAAGATTAATAAGTCTTAAAGGAGTAATATACATAGAACACAGAGAGAGAGGAAAGTGAAGACCTTGAACTGACAGCCTCATGTAGGAAAGCAAGAAGTAAATTCCACTAGAAGATAATTGATTCTTCAGGGACTTTTACCTGTCAGATTCAATAGTAGGCTGGAAAATGCTGCTGCTTTTTTAAGGTGCTACTGAAAGAAACAGAGTGAATGACAGATACCTATAATTTGTCCTTTTATTATGCAATAGGTTTTTTTTCAGTAAGATTAAGCTGTGTTGAACTAGATGTCCCAGTAGTATTTCAATAGTCTGTGGCTAAACTAAACCTAAAATAGCTGTTTATAACACAAAGGACTCCGAGTTCCTTATGAATATGGCTAAATAAACAAAGCAAATGCTAGGATAATCTAAACAGTCAACAGCCATACATTCTTGTACCTTTTCAGCATACTAAAAAAATGGCATAATAAAAAATAGACAAGCCAAAACTAACTCCAGCATCCAGCTGAAAGTGTAAAGAGGCTGCCTCTAAACTATTAAGAGTATAAACACTTTGAGAGTAAGGATTCTCTGTGGGTATCTCCCAATGCCTTTAGTTTTAGCTTTCATATTTTCCATATTCTGTACTGCATCAGTTGATAATTCTGAACTTCATATAAAGTGTTAACAAGTTCTCCTCAGAGTTTAGTCAGACAAAACAATCCTTTTCCAGCCTGAGAACCAAGGACACCAGTTGCAGCTTTAGGCTCGAGAAGTTTAAACAACAGTGAATTGAGGAGAGCAATCTGGGAGGATGGGACTGCATAACTTAAAGCTGTAATTAGGCAATTAGCCCCAATATGTAAATGGACCAAAACTTATTAAGCGTGAAAAACTCGAGACCCAGGGTCCATCCTGGGAGAAGCCACAGCCAGGCTCTTGTTCTGCCCAAGGTGTATCCTTTGAAGGCCTTTTTGATAAATACCTACTTCATTCCTTTAACTCTGGCTAGCCTCTCTTCTGGGTAGCCTCTCCAAGCATCACTCCCAGCATTGGTCCCCATAGTGATTAGAGCATTGAAGAACTTGGAAGAACTTTCTTCTACTGATTTCAGTCTGCATGTAGGGACTGATAGGACTATACAACTTGTATTTCTCTGCCCCTCTGGGCCTTAATTCTGATTCTTTCAGTGTTTGATCTCTGCAGGACATGAGGGGAAGTGCATCCCTCTCCTGCTCCTGCCATTATCTCTTTTTTGGTGCACAATTTTTCATGTGTCATAGCAGGTCTCCATAAAATATTATTTTCCATTAAATTATAACAAAATCTATGGGTTTTTTCAATTATTACAATTGCAGTAATAAAGTATAACTTATATTAATAACTTTAAAATATTAGCAAAGTATTTCCAAGCCTTTCAAAAGTATGATTTATCACAGTATGAAGGAAATTAAGCTGGAAGAAAATTGCTTACTGATTTTAAGTAATTTGTCTTAAACTATTGTAATAAAACACCTTAAAAATAAATTCGAAATGAAAATAAATCTTAAGAGACATTTCAGTTTTCTGTGAGGCTCTCTCTGACCCGTGGGCAAATTTTTTTCCAAACTCTTTTTGAAGCACTACACGTAAATTAAGAGCTCAGATCTTTCTAGGCTCTGTAAAATCTTTTGTCATTAACCAAAGTTTCAAAAATAGTAGTTTAAATTTTTTGGTGACTAGGAGTAAATGGCAAAGGTTTATTTGTTTAACACTACAACTTTGGAATGATATCTGACTTTTTCAATTTGAGGAAAAGACATTGCAAGATTGCTGAGATAAATAAGAGCATTTTCAAAACATATCTTCATTTAGCTAATTACATTTCTTTGGGATACTTGTGTGGGAAGGAACCACCTTCACAACAAAAGCACCTTCATGTAGTCTTAAGAAAAACTAGAGGGCTTTGCCCAGGCTGACAAAATGAGGTATACTTCTTTAATGGAATGTAAAAATCCTTCCCTGGAATCAGTTTCAGCCGTTTATGTTCTTTCCAACATGAATTCAATTTAGTACTCTTGAAAATTCTTCCATGTGACCACCACAAGTCCTAGATTCCACCTTGGAAGCTTTGTAGCAAGTCTTCCCACAGTGTCTAAGTTAATTGTGTTTTTGTGTTATTTATCTACCTCTACTGAAATCAATGAAAGAAGATTCTGTGTGTTGGCCAACAGCTGTAATGTCATTATTAATTTCTCTGCAGTACCCTATGTGAATCAATAAGGGGCCAAGAGGTCTTGACAAGACATATTTTATCTAACATTGATCTTGATGACCAAGCTAGTGCCCTCAAGTCTAACCATTGATTCTAAGAGACAGAACTCTCAAGCTGGAGGCCAACTTTGTGCTATTAAACACATCAGAATTTGTAATTAAAGAAAATGTCACACTGTCATATTTTTCATTACAAGCAAAAGGAATCTTTCCACACACATTAAGAATAGCATGAAGTGCAGAGATACGCTAGAGATATGTACCCTGTATTTAATTACTGTTTTTATAGACTACATTCAAATTCAAATCAGATTCAGTAACATTCCACTATATAAGGAAGTTGATGTCCTTCTACTTTTCTTCAATTAAAAATATTGAGAAAATACTTTTTGGGTAGTTTTCACTTTCATTTCCTGATCATATTTTCCATTAATTTTTTGGGAGTCCGAATCTGAATACGTTTTTGAACAAATACACTCATTTCAGCTGGCCTGTCTTATCTGTCAAGGACCACTTGTTGTTGATATTTCTCTATTCACTTCATTTTAAAGTAACATGAATCAAAGCATTCAAAAGATGTTCAGAGCTGTTGACTAAATATGAGTATCTGAGAGACCAAACAAAATCAGTTACCTAAAAGTCAAGAAAAAAAATTTCTTACATGTCTTGGAACACTACAGCATTTGATCCCTAAACATGCAATATAAATGTCTGGGTGAAAAGATGTCTACTGGCTTTTAGGAAGATCATAGATACATACAGCTTAAGGTATAATTAATATAGCTAGCATAATTTTTAGAAAAAAATATTATGACAGAAGGCTGATTTATAGTTAAGTTCCAAAGACAGAAACAGATTTCTAGTAATTTGATAACATTATAGTAATGAAGACTCCTGATTCTGTGATTGTGTATGTTAGGGATTAAGTTATAAATTATGGTTGATGTATTATATGCTCTAAGAAACTCAGGAAAAGAGAGATGTTGTCTCAGAAAACTTGTTGCTCAAATTAAGGGAAAAGATCCACAGGGATTTTTAGGAAAGGCTCATCTTAAAAATTAAGATTAAAAAGAGGACATTTCTGCCAGTCCCCTGCTTAAATAAGGACTAACCAGCTTCTCAATACTGTACAGAGCCAATCTAAAAACTAATGGAAATCACCAAGTTTTGATACAATAGGTCTGGAGTCTGAAGGTACCTAGGGTGCCAGCACCACACATGAGTACTGCATTTTGTAATTCAGTAGTCCAGCTGGAGATGACAGGTCCACAGATGTCAGCCCTGATTTGCCTGATATCACACAGGTTCTCCTCTGAAAAACAGGAAATTGTAGAAATAACTCTAACCCCAGAGGCTTTGCTTTCCAAAACTCCTTATATGCATTTCAGATTTCAGCTCTACTTGGCTTAGATTTCATAGCAATTAGACTGAAGTACCTTTGTTTCATAATTTAGTAGAATGCTTTTATTTCAAATATTTTAAGTGTTATTTTCATCACATTGTTTAACCAACTATTATTCCTTTTATAAGAATATCCTCAAGTTTTCCTCAGCAGAGTTTCTGTCTGCAAACACATATTACAGTACAATTCTAGGTTATTTCTGAAAATATTAAAAGGAATGAATTCATTAGCTAAGTGGACAAAAATTTTACAGTACATTCATGTTATTATATAATGAGTACTTGAGTCTATATGACAAAGAAAAAGAGGAAAAAAAATAGGTATATTGATAGATGCCTATATTAAAATGTGCAAGGAATATACCTGGCTTGCTACAAGGATTTACCATTGCTGCAGAAATGCACTGGGACTGTATTTAGGCTTTCATACTTTCTAGTTTTAAACACTGTTACTTTCTGCTTTTACTTGCATTTTCTTTGTCTTTGCAAAACTTTGCCCATGGCAGTTAATGTGCCAGTTTTTAGGTCAAACGAATTTGCAAAGTTTCAAGAAAATTGAAGAAAAAAAACATTAAAAGTTATTAAGATTTCACCTAACTGAAAAACTAAGCTTAGTTAAAGTTTCTATAATTTCTTGAAACTCAGAAGTTATTTTTCTTTAAATTTTACGTTTTCCATGGACTTAAACCTCAACACTTATATTCCAGGTAACTGACAGCATATATACATTAAGCCTGCTCTAATTAATTGCATATCACTTTAGAGACTAAAAATTATCATCCTATCAGTTTTTTGGTGGTAATAGCCTGTCAGGGCTGTCACCATTTCTAAGTGTAAATTAATTTCTAAAAGCGCTCATAAAAATAATCAAGTCTGTTTCTTTTGGATCACTGGAAAATTAAGTTTTGAAGACTTACCTTTTTTTTCCTGAAATGTTCTGAGTCTGCACTGAAAAAGTACATTGCACATATTAGAAACCAAGGTTCAATATTGCTTGGCTAATGACAGAAAAGAGGAATTCACTGTTAACCATGATTGACTGTGACTGAGGGATCAAAATTAAGGAGATTTTACTTTATTGTTCCGTAGCCTTGACTTTAAAAAATAAAAATGCGTAAAAGGTAGGGAACTGAATGCAATTTTAAATACTGTCTAAAGATACAAGAGGTTTTATTCAAAATGTATAGCCATGTAAAATTCCATCTCATATTCTTAGTATTCTGTCATTAACTATGAAAACTACTACATAAAAACCAAATAATCTGAAGGCATTCTGAAAGAGAAAAGAACCACAAGATTGGATATGAGGTGCATATTTCAAATCTGAAACAAGCAGTTTTATGCTGCTATAGGTATGTAACATCTCTGTAACAGTGAATCTAAGGAAGGAGAAGTGCTATGAATTCAGAGAATCTCAAGTGGCAATTGACAGAGTGAAAGATGGTGGATATATGTGACAAGGCAAAACAATCCTGCTTTCAGATTGGAAACAGTATTGTTAAAACAAGACCCATACTTCAAATCTTGTTTTCTTGGTTCAATCCACAGTTACATATCCAATGCTGAAAAGAAATTATATCCTAATTAGTTAGTCCTATTTATACAAATACATATGATTCTAACTCTACAGTAAGTAGAGAAAAAAAATTCTTCAAACATTAAAAAGGTCACAGTAATCTTAATATAAATGTATGGAGGTAATTTTTAGCAAGTCATATTTTCATCTGTTTGGGTTATATTCCACCCAAAGACAGTCCTTACACAGCTTCAACTCCAGTCTAATTAAAAGATCTTAATTCAGGCAAGATTAATAGAAGAGAGCAGTACAAAATTTAGATTGCTTTAAAAGGAATAATATAATCACTTCTCTGTTTAGAATTCATTTTACATTCTTAACTGCTTCCACTTAACTTCACATGTGCACACTAAATTTCTGTTATTTTCTAAAATCCTTAACTTAAATGTTTTCTTAAGACAAGAAAAATGTCACCCCTTTGTGAGCACAGGATCATTCACTGAGTCAGCTCCCAGCTGCTGTCAGCTACCTTGGAACCTGTGTGGTACTGTGGTTTATGTACCACTTGTTGCAATACTGAGAATCCATATCATACCTTGGGGGGAATTTTGTGATGATAAATAGCATAGTTATTTAAACAATAGTGATTTTAGAGTAACAGTCATTAATACAAAAGTCATGGCTACATTTGCTCAGATGAAAAGTGTTCACAACATCAAGTTCATTTTTTTCTAGTGATTAATGGTTATTCTGGAATTTATAAAGAACTGCACAGAAAATCCTTTATTATAATTTTTTCTTATTTTTTAAATTTCTATTACTAATTTTCACTTGAAAAACAGATAAAAGGTTTTTTTTTAGCTTTGTACCAGCATGAGCATACATCTAAACAAACTTCTATATCTGCTTCCTTTGTAACTGATATGTTGACTACTTAAATCCAAATTATTATTTTTTTTTTCAGAAATTGCCTTCTCACTTATAGAGGAGAAAAAGAGTTATTTGCTCATTCGATGCAACAATGAGAGATAAATATCTTTTTTAAAGTTAAGAACAAGCATGTCTATATGAAACAATAATTTGCAAAGGCAGCTTCTGACAACTTTTTTTAAGGATAGATTCATTACAGTTTTGCATGCTGAAATTATTATATGACAAAGATTTATATTACTTCTACAAATGTTTTAATTGTTGCATCTTTTAGAGTATTTTCATAAAATTGTCTTTTCTTTCTGCAGTATTTTCTTTAATGTTCTTGTGCCAAACTTTAGTAGAAAATTCCCCAACAATAATCAAATACATGGAAATTTATTTTCCCCACCCTCAAACATATTCTAAACAAAATCTGACTTATTTCTCCTTTTGCCTTCCTTATCAAAGTAAAAATTGTAACATTTTTGTACTTGTGTATAGAGAGTAAGATGATGACATTTTTAAAAACCAGTCAACCTTTCATTCAAAAAGAAGAAACTGGTTAAAGACACTAGTCCTTTTAAGAGGGATGTAACTTGAATTTTGAGCAGATGACCTGCGACTGCTGCTGCTTTAATTCTTTGGATGAATACATGCACTCTTTACTCCTGTCTGCTAATGTGACTCAACTTGTTGTAGAACTGTCATAAACGTTGATAATTGCTAAACATTATATGGTCTTCCATGACAGCAGCTCAGCTACTCTGGAGATAATTCTCTTCTTTGTAAGATGTCAAGCAATTATGAGACATTTCCTGTTCAGAAGAGGAAAAGGGAAGGGAAAAGTGGACGGGGAAACAGAAGAAGGAAGGAAGGAAGTGGCGGAAGGAAGTGGCGGAAGGAAGGAAGTGGCGGAAGGAAGGAAGTGGCGGAAGGAAGTGGCGGAAGTGGCGGAAGTAGCGGAAGTGGCGGAAGTGGCGGAAGTGGCGGAAGTGGCGGAAGGAAGGAAGGAAGGAAGGAAGGAAGGAAGGAAGGAAGGAAGGAAGGAAGGAAGGAAGGAAGGAAGGAAGGAAGGAAGGAAGGAAGGAAGGCATTATGATTCAAAGGACTAGCGCTGTTTTGATATAAGTACCTTGACCTTCCTTCTTCTCTGCGTTTTTACTAGATCTACAAAGTGGTTTTGGTATGTACTAAACATATTTCAAGGACAGTGCAGCACAGGCTCTCCAGCTCCTGAAACTGATTTTAAACTGAAGAAAGGCAGGTTTAAATTAGATGTTAGGAAGAAATTCTTAACTCAGAAGGTGGTAAAGCACTAGAATAAGTTGTCCAAAGAGGTGGTGGATGCCTGATTCTTGGAAGTTTTTAAGGCCAGGCTTGACAGAGCTCCAGGCAACGTGATTTAGCGAGCTGCATCCCTGCTCATGACAGATGGGTTGGAATTAGGTGGTCATTAAGGTCCCTTCCAGCTCAAACCATTCTAGGATTCTATGAGTGTTCAGTACAGACTACCCTACCTCACAGTAAACTCCATGGGCCATATGTATGTATCTTGCAGGGAACTGATCTAACACTTTGATATACTGATCTCATCATACTGTGCTGAATGAGTTCCTACTGTAAATTTCTCCTTACTTTGCCTTTGCTAATCCTGGACTGAAAAAATATATCATGATTGTACTGGTTTGTTTTTTTTGTTTGTCGGGATAGAATTATTTTCCTCATTGTAGCCAGTGTTAGGCTGTGTTTTGAACCTGTGGTGAAAACAGTATTGATAACACAGATTTTAGTTATTGCTGAGCAGAGCTAACACAGAGTCAAGGATTCTTCTACTTTATTGACTTGGCAGTGAGGGCGAGCACCAGGCATGCATGAAGTTTTGGGAGGGGACACATCCAGGAGAGCTGACAGCAACTGACACAAAGGATATTCCATGCCATATGGCATCATGCTCAGCATGTAGAGCTGGGGGAAGAAGGAGGGAGGGGGCATTCAGAGTAATGAAGTTTGTCTTCCTGAGGCACTGTTAAGCACAGAGGAACTCTGGTTCTCCCGGAGATGTCTGACCACCTGTTCATGAGGTGTGGTGAATGAGTTCCTTCTTTTGCTTTTCTTGCATGCACAACTTTTTATTTTTAACCTATTAAACTGTCTTTATCTCAACACATGATTTTTCTCACTTTTACCCTTTGGACTGATTATTTAGGATTTGAGAAAAAAAAAAGCCTGAATACAGTAAAGGATGGTAATAATAACAACAATAATAATAATTATTTATTTTGGACTGGATTTTTGTATCTATACCACATATTTGTTCCATGCAAGAAAGTGCAAACCCAGTATAATTTTATATTTAATTTGTTAATGCAGCAATGTAAACTAATTTAAAAACAGACATGACGCACAATTGACAAAGAATACTATTACAGCTCATTTTTCAAACAGGTTAAGCTTATGAATACAGTTTTATATTGAAAATTCATAGTTTTTACCTCTACTGGATTTATAATGACACAAATGTCTAGTGATTTCAGGATGATACCACAAATTGTGTTTTCTTTTCTCCAGAATAAGCTCAGTGAAAAATGATATCTGGGTTTGTGGCAAGTTCTGGCCTGAAATCCTTTTTTAGGCATAAATGGGCCAAAAAAAAAAAAAAGCCTATGTGCTTTGTCCTTTAACTCAGCTAAATTGCTGGTGCATACCTCAGTATACTGGCAGCAAAAAGGATCACGCAATTTGCTTTATTGCACTCACTTCTTGAGTAGGATAGATGCTACTGCAATTTTTCTTCATAATGTTTCTAACTTATCTGATATTTTTAAAAGACTTTTATTACTCCAGACCTTTTCAAGGGATGCTAGGAGCAATGGTGCAAAAATTCAGTGCAAAATCCAAAAAGAAGTCACAAGCTGAAAGTTGTACTGCCTTGACTGTTGTCAGATCTCTTGGACATGTTCCCTTACAAGTCTTTGTGCATGCCCAGTGCCCTCACTGTCAAGGCAGTACAATCTGAAAGTAATATTGCTTCTGGTGTATGGTAGTTTTCTTTGTTTAAAAGAAAAAAATACTACTCCTTCAGAATAAAGAAATATTCACTTATTTTTGCAAATAATCTTATATGCATCTTCATGAAGAGAAGAGGAGTTTGAGAGGAGACTTCACCACAGTCTGCAGCTTCCTCAAGAGGGGAAGTGTAGAGGCAGACACTGATCTTTCTCCTGTATTCAGTGATAGGATCTAGGGGAACTGCATGAAATTGTGTCAGGGGAGGTTTAGGTTGGATATTAAGAGAAGATTCTTCATCTAAAGTGTGGCTGGGCAGTAGAGATTGCTCCCAAGGAAGATGGTCACATCATCAAGACTGACATAAATCAAAAAGTGTTTGGACAATACTCTCAAGCACATGGTGTGATTCTTAAAGGGTCCTGTGCAGGCTGCAGAATTAGATTTCAATGATCCTTATGGATCACTTCCCACTCAGGATATTCTGTGACCCTGTGGTATAACAGCCACTCTTCCTGTGTCATTTGCAAACTTGGTGAGAATATTATCATACAATCATTAATTAAAGTAATAAAATGGACTGGACACAGTATTGATCCCTGGAGTACACCACCAGTCTCTGGCCTCCAATCAAATATTGCACCCGAGATCATCACCACAATTGTCTGGCCATTCTGTCAGTTTTTATTTCATCCCAATGTCTTTTCATCCAGCCCATATATAAGCAGCTTATCTATGAGGCTGTGAATGTGTTACTGAAGTACAGGTAGAAAATGGCTCTCTTCACTTCTGCAAGGTCAGTCATTTCATCGTACAAGTTTATCAAGCTGGTCAAGCATGACCTCCCTTTCGGGAAGCTGTGCTGACTATTCCTGATGATTTTCTTGTCCTTCATGTGCCTGGAAATAGTATCCAGCATTAGCTAATACATAACATCCCAGAGACTAAGGTAAGGCTGAATGGTCTGTACTTCCCTGAGTAGGCTGCGTGTTGTTAGAAGATTAATATTAGAAATATTGCTAGGACTTCTGTAACAGGATGAGCTGGAGAGATCTTTACTTGATAATATTTCTCCATGCACCAATAACCTGATGGCTTTTTCAGTAACATATCGAAGAAACTCCGAGTATTTAAGAGTTCCAACACTAAGAGGAAGAACAGTATTTATTTGGAAACCATTGAGAGAATGAAAAAGGGTAAAGCATGAGAAGCGCATAGAGATGTTGGTATGTGAGTAGCTAAGCCAGGCACCTTCATCTGAATATATAATTTTTTCCAGATGTAGCCATGTCTCCCTCCCTCCCTTTTACTTTAACCTCTAACATAGATGAACTTCTAAGGTTGATGGAGAGAAGCAAGGGAAAGTGGAAATGGAGGAAGAGAAGGAAGGCAAAAAGGAAGGTGTTCAGAGCCCCGGGAATGAGGAGAAGCAAAGATCTAGTGGATTCTCTGGGACAGTGTGTTGCACTAGCTGAAAACTAACTGTGATTTGAGGCACAGGGCAATGTGGGAAAGAGATCAAGAGGACAACTGTGGTCACTCAGTAGTCTTGGGGTGATGGAGAGAGCTTCAGTCTTTTGCCCAGTCAGAGCTCACATTATGGGAGCAATGAAAGCCGTGTTGGTGGGAGAACACTTATTCATGTTGGAATAACGTTTTTAGTAAAAATTAGTACCTTCAGTATTCATCCCTTATAGCTCTAAATCTGGCATCTGTTCCAAATCACACTTTTTCTATCACAATTTCAACTTGGCTTTAACTAAACTGATATATTTAGAAAGGAATTTTCCTATGTTTAAAATATTCAAAGTATGTATCCGCCCCCTGATCATCCACTTAGTAAACAAAGAAATGTACTCTTCAATAAGTTATTGTATGACAACCCTGAAATGAATCTCTGTTTTTTATCTCATTTGCTCCACCTATAATTAATTTGCACAGAATTGTGACATCTCTGTGTCATTTCCCAGTGTAACTTACTTTCACCATGGCTTGGTTAGAAAATGCTCTGAATGACGTGGCAAAGCCACTGAGGCCACTGTTCAGTCACTGACTCTTCCTCACTCTCCAGTTATTATGGTGCTGCCTCTCAGTACCTTTGTCTGCATGAGAGAATAGTTTAGTCATCTTTTGTCCTTGTTGTTTTTTAGTTAGAGGTACAGCGTATTGTCTGATCTTTACTCCTGCGTTACCTATTCTCTTGTACTGACTTATTAAGTAATGCTATTTTCTTTGCTGCTTTAATAGATCACTCTTTTCTAATTAAAGGAGAATCAGAGAATGAGAAGCAGCATGTTTCCAAAGTAAAGTGACAGGCAGGAGACTTAATTTCTTTTACTGTTTAGACAGAGGCTCACTGTTTGACTTTGAGAAAATCACTTAGAAGGTCCAAATTTGCAAGCAGCTGCACAAAGTTTGGGTATCTTCCTTTTGTTACCTACAACAGAATTTTGTTCTGAGAAGTGTTCAACAGAGAGAATAGCAGTTAAAGGTGATGAGACATGCAGACAGAGTCGACAATTAGGACAGTATTAGAGCATTTTAAAGTCAACATCTTAAAACTCTAGGTGATTTCAAGCTTTTTTTTTTTTTTTATGCTGACTTGAAAAATATTGTTCCTTGATTTTTCTATCTGCGAATAGAAAATACTAGCCTTCACAAGGTCTGTTAACTGAAAAGGTTTATAAAACTTTTTAGGACTGTTTGTGTTATATAATAAGAGATTTCTTCAACCATGTTAGTATTATTACATTATACATACTGGAAGCATTACAAACAAGACCAGAGGGAAACTGACTCACTTTGCTAGACTATGGCTATTCACCAGCTCTTCAGAAAAACAAGACTTGAGTCAATCTTCACTGCACACAGGTCCACATTATTGCGTGCATTATGAGTCAAAAAGAAGAGAAACACAATTAGTCATAATTCTGTCTTTCCTCTTAGAAAGTGATATATCTCCAAGAAAAATCATCTGTGGCTACAAAGTTGAAAGAAAACATCCTGTCAGTTAGACTTGCAAATAGGCATCTTTCCACAATTAAAAAGAATCTCAGCAAACAGATGCCAGAGAAGTTGAGTTCAGAGGAGTTTACCATGAGCTGAGTACTCGCACTGACAACCAGAAATGACTGTGAACTTGTTTCCAAAGAGTATTAATTTATTGACAATGATGCAGACATCATCACTAGCAAATATAAAAAGGATCAATAAAGTGAATATATACAGCAATTAAAAATCACTATCAGCATCAACATTATGTTAACAAGCAATAGTATGGCAACAGTCAATAGCATCAGCAATCAATCGTATAACAACAGTCAATATAAAATACTCCAATAATTAATATAGTTTACTGTAAGTTTTTCATTAGTGAAGCAACGTCTCACCAATATGACAGAAGACACACTTAAAATATATTACTTATATGGATGCAAAATAGTAGTTTTGAATAAGTTAGGTTTCAGAATGGGCCAAATCATGTTGAAGTGTAGGACAAACCAGTCACCAAGAGAGATCCAGCCATCCCAGAGCTGTTAAGGACAAACTGAAACTACTAGAAAAGTGGGCCCAAAGTAGGAACCAACAAGTTAACAGAGTTTGACTTCAAAACTTATTGACATAATGGAGTTCGGAGTTAGCCAGGTGTTCTCAATGAGAGTTTAAGATCTTGTAGAAATTTTGTGTAGATTTCAACTTGTTTAGAAAAGTAAAACATGTGCAGCAAGAGAAGTTCTCAGGGAGATAGAAACTCTATTTTGGATAAAAATTAAGTTCTTTGTACATTGTAGAGATATAAAATGGCATAGGACACACCATTCTGAGCAGCCAGTAGATGCTGTTAATGTCTGTTTTTCATCCAGACATCCAAAAAAGTGGTGATGTTTCTGTTCTTTCAGCCCCATTTTGTTTTCCAAGACTGCTTCCACCTTTACAGAGACTAAGTTGCAGTTTCTTAAGGTTTGCTCTTATTGATGGTATCTCTCACCACCTTCCGGGTTCCTCACCTGTACTTTTAAAGAGGCCAGATGCACTTTTTCAATATGAGCCAGTTTTACTGCCATGAGCCAGTTCCCAGCCTCATGGCTCCCATGCCAGCAGGAATTTTCTATGTTAGCACTTTTCCTCTTTCTAAACTTTTTTGACTGCTTGCATCCCAAAGTTAAATTAGTATTAGTTGTGACTCAGAGTAAAATCCCAAAGTAAATCATGCAGCACTGTGTTGTTCACCTTCTACATCTCCTGATGTTAGAGAAACAGGAAACAGAAGTCAAATATTATGCCACATGCAGTATTTGTAAATGATCTTTAGGAGCTGAGTGTGCATCCTCAAAGTTTTATCTATACAGCTAAGAATTATCTCCTGCCATAAAATTTTGTTCTTTCAAAATTTGCATCTAAGCAATTGAGGTCTTCTGTCATCGACATGTTTTATGAAAAATCCTTTCTGTAGGGTTTTTCCTTCTGAGAAGCTGAAAGGCCTCAGGAACAAAATGTAAACAATAATTATCTGCTGCTGTGGAATGCAACAGGGGGATCTGTGATTGGTCTCATCTGGTTGTTTCTAATTAATGGCCAATCACAGTCCAGTTGTCCAGACTGTCTCGGTCAGAGACAAACCTTTGTTATTCATTCCTTTTCTATTCTTGGCAAGCCTTCTGATGAAATCCTTTCTTCTCTTCTTTTAGTATAGGTTTTTAATATAATATATATCATAAAATAATAAATCAAGCCTTCTGAAACATGGAGTCAAGATTCTCATCTCTTCCCTCATCCTAAGACCCCTGTGAACACCGTCACATTCTTCCAATACTGTACTCTATAGTTTACTGGAAATTACCATTAAAACCCTAATATTTATTGGCATCAGCTTTAACTTACTAATTCATGTCTCCATGGTTTTCCTTCTGAAAAATGGACTTTTACTTCTATTGTGAAAAAATCATAATACACTGCAGACAGCAGTTGTGGGTGTTACAGATGTTACAGACACCATTATTATTGTTATTATAATGCAAGTGAGGGAAGAAGGACTATTCTGGGATAGCATTTTACTGTTTATTAAGTTTGTAGATGGAATTTATATGTAAGTAGGCAGTACTCGTGAATATCAAAATTACTTGTGAATATCAATACGTCATTTAAATGTAAAGATGGACATGTTGCTACATATTTAAGAACTTGACTAACAACCTCATATTTAAGAACTTGAATAACAACTTCTGTCTACCAGATTAAAAATATATTATGTAATTATTGTTTTGAAATTACTGAGATATGTGCATATATTTAAAATAAATTCCTAGACTCACAGGCTTTCTGAAAGATTTCCTGCTGGAAAAGTCCATGAAAGACAGGGACGAAGACATGCCCCTTACTGTGCGGTATCTATCGTTTCATTGTGCAAGTAAATAATTTCTCATAACTTCCATCACTTCAAGATTGATGTTTGTTTTCTAAGTGGAATATTATTCTTCTAAATTTAAGTTCAGAACAAGACACAGCTTCCCTTGGGCTGCCTAGACTGTTGCCCATCACACAAGGACAGAAACGCTTTTACACTTCCAAACAAACCAAGAGAAACCCTTTCCTGTGTTTGATTTCTCTATGGGTTGATTCAAAGCAGACATCCAAGGATAATGTGAGATGGGAGAAATAGCTAACTCATGGAGTAGTTTTACATGCTTAAACTCTATTTTAAAATGCATTTTAAAAAGGCTTGGGCTGAAATATGACCAGTAATAGGCAGTATATTTGATAAGGAATGTGAGGACGAATTTCTTGCCATTAGGATATCCTGGTACATCTACACTGTCTGTAATCTTCACCTGTCTAGACTGTACAGTACCAGAAACAGACTGAAGAAAAAAGCAGAATAAGAAGACTCTAAATTGAAAACATTGCCCTAAGATTCCAAAAGCAGGATTGAAACTCAAATGCGTCGTAGAAATACTTGGGGAGTTTTTATAGCAAGCTTATTCTTCAGTGTAACCTACAGTACAAGGCCTCCCAGAGGACATTTAGGAACACAGCAATCTTTGATCTTAATGGAAACTGTGTTTGCTGAGGATGGTGCTGTCTGCCTTGCAGTCACCAGGTAGTCTGGTTGCACAGCAGGAACTTCTTTCCTGTAATACAGACACAGATAGTGAAACCTGCTTCATCTGTCTGAGGGAGCCTGGGGTTTCCCCTAGTTCAATGTGGGAGGTATTGCTTTTCTGAGAAAAGCTTCTTTCTTCCATGCAACCCATGATGCCGTGACACGTTTTCAAAATAGCTAGGGACTGTGGGCCCGTTTGACACAGTAGGAAAAAGGCTAAACTAAGTGGGAGAAAGATCTACTTTGGCCACTTCAAGAAAAAAATGGAATTATTGAATAGACACGTGAGCATAAGATAACTATTTTTTCTGAACCATGCTACATCAGAAACAGTAGATTTGTTTAATAAATTCTGATGGGCAAGTCAATTGAAAGGATATTTTAATGAAAAATAAAGGATTTACCCTTCAACACAGAATGAAATTTTAAATGGGCATAACTTTCCTGTGAGAGGTCAAAAGCAGGAGGAAGATCTATACAACTCTCAAGCTATTTTTTTTCTAACTATAGCAAGTCTAAACAAAATTTCTTGCTGAGTCTATTACGTCTCTATTTGCCTCTCCTACCTTGCCCTTCCACAATATTTAATAGCTTTATAACTGCTTCTCCTTTCTATCATATAAAAATCCAGTGATTCTTAAATGGTCATTAATGAGAATGTAATCTGTCTTGTCTGAGGATCACTGGGAGACAGCATAGTCCCACGGTGAGCTATTCTTCACATCCCTCCTGCACAGCCTTTCTAAGGATACTGATTTTACACCTCTCTCCACTCTAATTTCCTGTTCATTCTACAGTATAGCATCTATTAGTCACAGAAAGTTGGAAAGTTAAAGACTCCGCAGCTGGAGTACTCTGAGGCTTGCAAATAGAAAGGTTTTAGACCTTTGTGTGTAATGGGCTGTAAAAGTAAAAGCTGTGATTTATTGTTTCTTTCAGGTGCTGAAACCTAATGGCTAGCCCACCTTCTGTGGAATTCAGTCATCTGCAGATGTTTATAACTAATAAAATGTTAAAATAAATTGTGATTCTTTCCCTTTTAATGCATCATGTTCCATGTAACTGTGGAACATTTCTTTCAAAAATTATATTTTTAACATTCAGTTCACAGCTGAAAGTAACACAGATTTATATTTATTTTCATAACAAAAGTAGTTTTTAAAAATTAAATCTGTGGCCATTAGTAGTTAAAAAAAATCATTATTCCTGTTAATTCATGGAAAATCAGTCTAAAAATAAAAAAAAATTATTGGGATATGGATTTGAATGGACAAAAAATTATGGCTTATATTATGCAAACACATTCTAACAGGATTTATCATGTCATGGACATATACCTCTGTAACTTATAAGAAAGAAAGAAACACAAGAAAACAAAAAAGTTAATTTTGAACTGTACTAAGAAGAGTGATTTGTCATTATTATTGTCAAAAGGCAATTTGAATGTTTGCTTTTAATTTCCATTACAAAATAAAAAATATAAAATGAAACAGCACGGAATGACATGATTCTTAAGATCAATGACTTTCTTTCCCAGGTGTAGCCATAAGCTTTGCAGGCAAATGATTGATCAGCTTAATAATATCTAGGAATTAGTTTCAAAATGGGTTGTGAAGAAGCAGAAATTTTATGGTCAAAAAAAGAAACACATCTTTTATGTAGATTCAATAATTTATTGTTAGTGTAATTTAAATCCTAATAATCTCTTGAGGATTTCTTTTTAGTTCAGTACCTATTTTTACAGAAAAATTGAAAAAAAAAAGGAAGAAATTGAAAATAATAAAAATTAAAACATCACAGATGAAGTTGAAATTTCCTTGTACAAAATCTAGATAACATTTTTAATCATATTAAGTTTGATTTCCCAACACATGGATGCAAATGTTGTCTTCACCATGGGGCGAAGTTGCAGCTGTTTAATGTAACTTTGTGTGTGTTTTCTTCCTCACCTTAGACTCTCATAAGAACTTTTTCTATGTTTGCCAACTTTCTCACAACTTGCTATTTGTCACTATTTTTCACCTGTAGGCGTCTTCTGTAACTACTAATTATGGCATAATTTACATGTGTTATATACTTGGTTTTTTTCTCTTTGCTGCATTTGAAAGTGATTTCTTCAGGTCTGTACTACCTTAGCTGGTCAGTAATAGGGTGCTTATAGCCATTGGGTCTGGAACATCAGCTTGTATCCTATTTCTTATTACGCTCTCTGCACTTCATCTTGTGTCCCACCTTTCAAAATCTGTTTTGCCATACCACAACCATATTCCTCTATGCTATGTTGCTATGTTTCAGTCAGAAATATCACATTCTATACAGAAAAACTATCTGCTACTACCACATATATGAAAATTTTACCATAGGAAGATAAGCAAAAGCAAAATTAAATAGACCTAGTTTCTTGGCAATTTCAAAAATTGCTGTTACAGCTCTAGCAACCATAACAAAGTTTAGCTAGGTAAGAGAAGTTCAGACAAAGTAAACATGGGTGTCTTATGGCCTTAAAAATTTGTACAAAGATCATGGTATGCTGGTAGCTGTAGCAACATCTTATTCAGTGGGCTACAGGATCCATTCCACTCAGAGAAATATCTAGGGTTTTTTTCTAACTTTTAGGCAAATGCTTCAGAGCTGAGCTCTTCAGTATCCAGGTGCTGATTGGAGCAACTCATGGTGTAGTCCAATGAAATAAAGCGTGGTTATGCAGAAGTACTTCTGTCAGAGGTGGGAATTGATGGCAGTTAATCTTTGTCTTCCTAATCTTTATAAAATTTCACTGTTTTCTGCAAGGTGAACCAACTCTAAAAGAAGGATGAGCAGATTGCCTTCCTTTGCTTCACAGATCTAAATGGTTTCTGGACTGCAGATGCAGCTTTGAATCATTCAAGCAGTACAGGGCAGAGCTGTAATATCACCTTAGTAAATTCTTATCTTCTAGGCTGGGCTTCAAAAATATTAATAAGAACAGCAGCAGATTTTCTCCCTTATACTGTTTGTTTGTCTGTTTCAAAATATGCAATATATTCAAAGCTATTCTCCAGTCTCTGAATTCAGTGCCTTTCCAAAGGCAAGGTCTAGGTAAAATTTTTAATTCAAACTCCAAAACTAATAGAGTGAGGGAAGATTGTTCATAATTCTTAAGTGAATTAGCTTTGAAACTGATAGTCAGTTCTACCACAGGGCTTTGGTTGAAGAGATTTGGACATCTAATATTTTTCCTGCCAATCACATAAACAGGTATGACTAGGACAGTTAGTTGGCTGCTATTTTATTATTTATTTCGCAGCTTTGGTTTGAGTCGGGCCAAAACTATTTAATAGATGTACTACCAGCTGCTGCTGGTTTCCCAAGAAAACAGGTGAAGTAGACAGTCAACTGGAACATAGAGACCTTCCCCAAGCTTTTTTCAGACAGGATGAAAGAATGAAAAAGTCAAGGGAAGAAGCACTTAAAAACTTAAATAAGATAGAATACAAGAAAATGAAAAAAGGTTTAAAATTATACAGCTGTGTTAATTTTTTAGTTAATAAACAGTTTTTCATGGAAAAAACTGTATTTTAGCCTTTATGTGAAAATTAATCGCAATGCCCATGAACACCACAACAGTGGTTTTTTGTTTGGGTTTTGTTTTGTTATTTAGTTTGGGTTTTTGGGGAGGTTTTTTCGGGTTTTTGCAGTTTTTTTGCTTGGTTGGTTTTTTAGGGGGAGAGGCAAGAGGTTTTTTTCTTTCCTAATTGAGGTTTCTAACAGTTGTTCAAATTTATTAAAAGTGTCGTGATTTCTCTGTTGTCAATTTAACTTAATGATTGAATAGTTCAAACAATAATTATTTTAAGGAAGTCATGCTCTATTTTTTTAGGATAATAAGCTAAATGGAGACACATGCCTCTAGCGTAATTTCAAATGAGCACCTTGAAAATTAAATAATCAACAAAGTCATTATTGCATGTTAACTCGAAAAGGTCACTCTAAAAAAATTCCTGTGAGAAAGCATCTTTACAAAAATGCTCATGAGCTGGTTTAAATTCAAACAGAAACTGTTTTATATTTCTTCCATTATAGATGAGTCTACCTGAACATAGGAGGCTAAAAATGTGAACCTGTACATTTTCCATTCTTCCCAGCACTATCTTTTCTTAAAGGGCAGCAGATTAGGAAGAACTCTTAATTTCTCTTAATTCTCTTAATTTTTTGTTCTTGTTGTAAGAAATAAGGGGTTTTTTTTCCCACCAAACAGCATAAAACAAACACTTTTGCATTCTGTATCCACTGTGAAGCAAGACTGGTATCTCAGATTAAACTCATAAAGCCAACCAGTATTGTCATTTCATGCAACGTGCAAGTAATGAAACATGATGAGTCGAATAAACATATGTCCACATAGAAGAAGGTTTGAGGCATCTAACACTTCAATAACAGCTCTACACACATGTGACTTTCTTTTTCCCCACAGAGTATGAAAAGGGAATCCTACTTCAACTGGATCCAGTGCAGCTCCTGAGCATCATCGGCTTTCACTCATACAGGAACTAATCTGTGGAGATCAGTTCTGTTTGGAAGAACAACTTCTGTAGAGCCAATTGGAAAGTTGAGGTACTGGATATTTAGACAAAACTGGTTTTGGGATATGTTTATTGTCTTTATTTTTTGCCTTTATTAGTTTATTAAGTTCAAATCAAACACAGATGATATTGTTATATTTCTCACCATGGGCTTGCAAAAGCTTTTGTTTTAAAAGTGTTTACTACTCCTTGAAAGTGTTTTAAAATACTCACTGCAGTGTACTCAACCTGACTGTACTAAAAAGTTTTGAAATATAATTTTTCTGTCATGTTTAGTTCCATATAATGTATTCGAGAAATCTCTGTAGACAAGTCACAAAGCCTGCACTGCATGTCTAACCCCTCAGGTATTTCAGTGGGGCTTGGTCTAGGTCTAGAATATTGTAGGTTTGCTGCAGGATTCTGAAATGACAAGCAAGTTCCACAAAGGTAAACCTCTTGAAGGTCAAAGATAATGCCCCTTTCAGGAGTTATGGTTTTTCCAACTTATATTAAGTGGTTTGTGTAACTCAGGGCGGACCTTGCTAGGGTACTGGATAAATACAAATTTGTATTAATGAAGCAGGTGAATATGGAAAGTGCTTTGTTCAAGAGCCTGTTGTGATACGAACCATTGTGATACAGCAGCTGCAGATTTGAGTAATCTGAATCTGATATTCACTACACAGATGAACAATGGCTGTTCACTTTCAATTTATCATTACAGCCACAGATTGAAATAAGATGGAGTAAATGTCTGCGGTTATCTGTTAACTGGTGTGCTTTATCATTTCATAGCTGAATGGCTTATGAACATGTAGTTCAGAACACCTCTAATTAATTTTTGAGTTGAGTCTTTATTCTTAACCTCAAACTATGGTTTATTAATGGGTTAAGGTAAAGAGCTTGCTAAAGTGTAATGTGTGGCTGTGCAAACATATTTGGAAGCTCATAGTTCACTGTTGGATGTCAGATGTTTTACCTGCCTACCCAACTAATTGAGAATCATATCAAAGAACCAGAAAGCCATTGTAATGAATGAGAGAGACGGTGACCTCCAAAAGACATAACTGAATTAGAACTGATGAACTCAGTATGAGTAGATGCACAGTGTCATTTTAAAAATAACACAGTTTAAGTCTTTTTTCTGCCCTTGGAAATGTATTGTGCTAAAAGCATAAGAAAGATTGGCAGATGAATTTTAACTCGTTGGTGTTTTAATTTTTTTTTTTTCTACAAGTGTTACAAGAGTAGAAGGATATTTGTTAAAAAAAATATTTTGGTTCTGAATGCATGCAAAGCAGGCTTTCTGGAATCTAAGAGGTGTCTTTAATAGTTTTGAGGAGCAAAAATTGGTAGGGGAAGAGAAAGGGGAAGAAAGTTTTATTCCCAAGAGATAAATGAAAAATCATTATTATGTCTTTCTTGCTAAAGAACAGAAAAGATAAGTTGAAGACATAATTGTTTATGTTAAAGACATAGTTTCCCACAAAATTTTGTTTCTCAAAAAAATTTCTTATAGGC
The DNA here is from genome assembly GCF_027477595.1 of Haemorhous mexicanus. Lineage (NCBI taxonomy): Eukaryota > Metazoa > Chordata > Aves > Passeriformes > Fringillidae > Haemorhous > Haemorhous mexicanus. Next base: position 43,882,490 of record NC_082342.1, read on the forward strand.
TAAATAATTGTGTATACTATTCCAGAATTCTGTTACTCTTTAGACTGGAAGTTTATGGTAGTCACATTTTGACAAATCTTCCAGGATCATTTATGCAGATATTTTTTCTACTTTAATCTATAATATCAAGTGACAGAACCAACTTCTGGCCTGTCAGCCTTTGTGTGAGATGTTAAATTCATCCTCTGTTGCAACAGAACAGAACTGATTCTTGTGTCTGTTTCTTAAATCCATGTCATAATCGTTTGTCATAAATGATAAAGTGCTCAAATATAGAAATTCCTATTGAAAAAATAAGAAAAATTTCCAGCGAATTTGCTATGCTTCTAAATATAAGAAAGATTTGGCATAGTTTCATGCCTAAGCAGGAGCTGCTTATTTACTGATGAAGAATATGCAGTCAAAATCATATATTTGGTAGTCCATGTCCTCCGCCTCTCAGTAAGTAAATAGTGTGAAACAAAGCAGATTTAGGGAAAACACTGAGCTTCCCTGCCTACAGTCCCTTGAATATTTTTCTCACCTTTGAGGTCAAGGCATATATACATCTCCCCTTTCCCAAAATGCAAAATATTTCTTTTATTTTGCCTAAGATTCTGCTGATTCCCTGCTTCTTTTCTTTCATTGCTGTGGATTTACCTTGAGTTGAATTTTCCAGGAATAAAGTTTGCATATAAAACTGTTAAATCAGGATAGCTGATGCATGTCAAAGTTGCATTCTTTGTTGAAAGTTAACCACTCAAATAAATGGAAAACAGTAACAAAGTTTATATAAGCAATAAAAATGTCTCTGATGCATGATTTTGAATCAGCTATGTCATCCTCTTTATAGTATATATCTTGACCATTTGGATCTTGGCATAGTGATTAGATTTAATAAAGCTGTTAAGAACTGTTCTTTCTTTCAAGTTTTGCTGGAAAAAATTATACCAGTTAGGAAAAACAGTAGCTATATAGGGGGGTTGTATATTGGTTTTTTGGATGATCTGAAATTCTGACACTTGTAGCAATGATGGTCAGGAACAAAAGTATCAGTGATTTTTAAAACAAAAATCTGCAATATCTCCAAATGTGAAGATTTCAATAGACTAACACACCAAGAGAGCAGAAGGATCTGACAGAAAATAGTCATTTTCTGAATGTGTAGAATTTAACAGTCCTTAAATGGTTCGTGCTGGATGAAAGAGAAACTGAAAAATGACCTTTATCATTGTCACCACTGCAAATCTTGCTGTTCCACTGTTCCAGTGATGCATAGAGGTGGAAATAAAGGAGATGAGTACAATAGACTTTTCCATAGACCGAGTTTTCCAGGTCATTTAATTCTCTCTAGTGTGTTCAGAACCTTTCCAACAGAGCTAATGATAACAGATTGCCACATTATCCTACTCATGGTGACCTGCTTGAGTACCTGCCAGAAATTCTACTCACTCAAAGCTATGGGTGAAAAAGAGTGTTTACTGATTTCACTTCTAATGGTTATTATAATTTATTCAGGGGAAAAAAAATTGTATTATTGAGTACTTCACATGTTAAATAATGACTCAATTATTTTGAAAATTGATACTTTAAGTTGCTGCTCTGCTGCAACTGATTTTGAATTTTCCTTACTGACTCTAGCCTTCTGCCAGTTCATGTTCCATGGGGACAGTTCTCCCTATCAAACAATGCTGTTTTCTCGACATTATAGCCAGGTAAAGCTACCCACAGGAACTCTGTCCTTGCTATAAAAGAAACAGCTGTGGCTCTAAAAGGGATAAATGTAGCATTTTTAGTGGGATTTTTTCTTTTTGTCATACTTTTGGGCTCCACAAGCTTCAAGAGTGCTAAGGAGAAAATCTGACTACCAGTGAATATCATAGTGTTCAGGCTCTTGATCATTTAATGATTTTAATATGATTTCTTTGAGCATAAAATCGATGATTCTAAATTGTATCCTGATTGTTTGAATTTCTATCTTTCACATAATTTTTTGAGAACCAAGAAGTTTTAAATTACAATTCACTATGTGATTTTTACCATGAAAAAAGGATCTTGTGTTTAAATATTAATTAAAGATATTTTGACTCCTTGAACATGTATTGTTTCACCAATCCACTTGGAGAAAAGTGATTTTTTGAAAGAGATTCTGCCTGGAAGTCCTGCTTTTCGGATAACTTGCAATTGCATGTTACCTACTTAACTCTGAAGAGCTAAAGGGATCTAAAATTTAAAGTTCACCATTTATTCACAGTGATTCCTAATCTAGTGTTTTCAAAAAGGATTTTTGAGATTACGTCTAATACTTTGGGTTGGGCTTATTTAATTACATTTAAGTTCCTATAGAAATCAAAATTTTCCATATCATTTCTAAGATTATGTTAGGAGTAATACTAAAGTTTACTTACTATACTCCAGTGACTTAGTTAGGCTTTCCATGTATAGCTATTGGCTCTCTAGCTTAGGGCCATTCAAGCCTGCAATGGGCATATGAGTCACCTGAATAGCTTTCCCTTGATTATAGAATTAAAAATACTAGAGGTAGAAAGTGCCACCAAATCTATTTCAGACATAATTATTCTCATCAGAAAAGGTTTCCTTTGGTTTCATACATTATTGGCTCGAATTTCAATCTTACAGAAAACGTTTTGCCTGCTGGATGAAAAGTAGAGCAGTTTAGCACCTGCTTTGCTAGCAGCTGAATCATCTCACCTGAGTAACAACTTTCTTTTCAAGGTGGGGAGAGCAATATAGACAGGAGAACCACAGGCAGCAGTGTTAATAGAAACACACTAGTTTAAAAATAGGATTTAAGAGGTTTTGGGCTTATATGACTGATATCTTGTTCAAAACAAGCATGCCTGTGTTCTGAGGAATTTAATGTTTTTATGGCCTGAAATGAGTAGTGATTCTTCCCTTTCCTACTTATGTGTCTGCCATAGAAATAACTACAGTATTGAAGGCTTTTGTTCTTGAACCTATTCACTTTGTCTTCAATTTTATGTTCTGCCAGTTTGCTTTATATTAATTTTGCAATGAAATATGATATTTTGCTTCTCTATAAGTTTACAAAGGTTAAAGCACTTCAAAATTGAGACTTTATGTTAATATAGTTTTTTAAAAAGTCTTCCAACTAATGTCTGAAGTCCTTTTAGACTATAGTTCTGAATTATTCAGCTATTAGAACAGTTTTCATTAATACAGAGCACATAACTTGATAGATTAAATTGTGATATATATGTTTACAGCTTACTCTAGGCTAATGAGAATTTAAAATGCAACATATAATAGTGGTTCACTGCCTTCTATTGATACACAATAGGGAAAATAGCAATACTGTTCTAGCAAATTGCATGTATTCAGGTTTCAGATCTCCTATAAATCTGTCTCCATATAAGAAACCTTTTATGCATCCCAATGTGATCTAAAGAAGAAAAAAATTTATCCTAAAAGAGTTATTTAGGCTCAGTCTGGCATTACAGTGAAGCCTTATCAATGAAAAATCACTGCAAAAGATGTGGTTCAGTTTTCTCCTTGTGTCCCTCCCTTCCCTGTGGCTTCTCTACAGATCGTACATTCGATGCTTAATTGGTTGACACAGTGGAAAAGATTCTGGTTTTGGTTTGTTTCATTCCACTTTGTTTTAGAGCTAAACCAATATACTAGTTTTAAGGGAAATATCAAGGCAGTAAGACTTCTACTTTCCAAGGCAGCTTGCTATCAGACTGGCTTTGAAATCACAGTAAGCCACAAACCACAAAACATGCCTAAATTTTTGAAGCAGGTGAATTCTTGCACAGATACAGCATCAGAAATCCTGGTGAGAACAGGAGTGAACTACACACGGAGCCACTACACTGAGGGTGCCACCTCTCACTGCTGGATGATTAACTAATACAAAATTCAGTGTGCTAGGACCTCACCCCCACTTCTGGTCAGATCTGGGGGGTGCAGCACATTTTTCATGAAAGCAGCAATTAGTCAAACCTGTCAAGCCATTAAGGTCCAAGCAGCCTTCAAAGTTTGTTAAAACAACTCTAAAATTTCCATCAAGACCAAAATATGTATACTTTACATATAGTGAATTTGTGAGTCCAGTCTCAAACCTGGCTCTTTGAGACTGTGTCCATTGCTCTGTTCTCTCCTACCAGCCAGGCTGAAATTAGCTACAAGGCAGTCACTCATTCACATTGGGGATGGATACAGGCAGATGGAATTTGGGGCAGATACTACACAGACACACAACCTTTCCTAAGAAATGAGCAGGAGAAAGTCTTATATTTTTAGCCACACACCCTTTGTGAGTAGTGAATGCAAATGTTCAAAGTCACAAGCATCGAATCTTGAAGACAGCTCATTGACCATGCCTTTCCAGATATTATTTAATTACCCCCATTTTAGGTGGAATTAATGTAATTGGGTGATAGACAGATGTAGCAATCCCTGAGCTAGAGGTAATTTTGGAAGACTCCCATTTTTCATTATTTTTTTCAGTACAGAAAACTCAGAAAACTGATGATTTGAAATTGATAATGAAAAACAATTGAGAGAGCTAAAGTCTTGTGTAAGATTTTCATTATACAGTTTATACAGGCACAATTTTTTCAGAACAACTTCATATGCCATTCATGGTTCTCTTTTTGTATTACACTCATTTACATTTCAAGTTTTCACAAGTATTTGCAAAGCATATATTTATAAATGTTTTTTTATCTTCTTAGACTTGCAAAGACCCCTAATAAAGTGCCATAAGAATGCTTATACCGTGCTGCCTTACAAGGAGAGAGGGAGAAAGGGGCTGTCAACAGATCTTGATCTTGTCTCAGTGTCCAAACCTGAATTCAAATTCATATCTCAAGTGTTACAGAGACATGTAGAGAACAGCTCTTAGCAAATGAGATACATGTCTGTTTTTTGCAGTGCTTTAAGAATAGCAGAAAATTCACAGCCTCACATAAAAATTGAAGCTTTACATACTATAACAGAGACGGGTAATAAGCATTAAACATCCCTAATATGCAACAAAATTCCTTCAGTAGAAGTTTTGTGAGGAAAAATAATTACTTCTGCTTTGACAAGATGAGAAGAACCAAATCTCAGTATTATATATTGTCATTATACTAATTATTGTTATTTGTTTATTATAGCAGGAGTATGTTTCCTGTTTAAAGTCCTCAGAATGAAAGCTATTTTTATCCTTTTTTTTCACATATGCAGGGGGTTTCTAAAGAGAATTTCTAATTAATTCTTTCAAATTCAGACGAGCATTACTATTGTCTTAATCTAATATTTGGTACTGATAGAAATGAGCTGCAAACTAATGACATTCTGCAGGTACTGTCTTATCAAGTCTGTCATTGTCACCTGACACAAACAATTTTAGAAGTCAACAGTCTCATTAGTTAATGTTAATGAATTTGGCAGACACATAATTGGCTATTACCTTGGTTTTCATGTCTTTTAATGGGATTCCACAGGGGATTTTTGAGAGTATAGATTTCATATTTATTAGTTGTGCAACTTTAAAATAATATCTTGTAACTGATGTCTGCCTGGATTTTCTCACATGAAATAAACAAGCCAGCTACCAAATCTGGTAAAGTGAAATAGCTCTGTATAAAATGCAAATTTCATACAATCTTATTGTTTAGGTAGATAAAGGGCCTGGGGCAGTATCCAGTCCAATCTTCTGCTCATGGCAGGTCAGCTCCAAGGAAGTCAGGCTGGACTGCTGAGGTCTTCATCCAGTTGGATCAGACCAAGATGCTTCAGTCTTCATTCATCTGGGTCCTGAAATCATCCAAGGATGGGAAGTGAACAACCTTGGCCTACTGCCTCTCTGTCCTTAAGGTGGAAAACTTCTCCTCATATTCAGATGAACCTCTCTTATTTCAATTTATACTTCCTGTTTCTCATCTTTCCAGCTTGCATTGTTTTGCAGAGGCTGGCTGTGTCTCCTCAATGACTTCCCCACAGCACTGGGGTCTGCTGGTAGATCCCTCCAAAGCCAACTCTGTTCCAAATTGAACAAGCCCAGCTCCCTCAGACTCTTTCAAAGAGCAATTTCTTCTTCAGCCCCATCATCTCTGTGACCTCCTTGTACTCTCCTCAGTTGGTCACTGTCTTTGTTTTACAGAGTGGCCCAAAACTGGATGCAGTATTCTAGATATGAAGGTTCTTGGAAAAGTGGGAAATAAGCAGCCTTTGTCTTCACACGGCAGTATTTAGAAACATGATTCCACTGGTACTATTTTTTTTGAGCTGGGACCAAGTTTAATTTAGAGGAGCACGCATCAGACTCTTGCAGATGTACCAAAAGCAGAATTTGATCTTCAGACATATGCAACCAAAAGGATGCAAATTATTTTCTTGAAAGAGGATATTATGTAACTCCTCTTAAAATTCCTGAAATCAGAAATATCAGAGCAATATAAAAGTTAAGGTAAGAACAATATTGGTATAATTTATTTCTGTAAGAGAATTATCTGCTTGCATTTTTTGGTGATGTTTCCATAGCTACAGTTTTGAGTAAACATTGCATTCTCTATTAAAATGAAAGACAAAAAAGAAACAACTTTTAACTGATGCAAAAGACATCCCTGTTTATTTGCTTTAAAATTAGTCTGAACTGTCCCAGTTCGTGCTCCAAAATAAAATAGCTCAATGGGACTGTTCCACATATGCGGGCTGGCACCAGGCTCTCATGCATGCCTCTGCTTTCCCAGGAAACCAAACTGAGAATGTGATGACCATTACAGAAGCAGCTTTCAAGGCAAGGAACATACTGAAGAACTCCTTAAGAAATTTATAAAAATTAGCCTTCTTTCAGAGATTTGGCAAAAGGAAGACATAGCTTTACACATCACTCCCAAGCCCATTATCTTTTATTTTCCTTTTACACCTTCTGGTTTCATCTGTTTTGTCTCTTATGAGGCACAGTTCTTAGTGCATAATCATTTTTTGTTCGTGTTGCACAACTTTCCCTCTTAGTTCATGGCTTTATCTCTTGCTTGCTTATTGCATGTGTTGGGGGTGTTTTCTCCTGGCTTGAGATTCCAAAATGGATAGATGTGTGGGCTGCTCACTGCATTCCTTCTAGAGAAAAGAATGAAAAGGGGGTGTATTCAGAAGAAAAATGTGTATCATCTTAATGCAAATATCTCAGAACGGAAAATATTTATAGGGTGATTTCTCTCAGGTTTATTTCTAGCCAGAAAGGGAGAAGAGTGGTTCTATATAAGACACAAGAGTTACAGTCAATAGATCTTGTGAATAAGTGACTGCACTATTTTTATTGGCTTTTTTTAAGGAACTTTAAAAGCTTAAACTGTCTCTTTTATGTTAAAAACATAGTGCGCAGTCTTTGTGATTTAAAGTTGAAAGTTGTATTACAATATTTTAAATGAAAGTTGTAGTTCATCATTTATTGTAGAACAAAAGAGAGAAAATGTAGCTTCTTTAGTGCTTCTTTTCTTTTACTCCAAGTTCTTTTCAATTAAATCTAAAAATTAAAGAAGGCCACGTCTTTCTTAAAATATCATTAGGTATTCTGGCATTTAGTTTCTTGATACACAAAAATTAAAATTTATCTTTACTCCTATTACCTCAAGTGTATTGTAATTGAATATTCATTTAAATATCCCAGTTCAGGTGCTATGTTTAGAGATTTATTTACTTGTAAATGGCAAGTGAAATTTTAAGTCTACATTTATTTGAGAAAAAAACAAGTAAATTAAAGATTACTTAAAAGTAATCTTTCGTAACTATGTAGTAAAGAACTCACATGTAGATGGATAAAAAAAATGCTTTGACCAGAAAATTTTAATATTACTGATGAAAGAAATAACTAATTTATTTACAAAATAATAAAATATAAAATGAAGCACCTGGATGGAAATGTTACCCGATAGGCTGAATATGTTTGGATTTCAAGAGTTTCTGCAATTGAACACAATAAAGAAAGTGGTGCTCCTGAATATTGTAAAACAAGGCTTTTGATATTCTATTCTCATTTTTGCCAGATTTTGAAAGCTTCTCCTTCAAGAAAAGTCTTTCCTGAATGGAAAATGAAAACAAACATCAGCATAACTTTTTTATACAATAAGCAAATAAAAGTGATATGTTAACTTATTTAAAGTTTAAGGAATCCTTTACAGAATTTATACTTTAATTGTGTATGAGGACTAGGCAGTATAAAAACAAATTTAGGTAAATGCCTATTTCTAGCAAGTAAGACTCAGCATCTAAATTTTGTAACAGTAATCCTAGTTAGTGTTTCAGATGTTTTATGCAGCAAAATTCCACTTCCAAAATTTGATATTGAAAATCCTTCAATCCAAATTAGTTAGTTTAAACTGAAATCCTTGTTTTTCAGAAAAACTAAGGTTTCAAGACATACTGATAACAGGTAGAAGGGAAACAGAAAGACACTGGCAAGTGTCAGCCATTCCATGGCAAAATTCACTTCAAACAGGGAAGGCTTTGTTTAGCTTTCCATAGTAAATGTGAGGTAAATACTTGTTCTATTTTTTCAAAGAGAAAGAATATTTTTAATTTTAAAATTTAGGAAAAGAAAAGCAATGCAATATCACAGTTTCTGTGTGCAGGCTGGATGCATCTTCAGTAGAATGATTGGCTGGACTCTGCAGCATAGGAAAATAGTCTTTTTATCCAAATTCCCTTACCTAATTCCCTACAGAAATAATATCCTGTAGTGAATGAGTTGCTAGAGATATAAATGTAATGGATAAAGCTCTTTCTTCTTTAGGTAGATCTTCAGTTTTTGCTGGCAGTTATTCCGGAGTTTCAGCAAAGCGACATTGGCTATGCAAACTTCTGCAAACAGTCTGTGAGCTCACATTCAAGGCTACCATCTGAGCATTTCTGTTGTATCTGCAGTACTTTGATGTATCCATACTGGTCCTATCCATCAAGAATTCATTTGAATTTCTATACAAGGTCATTTACAAAATCAATTAATGCTCTCCTTTTCTTTTAATGTATCACTTTTTTTATAATTAACGTGTACTTAGAGAGATGCTTTCAGTTTCCAAGAAATACTGATCTATAGATCTTATTTAACATTTTTGTTATGCAGATTTTCAAGTAGAGCTTTCTCCTGTTATCCATAGATTAGAAAAAAAAGAATTGCCTAATTGCCTTTCCGAGTTCAAAATTGAAAAGTGGATATGTGGGGTAGAGAAACGGTGCTATGTGTTTGATTCAGTTTGCCCATCACTGAACATTGCCATTTTTACTATATGCAGAAATTATTTATTTCACAAACTTGATGAAAGCTAATTCATAGTATTTATTAAGATAAATGCAACAAGTCATAAAAAAAATGAAATGGATTTTAGTTCATTAAAAATATCTTTTACTCTGTAGATCATACAGTAATGAAAATTAGATAACTTTGAAAGGAGATGGGAAAGGAATTCCATTTGATGAGGACAATAATCCCTGTACAGAAACTATGGAAGAACAAAAGCTATTCTCTGTAACTTAGAGACTCAGAAACATTTCCAGCTGGGTTCAAGTCCCAGGCAGCATATGCAGTGGTATGAAAATCTGTTTGCTATGTCCCATGAGCAATACTGCTTGCAGGAAACATATAGCTACTGCTGAGAAGGAACTCAAGAGACTGCAAGTAATATAGTAAAGTTGCAGTATGCTTTTCCCATTATAGTGTAGCTACAAACCACAGTCTTCAAATTTCTCTGTTTCACTTGATAAATCAACAGATCTAACTCTCCCATTTCAATGACCCATCTAATAAAAATACTTATGAAGAGTCTTAAATATTTTATGGGCTAATTATATCATTATTTGTAGAAATAGAATCTTTGATGCAAATTGTTAGAATAGGAGGAAAGGTGGAACAACAGGCAATTTAGCTGAAAATCTGAATTACTAGTTTTCATGCCATAAAAGACCTTGAAAGTAGAAAGTCAATAAAACCACCAACTGAAAACCTAGTTCAAATTCCACTGTAGTTAATAGCAAAGCTTTCAGTAGTGCCAAGGGTTGCATATGTCCATGACATTTATAGAAAGTTGAAAACAGCATACAGTCTGTCTGAGAAGAAGAATCCTATAAAAATTCTATATGTGTATTCTTTTCAAAGACAAAATGTCTGTTGCTACTACAGGGAATTTGGAGTGAGCACATTAGCTTTCAGTAAAAAAGCGAGAATTACTTCAAAGTTAATTTGAACTGAGTAGAGATATGGATTAAAGCAAAGCTAGAAAATGTGAGATAGCATGGAAGTAGAAGGTACAGAATATCCCTTCTTGTGTTTCTGTAGAAAATATTTTACAAATAAAACCCAACCAAATCCAATCCCAAACAAACAAACAAACAAACCAAAAAGCCAAGCACAACAAACGAGCAAGCTATACTTTTTAAAACTCTAGAGCGAGTAATCAGTTATCTAGCTCTTGGGAAATTTTCATGGTATGCCTTGAAGTGAATTAAACTCATTTGTGCTCAAATATATATATTAAAAATGTAATAAACAATTAAATGTGCTGACTCCTACTGTAAGATGCAACTCTGCATGGAGTCTGCAGAGGCATCACAAGCAGAATCCTTGTATACCTTTGCACCAGCACCAGTCCCAAGAACAGCGGTATGGGGCACCTCAGGCCACCCTTGGGTCCATCCTCCAGTCCAGCTGTGAAACATGGCTCCTAAGTGCTCTCCTCCCAGGATGGCTACAGGATAATACTGAGGCTGTTCCTTACCTCAGCACTCAGAAATGCCTCACTCCCTTGCAAAGTAGCCTTCTGTCTCCAGCATTCCTACTTTCAAACAGCTTAACTCCTTCTTGTAGTTGAGCCCTCTTGCCCTCCATGAGAGCTCATTCATCAGTCAAAAATTACCACTGTAATTAGAATTTTCCCTTCATAGCTAAAATCCATTTTAAGATCTGAGAGTGGTGTAAGAAAGGAAGGGTGGCAGAAAACCCTCAGAAAAAGATCTAATTAAAGAAAAATCAGTTGATAAATGAACATTCGTTATCTGTAGACAAATGCAAGAGAGCTCACAGAATGACTAGGAACATCATGTTAATTGGCAAACAAGTGACTCACTATAAATTGTGAAAATAAACTGAAAAACTATACACAGCTGTGCCAGTCAAATAATCTCCCAAACCAATGAACAAATAGAAGTCATGCCACACACTGCAAAATTTTAACTCACGAGAATGATGTGGGGACCAGAGCACAAAAGATAAATAGGAATAGGACAAACAAATATATATTTCAAATATATATGTATTTGAAGGTAATTGTGTGAGAATTATATTGTATTGTTAGGAACTAAACTTGAACTGCCACTTCTGCTCTTCTGCCTTTGTTTTTTTCTATTAAATATATAGTTAATCAGTAGAAGAATAAGAGATTTTTGAATATTGAATATTTTATTGCTTATTTTAATTTTTTCCTTTTGTAAAAAGAAAAATGAGCATATACCATTTTCCTACTGAGTTTATACCTAGTCATCAGCATTATTAAAACTCCCATATGTAGATCATAATTTGTAAAATAACCTTGTTTTTCAACACAGCAATAGAATAATATTTCAGCTGGGAATGAAGAATTGCTTAATTTTAAACCCAAATATTTATCTTTAATATTTTTGTTCTTGTATGAAACGTATCAGCATATATTCTTTTTGTCTGTATAGATTTTCCTGATAAACACAAATTAAATAATTTAAATTCTTAAGACCTCTGTATAAGTAACTATAAAATTACCCTATTTTAAAACATGGTAATTGTCATACATAAGTAATCAGTCATGCTGCTAAACTTAAAAATCATTTGGCTTATATAGAAGAAATGTGTGTTTTTCTTGCATAGCACATTCATTATCCATAACAAATTAGTGCCCACATAAATTCAGTCTTCCAGACAAATGAATGTTCAGCTACATGAGAATCTGGAATTTTCACATTAAAAAAAATACAACTGTACCTATCCTAGAAATGAAATTACCAGATTCATTTGCAGTAGTGTCTATTTAGCTCATAACATATACATTTTACATGGTATAAAAATACACTTTTCACAAAAAAATGAGTTTGTATATTTCCAATCCAGTTGTAGAAGGTTAGAAATTCATGCATTAATTAGCAAGCATGATTTATTTATTGTTAACTTTCCTTATAAAAACTTGTCATTTGTGAAACTGCCAGTCCAAGATACTAATTTTTTAAAAGACAGTCTTGAAAAAGAAATCATTCTTCTTCCATACACTTCCCTGCATGCCTAAGGCATTTGGCTTTGAGCCTCATCACTGAGTCTCTGTTTATAATGAATAGAAAGAAATAGCAGAAGTTAATTCAGTTCAACCAGCATCTAAATCATCCTCAGGGTATCTGTCAATAAAAGGAACCTGGAATTCCTAGTTGGCATGAGTTGGCCAAATATTACACATTAAACTTCATTTGGCAACACTACAGTGTCATGTTGTAGAAGTCATCTTGCTAAGGTTTTGCAAAATGGGGTATTGCAGAGAATGTATAACAGCATTTCATGTTGTAACTCTGTCAAACTTAATAAATATAACTTGGGTTTTGTGTGAAATAATATTATTTAGAGTATGTGCTGTTAGTATTATGCATTTAACCCTTATCATGTAAGTCTTCTAATGCCATGTACTGAAGAAATGCAATCCTTATATTTAGCAAAATAGAGCTTCACTGTTCTCATTGTAACAACATTTTCTCATCACCTGGATTTTCTTGAAAGAGCTGTTACTCCAAACTGACATAACTCAGTCAACTGCTGAAATTTGAGTCCTGTTTTACTGTTAAAGCCTTCACCTACTACACCTGTATAGTCAAGGCTGTAGTCACCTTCTGACCCAGCCATACTATATATCTACCAATACACTGTTACATTTGTCACTTCTATTGCATTATTCTGATTTCACCAACCTTTAGTCTCTTTCAACAGTCACTACTGAAAACTTCTGTTTAATGTTGGGTTATAAAATGTGCTCCTTTTTCCAACTCCTGAACGTTCCTTCTCTGCTATATGTTTGGAATTTGTTCAAAGACACATTTTTTGAGCATGAAGTCAATAACAATGTTGGACGTAAAAACTGCTCAGCTCATAGGGGTTTGTATCAAATCTGATTCTGAGTGGTTTATTGAATTATTAATGACTTCTAATTAGCCAACAATCAATGGACCATATATTCAGAATCAATTTCCACAATACAGAAGATAAACCACAATGCTGGTTATACATAAAATTATAAGAAACCCCTTTAAATTTCTGAACAGCTTTTTATAACTAATTCCCAGAAGTGGGAATTTAACACACTGAGAAAGCTGCCTGCATTCTCTGGCTTTGCCCACACCCATCCACTGGTGAGACAGCTTCCACAGGGTGTGGGTCCTGTGTTGCAGTCTGTACCACCACTGCCCTGACTGTGTCCCTGCAGCCACAATGTTGAGGACACTCAGCCAGCCCTAGACAGAGATTGCAATGGTGGCAGGGTTATTCTGGAATTCTAACATTGCCATGGTCTTTTGGTCCTTCTTTTCAAGCTCACCTCCTTGGTAAGTGCCTAGTTTACAATTTAATCTAGCAGTTGCTGGCATCTTCCCTCTGGGTCTGTCAGCATTTGGACAAACAGGCTCTCAGACTGTGCTGTTCAGTCCCATTGCCACTTTCCCAGCTACTGTTTTCTCTGGTAGGTGGAACACATGTGTGCCCCAACAGAGAGCAATCCCACTTGCCTGGTATTCTCTTGAGCTGCTTCTGTACCAATTTTATTATCTAGAATTGGTAGGGAGAGAAGAGCCTAGAAAGTCAGTGAGCTGGAGGATGTAAGCAGTTTTTTTGGAAGTCTCTGAACCTGCCTCAAGCAAGTGTTGGGGTAATTGCAGCATTGTAGACAAGAAAGAGGAAGCTGTGCATATTGATTTGGGTGGTACAGTCATTAGGGTCTAGCAGGAGGAGTTTAAAAGTCTGTTCTGTAAATATTTTGACTTAAAGTCAGTCTTAAGCATTTATGTGACTATGTTCACTGGTTTAAGATCAAGCAGACTGATGGGGATAAAGTTGCTTACATAAGATAGAGAATTCATTAGAGTATATTTACCTTGTGATAACCAATTTGCATTTGTTTATCTTTCCTCTAATTTCTGTGTTCTTTATGCAATTCAGCTAGAGTGATTACCAATATGTGAATAAATGGCAGATTTACTGCATCTTGCAAAACAAATCATTACTTTAAGTCATTGTGTTAATCAAATATATTTACTCTGGAATGGAATTGTTATTTAATGTCATTTGTGCTTTGAGATGTGAGAAAGCATTTATTTATTTTTTGTTTCTTTGTCAGCAAGTTTTTTTCCTGTCAAATACTGAAACATGCCATACATAGTAAATGTAATTGGATTTATCTCAAGAATAGAGTAATTAATATTTACCCAGTGTTATTATTATTATTATTCCTGAATTCAGTTTCATGCATTTTTTCTTTAATAAGAAGGAATAGTTTGTTTGACAAGAAATTTATAGATGTGAATCCAACAAGAAATGAAATAGAGCTACTGACATATATTTAAAAATTTAAATCCTTATGTTTTCAAAGGAAGATTTCAATTTATTAAAAAAAAAAAACTAGCAGAAAGCAACAAAATAACAGACTATAGTCAACCCAAATGACTGCACTAAATTTAAACCCAATGTTTGTACGCATTTACACATTTTTCTGTTTCTGAAATTTATTGTTTTTTTAAAAATTCTTAAGCAATTACAGACTTACAGAACCTTTCAAACACTTCAGACTATTTTAAAATTACTGTATATAACTACCACAACTTCCTTATGTCTAAAAGTGCCTTTTAAAAATGAATAAAATATTAATTAGGTTATTCTAATTTGTTTTGAACTTCAAATTAAAATTGTAATACTTTAATGTCACTAAGAGCAAGTAGTGTGTCCAGATTTTTCTATACTAGTAGAGTTATGTAAGACCTTTTAATTTGACAGCTTTTGAAAAAACAAATGCTTATAAACTTTACTTAGTTTTAATAGTCTTCTCCCTTTAGGAAATTCAGAGTATACTTGGACTCATGAAAAGTATCTTCATTTCATGTCACTCTAGTGATATACTCCCTTAGATTAAAACAGATTATTACATTAGCAATTCAAATGAAGTAATGGCCAAGTCACATTTTTAAAACAACATTAGATTAGATTAAACAACCCCGATTCTCTCAGCCCATCTTCATAGCAGATGTGCTTCAGCCCCCCTCTGGATGCCCTACAACAGGTCCACACCTTTCCTGTGCTCAGGGTCCCAGAGCAGGCCACAGTACATCAGGTGGGTCTCACCAGAGCAGAGCAGAGCAGAGCAGAGCAGAGCAGAGCAGAGCAGAGCAGAGTGTCAGAACCACCTCTCCTGACCTGCTGGCCAAACTGCTTCGGATGCAGCCCCAGATGTGGTTGGCTTCTTGGACTGCAAGTGCACATTGCTGGGTCGTGACAGGTTTCTCATCCACCAGCATTCCGAAATCCTTCTTCAAAGGGCTGCTCTCTCATCAGTGCTCCTTTCCACTTCCACTTAATCATGGAGCTAATTTCACTTGTTTTATTTAGCTAATGTTTCTTTTTTTTTGTCTAGCATTCTAATTTTAGACAAACACCCCTGTTGCTTCACTCCTCAACACCTCAAAACCCACTCAGAATTTGGACGTTGTCCAGTGGGGAAGACAAATTTAGACCAGTAACGAAAGTTTTGGCCTGACCTAATGCAGTCATGCCTCCTTTAGGACCCTTACATTAGGGGCAAAATTTGACATTTCACCTTGTTATTTGAATGCCTTATCTATTAAAAAAAGAACTAATTCTCTTTACCATGATTGCATTAGTATAAGTAACCCTTAAAGAGTCTTGCTTCTGGCCAGAAACTGCCGAAGATGTAGCTGTTTTCTTCTTACGTAACACACAAGAGTTCCTGGCTTCAGAGCTTAAACACTATGAAAAGTCTGATAAGTATCATGCATTTAGGTTACACTCATTGCTGCTTTAGTGCAAAACCAAAATATATGCCTGAGTTCATGAAAGCTTATTCTTGGCAAGGATTCCTGATGACCCTTTCTCTTCCTAAAGTAATCCATGCCCTTATTTCACCTCCTAGAATAACATCTACCTTGATTTATAATTAATCTTCGAAGAGTTTAAAAGGTAGAACTTACTAGGTGTCAATTTATAGAGGTGGAAAAGGGAATTCACTGTCTTACATTAGTACTGGTTGACAGGTTTCCTTCTCCTGTAGTACTGTCTGTGCTGAACAGCTTTGTAACCCCTGCAACAAGAGATTGTCCACCCTGGAATTTGTGACCATTATTGATTATCCTGGGTGAGACATAAAATTGCTTCGTATGTCTGGGCACTTGTCACCACAGCTAAGTTAGAGACACAATAGGTATTTCTTCTGGAAGCATTCTTTTAATAAAACTAATTAAAAAATCGTGATACTTTCATTTAAGAACTTCCAGTACCTAGTGCCTTTGGGGCATTTGTTAGAAGTTTAAATTGAAAGAAGCCTATTTGATATAGCTTTCCAATTGGTTAGCATTGGGAAAATAGAAGTTCTTGGAATAGTTTAAGATTTTAATAATTTAATAACTGTGGGTTTTTTTAAATGAAACCTCTTTTAACTCAGTTGAGTTGCTTGTTTGCAAAGATTAGAAAAATCCATGCAAAGCATTTACACTGGCAAACCAGAGTCAGTGTTGTGAGATAATAAAACTGTATTTTTACTCTAGTTATTTTCACTGCTGTTTGCACCATTCATGGTTACTGAGGGCTGTTTGTTCATAACTGCTACAATTTTTGTGAATGTCAGCAAAGGTTTTGCTTTTATATATGCATCAGATATATGCCATATGGGTAGACTGATCAGTGTTTGTGAAATCTTCTTTCTAGTACTAGGAGACTCCCTGGAGTGATTTACCTCTCTGATTATTACCAGATTCTGGTCTTCCAGGTCAGCAGTGAGAAGGCTGAGAAGTCCTAGGGCAATCAAAGTAATTTCTTGGCTCTGGGATGACTGGTTGAAGAGACAGGAGTACAGGTGATGTTTTCTTCAATCACTTCAATAGGAAGGAAGAATATGAAGGAGAAAAACCCACCTGATCAACACATAAAACAGGTCCATCAGTGGAATGTTGGCTTTTTGAATCATGGGGATGTTTACACAGCACCAGGCCTGCTGGAGACAGATAGAATTCACCTATTTAAAAGGAAGAAAAGGACTCTAGCCCATGGGTTTGCAGGGGTGATTGACAGGGCTTTAAACTACATTTGAAGGGATCAGGCTGGCTAGAGATGAGCCACAAGCAACAGGTCAGTGTTGGGAGTGAAATCAGTGGCTGAGCTGAAGTTCATCTACACACAGTGGGTAATAAAGAGAAGGAGCTGGAAGCCACTGTGCAGTAGGAAAGCTATGGCATAATCACCATCACACAAACATGGGGGGATGACTCCTGTGCCTGGAGTGCTGCTATGGATGGCTACAAGCTCTTCAGACTGGACAGATGAGGAAGGAGAGGCAGCGGGGTGGCTCTGTGCGCTAGGCTGTGGATGTTGTCTACCTGGGCTTCAGTAAAGCTTCTGAGACTGTTTTTCCTGGAAAAAACTGGCAGACCATGGCTTGGACAAGTCCACTTTTCACTGGATTCAAAACTGGCTGGATGGCTGGGCTCAGAGAATGGTGGTGAATGGTGCTACATCCAACTAGTGGCAGGTCAGCAGTGGGGCTCCCCACTGTACTGCTGCCAGTTGTGTTTAATATATTTATCAATGACCTGGATAAGAGGATTGAGTTCCCCCTCAAACAGTTCCCAGCTGACAATAAATTGAGTGGGAGTGTTGATCTGCTCAACCACTCCATAAGGTGACTGTTCAACAAGGACACACCTACAGTGCAGAACGTCAAATCTTTCTTTGCCTAAGGAAAGGTCTGTGGAAGGAATGAAATAAAACTGCAGAATACTAATTTAAAAAAAAAAAAAACAAACAAAACATAACCCTTGGATTACATGAAGTTGTCCCCAATATACAAGTTGGCTGTAGTATCTAAGCTGTTGTTCCATGGCACATAAGTGCAATGTATGTAATGTTCTATTATAGAGTAAGTCTGATATTCATCTGATAAGTGAGGTTTATATGATAAGTCAGACATTTCAGAGTATTTATGTATGTGTATATATATATATATATATATATTTATTTATTTATTTATTTATTTATTAAAAAAAAAAAACAGGTATTTCTGTACAATAAAACAGGCCTTGTTCAGTGCCATTTCCAAAGACATTGTCATCCACGTAACAGATTCAATATGTTTTGTGCATTTTAGTTTGATTTTCTTGTTGCTACAAGAATATTTAGATAGAGATTGGAATCACAGAGATTAAAAATGTGATTCTTCAATAGATGCTTGATTTTTCCCCATTTTTTTTTTTCTTTCAAGGTTGTGCCTTCACAGCCTTTGGAACAAGGAAAGGGACCCATAAGAATCATTGAGCCTAAGTTCAAATCCTTCAGGGATTCTTTTACTGCCATAGATTTTTCATCAAAATTAAATCTTAATTTGTGTGATACACAGGAAATTTCACTGGTGAAAAAAAAAAACCAAACAAAATAACAAAAAAACCACAAAGCTCTAGAATCTATTAGAAATCATTATTATCCTTAGATTTTGATGCAATTGGAAAAAAAAAAAAACAAAAACCAAACAAATGTACACTAGAATCAGATTGAAACTTTAATATTACTATCTTGATGAAAAACTCTTTTCAGCCCTTTTTACGAAATCCCATTTTAAAAACCACTGATGCTTTAGACTTTTGAAAGCAAAGTATTCTGTACACATGTGCATACTCTGGAATAAAGTGTTTATATCTCATGCCCTCCTTGAGAAAAGTCTCTAATATTAAAGATGACCATCTCCTGGGGAGTTTCCCATCGAACACAAGAACATTTTTTAAAAAATAAGAACAGTGAGAGGTTCCTAGGGAACTGATGGATTCCCCTACACTGGATAATTTTAAGATTCAGCTGGACAGAGTGCCAGGGCAGCATGATTTTTCCAAAAAAAGTTTGGCCAGATGATCCTTGAAGTTGGTTCCAACAGGTATTCTATGATTCTAGGATTCTATGAAAATATTGTAAACCGTAGGTCATTTAAACATGCTCCGTACCTGTGCTGAGTTTATTAATATGTTGGAGATTGTACAATAACTCCATAGCTGGATTTCTTAATTACAAGTTCTTGAAGTTACCATGAATGCTTATAGGACAATCAAGTCAAGAGGGAAAAAATTCTTTTTGCTGTAGCTATCTTGACAGCTGTAAATAATCCCTAATAAGATGCAAAATAAACCTCTAGCTCAGACTCATACAAGTATTTTCTATTAATTTCAGAAAATTAATAAGAGACTTTATGTTAAGTAAAACTAATCAGGGGGATTTATTTATCTCTTTTTCTGATTTATGCTAATATGGCTTCATCATTAGTCTGAATTAGACTCTCTAATGCTGTTTTGGCCAGGATTAGAATTTCTCTAAGGCTTTACATTCTCACATGCTTGCCACTTCCATTCTGGTATTTCCCCACTGGTAGTTTTCGCCTGGATGTTAACACTAATTGCAGAACACTAAATACTTCATTTTAATCTTTAATAAGTTTACATCTATTCAAATTAATTCTTGGACTGTGAAATCTCTGTTGTCATTGCAGTTTAATGTCTTGGCATCTCAGAATAGGAATATGCAATGAAATTTTCTCCATTGTTTTAGATGATTCAGCAGCTATTAATATCAGAAAGCATAAAGCAGTTTCCTTGACTTTAAACACAATTAACATTCATAATTTTGAATTCCCTTTATCGGTGTATATCAGTGCTGACACTGACTGATTTTGGCAAAGACTGAGAGGAGACAAAGTCCACTGTAGTTTTGTAAATGTCAGTGTATGACATCACCACGGGGAGTTGGTGCCTTTCTGTAATGACAGAACGAAGGCTGTAATTAGAAATGAATGACAAGGCGCTTTTCATCTTTGATAAGAATAGATTTTTGTGTCAAAATATCTCAGTGCATGAACAATTTTTCTCCAAGAATTTTTTGTCCTGCACATATTTTGCATAATAATGAAGGGGGGGAGCAGAGAGGGCAAAATTATTGCATAGTGTTGTTGCTAAGTGACAAAATAGCAGATGTTCTGTATTTGCAGATAACAAACATTTGAATGCCATCATATTGTGATATTGACAGATACCATTTCTTTGGAGGCAATATATTCAATACTTGAAAAAAAAATTAAAAATAAATCAAAGTTATTAAAGTTTTTCAGGCCTTATGCAGAGACCATTTAAAAATTTACTTGACAAAAGTGAAATATCAAGTTCAAAAATGTGTTTTAAGGGTTTAATCCCATGATATGCAACAACTTAGGAAGATAAGTGACTTATGAGTTCCTGTTCTTTTAAATAAATCCTGGTCAGTCAGTGGAAGTGATATCAGATGTGATCTGAATTTATAACTTTTAATAATTCACCCTGTAAATGGATTTATAATGCTTACTTTAAAATTAGTATCTAAAGAAACTTTTTTTTTTTTGCATTTTTCTTAAATATTATCTTTGAAGCACTCTAGAAACACTGCAGAATGGCGTATGATGCTTTCAGAGAAGTTTATAAGTTTCAGTTTGGTATGATCTGAAATTATGACATGTAGGAAAGTAAGCTTAACTCTGATAGATTATGAATTCCTTAAATCTATATTGTCCTCCAGATTTGCAATAAAACTTGATTGGTTTACCAAAGCTTAGACAACTCTTTCACTCTTCTTAGCAAACATATCTGTTGAAAATTATATAACACTTAGGTTAAAACTTGAGCTTTCAGGGTTGTAGCTTATTTCTCCTGATATTTACTTAAAATTTGCAATTAGATGAATGCACAGACAATATATACCTTTACTAGTCTTGTCCTCTTTACTTCAATTCTTCACAAATCCTAAAAACATGAAAAAAAATTCCAGTTCAAGGTATAACCTCTGTGCAATTAAAATAATTTTTCTTTGTATTGAGAAGCATCCAAATTTTGCACTGAAATTGACCCTTAAAATAACGAAAATACCTATGGGCAAATTAGGTCAGGTGCTTCTTACAAATATTTAGGTCTGTTTAGAGAGCAAGACTGAGTTGAATACATGTGCAAATAAACATGTAATTTTCTACAAGTAAGAAGAAATAATTGGGTCCTCCCTATGTCTTGAAGCTTTAGTGTTGTGGTGTGAACACAGTGCAATCAATACTTTAGTATGCTGCCACTGTGAACTTTGACATTGTCTTGAATGAAAAAGTATGAATTTGCAATGCGAAAACATTTTCCAGCTGATTGTCACCTAACTTCTCTTTTTGTATCAACTGAACTTTTTTTGCTTTTTCTTTGAAATGGCTAAAATTTCAGAAAAATGCACAGAAGTTAATGAAATTGCATTGACATATAGATGATGTAAATGCAGTTTGAAATTAGGTTATCACCTTTCTGGAGATAAAATTTAGGTTTAATTTATTTGATAATTCTTTCACTGTTGGAATTTAAATAGACAGTCCTTAATTTGTATTTATAAAGAATAATTAGGTAAATGCAATGAATCTAGAATTCTAAGACACTTTTCAAAATTTTATATTACCTTGGTACAAAGATGGATTTCATAGTTAAGATCTATTGTGTAAAATCCAAACTATCATTTAAGAATCCCACAAATAACTTTCAAATCTGTTCTAAGCTGCAATGAATAAATGAAATTTATGGCATGTATTTGAACAAATATTTGAACTGGTTTTGGCTGTGTAAGCAATATCTGCCTGGAAGCTGCAGGGAGGTTGTGGATCATCTGTAATCACCATTCTGCCCACTTTAACAGATGGTGGGAATGACCAAGTTACAGATAGTGAAGGGTGAGAAAAGAAGAGAGAGAAAACCAAGGGGAGGTCACTCCATAGCAGGAAGTCTTTCTGTCCCTGTTGCCAGATGGAGAAGGATACCTGCTCTGTACATTCAGAGAAGGATACCTGCTCTGTACCTTCCTTCTCCATTATAATGCCTGTCAAAATCTTGACAGAGTTCATTGTCACTAACTCATCCTCTACTGCATTTTTAGGTATTTTTGGAAGTGCTAAAAGTCAGACAGGCTGCTTGAGGATCATGAAATTATTTATAGTTCCTTGTTGGGACCAAACTGTCAGAGGACTGGAGGAATTTTTTGACATTTTTTCATCTCTCTTAGACCATCAAATAGTTAAAATTAATTTGAGAAGAAGTTGAACAATGAATGTTAATGTTCAGGAGTGTAAGGAAATTTTTAACTTATTTGAAGTTAGTGTTGACCTTTTTATGTATAGACAAAGATAAATAAGCGTATCTTATGGTTTATAAAACAGACATCCTGCAGCTCTTGCATTAGATGTACCAGGAAAAAATTTATAAGCTGTAGATTACCTTTTCCAATCAGTCTGATGTCTATTCTATTGCCTATTCTAAACAAAACTAGAGAAGATTTCTCTTTGAATGTATTTGCATAGATCTCCTTTGCAAAAATGGCACTGAAAAAAGTCTTTAACACCACTAGAACTCTTGCTGGCTTTGTCGTAAAATTGGATGATTTATTTTGTATTTAGAGCACATATAAGTTGAAAACAATTTTCTTTTCCCCAGGAACAAAACACAGACATTTGAATTTCGCATTAGTATCAATGAATAACTGTGCTTGTGCAGGATTAGAAATAGAAGGATTGTATTTTAATGTTTTTATCTCCATGTCTGAGATACTAATTGGTAGTGACAGGAAAATTTGGTACATTGATTTTTAAATTTCTAAGTTAAACTTACAGATGTAGTCCCAAAGGCAAAAAGCAATGTCTATTATAGATAGTGCCACACTGGTAAACAGCACTCCAGAAGACTGACTCAACTCAGACTACAAAGATGATAAGTCAGGAGATCAGCATGGTAGAGAAAGAACCTCTGGGTCCAATTGAAATACAAGATGGAAAAGTTGGGATGTGGAAGCAGGGATGTGCATGCTGGGAGGAACATAGCAAAACTGCCTGAAAGTCAATTCAGGGATCAGAAAAGCTATGTCAGAGCTGGAAATAAATGGAGAGAAGTGAGGAAGCAAAAGACAATCTGCAGCTACATCAGTCAGAAAAAGAAAAGAAAATAAATTATACCACCTCAACAAATATCTGGTGACAAGTTATAGGGAGAAGACTGAGGTACTCCACTTTTTTTTCCTCAGCAATTGTTCTTCCTCACTCTTCTCATTTCCTGAATCTAAAGGCAGGGAATGAAGAATCTCCTCTCTTGACCTGCTTGTCACACTTCTTTTGAATGAATGGGCTTTCTGGGCTGAAAACATACATTGTTGTCTCATGTCCAATTTTGTATCTACCAGTATCCCCAAGTTCTCCAGAGTCCTGCCATCAATTCATTCATCACCCAATCTATATTGATCCTGTGGACTGCTCTGATCAAGATGCAGGACCTTGCATATAGCCTCCATGGAGTTCAAGTGGATCCACTTCTGAAGCCTGCCACATTCTCTCTGGATGCCACCCCTTCCCTGAAGCTTGTCAGCTGCACCACTCAGCTTCGTGGCACTTGAAAACCTGCTGAGGGTGCACTCAGTCCCAAGGCCTATGTCATTAATATAGATATGGAACAATATCAGTGCCAGTATGGGAAGTGGAAGGTATCCTTGTCCACAAAAGGGGCAATGGACTAAATGATTTTTTAAACTCCCTTTCAGTGCAAACAATCCTACAACTCTGTGTTTCTGTTAAATTTTTATCAAGTACCTGAACAGTCAATATTGCATCTATGGAGAAAAAATCCTGCTGTGAGGGACATATGCTTAGCACTAAAAAGCATGGTAACCATAAATAGAAAGCAGCAAATTGAATTGCTTTTATCTCTGTCCAGAATGGTCGGCTGCAGTCATTTCTACATGATGCTGAGACAGATCCATTAAACATTTTTTGTGACTTTTTTGGTTGTTTGTTTGTTTTTAATTATTATTATTATTTATTTTCAATATTTTTGGGGGTCTTATCTTGACCTACCTGTTCTACACCTGTCCTTTCTAATCCTGTCAGTTCTATAGCAAGCAAATCTTTAGCAGAAAAAAATCTTTAGTTTTCATAAGAGTTTGACTCTGGAGTCTTCATTCAGAGAATTTTCCCTCTTCCAGGCTGTCAGCAAATCCTTACAATGGTTTTCTGAGACAATGGTGTATTATCCTCACTTTAATAGGGAACTTGGTCACCAGTGTTGGGCAGCATGGACATAAGTGCTGACCAGTTTTTATGTCCCAAGTAAGAAGCTAAGAAGACAACTATTTTTTTCCAGTTTTCTTAGATCTTTCCCAGAAGTTTAATTCAAAGCAAATCTTCCAATAATTTCAATTTGACTATCAACACTTTGGAGCACTGCAAATTGAACTTCAGCCATTTGGAACATATAATTCTGTCTTTTTGCAGTACACAGTACCTGAATGAGGTAGGGATCTTGTGGGAAAAACTATGTGATCATGTAAATAAAAACTGTCTCTGAACAGCTGCATATGCCAGGGTGATTTCAGGTTACATATTGCCTGGTACATTCTACCTTTTCTTTCATTTTTTTACACCCTACCATCCTTGTGATGCATTTCTGTTTGATTAGATGTGGGCAGGGTCTGACATAGGGTGGAGGGTGCTGTTATTATTTGGAGATCTAATTTGATTTTTTTGACAGTAATTTACTGTTCTCTGTTAATTTGCTGTTCTCTGTTAATTTCATGTTCTAAGTGGGATTTTCAAAAATGCTTAAGCAAGAGATGCAGGTGAGTAGACCGTAAGATGTAGGATGGATGCATGTAATATAGATAATGAAAAGCAGTCATTTGTTTGCTGCTTCCACCTAGGAAAGCTTTGTAGTTCCATCTGTTTTCCAGGAAATTATGACAGGTTAAAAGACTCATTTTATTTTTCTTCTTTCTGTTGTTCATATTTGCTGCTTGGCTTTATCTTCTGGAGTGAGTGTTTTTTCTGTCCTTTTCTTGTTCTTTGCATATTTCAGAAAATTGTTTCTTCTTTCCTTTCTTATTGACTATAGGAGAATATGGAAGTCTTCCTTATTCATTTAATGCAAAGTTCCTTGATGGTGCTTTGCCCTGAAAGAAGCATTTGGAGAAAAAATATCTTGCTTTCTCCACAGAGACAGTATTCAATAAGAATAGTGGATATAGGCTGTGCAAAGGGAAACATGCTGAATCCCCAGAGTATTTGCCTGATGATACCTAAGACGTCTGACTATGTGTGAACTTAAAACTCAGAGTTTTATAAAAGGCAGAGTTTGTAGATGCTTTCAGAAGAATGAGCAAAAAGTACATATGGTACCTGGATATCACACTTGGCAAAAATGAAGTCTAAGATATATGAGATAGATGTACTAATACTTCTTATTTTTATGACTGCAACAGTTTGAGCTTCAGCACAAGCAGAAAAATCCTTTCTTTAATTTCAACAATAATGCCTTATAAGATACTTGAGGTAAACTTTAAGATACCCACAAAACAAAACAACACGAAAAAAAAATTGTAGAGTGAATGGTTACTATGAGCAACTGCAACAAAGGAACTTTTGTTCAAAGTAATCAAACATTTTAATAGGAAGTGGCACATGAGATATTTATAAAGTAATTCCAATTCTCGTAAGAGAAAATAGTTTCCTTGTAATAGAATTTTATTAATTAGAAAAAGAAGGGGTGATTTTTTTTCCACACACAAAAAAAAAAACATTTTGGAAATCAGTAAAATTTGCTTTTTGTTTTTCAATGACTCAGTCAATAGTGATGTCAAATTTAATTTATCTCATCATTCATGTGCCTTCTGGGGTTAGCAGAATTCAATCAACAAAAGTGGAAAAGTTGGTGAAGGTTATTCTACGATATCAAATAAACAAAAAAACAGTTACACTTGAGAGACATTATGTGAAATCATTCCTTTTTTTTTGTTATATAGATGAAGCTATAAAGACAGAGAAAGGGTCTGCACAGTTGCTAAATTAGGATTGGTCTCAAAGAGTCTAGAAATTGATCATCACCTCAGTCATATAGAATTGCTCTGGAGGAGATATTCTGTGCATTTTGGAAGACTAAATAATTGTGGTCTATTTCCTGCAGAGCCAAAGAGCCCTGTATTGATTGCCTTGGACTACCATTGCTGCTATAAGACGTCAAATCTTTTGTATAAACCAAATTAGCATTGATACTGAACTTCATTTAAATTTTTAATGTGCTACAGAATAAGCAACATTGGTGGTATGATGATGCTAGCTTGACCATTTGGAAATTACATAGCTTTGAAGAGACCTGGATACATTGCCAAGGAAATATTGGGAAGAAAATAAGTATTTTCTCTATTCTCTGATCATTAATAGAGGAAATGAGTGTATTTCAGCAAATACTGACTCACCCGTGCTTATATGAATTCAAAATCTGTTCTTTTCTTCTGATTCAAAGAATACCAGGCAAAGCATTTGCAGTTTGGCTGAATTAAGAGCCAAGAGAAATCATTAGAGTCTCTAGATTTCAGATGGTTTTCAGTTTGATACTCTTACATGGAAGCTAGCATCTAGTAAGGGTAAAATATCTTTTCTATATGTGTCTTCCAGAGAAAGAACAAAATAAGGCTACATTACCCAACCATCATGCTACTCCTTAGTACTTGGTAACATTTAATTTTAAAGAAAAATTTATTTTTAAGTTAATATATTAATTTTTTACAAGTGAAATAATAAATTGAATAACAGGTTTTTTTCTGATTTTTCTGGTTTTAAGAGAAAAAAAAAAAAAGAATTATTAAAAAATAATTTTTTGGGAATTAGAGCTTCAGGGTTCAGTCCAAAAAACATACAAACATATAAAAAGCATTCAGATTTTAAACAGATTTGCAGTGAATTACAATTACACTGAGTACAATAAATACTAAAAGGCTTACCATTCATAACTTCAATGTACCTCAGAATTTTCCAGTGTGATAGGAAAGAGTATTCATATCTGTAATTCCAAAACACTGTTACTGGCCTCAAATTCATCTTGCCTCATCCATCTGACATGGGGCTTTGAAAAGCTATATTGCAAGACATCTCATTAGCATGTTGCTTCTTTTTTTCCCCCCATATAATTATGTGCACTCACGTTCTTGGGCCAATGATCTCAAAGGGCTAAGTTAAAAAGTGCCATAAATATGGTTACTTCACATTATTTTACATTAATTACTTTACAGAATTATGAACAATTGTACCTATTTTGTGAAGATGAAAATACAGATTTCCAGAGTTGATACTGCAGTGCAGGTAAGAAGGAATAGAAAGAAATTTGATGATCATGGCTAAGGGGATATCAGCAAGATATGCTGGCCCTGAAAGGATTATGAAAGTAAAAATCAGGTCAAGATGTATCAGCCTGCTGTGAAGGTTCCTGTCGCTTTCTCTTAAGACATATTCAAAAATGATCTTGAACTGTTCCACACAATAATTTCTTAGTGTAACTGACAATTTAATGTTTCCTTGAAGAAATTCTGGCAATTCAAACACTCCAAATAGGAGCCTGCAGGGTTTTATTTCCATGTTAGTGATTTTGTAGATGACAAACATATATCATGGGTCAGATCCTAAAATATATGTCTGACTGAAGCAACTGTCTTCCTGGAGCAGCAGAACTGCAGAGAAATCTTAGTGTTGGCTGTACGTTGAATAGCTGGGATATATTGGCCATTAACGATGTGTTCCTAAACATAATAATTTCTTGGATCTTTGTGTTTTCTCAATAATGATGTTCTCAAGCATCCATAATATTAAAAAAATACAGATTATATTCCAACATGTGTATAGCCCACTGTTTTTTGAACTTGGATCTTTTTTAAAAGGCAAAAAATGATAAATGGCTCTTAAGAGATTGCAGTTTCTTAAACTTGCACTTGTTCCTGATGCCTATGGATCAGCAGCTGTAAAAAAACCTAAAAACAGTTGGTTGTGGAGTTTCCTTAGCAGACTCTATTACAGTTAATCAAAATTGTTAAGGCTTGTTCTTTGTCTAAGTGGGATGAATGAAAAAACAGATGAAATTTTGATAAGAAAATAAACTAAAAACAGAATTAATGTTACCTGCAGAAAAGTTGTTCAGTTTAGACCCCAAAATATTAGTATTCCATACTGTAGAGTATCATTGGGACACTTGGGACTTTTATGTGGACCTTTCACCTTTCAGAGAAATCATCAATAAGAATGGTGTTTAAATAATAGAGTGATCTAGTACTTTTAAGGAATACTAAAGAAAATATTGTGTTTACTTGGCTTGATCTCTCTTAATTGAGCAAGGGATATTATAAAATCTCTGTAAATAGAGCAAATATTAAAGGACAAAGAAATCATGTTTTAAAACATGTTTGTCGGCGTAGACACTGCAAAAGATTGCCATAAAGTCAATCCTGTGCTTAATCTCTTGGTGCATTAAATTTGTACTTATGTCAGCCTAAAAATGTATCAATTACGATTTCATGACATCATGCTCTTAATATTTAAGATGCTCCCTTGGCTATTCTGTATTCTACATGCAGTTTACTCGTGTCTAGGACAACTTTAACACTTCCATTAGTATAAGGACTTGAATTTTTTACTAGAAGATGTAATTTCCACACTTTTAAATCAATAAGAAAGCTTCTCTGAACTGCCTCCAGCTCCTTGGCAACCTCTCTGAATTATAAACAGTATACAGTATGCAGTATTTAAGTAAGAGTTCTGTAAAAGAACTGATATGTGCACACAATAATCATAATTTTAGCCATCAGAGCTTTTTATTATTA
The DNA here is from genome assembly GCF_027477595.1 of Haemorhous mexicanus. NCBI lineage: Eukaryota > Metazoa > Chordata > Aves > Passeriformes > Fringillidae > Haemorhous > Haemorhous mexicanus. The sequence goes on from NC_082342.1 coordinate 43,911,420, forward strand.
TTGTTATTTGCGACATTGGCTTGTAGTGATTTGATTTTGAAGTTATTCAGATAATTTCATTCAAAAATATGGTCCATGGTTTTGGTACTTAGCAACACTCTCTTGACTTTAGTGACATTGTAAAGCAAACTGTGGGTGTGAGGTGGTGTTGAATTTTCTTCTGACTCCTCAGGTAATCCAGGATTAGTGGTCTGATTATTGTGTCATTTAAATATCTTATTTCCTACAACTAGAATTTTTTTAAGGTCACTTTTAGATAATGTGAAATAGGCATTTGGCATGACTAGGTACCTGGGATCCCAATAGATAACCATCAGAGTAATATACAATCCTTATTCTTAATTACATTGTCAATTAACCACTCTTTCATTGATTTCAGTGTTCACAATGCATTTTGAAAAAGAAATGAAAGCTATTTAATTTTAATTGTGTTGCCTTTTTAAAACTTAAGTAAACTGTATCAGCATTATTGTTTTCATCAACCAATCTCACGACTGCATTAAAAAAAAATCCTTTTCAGATATCTGAGTTAAGATCTACTTTCCCTAATTCCATGCTGATTTGGATTAATTTCCTTCCTTAAATTATTAAGTACACTATCAGCACTTTTGTATAATTCATGCCAGTTAACATGGCCTCATCTTTTTTTAGTACTTGAGTTCTACTTGTTATTTTTCCAAAGATTGTCATGTGGTTGATAGATTGGTAATTACTTGCTTGAAACTTTACTTTTCATTGACACGGCATCAACTTTGTTCAAATTTCTAGTACTTTAAGGCTTGAAGCAGGGCATCAGCAGACTGGACTTCACCATGGATAATTTTTTAAAAACTGCTGATTTAAAATTGTGCATCATGATTACTTTTTTTTATCAGTCTCCTTAGTTTATATCTTCTATGGCAAATATTTCTTCATAATCTAAGAAAAGTGAAATTTCATCTAGCTTCTGGGAGCTTAATTAAATTAGCTTTAATCTTCTAAGTTTCTGAAATCACGATTATTTTAAAGAAACTTGTATTCCTTATCAATTTGTACAGAATCTCTCCATAGATAACTTTTGCTGTCTGTAATGCCTTCCGTGACTACCTTCTAGGATTGTCTTTTAATATTATGTCAGCTGTAGTTGGAAATGTACTTCCGTTTTTTTAATCTAGACATTATTCTTTGATATCTTGGCAACTAATATGATATTTAGCTGGATCAAGACACAAATGTTGGAAAATTTACTTCAAAATTTACAGGTAAACACTCCCTATTCATTAGGTGGAAAAATTTTATTTCCTATTTCCTGTCTGTTGGTTTTTTATGGGTTTTCTTTTGCCAGCCTGAGTTTGTCTACATATTGCCCTTACAACTTAATGTTATTCACACAAATAGTACCCTCTACTCAGGTTCTCAAGTCAGAAATAATAATCCACTTATAAGATTATGAAAGAACAGAAGTCAGCATTGTGTCATTGTACATGACTTCACAGGTATAGAGGACTGTGAAGAGTCACAGAAGAGTCTTCAAAAATCAAATTAAAAATCTGCAAAGTAATGACAATATTCCTTCTCTGCTCGCTGCTGAGCACTATGTAAGACACTACAAAGATCCTGCTCAAAAAATTGTAACATACTTATGTCATCATCCTCTGAAATAGAATCTGAAAAGTAAAAAGCTTACATGCAGCTTTCTGAGTGGGTGTATCCTTACTCTGTCATCACTGGCGTGACACTTAATGGAATTTTTTTCAAAGAAAACCTTTCTTTAAAAAGATTTCAGCCTCTGCTGCCAAAGGGGGTGAGTTTTCTTTTCTGAATCAGCTCTTGAACAAGACTGTCAGGCAGTTTGGAAAGTGATCTGATCCTCCCTCTATTCTTCCATGGCTTCCTCTCAAATAGAAACATCTTAAGCAGCATCTTTTGACAAGTCATTTTCAGAGCTTTAAGAGAGCAATCAGTGGAACGTTTTCCAAAAGAGAAGCTGCTCCTATGGAAGCCTACTTAAATTACTGTGCTCACGAATTACCAATTCAGTCCAATAAGTTAAAAATGCACTGACTGTTTCTCTGTTGTTTTTTTATTTTACGTATTTCTTAAGCATTAATGGAATTGTTAGGCTACAAAATCAATAAAAAGTGTTCATTCTTGGGACTATGATGTTTCGCAGCAGCATAAATTAATTGGATCATATAGTCCATTTCTAAACCTGGAGGAATTGCACAACAAGAAATGTCTTTGGCAGTGCTGTTTGTCATGGCTAATATGTTTAAGAAGTAACCCTTCCATCCTGTTATTTTCACGTCAGTCGATCCATCCTGCACTGGAATTGATAATGCTGATCCATTCACTGCTAACCCAAAGTGACTGTCCATACACCAAGGGCAATGAGATAATGGTAGGGAAGCACACTTACCCCAGCCAGGAAATCACTCAGTGTAAGTCTTAAAGGGAAAAAGAGTCTTTAAGAGCACCGTGTTTAATGGTGTACACTTGTGAAATAGTATTTTCTTCAAACATTATTTTAATTCGCCTTAATTGCTCAAATATTTAAGTAGGGTTGTTTTAAAACACTAATTTTATTCAGGCAGGGTTTTTTAAAGAATTTCTTGTCTTCAAGGTTGTATCTCCAGGGGTGGTAAGTATGATTCTGGAGACACTGGGGACCAGCCTAAGTAACACAGTTCCCAAGTGCTGGCACTGACCCTTTATCACATATGTTAATTCCTTACAATAAAAAGTGAAATACTTTGATTATTCCTCAGAGAACAATTTTAAAAGAACGAGGATGAACTCAGCTTTTTTCTAGCCAATTAATAGGATATTGCTGGATCAATATTCCAGTCATTCTTTCAGTTTCCATGGCTGAAAAAAAGATTCTAGATAGATTAAATTGAGACAATTTGTCATTCCTACTCCTTCTTGAAACATTTTAAGTTTTTTTTCTTCTTTGTTTTGACATTGTTAGGCAAAATTAGGGTGGAGATAATTCATGCTGAGGCTGAAACCATTCACAGCACTGTGCTGTAACCTACATGGGTTGGTTCTTGCTAAGTTTAGAATCAGGGTGTAGAGAAACATGTTCTGCCACTCAATAGCAACTTCAGTTTGAAGCATTTCAAGAAGAGTGAAAGAGAGACTCGCCAAGGGTTATCGATCTGATTGTCATTCATCTTTCTGAAGAGGCAAGTATTTTTTGTGTGTTTCACTATTTTGGAACTGCTGAAAATCAAAAAAGGAGTTTTACTGAGTGGGAGTAAGGAAGACTGCATTACTAGAGAATGCCTCTTCAAATCATTCCATTGTTGATGTCACCTTGACCTAGACATTCACAGAAATTGCAGAAAATGGAAGCTGAGTTTAGCTCCTTGAACATAGCCAGGGCTTCAATCAAACATCAAAGAATCCCTGAAGTTAGGAGCTGGCTATTTAGGGATAAATCTGAAAAGGTATTTAAGCACTCATTTATGGAGAGATGAAAGTCTTATGAAGAATTTGAGCATCATAACCTTGAATTTAGGTGGTAAAAGAGAAAAAGTAACCCATGATGGTATTTTTGGTTTGTCAGTTTTTTTGGTTTGTTTTTTTGTGGGGATTTTTGTTTGGTTGATTGGTTTTGGGTTTTTGTTTTGTTTTGTATTTTGTGGTTTGTTAAAATTATGTTTTGGGGTTTTTTTGGTTTTTCCCTGTTGAATATTGGTTTGTTCTATCATTTAGATATAAATTGAATGACACTAGGTGAAGAGGTGGTTATGATTGTAAGTCATGGTAATAGATGTTTGTCCACTGCCAGTGTTTGTAGAATACCTGGTGGAAACTAAAGGCTATTTTGCTGACTTTGTACCTTCAAACTTGTGACAAGTTTGGTACAAGAAAGCTGAAATTCCATACTAAATACTATTATTTTATTGTTATTTCATCATATTAAAATTCTCTTTACACCCCAGAATTATCTCTCATTGCTCCCTATATTTGTGCTGATGGGTTTAGGCCAGCCAGTACCAGTTCACCTCAAAGTATGAGGATAGTATTTCTTTTTAAATGAGGAATATTTAAATCACAGAAATGTGAGACTGGAAAGAATAGCACAAGATCACCGCAAAGTCCAGTGAACAGACTGAAAGCTTAGTTCAGGAGATCTACCAAAAAATTAATGATGAATTCTTTCATAAATAGTAATGGACTAAATATAAAATTGTATAAAGAATAGGGAGATAAAGACCTTGTTTTATGTGGTCACAGAAAATTTATTAGATAAAGTTGTATATTGCATCTCCTTGAAAGTGATGAAAGTGATCTGAAAAAATCTAACATATAATGCTCACAGAAATAGTTCACTGTAATTTTTGGGTTTCTTGCCTGAGCAGTGAAGCCAACATCATCAGGAATTTCCCAGCCACAATATGTAAGGAAGGAAGCTGAGAAAAGCAGTGTTTTGAGATCTTGCCAGTCATAAACTGAAATTAGTAGGTTTTATCCTTGCTAGACTTTCCTAATTTGACATTTATGGCCATATAATTTGCTTGCTGCCTTTTGTGATAATATTGCTCAATGAAAACAAAAAATTTGTACACATCCTTTTTTTTCTTCTTTTTTCTTTTGTAAGAAGCAACCATAACTGTTTCTGTGGAACACTTGTAAATATCTACAGAAAAAAAAAAAATTATCTTTGTGTCAATAATACAAGGACATACCATAATCACTTACTTGGGAAAAAGAACAATATGTTTTCAAATCACTTGTAATTCATTATGTACTTAAGGAAAAAAAAAATCAGCTAAAAGAGATTCTCAAAACAAAAAGAAAAAAAAAATTATTTGTCTCAATATTTTGTTAAGTATTTTAGCATTTTTGGCTAATTCTATTGCTGATATAGATTAAATAATATTTCTAAGGAATTTCACATCCTCATATAATTTTCATTAGTCAGATACCAATACACAATAATCCTATAAGAACCTAGGTAAGTTTTGTTGACCTACCCAGGAATCTCCCTAACCTTCACTGCTTATTTCCTGCCTACAATTATAAAAACTTGTTGAATTATGTATCCAATTTAATAACAACTTTGGGTAGTCCCTTAAAAAAAAACTCAAATACTTCAGAGGGATAAATTTAGTAAAAATAATTATTAAACAGGGCCATCCTTCGTTAATTGAAATTAAATTAATATTCTCCTGCAAAGATCTGAAAAATCAAAACTAGAACATATTTTAAAATAAGCTTGCAGAAATGGAATGTTCTCCAATGATGTTAAAATGCAAGAAAATGTAAATCAAAAACTGCATTTTGCCCTTAGGTATTTCAAAAGATTATGATTAGAAACTGCAATGACTTTTCCCACTCAGGGTTCCATTTGGCAATTCTTTCATGATTACTTAATTAATAAAATCACATTTATAAGAATAGTGCAACTCCTTAATCCAGTCCAAAAGTCTGATTACTTTTGAAATCAAATTGCAGTTTAATTTCAGAAATAGTTGTCATAATGCTGCTTAACCCCTACTGAGTCAAGTTCAATTGATTATTTTTGATTTCAAAAGGCCTCTGAGCAAAGCTCTCTCTCAATAATTTAGCAGGTGAGGAAAAGCCTGCAGCCAGTAATGGCAAGGATATATGAAAATCATGAGAGAAAGCAAGTAGCAAGTTTGACACATTCTGACAATTATTTTTACAAAATAAGAATCTTTATAATTATAAATTTTCATTATACTTGCAAAAGCTTGAACCCACTCTCAAGCCTTGACCTGAGGCTAACACCCATTAATAGAAATTTCAGTACAATGCTTTATTTAACTTTTGTCAGGATACATTTTGAAGGCTGCATAAATCTCAAAGAAAGGTGGCTTTTTTTAGGCTCATGATTGAATTTGGCTAAGTGTTGAATAGGCACCAAACTGCTAAAAACTGTAGAATTTCCCAGAAAATCTTTTGAAAGTAGTACATTATGAGAGTTGGGGATTTTTTCCAGTACCAGAGAGCTCAAATGAAGAGGTGGTGATACATCAATTATTCACAGGATCTCAAAATTCTTTGAATTTACAGGAAGAAAATAAAACAGAATCCACAGAATTCTCAAAAAGCTAAGCTAGTTACTCTCCTGCAGGTCTTGTTGAGTTGTAAATCCTTCTTTACAGTGTGTAATAAAGACAGAAGATTTGTACCTAGTAAAAATGGCTGGATTTTTTTCCACAACTATGGTCAATAGGTGTAAACTCTCAATGCACTATAAAATAAAGAAATGGGAAAAGCAATTTTGTGACCAGTGTTTCTGAGTTGTGGTTACCTTTCAGTAAAGTAGCCAGAAATTACTTTCTGTCACAGACCTTTTACCACATATCTGATTTCTATCACTGATGTGTTTGTTTTTCTTTCATTTTTGTTAGTCTACTCCATAATCTTTTCCTAAACTGGATGTTTCTTAAGCTGGGAATGTCACATATCAAATTAACAAGTAGATCACTGAGAGATTCTGTAGATTTAACTTTTGAACACATTCTGATGACAATTAGATGATATTAACAGTTATTTGTATCACTTCTATCTGAGCAGACTTCTATGCTGAAAGACAGGATGACTAAGAGAGTACATTTCAGATGAATAATTTCAATTGAGAAGTCATTTTTGTAGCACAGGGTCTAAATAGAACATTCAGGATTAATTTTACATTATTAGAAAGACTGGTGTCAATAAAGAGCTACAAAAAAGAGCTGAAAATATTTTTAAAAAATCTGAAACAACATTTTTAATATATTTTGAAATAAATATATTTTATTTTCCAGTTTATAATATCTCACTGATTTTTATAATGTTTTATTAATTTCAATTACTTGTTTTCATCCTGAAGACACTAGTAAAGAATAAATAGTACCTAAAGGTGACTTTGGTTTGGTTGTGAATTTGCATGTTATTTAATTTGGATTCCTTCAATTGGACATATTTTTTTGGCCCTGGAAACAGGGATTTTATTTCTTTGTTCATTTACTTGTTTGTTTTCTTCATAGATTCTTACAAAAAATATTTTTAAGAGATTTGAGTTGTTAGACATCTTATTTCCCAGAAAGAGCATTACCCACCTATGAACACACAAAGACCTAGAATATGTAAAGAAACCTAAAGAATAACAGAAAGATGAACAAAATAAATTGTAATAAAATGAGAATCTAATTATACAATAATTGATGTTACTTTCTTTAAACATTTTAACTGAATTTGCAGTTAAGTGCCATGGGACACATAAAAAACCCCAAACAACTTTCAGGATGTGCATCCTGAAGATTAGAGCACCTTTTGAATAGGTTTTATTCTCAGAACAATCTTTTGCAAAACCATCAGCTAGGCTGTTTTTTATTATTCTTCCCATTTTTCCTCTTGATTTGGACTGCTTTTCCCCTCTTCCAACTCTACAATTTGCTGAAAAAACTTAATATCTTCTCTTTATTTTTATTTATTCTGTTTAAGAATACAGGGAATTTTTGCCTTATTTCACTTAGGGATGGCATCTCCTGTAAAGTTCAAATCCATGAAAGTGTAGACTGGTGATGCCTTGTAGTCAAACAGTTCAGACATCATATTTATTTAACCATTTTAATTTCTGAAATATTCAAAGATGAAAATGGACAGCAACCTGCCCCAAGCACTCAGTGCATTTGGGCTAGAATATTGCAACAAGCTCTCTCTCTTTAGCACTGTCCTTGAAAATCCTCAAAGATTTTGTCTGGTGGGGAGTGATGAGGCGTAACTCCTCAAGGGCACATCACTAAAAGAGCTGGAGACATCCATAATCCTCAGGCCTTGCTTGTCATTCAGAATGACTAAACCTCAGTGTAAGTAAGAGAAGTAAGGAGTTTGTCTCACAGAACTTGGAATCAAGTATTCTGGTTCTGGTTCAGCTTTGATTTTTATTTTATTTTAATTATACCATGAAGTTTTTAATGATGGTGAAAGATTTTCTTTCCAGAGATGATCAGAATTCTGTACTGTGTTGGAAACTCAAGCTGTTATTCTTTATATCGGTGTGAGGGATAAAATTTTTTGCATGCTGATAGAAAATGTTGTAAAATCATTAATTTCTGAACCTCTATCTACTGTGCAATACAAACAACAATAACAAAACTGGTCCCTGTGAAAATCTTGACATTTTTCTCAGATGTTATATATGGTTCTCCCGGCAAAAAAGGAAAGTGACATTTTCATAATTGTTGAAGTCTATTATTTGTTTTGTGGTGACCTGGTGGAGATCAAATCCTTCTGTACCAGAGAGAGTAAGAGAGGGTCTCTACCCTGAGGAGCCTTAATATGGGAAATTGAAGTGATGAAATTAAGTAGAGCAGCAGATTAGTAGAGCAGTATCAGCAAAGCCAGAGGGCAAGGTGGCAGAGAGAAGTTCAACTATCCTCTGTAGCCACGTTCTTTAGTACTGGGGTTTTGTTTTGGTTCATTTTGATTTCTCTTGGTGAGGCAGTAGCAGGAGCAGGTCATGGACCAGGACTCCACTCTACCAGGTACTTCACAAGGGAACAAAAAGATTGTTTTTGTAATTGTTCTGTATAATTAATAAGTCATTATAATAATAAATGGTTGAAAACAAGGAAAATTTGTTCCTATTCTTTGTTGTAATGAGAAATATCAGTAAGAAAATATTTTAATTGCCAAGAGTTTAATAGAAAGTGTTATATTTCCTCCATGTTTTAATATATAGGGTGATTTTCTGGGGTAGTTCTTTGTAAGTTCAAAAATAATCCAGATACTAAGATTGCACTCCTGCATAATGAGACTTGTTGTTTTGAGACTGATAAATGGCAATTGTCATAAACCCTTAATTAAGGTGCTTCTATGTCAGGAAAAAGTATTGTAAGGATATATGGATGGTAAAAAGACATGTGGACACCTGAAATGTAAGGACATCTGCATTGTGATGATATCTGGTTAATGGCAATTCAACTTGAAAAACAATGATATGAATCAGGAGAAGAGTTAAACATTTAGATACAAAAACCTAGGTGTTGAGGAAGTTACAGAAACACTACCATAGATGAAGAACTCACAGAACACTGAAAGGATCAGTGGAGCATAGCCTTGGAGAGATTTACCCAGAGCTTCATAATTAAAAAAATGGAGGAAACACAATCAGCATAGGTCTAAAGAGTAAGAGCAAATTTACAAGAGGATATTTAAGATGTCTAAGTCTAGTTATGGGATGTTTTAAGGAGATTGTAAAGAGAGGGATGAACAGGTTTGGCAAACTAGAGAGGAGTGGGGTAAAATTGGCCAGCTCATTGTAAGCCTATTGCTGGACCTTACTCTGACCATGCCAGGAGAAATCCTTCTGGTTTGAAGTTCTCCATGTATTCTCTGGATATATACATTATTTAAATGTTTCACTTAACAGGGTTCTCTCTTTTCTCTCTCATCCTATTGCATTCTTGTTTATGATAAACAGGTTTAGTGTAGATAGAGGGTGTTTTCTTCACTTTGTTGTCTCTCCAAGAGGAAGAGTAACAGTATCATATTTCTCTTGTAAAATGTAATTGAAGGTTGGGGACCACAAATAAACTTCATTATAGAGTGGAAATTTATGACAGTAATATAAAATACATAGGATAATATGTAGGAAGACAAAATGATTGTTGAGTTTAGACAGAATTATTTAGAGAATTTCAACAAGACATAAGGTTTGTGCAATTTAGTAATTTTTCTGTGAGGAAATACTTTCTCTTCCACACTAGTAATAGCAGAACTCATTAGCCAACTCCAGAGAACATTGGAGGAATACTCAGTGTTGCTGTTCAACACAATTTAATGAAAAATCTTAGCAGACAAAAAAAATAACTCCAAACGGAGATGGGATAAATTTAGGTAGAACGTGGATGTTCTACATTCTGTTCAGTACATCTGGTGAACAAACTACTATGTAGAGTGATAAATTGAGCACAGAATATGCTTTCTCTTAACCCACACCAACATGGTTGGGATGCTGCAAGAAGCTGATGGTACTATATCTATGGATGCATAATTTTGAAGACAAAGAGCTGCAGATAAATAGGCTTTATTCAATCCCCTTCGTGCAGAAAAAAATTATTTTTAAAGATAGTTTTCCTTGTCTTTTTTTTTTTTTTTTTACAGAATGTATAAGTGCGTTCATAAGTATTCTTTTGGGTAATGCTACCTAATTGGTTTTATAATTGATTTCAATCTAGAAAACATTTTTTTTATTTTTCTGTGTTGTTATGACTACAACTGAAACTATTTAAACCATTTGTTATACAAGAAATGAGTGTGAAATAAGTATTTTTGAGTTTGCACACGATTCTGCAGCTACACCACTTTTTTTTTTTTTTTTTTTAATCCTGCCTGATAGAATATTTAATTCATTTACCACATCAAAAAAGCAGGTATTTGGAGAGAGTGGACATGATGTTTATTCTCAATGCAATGTCCATGCGTGTAGATTCAAATATGATGTGGATATTTTGTTAATTTTTACAAGGTTTTCTCATCACTGTACTGAAGATCATCCACTTTCCCTAAATATATCTGTCCACAGAAATCACATAATGATTAAGGAGAAATTGTTTTTCAAGATTTTGCAGTGTACACAAATGGATCAGAATTTTAGGTTTAGCAATTTTGAACTTATCGTTGATTTCTTCTGACTTCTCCATGAAGAAATTCAAATTAATATTTGTGAGTAAAACCTTTGTGATGGGAGATGACATCCAGGCATTTGTCTTAGGGGCATTATATATATTTTCTCCATCTTATTATAAAATATGAGAACTATCAAGCCCTGATGCTGCATTTTCTGAGGCTGCATGTCCCTCAGTGTGGGTCACCCTGTGCTCCAGGCTTGCTGAGTTTTCTAATACAATAACCCAGCTGCCTCTGCTGCTGACATCTGGCATTACCCTATATCCATACTTTTGGTGACTGCTGTTGATACACTAAGATGATGTGGCAGAAAGTAGTTTTGGGATCGCTGCATATTTATCACTTCTTGTTGTCAGAGACAAGATCCAACAGAAAGCACACTTGGGTGTTACAAGGGAGAGAAATCCTAGGCAATATTAGCATGCATGAGACCCATCAGTTCATTACTCTTCCAGGTCTCTGCAGCCACCTCAGTCTTGAGTTCATCTTCAGCAGGGTTGAAAAAAGAAAAGTAAAATCCATTATGTCCTACCTGTGTCCTCTCCTCTGCAGAGGTGCAGCACTGGAGCCTGGGGCTCCCCTGCAGCCTCGACTCAGCTTACCTGTGATCCCTCCTCCTTCTATGCTTGTGTGCAGTCCTGCCACATCCCTTTCAAATCCTCAGCCCTTATCCCAAGGAATTGCAGATCATTAACCAGGCAGAAAACTGTGCAGTATCAGGTGTCTTTTCTTCAAGGTTAGCACAAGAAATGAGATTACAAGAATCACATCAATACCAGAATTAGTGCAACTGGAGAGGATTCAAACTCTGTTAAGTCATTCTGACTATATAATGTGTGCAAGAATAAGCCTTTTTTTCTTCCTTATCAGCACATAAATTGGAGGTTACATAATTTTTTTTCAACAGTGCTCAGCAAAATATTTGCTTTGTAAATTTGATCAAAGAGTAGGTGTTTAGAGACAGATAGAGGACCATACACATGATGAAGATGAGGCAGGAGAGGAGTTTGCCAGGCCATGGTCAGGGGGGCTGCCGGATGCAGACTGCTCTGCAGCCAAAGCCAGGCTTTACTAGCATTCTTAGCTGGCTTCAGAGCAAATGAAAACAGATTAGTGTAAACCATGATTGCTATAAACCAGTGAATTATGTCTGGTAGTCAAATCCTGACTCCCTCCTTCCATTTAGCACTCACCGCCTGTATTAGCCTCTTCAGATTTAAGCTGAGACTGAATTTGAAGATTAATCTCCTGCTACAGATGGTCTGCCTAGCAAGGAATTCGTTTATTTCTAAGAAGCATGGGTTTTGTGCTGTGCTCCTCAATAATTTTATAAAGGCTATCAGTTTCTAATGTAGGAAATAAAGCTCAAAAAATAAATGTTGGTTGCTCTTTTGCTTTTTCAAAAAGAACTGCTTGAAATCTCCTCTCTGGGTAACAATCAGGAAATTTCTTAATACTGGGAACTTTAAAATGTCTGTTGAGCTACAAAAAAGAGCATGAGTGATGTAGGCATTACTTATGTAATTGGTTTTCTGTATACTTACAATCACATACTGGTTTTAAATATATTCCCTTGGTGTGTTCATTATATCCACCTCTCACTCACTTCTGCAATAGATATTTGCAGCCATTCATTATTGTTTATTATTAGAAAAGCAATAAAGAGGGAGCAGCATCATGACTCAAATTATAGTCCCAAAAGAACACACATATAAAGATACAAAGTGTGGTATAAAGTTCACATTTGCCCCATAATGATATTGACTTCTACAAACTCAATACATCTGATATAGAATGTTTTCCTTTTGTTTGTTTTCTTTCAATTTCTCTCAGCTTGGTTAGTAAGGGTCAGAAACAAAAACTCTTAAGAACTCTTAAAATGCCTACTTGGGCTTTGCCTACTCTTAATGTGATTTATTCCTAGTTTTTTCTTGTTCTCTCTCAGTTTAAACTACTTATAAGCTTTGATGATTTTTAAGTGTATGTATTTTAAAGTAGTCTGCATTTTGTGTAGGTCTTTAAAGGAATATTTAAATGTATAAACCTTTAAAAATTCAGATAAATCTTTTGTAAGACATATTCAATGAGAGTGGCAACTCTGTAATTTAAAGCTGTATATCACAGTATGCCATAAAATTTTCTTATCAACAGTTCCTGGCAATATAAAATTGATAAGTTTTATGCTACTAGGTCATGTACTCTTTCCTGGAAGTCATCTTATTCTGATTGACCCTTTAACTCTCCATGCACACCCTCCTGTGCATGGAGAGTGTTCTGCTCTGGACTTAATAATAAATTTATTGGTGAATCAAAAGCAGTTCATCCATAAGCATAAGTAGTTGAGGATGACCACTACTAATTTAGTTTGTCAGGTTACCCAGGACATCTTGATTACTCTTTGGCAGCAACAAATGGAATATTTAGCTTATGAATTGTTGCAGCAACAGGCATCTCCAGAGGCCTGAGCACAATTTGTATGTTTGCTCCAAATTGATACCTTCACTATTTCTCAAAGACATCATCTGCTACAGCAGCTATTTCCATCACTTTTCTGATTGTACACTAGCTTGCCTCAGTGTGCTAAGAGCAATAAGGAAAGAGGAAATCCTCACTGGCAAACTGCAAGAGGTTAGTAGGGATTTCAATAAAAAGACTATGTGTCATAATATCCTCCTAGGATATTATCCTGGGGGGATGTTTGGACAGGTGTTTGATATTCCCAGTGCCATTGTCATGTCAGAAAGGTTAATTTCATTCATGTCTGTCTCTTCATGAAGAGCTGGTTACAAACCATATATCCCATTTGGGTGTTTGTTATCACTCTTATCATCAATGGACATGCAAGACTCCATGAATCTTAGGCATGTTCCCTGTCACTTAGCTTTGATGTCAGGAAAGTGGAGGCAAGAAGCAACTGTACTGCTGCCATCAGTAATGGGCCTGAGTTCTACTGCAATTTGTGTAACACAAAAAGCCACCCTGAGTCACCCAACCAGAAAGAGACAGGAGAGTTTATACCTTCACTGAGTCAAAGAATCAGTAATTTGCCCGTCAGGTGTTAGAACTGATCTGGTCCAAGAAAAAAATGTGCATTTCTAAGGAACTGAAAGAAAGCTTATTTGGATTCAGCAGGATGGTCAGACTTTCACTAGACTGAAAGAGAAGTAAACTGATTTTAGAAAAACAAATGAAATCTCTCTAGATTCACTGGAGAGCTCCAAAATGAAAATTAATTGTAACCCCAAGTCTGTCTTGCCACAGAAAGATTTTCTTCTGGGGATAAACCCTAGGGTAAAAGGCAGGAGAAAAAATAAAATCCGCAGATGCCAAAGTTCACAATTGCTAAAGATAAAGGGATTTTTTTATTTAATCATAGGGCAAGCAGATTAAATTCTGATCACCACTTCCTTTTCTTTTTAGTAACTGTGTTAGCTATTTTGGATGTTTTGAATATTTTCTTCTCATTTTTCTTTAAGCTAGCCTAAGAAAAGGATGATTTAAAGATAATTCATCAAGAGCAAGTTACTAACTGGAGACTAGGGCAAATCTGGAAACCTTGCCCCTTAACCTCCTTAAGCACATATTTCCTTCATGTTCCCCAAATATCCAAAAAGTCATTGGAAAGGTGTTGTGTACAAATAGTGATGGCTCTGCCAAGGAGCTTGCATCACATGCATCAAGACCAAATAGAAAAGTGTCTCTCAGGAGACTATCTGATATCAAGTTAAGATAGGAAAACAGGCCTCAATCACTAGGATCACTTTATAGTATATCAGAATGTCTGGAACCAGTTTGTCTATAGATAAATTAGAAATTGATAATAATTTAAAAATGTATGGGCTGACAGTCATTTAGCAACCAGCAACATTTAATTGCAGCAATTATGAACCTAAAGATAATATGAATAGCAGTCCTACATACAAAGGTTACCCAGGAAGCAAGGTCATTTTGTGTTTTCTTTTATCCCTATCTGTTGCACACAAACTATTAATAAAGTGCTCTAAAATACATTTCTGCTACTGTCTTCACAGAAAAAGAAAATTTATTTCATGTATAAACTGACATTGATCACGGAGAATTTTGAGACAGAAACTACAACACAGCTCTAAGTAGTGGTAAAAGAAAAGTGAAGCCTAACCAGGACTTGTATGGTTAGTGAGCAGTGAAAAGGGCTTTAGGAAGTGAACTCTGACTGCACTTTCAGCTTTTGTAACATACAAAGAACCAAAAAAGAAAGAAGAAGAACATGTGTTGCAAGAGCAAAGCCAGTTGAACTGAACAGCTATCATTTGCAGGCTGGAAACTCAGCTGTGTCTTTTACTTCAAAAAGTGAAAAAAGAATTTTGCAATAGGCAGGGCAAATGCTTGTCCCCTTCTGTTCTCACAAGTTTTTTTTATAACTCTGTACTCCCTCCTTCTCTCCCTTATTTTCTCATATTTTGGTGAACTACAGAAAGATGAGAGAGATGATGGTGAAAAGTTGAAGCTGCTGAAAAAATATTTGATGCTTTCAGACTACAAGTTAAAAGAGAGACTGTTGCGTGATACACTTTCAAAATAACAATAATACATATATAATAATAATTAGTGACTTTAGTGTCTCAAAAGAAGATTATTGAAACAAAGATAAATTTAAGACTAATAAGTTAATGGGACATGATACTCTATTTCTAGAAATGAAGGAGTGTAAGATTAAAATAGAAAATTCCTTATTTCTAAATTAAATATGCCATGTATGTACCTAATTAACACAATATTGTGTGACCTTACTGCCAAGAATTATGACAATCTATTACCATTAGAACAGCAACTTTTATATATTCTGCTGGCATTAAAATGAAAGATTTACAGTTGTAGCCTATGCAGAAAAATAACCTTTAATAAGATGTAACAACAGGTTTTTTTGGTTGATTTTTTTATTAAAATGCCCTATAATTCAGCAGTAAGTTAGTAAACTGCTTTCTGATTCATCCTTCTGTGCTTTTTACCTTTTAGGAGGCAAGCATTGGCAAGGTAAATGACCTTTCTTAATCCTTTTAAATCTAATGAATTTTGATATTAGAAATAATTTATCAGGCTTATAATTCCTCCATAGGAAGGCAGTATTTTAGCATGTGTAGTGAAAACAGTGATTAGAACCCTTACCTAAAATTTCTAGACAAAGCTCAGTACTTACAATATACCTTATAAATCTGAAGATTTACTAGCCCTCAAGAGTCTGAGAGCAGGTAGATTGCCATTCTCTCTTAAAAATAGGATGCTAAAAATATTGATATATAAATCTTTCATAATAACTTACAGATTTTTCCATTTTTTCTCATCTAGAATTAAACATTCTCCCATCCAGCACTGAAGATAAATAGGGTGACTACATTTATTTTCTTACTGAGCCTTTCTGTTTTTCTTTTCTATATATATTAAATGTATATTGTCCCTCTATTATTGTCTTAGCAAGATTGGGCTGAAGTATCCATGTTTTTGGCTCTGTCTGGAATTATATAATGTATATCTATTTGGAGCTTCAATTCCCTTCCCTGATTTTATGTCATTTACTTCTGAGCAGATGGTTGCATGCTGATAGTTGTCACTTATGTATTAAAGTAACTTACAATTGACTGTTGCTCTCGCCTTAAAGTGAATGTTGGATGAAATGGGAAAAGTAGTTGTCTTGCAAACAAATCAAGTTTTTATCATAAATTTGACATGCATCACAAATTAATGGAGGCAGTTTCTATAGTAATAATGTAATCCCTGGAAGAACTGCAGCTGTCTATTCAGGTGCATTCAATCTCTCCTTGATGGGAATAATTACCTTCCATCCTTGCTGGATAATTGCCTTTTGATTGAGGTCATCAGAGCAATCAAGATTGTGAGAGGCAGAAATCATTGCTAGGGTGAAGAAAGAAGGGGGAGGAGGATAGAGAGCAGAAAAGATATTTTAGAAGGGTGAATTGATAGAGAATTTACATGTATTTTACTGCTTCTTTCTTTGAAGTGATATTTCAAATGATGTGATTATATGAAATCAGATGGCTGTTAAATATGCTAAAGCCCATGTCTACTTGCTATATTTTCCTTGAAAAGAAGGTTGGTATTCTGTCAGTCCTTGAACACAGAATTTTCTAATTCCAGGCTTTGAAAATAGTTTCCCTTTGTGGATGTTTACAACTTTTTGCTTCTTATTTATTTATTTATTTATTTTTCTTGCCCCATGTCTGATAGTTGTTAAACCAATTAATTCGATAACTTGAATTTTTTTGCCTGAGTCTTTCGATTCTAGGATTGTTTGGTATTGGAAATTGTTTTCACCTGGTTAATGATTGGATGGCAAAAGAGCTGAGAATGCCATTTATGCTCCTTTTACACAACTTTCTAGATGTTCTGTCAATCTGACACTGTCTGCAATGAAGGGAACAATTGTCTAGCCTATTAGCTGGCAGTTTAAGCATTATATCCTTTAGTTGTACTGAAAAGGGATGTTTTGCTTTGGTTTTACAAATTATGAGGAAGGATCATAAGGTACTTATACACAATATTTTTTCTTCCTCTTATAACAATATTATAGCAGATAGGGATGCATTCTGTTGCTTTAAAATATTTTTTTCTTTTCATCATTCATAAAAATATTAGTAATTTCCAGACAAAAAAGGAGTTGTTTTTTTTTTTTTAATCCAGGTGTACATCAATAAGTTTAGCAAAAGAGAAAAATCAGCAGGGTGATCCATATTAGTTGAATTTGGAGAGGACACTGTTGCATTACGTGGTATATAAAATGCATGCATTTCAAATTATAACCTTTCAATTAATTTTTAAGTAAATCATGAAACAGAAAAATGAAATACTTTGTCCTAAAGGAATATTTAAAATGCTATCTACTCCAATTCTCCTGCAATAAACAAGGATATGCTCAACTAGAGCAGGTAGCTTAGAGCCCCATCCAGCCTGGACTTGAAGTGTTCAGGGATGTGACATATAACAGATCTCTGAACATCTTGTTCCAGTGTTTTACCACCCTCATTGTTAAAGATTTATTCCTTATATTTCGTCCCAGAGACTTATTGATTTATGCTTGGGCAGTAAGAAAACTGATCTCCTCCTACAGTGGGAAGGACTTTGCTTGCCCAGTTCCTGTCTTGCTGTCCATCCACTCCAGAGGTGTGGGAAGGGTGATTGTCATTGAAGACTAAGGAAAAAAAGCTGTTGAGTACATCAGCCTTCTCCTTGTCCATAGTTACCTGTTTTCCAGCCTTGCTTACATGGGAGCTACACTTTCTTTCACCTTCCTTTTCTGGTGGACATGCCTGTAGGAATTCTTCTTATTCTTTGCATCCTTTACCAAGTTTGACTCTAGTTGGGTCATGGCTCACCTGACCCCACCCCTACAGGACCAGATGATGTCCCTAGACTTTTATCAGGATCTCTGTCTCTGATTCCTTTGTGTATTTCAGTCTTGCCCTTTAGTTTGGCCAGTAGGTCTTGACTCATCCATGTTGGTCTCTTACTTTCTTGGCCTGATTTTTTGTGATTTTTTAAAATCATCATTTACCTGATGATTAAAAGCTCTTGCACTGTATGGAAAGTGATCGTAAAGATCTGCCAGCTATGTCCTGCTCTCTTGTCCCTGAGGGCAGTTTCCCAGGGGGTCTAATTGACTAACTCCTTAAATGACTGGAACTCTGGTTTCCTAAAATTCAAAGTCCTGACTTTAGTCTTCACAAATATAAATGAGAGATTTACATCATGTGTAGCTAATGCCTTTATTTCTTACAGCTCTAAAGGGAAACAAAAATTTCGACTCTGTTGTTATTTCCCTCTGCATTTAACATTTTTGTCCCACAAACTGTAAATGGCATCCATTCCTTGGAAAGTAAGTCTCTGGATATCTCAATTGCATTGTAGAACCAACTCAGATAATTCATGCTCAGGCTGGTAAATTTGCTGTTCAGTGAAAGTTCAGGAATTTACGGGTTTTTTGTGCATAAGTGTATTACATCACATTTTAGATTGCAAATAAAACTCAGAAATATGTAATGAAGATGAACTTACAGTAAATATGGAAACAGTTTATGGAAGTCTTTCTTACATTGTTTTTTGTATAAGGCTACATGATAAATTTTCATGAGCCTGTGTAGTGGTTAATCCCAAGTCAGAAACCAAGCTCCATGCAGCTGCCTGCTCACTCTCCCACAGTATGTATGGGGAGAAAATAAAAAAGGTAAAAGAGAGAAAACACTTGGATTGAGATAAAAAAAAGTTTAATGGGGAAAGCAAAAGCCACAGACAGAAGCAAAACAAAACAAGGAATCAATTCACTGCTTCCCACGGGCAGGCAGGTGTTCAGTGATCTCCAGGACAGCAGGACCTCACCCCTTGTACCAATAACTTGGGAAGAAAAAACACCATTACTTTAAAAGCTCCCCCTTCCTTCTTCTTCCTCCCACTTTATGTCCTGACCACAAGGTCTGGATAAATCCCTTAAGTTGGTTTGGGTCACCTGTCCCATCTGTCTCCTCTCAGCCTCGCATGGAACCCCAACTTCCTCACCAGCATGGCAGCATAAAAGCAGAAGAAGCCTTGGCTCTGTGTAAGCCCTGCTCAGCAACAACAAAAACACCTCTATATTATCAACTTTGTGTTCATGACAAATCCAAAATACATACTAGCCATGGTGAAAAAAAAATAGCTCTACCCCAGCCAAAACCAGCACAGCTTGTTTCAGGGACATACCATGAAGCTTCTGATGACAGAGTCCCTGAACCAGCGCTCAATTAATTGTGAGCAGATGATTTACCATTTCCAGGGACTTATCAAAATTGTTAACTATCAAAACCTGCTTTTCAGAGTGTCATAAAGAAAAACTTGTGCAGCAGCATTTCCTTTTATTTTTAAGCATGTTTGTATAAAATGGATACCTTAAAACTGAAAGGACACAGTATTGGAAATAGTGTAGTGAGTGGCTATATATTTTCTCCATTAAGTTTGTCTGTTATTTGCAGTGACTCCACAACACTTCCTTCTCTAATTGGAAAATTTGTGACTCAGAGATTTCTACTAGTCTTACTAAAGGTATGATCTAAAATTGAGAGTCTAAACCTACAATCTGACATGTAGAACGTGTTTGAATATGTGCATTTTTCACAGAAGAGATTAGCAAAAGCTGTGGTAGTGCTCATCAGAAAATAGAGCTAAAAGGAGCATCACAAAAATGTACTGGTTTGCTGAAAATCCTGCTCTGTGAAAGTAGAATACATATTTTCATTTGCTAATCCTATTTACAGAAGATAAAGTCCCATGCTCCAGAGCACTGCCAACCGTGAACTGCTTGGTGTTTAGCACAATAATACTGCTGCCTGGGCAAGTGAACCCAGTTCAATTGCCTCTGCCTACCACACCTGGGATTATGGGACACTTCACACTTTTTGGATAAACATAGAATAATGATGAGAAGCAATTTTCAAGGTATTGCCCCAACTAGTCAGAAAAACAGATGTAAATGAGAGAAAAGCTGTTTAGAAGAAACAAGATCTGGATTTGCTCTGAGATAGAGTAAGACTGCTGGAGAAGCTATTGGATTTGACAGAAAAACACAGAAGAGATCATGGTGAGTGACAGTGGGAAGAAAAAAAATGTTTGCAAGTTAATGGTGTGGAAATAAGGCAGGTTCACCAAAGCTCTGCATGTAACTGAAAGGAAATTGTAGCTGGTAAACACTAACTGTGGCTGAGTGCACAGGATGCACAGTTGGCTTTTATAAGAGGTTTCTTGCTGCTCCTTCTAGGCAGCTAGTGTTAGTCTGTTCTCATTTAAGTGGATGAGCAGCTATTATAAGACCATCACAGTGCGTTCATGGCTCTGTCATTTACAAGTGGGAAAAATAAAGGTTTTAGAAAGGAAAAATGTGTATTGATAGCTGCTTCCACAGGACAAAAGTAAATTTTCTTTATTAGCTTCCTAAGGAAGTTATTACTCCAAGCCTCACTCCTACTTTTTGCCTTGTCTTCAAGAGTTGTTTGAGCTTAATTTATTGGTCTCCATCAATCTTTTTGCTGTTCAATTTCCTTGCTTGCAATTAAACTCTTTGGAACAGGAATGTGTGTGTCTGAACAGTGCTTAGTACAACTGGTGTGAGGTTCCTCTCTAACTGGAATATTATTCAGAGGCTGTACAGTTTTTGAGAAAACTTGGGAAATAGGGCCTTAGATTTTTGCTAAAATTACTGTAAACTCTACTTCATTTTTCTTTTTGTTTATTAAAGGATTAGAGACGAAATTGTATGTGTGGAGAGGTATTCATCTTGTAGAAAAGCAGCTTTGATCATAAGATGCAAATAGGTTTGTGAAAACTGTGTTTTCAGCTCTTAATCACAGAAAGGGATTGAAAATTTAAGACATGAAACTCCTTGCCTCATAGTCCCTCACAAGCCAAAGTGAATTACTCAAAAGTCAGAGTGGCAGAAAATGTTGTTATTACTTTCTCTTGTGTTCAGCTAGAATGTGATTAGGTAAAAAGGTTAACACTGGGCATCTGACTCTTCATTCTGACTGCTTTCTTACAAGATGGTAAGTCTTAAGTGACAGGAATGAAATCTCAGAAATGTAAAAAGAAATGTAAATAAAAGAGAATTCTTATTTTTAATATGCTGTGATTTATGCTCCTATATAATTAATATATGACATATATATTTAAATATATATTAATATACATGAATATATATTTGCTATTTAATATTTAATAAACATAAGTCAAATAAAAACTGGTTTGAAACTCCATTTTTAAAGAGTTTAAAGGGTCAGTCTGCAAAAAAAAAAAAAAATTAAAAATTAGAATGGTAGATGAAAATTACCGTGGGTTTAAGGTTGAAAATTTTGCATGCAGGATACTGTCCAAAGCACTTCTTGTTGATCTGTATTTCCTGGTTTTGCTAGAAACACTGCATATTTGTGACATTTACTGTTATCTCAATAGAGTAATTGAACTTTTAAATACTTTCCACCTTCTTTTGTGCAAATATTTAGCTTCAGTAAAAGCCTGAAATATGTTCCTTTTTTTCCTTCTTATATGGAATATGTGGTAAAATTGGATGTGAACAGCAGAGAACATAGGCATGCTAAAAATAGCTCAGTTAATAAGAAATGTCAAAGGATTCCTTATATGCTTGCATCAAACAGGATCTGTAACAGTGTGCCTAATGGAAAAACTTTTTTTTTTTTAATAATTGAACATAAAAATAATCAGGGAATTGTATTTTTAAAGGCCATTCTAGTTCTATTATACAGAAGAAATAATTTCATTGATGTTTTCTGGTAAGAACTACAATAAGGAAGAACTTGCTAATATATCTCATCCATAACTTTTCTTATCTCAAGGATAGGACACTCAGAGAAGCCCAGGTTTTGTGTAATTCCCTCTGAGACTGGGAGGATGGAGATAGGATGGGAAGAGCACTTGAAGCAAATGCTACACTGAAAGGGGTTCTACTTCTACCTCAGAGTCTAGCATGGCCAGAGATGTTCTTCTGTGCATTTTGAATGCTCTTGAACTGAGCCACTGATTAACTACATCCTTAGGTAGAATATGGTGCAGCTCATTCAGCTAAATTCTGTAATATAGGCTAAAATATGGGGACTCCACTGTTCTTTCTACATGGTAGTTTTTGGAAGTTTAATACCTATCACCATCAAATTACAAAATTCAGGATTTTTTCCCACTAGAAAAGTTGTGAAAATAATAAAAAAAAAACAAGCTGAACTTCCATTCTTAGAGTATTTTTCTGTCTCTTACCAAACATGTAACAATAGAACCAGAGAGGATACCACTGGGATGGTAAAAATGTAAAACAAAGAAACCTACTATGCTTCCTAGAATGATTTTTGGGAAAGCACACTTGAACTAGCTCTCATGAATCACAGTTGGATATCTAAACCTTTGAACTCTGGAGGTGTCAATTTTTAGTTCTGTAAAAGATGTTATTTAATCCAGCTTGATTTGGGAGGTATTTTTAGAAACTATATGCTCTTCAGGACTCTAAATCAGCTTCCTGTTGAGATACAGATCTCCAAGTGGGTGATGTCTGTTAACCTCACACATAGCTGACACACAGCTGGCCAGACTCTACTTGGAGGAAGTGCCATCTGAATTTGTATGAAACTAGGTTTTGAGATGAAGTTCAACATCCAGACAAAGTTTTTGAGGATTACAAAATGATCAAGAATCTGTTTCATTTTAATGCCTCCTGCAGAAATGTAATTTCTGGATACTCCTCACTAAACCAGAGTATTCCTAGGTGAGGATTTTCATCCAGGATGGTGGACTTTAACCCAGTGGTCTGCATCAGTTGAAAAATGCTCCTTTCCATGGTACAGTCTGAAAGGCCAGTAACAGTATTTGCTCTACTTAGGACTTCCAGAAGTGAACCATTTTGCTAAGAAGCTAGCAAACTCCCTTAATTGAGACAGCTCTTGCAGATTTATCCAAAACCTCAGACAATTCCCTCTGCCAAACTCTATTACCTCCCACTTTGTCTAGCCTGCACACATGCCAACTGCCTTTCAGGCATGTCTGAAGCCTTGCTAGACACTTGGAAATCAGGGAATAAAACATTGTAGAGCTGTGCTGAAAAGCATATGTACAGTAAAAATAAAATAAACTTCTTATTTGTTTGTTTGTTACTTCAGAAGGCTCTTTCCTCCAGCAGTATGTCAAGAACACAGGGTATACTGAAATTTAGGATTTCCATGGTGCAACAGTATCATGATTTCTTAATAACACCGATCTTTAATCGTGGAAAGATTTTCAATTGTTGTGACAGTATTATGGGACATTATGTTAATGTGAGTAGTACCAAAGGCTATTGAGGAAAAAAAGCTCATTGCTAGAACTTCAATTTAGTTGGTTGATTTTGGTTTTTGTTCAGATTTTCATTTGCATACAATAGAAATCTTTTTCTCATTTGATTCAATAACTGTAAAGAGCTCTTATCCAGTAAGTTTAAAAAAAAAACTTCCTAAATCCAGTATTTGACAAAATCTAATAATCCACTAAATGACTTTACATTTCTTCAAAAACACACATGTTCTTATCTTTACTTCTAGCAGCGGTTCACAATTTTATTGGAGTGAGAAAAGATCAAGCACACTGGGTCATACAATATTCCTCTATGCACTGCCCCTAACACTGACCAAAAGCCATGCCTAGAGAAGGACTGGGACATTTTTCCCGAAGCTCTTTCAGCCAGCAATTACTTTTAGCACAGAAGTCACATTTATCTCTGGAATTTTTTTTTTAATTTAGCAAATCTCTGCTCTCCATTCTCTACACTACTGCCCCAAATAAACTCAGATCCACAAAATTCTGCAGAAAGCATGTAAGCTGCCTTGATAAAACATTGTCCTTTATTTTTTTTTTTTTTTTACCTTGCTCCTGCTGATTTTATTTCATAAGTTCTGGCTAGTTTTTTCATATGCCTTTTTGTGGCCTTAATAATTTACATAATCTTCTCTTAGTCTTCCGTTTCTCAGACTAAATAATCTTAGTTACTTAGCCATTCCTCATACAAAAGATTTTTCATAACATCTTTGCTGATTTCCTTTGGACCATTATCCAAAAAATAGCTTTTTTTTGGAGTAAATAATTCATTCACAGAATGAATCTTAAGTGTGGGAAAACCATGGGCTTCTGTGATAGCTTTGTGTTGTTCTTGGTTCTGTTCTTCCCACAGTTTCCATTACCCAATGTTTGTTTTCCCTTTTGACATCTGAGTATGGAGGAAATATTTTCAGTGATTGAAAATATTTCAACCCCCAAGATTGCTCCTGAGTCACAATGAGACTATAATCATATGTTACTAGCATTTATTTTGTTTCTGGGGATTTTTTTTTCAATTATGTATGGAAAAATTCTATCTTAAAAATATGGAAAATTTTTGCTGATTCAGATCCTGTGTCTACTGATGGCAACAGAAAGTAATGGACAGGAGCCTGTCCCTTTTGTGGAGTACTTTGTATTCCTATGTAGTAGGTAATTGCTGTAATCCTTTTTTCCTTTTTTTTTTCTGCTTCAGCATCTATAGTCACTGCTTTACAGATATTAAACCATACATGTCTAAACATACATTTTAAGTATCTATTGCTGGAGATACCATCCATTTTTTTTTTTAATTGTTATTTTAACCTACTAGGCATTTTCAGCTCTGGGGAATGCTACTGCTGACTCCTTTTCCCACCGAGAATTAAACATTTTTTTTACTTTCATACCTTTTAATGAGATTTCCGTATGAAAAAAAACAAAAACCTTCTGCCTAATTCTGTCACAATTTAGATTCTTGAAAGCCTCAATTTTCAAATGGCCCAACAGACCGAGGATTAAGTAATACTTTATTTGTCAATATATTTAAAGTAAACAACCCCCTAGACTTATTTTACCCTGCAAAATAAAAAATAGGCTGTAAAATCTCTGGAATAAAGGCAACATGATATGAAGAATGAAATTAGAAAAAGTGAATCTTTATGACAAGAAAATACACTGGAATAAATATATTATTTTAAGCCTCTGACAGGTAAGGAGGCCATGAATGGCTGCCAGTGGGATCAGTAAGAATAAGTCTTGTCATACAAATCTAACTGTGGATTTTATACTCTTTTTACAGCATGGTTAAGTGTTGTATGTTAAGTGAAATAGGGAGTATATAGCAGTGCTTTTGATTTTCTGCTTTGGTCTGGACTTTTTAAAGGAATCAAAAAAAGATCTAGATAGGACTAGGTGGCAAATGTAGAAAACTACATTTTAAGAATACCTGCCAGAAATTATTAATTAGGTAGGAAGAGAGCACTGACCCAATTTTGTTAAACTCTAAAATGTTTATTCTAGGCCTACTTCTAGTTGCTACTTTCAGTAAGAATCTAATGATGCCTAGTGGGTTGTCCCTGGCTGGATGTCAGGCACCCACCAAAGCTGTTCTCTCTCTCCTCAGCAGCTGGACAGGGGAGAGAAAACATAATAAAGGGTTCCTGAGTTGAGGACTGGGAGAGATCACTAATCAAATACTATTGTGAGCAAAACAGGCTCAAATTAGAGATATTGATTGAATTTATTACTACAATAACAAAGCAGAATAATAAGTAAAATAAGACCTTTAAAAATGCCTAAAAAAAACCCTCCCTCCTTCCGAGCTCTATCTTCTCTCCCAGTGGTGCAAGGAGACAGGCAATGGGGGTTATGGTTACTTCATCACCTGAGGTTTTCTCCTGCTGCTCCTGGAGAGGACTCCTTCTCCTGCTGCAGCATGGGGCCCCTCCCATGGGAGAGAGCTCTCCATGAACTTGAACGTGAGTCCATCCCCAAACTGCTACTGGGTGGGTCACTCCTCCATAGGGTGCAGTCCTTCAAGGAAAGGCTGTTCCAGAATGGGCTTCTCCCTCCATCTCAGTTCTGGTGCCTGGATCACCACTTCCCTCTCCTCCACTGACCTTGGTGTCTGTAGAGTTATTCCTCTCACATATTCTCACACCAATCTTCTCTAGCCACAATTACATCTTGGCAAAAACTTTTCCTTCTGAAATCTCTTATCACAGAGGCTTTACTACTGTTTCTAATTGGGCCAGCCCCAACCAGCTGTACATCCAGGGGTTGGCTCTGCTGGTTCTGAGGACGCTTCTGGCAGCTCCTCACAGAAACCACTCACTGTAGCCCCCCACTACCAAAGCTTGGCCATGTAAACCCAATACATGATGGAATAGGAAGCTTCATATTAAATTGCAGATCACAGCTACCTCACTGTGAATATTGGAAGGTTCAGATTTTGAAATTATCATGACAAACTGGAGCAATCATGTAGGGGAGAAAAATATGTAAACCAACATGCATAACCAGAAAATACTATCTTACACAAGAACAAACTGTGCTGGTAAGAGATGCCAAGAAAGAGCTCATGAGATCACAAGGTGAAAATGAATTGTAAAAGCCATGTTTCTGCCCAAACAGGAATATCCTTAGATAAACAACCTTGCCCTGCTTTGGGCAGGGCAAACATACAGAAACGAAATATTATTTAAGTAAGTTATACAATAGTAGATCTCAGTTGAAAAAAATACCTAACACCTCATGTGTGACTGATTTAGAAATATCTGCAGCTACTGGCAAGTCCAGAGAAAAAAAATAAGAACAATGAGAGGCAGTGAATTTATTTGTGAAAACAGATTGACCAACTTAAAACTGTCTACCTTGAAGAATGTAGAATTCATATGGAATATAGAAGCCTCCTAACCCAGAAAAAGTTATAGCAGACTTATAACCACCATTCTTTCAATATAGAATCCTTCTAAAATATAAGAAGCAGGCAAGTTATCACCATTTTTTCAGTATGCAAAGTGGATGAGATGAGATTTGCAGCTCAGATTCCAGAGATAAAGATAGTCTGATGCTGATAGGGAACAATATCTAATTGCAGATTGAGTAAAATGCATAATGCAATTGCAAAGTTTCTATTACTAATGACAGTGATCACAAAAGACTGGACAAATTCTTGTCAAAAATGATGTTGGTGAAATTGATACTTTATAGAGGCAGGGTAACCTGATCTAGAGCGACAGTAAAATTTTTTGATATTTTGATCAGAGTCTTTAGCTTTTTAAACAAGGTAAATTGATATTATTAGTAAGTAGAAAATAATAAACAGATTAGAGAATTGAAAAAGAAATACTAGATAGGTTTCCTGAGAAAAATGAGAGATTTAAATTTATACTATCTGAGAAATTTTGCAATTTTTTTCTCTTAATTCAAGTTTAGACCGCTTAAAACCATTTTCTCTCTCAGATAGAATGCAAAGGAATAGAAATATGTATGTAATATTCCTGATAGTCTTGCTGCCTCACTGCAACAGCTACAAATCAGCTTAAATGTTGGGTAATTACTTCTTATGATTATTTATCTTATTAAACAGCCATTCAGATTGAGGTTGAAACAGTACTTAATGTACCAGGAATGAAAATGAACCTACTTAAGGATGAGAAATGATCTATGACAATCGATACCAAATGGTTGCAACAGGAACGGTCGTGGAACAGCCCAGAAAAAAGCAGACTGCCTGAGGAGTCGTGCCAGGTCTAAGGTGTTTGTTCTGTACAGAGACTTTTTGAAGTATGGGACTGAATTGTCCAAAGAGTGCCTCAGCTGAATTAAAAAGCAGTGTCATTTTTAAGTACCCTTGGTGAGTATTCTGATGATCTGGAGAGCTTTGACTAGACAAAACAATCTTTTTGCCTTCAGGATGGTCGCAGTCTCTGTTTGGTTTTAATCATGAAACACAATAGCTTTCAAGTTAGTATGCTTTCTACAGCTGTAAGAGTTAGCAGAGTGTTATTTTTATATAAAAAAATGTATTTCTGCATTTAAATAATTGAGGTCGGTTTGTTTTGCATTTTAGGGATTAATCCCCTATTTCACTAAGGTAAATCCTGCATTCAATCACTCATACACTACTGACCTTGGAGTTTTTTTCTGCTGATCATAATTTTTAATCTTTAACCTGAATTTACGACTATCAGTGTACTTTATACAGATTTCAACAGGCCTACTGAAAAAATTTCATTTCCATTCTTTTTGTTAAAAATTGAATTTTTACATATAAAGCAAATTATTTTAAATGTTTGGAGAATTTTTTCTTTTTGTGGACTTTTATTATTTTAGTGTGTATTCTTTTTAAAAGAACAGATTGATATAAAACTGACAGGGTCCTGCAAGCATTCCTGAATGTTCAAATGTTAATGTTTTAGAAACCTTTTTTTTGATGATTATTTTTACTTTAAAGCTACATAAAGTAAACAAAAGGGATGGAGAAGTTGAAAAATTAAGTATTTAATCTGGTTTAAAATAAATTGTTCAATTACCACTCAGAACTCTATGTTTGTAGCTGCTAACTATGAAGTGTGCTACCAGGGATTTGATGTGAATCACCTTTTTACTCATTTTTGCTTTTATCTTTCTTTTAATCATTGCAGCATTTTTAATCAAATAACTAGTGCAAAATAATATGGCTATTATTTAAACCAAGGAATACTTTTACAACCTTTTAAGAAACTGTACTGGTCTTGCTTTCTCCTGTCTTATCCCATTTTTGGAAAAGTTTAACTTGCAGCAAATGAGGAGGTGTGCCAATTGGCATCCATATGTCAGTCTTATTTTAAAGTTAGAAGTGAGCATTCTGTACTTATCTGTTCATTGCAAATCAAAAAATTACTGAAAATCTCCTGAACCAGCCAATTCTTTGAGCACAGAAAATCTAGAGTACACAACATACTAAAACTATTACTTAATGAGGGCCTGTACTTATCTTATATTTTCATATCCCAAAGGTTCTGTAAAGAATGCATTTTAAAAACAAAAATCATTTCTCTAATGTCTTGCTGAAGAGGTGATAATGGAATCGTTCACTTTTGTCATGTTCTGTTTTTTTTTAAAGTCTTTCATAGCAGTATCCTCTATTTTTTTAATATCTGTTTCAAAGCTCTACTCTTCTGAAGCAAGTAGTTGGCAATTTGGATTACTTAATACAAAATCTGAATATTGGATATTCACAAAATGAGATGACTCAGAGATGACTCATGGTTGTTTTACTGGTGGAAGTTTTCAGTTGTTTTTTTTATTATTTGCTTTTCTCGATTTGTCCACGAAGGACAAAAGTTGCACTTGTTTCAATGCTCTAATGGTTGAAATAGAATCTCTGCTGGTTTAAAACCTACAAACTGCTTTCAATTGAACTGAAAAAGAGTCTTTATAGCATGGGTTAGTAAAATCAGAAGGATCTGAAATATATTTTAAGACAGTGAATGTTCTTATGAACTGTTTAGTATTTTTGAATGGCGGTCAAAAGTCCACTTGTGCTTTGAACTTAAGGGAAACTTTTGTTTGAGTAAATCACATTGACTTTCAAGTTCCTAATATTGTCTTATTTCAGAAAAGAGAAAACACTCAAGGAAAATACTAAAAAGAAGAGAATCCTAGAAAAGCTTGTTTTGGAAGGGACCTCAAAATTCATCTAGTTCAAACCCTGACATGGGCGAGACAGCTTCCACTGGGCTGCTTTGCTCCAAGCCCCATCCATCCTGGCCTTGAACACTTATGGGAATGGGGTAGCAACAACTTTTCTGGGCAACTTGTGGCGATGTCTCACCACCCTCACAGTGAGGAATTACTTTATAATATCTATTATAAACCTACTCTTAGTTTAAAATCATTTACCCTTGTCTTGTCACTACATGCTCTTCTAAACAGTGTTCTTGGAACTCCCTTCAGGCACTGGAAGGCAACAAATAGGTCACCCCAAAACCACCTCTTTTCCATATTGAAAAAAGCCAACTCTCTCCTCCTTTCCTAACAGGAGAGGTGCTCCATCCCTCTAATCATCCTGGTGATTCCTCTTTGGACTCACTCCAACCGCTGTCCTTCCTGTGCTCTCCTAAATTGGATCTCAGCTCTTGGGAGCTAAAGATGAAATTATCTGTGCCCACTGACTGGCTGTGACTCACATGACTTTATGTATTAAGCAAAAAAATTTCAGTAGTAATGATGAAATGATGAAACGTGAATGCCATATTGTCAGATACTGTTAGAACCTTGTGTGGAATTCTGTGTATGAATGCATATTTCTGTTCAGTAAAGGAAGTGCTTACAAAGTGCACTTACAGAAAAGGAAATATTTAACAAGGTCTCAAATTAAAAAAAAATATATGTAGTAAAGCAAAAAATGAAATGCAGTTGTTCTTAAACATTAAGGAATGGCAAGTTTTTCCAATAAAAAAAGTGTGAACAAAAGATTGTCTTTGAGAATTGGGCCTGTAAAGTTCAGGAAAATGATACCTAAATTCACTTCCCCATAATATTGGGGGTTTTAAATAGAATTCCTTTTCACTCTCACGCATCATGCTTTCTACAAAAAAGATATAATTCATTCACTGAAAATGGAAAATAAATCTAATTTGCATTCTTAAGAACTATTTAAAGAACAGATGGGTAGTGAAGCAGTTCTAATAAAAAGAAAAATCTTCTAAAAATGGTACCTGCTAAAGTCTTTAAATAATCTGATGCAGGCAAAATGAATTCAGAAATCATGAATGCCCCTAAACATATGGGTTTATGATATTTGAAATGCTGCATTAAGTGCAGCAGATATATGTTTAAAATATTAAATGTTTGTATTGAATCTTAACAGTCAATATAAAAATTTCATTTTACTTGCTGCAATTGTCTTTTAAGGGGTTAAAAGAAAAAAGAAGATTATTGTATCAACTGGTTACTTATTCACTGAATTGTTGCAATTTATTCTATGAAACCTTTTCTGTAATCATTCTAAGCATGGGTTTCAAGAGTCTTAGAATGACGCATTTCATTTAACATTGTGACAAAGATCCTCTCTCAGAAATGCAGCCAGCTGCTACCCTTAAAACTGACCAATTTCACTCTGCTGTTTTATGAATTTCCATGGAGGAATACAGAGAAAATTGGAGAACCAAGAACTATCATTTAAATATTCTGTTGTAAGAAGTTTGTGGTTTCATAAGATATACTTATTTTCATATTAGCTCTTGTCTACAGTCAGAGTTTGATAAGGATGGCTAGTTTTGGTCAGAACAGAGAGCCAGTTGAGGTTACTGAAGCAATCCATCAGGATTTCTGTACATGGTGTGCCCTGAATCAACTTTTGTGGTCAAAATTGTGACCAAGCAATGTCTTTACTTTCTGTTTCTTTATTCCCCTCAGTACTCTGATAGTGATACTATTTGCTATTCTTGATAGTGAACTGTCATTTTTTGCTATAATTTCATAAATGTCACTTATTTCAGAAATTACTTTCCTAAAGCTTCTGTGTCTTGACTTGAAAAAGGTTTAGTCTAGCCATTGAGGGAGTAAAAAGCATACACACATGAGAATGCTTGTGCTGGCCCAAACCTCTGAAAGCCTGAGAGATGAGGCATTAGGCAGGGTTTCAGTTGTAGTGCTAAATACATTTCTTGACACAAAATAAAATTTTTCCAATTTAATTATTCCCCAGACAACATCATTTCTCCATTTACATTTAGTCAATCTTTTCTGGGTTAAAATGATTCTAAAAGTTGTTTAATTTTAGTCATTTGACCTTTAAAAATCAACCATTTTTAAAGATTTTTTATACATGTACATGGCTTTCATAAAACTTATTAAATGCATTTAAGAATCACATGGTACTTCAAAGTTAAAGAATTAAATTCTGTATTAGACCAAAAGATATGTTTATGTCCAGGGGTTTTGGAGAAAAACCACCATAATGGCCACTCAATGCAAAACCAAGTTTTTTATTAGTTAATGGTACAGAAAAATTGTTGGATTTTTTTTTTTCCCAAGGGTTTCTGATGTCTGAAATTGTGCATTTTTCTTATTGCACTGAATTAATTACTTCTGTTTTGAATCTCTGTTTATTCCCCATGTCATCTCTGTGTGTATTGAACCAAGTATTTAATCATTATAGTGTATTTCTATACATTGTTTATACCAGAATCTTTCACAATAATAATGATAATATCCTCTCAATCTTCTGTAAAAAGGTAGTTTCAAGATAATATCATATAGTTATGATGGTCTAGTAGTATCAATAAATATTCTTCTGGTTGCAATTGTTTTGACAAAATGTGTTAGTCCTTTTTCTTGTCAAAGTGCAAAACATTCTGAAAAAGCTTACTGTTTGAAGAGAGAGATTTATTAGGTATTTGATTTTCTGCTGGACTTAGATGACAAATATATATATGCCAAAAGTTAAGGACCACATTTAGTTTATGTATTTCACTTCAATACAGCAAGGATTTATTCTGAACCTTCATTTGTAAGATTTCTTTGGCAAAACTGTTCAGTCTCCATATTTCTCTGCAAGGATGATAACAGAAGAAATTAATTATGTTCTTTTTTCATGAGGAAAATAAGTAATCTAGAAATTATACCTGGCTTGCAGCAGGACTAACTTAATAGAAAAGAAACAAGTGTTTATTAAATACATGGAATTTTTTATAGTCCAGTAGCCTCAGAACTACATCAATATTAAGGAATATTACATGATGAATGCCTAAATTAACAAATCATTTAAATATTTTCCAATATTAAATTATTGAAAACTTAGTAGATAAATATATATGCAGGGATGTGAAGTACATTGCAGGAGTGGTGCCAGAGTACACACTACCTATAAGGACAAAATGTTTTCTATGGGGAATGCCTTTCATGAAAGGGAAATGTGATAATTTCTCAGACTCCAAAGAGACTTTTGGTTTGGGCTTTTTTTCAGATGTACTAGCACATTGGCCTGTATCTTCGTCATCCAGAAAACAGTGTACATTGTTTGCCATCTTTTCCAAGTAGATAAAAAAATTATTTTCTTTCTTTTTTCTTATCAGGGCAGGCCACCCTGGTAAAACCAAATGCTTTGGGTTTTGATGCACATCCTTTAGAGAATCTTGCTAGGCTGATGTGACACATCTATCTCCAGCTCTCCCAGCCTTTTTTGAAGCAAAGTTTATTGCCCCTGTGGAGGAGGTGATGAAAAGGAAATATGCTCCAGCATTTTTAGTTTGCATTCTGAAGCAATAATTTAAACTCCAGTCAAAAGCTGGGGTTCATGTGGTTTGACTAGACCAGAATATGCTGTTCTCTCTGAAAAAACTGAAAGCTTCTGGCATTAGGCAGGACATTTTCTTTGGTGAAGTAATTTGCTAAAACACCCCTACAAGAGGACATTGATCAGAACTCTTTGATTCTGCCCTGCATCCTTTCTTGTACATTTGCATAGTTTCTGCAACTTGGCTAAGCCTGACAGTGTGACTGTGCTTCTACCATGGAAATAGAACTTCATTATTCCAGCAATATGTCAGGCATAATCCTCAGTCCTTCTAAGCCATGTTCCCCTCCTACCAAGCTATTTTAAGGTTTAGCCTATTTACTTCATTTTTCAATTTCAGAAGTGCCAGAATTGGTATCATAATGAAAAAACCATTGCATGAAATCAGGAGAAATTAAACCTTTTTGTGCCCACTTCCAAGTCTGTGGAATCTGAACACTTATTTTATTGGATTCCACAGTTCATTTGAAGTGATGATGCATGTCATTGATAGACCTCTAATTTCCCACAAGCCTCTAAAATATGCTATCTCAGCAGCAGTTTTGCTTAGAATATGCTTTTCCAATTCCAGCTATAAGGCTAAAGTATTCTGAGCAGCAGATGCCGTTTATATTTATTGTGTAGAAATTATTTTGCTACAGGTGCTGGTCATTTGCAGATTTTTATAACACTGTGGATGCATGGTGATACCATCTTCATGTTGATCAAAGTGCTGAGACTAGGGAGTCCTAACATTTCTAAGTGCTGTATCATCATATATTTAACTATAGGAGAAAGGCTTCTGTTGTCAGATGTAATAGCTTTTTGCTATGTCATCAGTGTGAGGATAGATAGTAATTCAATTTTTCTTCCATAGTCTGGGTTGATTCCATGTAAAATATATTCAAAATTAAAGGAAAAAAATACTATTAGCATAATATTTGGGAGACATCCTCTTTGTTGAGGAATTCAGCATGCTAGAAAGATAAATAGGTCATATCCAAATAGGACTTTTACTTTTTGTTGGCAGTACAATTAGATTAATCAACCAACCTGTTTTAAAAAGTTTAAAATAAAGTCATCTGTGAAATATTATGCTCCCAGGGCATTGATCTGTTTTGTGTGAGAAGTGTAAACTTAGAACAGCTGAATGCATGCTGTTGCCTGCTTGCCCTGAGTCTTAGTTGATACTTCAGCATTTCACCACAATAAAGAAGGATTTTCTCTTTTTCTCTCTCACACACACACTTGTGCATGTCCAAACACACACAAACACACACACACACACACACAAATGCATATATTTATAGTCTCAGGTTCATACACTGTGTTTGACAAAGAACTGTTGTGTCTCTCCTTCACACATTTAGCTGTGGTATTGGCTAAAAACTTTTAGAATACAAATAAAATCCAGAGAAGTAGTCTTCTAATTAAAACAAGACTATAAAGTATTCAAATCCTATCTCAATATCTAATCTTGAATGTCAAGAGTGAAATAGACATTTGAATTTTTTTGAAGGAATTTAAGAACAGATTTTATTATCAAATCATACATTTCACTATATATGAGCTGCTCTAGTACAGAAAAATAAGAATAAAAATGTGGTTTTTAATGTGAGAGCTCACTTACTGCTTACAACTAAGATTACTGTAGGAGAGTCAAGGGATTTCTACAGCATTCTTAGTTCCAACAGGCATCTGATTCTTTGATATTGGCTTTCTTCTCTGGAAATTATGTAATGTGACAGGTCTGATTTTTTTTTTTTTAGCAGAAAATTTCAGCCTTGAATATTCTTGTATATGGTTACAGGAGAAGGTTGAGTTTTTGTTTGTTTGTGGTTTTTTTAGATGAAATGCTGATTTTTCAAATAGATTTCAAAAGTTGGTTTGATACTATTAAAATTTTTGTTGGTCTACCAATAGCATAAGGTTCACCCTTTTAAAATTGCTACATGGAAATGGCATCCAAATTAGACAAATGTATGTCATAAAATATCACAATCAGTCATGGTTAGTAAATCATAACCATGGGCAGAACAGATGAATTGACAGTTCATTAGGACAGACAGGAGTCAGGAAGCAAGACGTTTTAATAGCCAAAATGTCTGATGTTCTAGACAACTAGACTTAATATCCCAAGGAGGAGAGAGGAAAATCAGAGTTTGCTGAAATAAATTTCTGTCCAACCCTTTTGTAAAAGTTCCTACTCCAGAAGGGTAATTTGGTACAAAGACAGCTATTGGAAAACTTGAATTTATCAGGTTTTTTTGTTTTCTGGAGTGGAATAACTGTTTATATTCAGACTGCTAGCATTTAGCAGTACTAAAGATAATAAGTGTAAGAAGTCAGAATAATAAGATAATTTTATTCTGAGATAGAATGTTGAGAATAAAACAAGGCACACTGGAGGAATGGATGAAAGGGATGAGTCCTTTCAGCCCCACAAAACCTAACGGTTGCCATGTTTTCAGTAACTGATTATTTAAGAAGCTTGAGAAGCATTTAAAAAAAAAAAAAAGGTATGGGGTAGTTGTCCATCTGACAGGCCTTTGTCTGAAAAATGAGAAGCAACTTAAGATAAGGATACAAGCATTAGGATCTGCTTGCTAAAATTGTGGGACACAGATTTGCTCTTGTACTCTTGTTCAGTTTTGGGCCCATCTCTACAACTAAGACTTTGAGGGGCTGGAGTGTGTCCAGGGAAGGGCAGCGGAGCTGGGGAAGGGTCTGGAGCACAAGTCCTGTGAGCAGCAGCTGAGGGAGCTGGGGGTGTTCAGCCTGGAGACAAGGAGGCTCAGGGGGAACCTCATCACTCTCTGCAACTGCCTGGAAGGAGGGTGCAGCCAGGTGGGTTTTGTCCCTTCTCCCATGTAACAAGTGACAGGAGGAAACAGCCTCAAACTGTGCCCAGGAAGATTGAGATTGGATGTTAGGAAAAAAATCTTCACTCTAAGGGTGATCAGGCACTGGAACTTCAGGCACTGAAGTCAGCATCCCTGAAACTGTTCCAAAGATGTGTGGATGTGGCACTTGGGGATGCAGTTTACAGTGAATAGGGTGGTCCTCAATTCAGAGTTCAATGTTATGATCTTAGAGAGTTTTTCCAACCAAAAATACTAAATGATTCTACAATTGTACTGTGCACCAGGAATGGATGTTTTCATTATTTTGACTTAATGCATGGAATACCAGTCACTTGATTCTTGTATTAGAGAGAGAGAGACAGAAAACAATAAAATTGCAACTTCAAGCTTGAAAAGGAAAAAAATTGTAATAATATTACCTAATCCTTAATAGAAACCAACAAAAAACCAAAACCAAACAAACAGGTAGTGTAGGGATAGAAATACTTAGTCGTTTTCAGAAAAAAAACTTCAGATCCTTTTTGAGACACTTGCTATAAACAAAGAAATTTTTCTTAATTTTAACAAATTACCTTCAGGTCTGTTTCTTTAATTGTTTATTTAGGAACTGACATTCCATATGAGTAAGTGAAATTGTACTTCTAAAGTAGGCATTACCTTGCAGTTGTAATCAGCATATCTCATCTGCTTTTTTCAGCTGAAAATTAGATTATGAAAATAGGTTTTGTCTAAAATTTAGTTTTAAATCAATACACAAACAGCAGGTGACAGATAAATATAGATTAGATACATAGATATAGATATAGATGATATAGATAGATATAGATATTCTGCTTATCATTAAGCTGCCTAGTCTACTGATGTCACTGAACAGTGAAAAATGAACTGAGAACTTGTGATCTTTTTGCAGAGCTTCAAGATGAGTATTGCAAAGCAAGTTGTTATTTGGTGTGGGCTTTTCAGTACATTTCATCAAGTCTTCCTCATTTTTGTACTGGAGACTATAAAGCTTTAATCTAGTCTGTAAAAATCCAAATCAGATTTGAAAGGTGATCTTGAGGGAAATTATGGTATTTAGTGCAATTTCAGATTTTTTTTTTTTTAATAAGGAATCCCTTCCAATTTGAATAGATATTCTCTTGTTGACAAATTGGATTTAACTGAAAATAGGTAATTTTGCATTCAGTGCATACTGCAAGCTTTATGCTAGTTAACATATTCATTAAAATGTACAGATTAAGGAAAAATATCACTAGATACTGCATTTATGCTATTTTAGTTGTAAGATTCTTCCATTCACATAAACTGAAGCCTCCATCTTTCATTGAAAGGAAAGGACTAGCCCATGCTGTGAGGTGTCCTTACAATGACCACAGGGCACATCTTCACTTTGGTGGAAAATTTACCATTTTATTAATACTTGTAGTTGTTTTGTAATTGTATCAAAAAAAAGATGTCTGAATTTTAAAGAAGGTTAATGAGATGCTTTCTTTCAAGAATAAATGTGGATGACATCTTAATATATTTCACTAGCCTTCTTTCAGCAAGTGAGAATCTCTCAGCAAGAGGTTTTTTTCTCTATCCAAATGTGGTGGGTGTCTATCTTACTAACATTTCTCACAGAAGAAGAAATACCCTGAAGCCTCATCTTTGTGGCTTCACTTTGATGGAGGGTCTCCCTGTTTGTCTGTCCTGACAGCCTGAGTCAAACACATGAAACACCAAGAGTAACCTAGCAGTCACTTTCTTCAGTGCTTCAGGATTAGCATTCCTGGTGTCAGACTAGTCTGAGTAAAATTTAACAGGAAAGTAAACCCTTCTTTATTCTAACAAGATAAAAAGTGAAAACTCATTACTAATACTGAGAAGAGATGCAAGGAATTGAAATTATTCAGGAAGTGTTTGTTTCAGCATTGCTAGCAGTGTTTATTACCAACAGACTTGATAACAAGCATTGTCTCCTGGGCAGTCTCCTCCCCTCATTGCCAGTCACTGTGATTCCCATGGACTGCTATTGCTCACTGGGGGCTTCCTAAAATTCTCAGCCTTCATGATTAATCAAATCAAATTATCATCTTGGAAGAACTTGCTAATGAAATACTGTCAGTGACAATACTGACTTTGGATATGCAAAAGTAGATTATAAACCTTCTTACAAGGCATCCACAAACACTTTTGGCAATTTGTTGATGAGTAAACAGGTGCCAATTAATGCCAGTGTAAGTGGAAGAAGGTATGTTTTCCATTAAGTATGCCTACAATGCCTCTAAGAAAACAAACTTTTTTTTTTATATAAGGAATACAGTATAATAATTAGCACTTGAAAAATATTAAGAGAATTATTTATAGCCTAAATATGTCTGGATATAAGTACAACAAAGCAAAGCTGAATAAGCCCCCTTACATATAGGGTAATAGATGGTCTTTTAGTACAATAGAAGATACCCTGAGACAAGGATTGGAGAAAGAGAAGTGGGAAAGACTGAAGGGTAGAGGAAAAATTGTAGAACTGAAGGAGAAGTGGAAGTAATAAGAAAAATTAAAGGAAAATTAGGCAGAGACTGGAAAAAGCAAAATGCTAGTGCATGGGAGAGACTTCCCAAACTGCAGTGACAGATTTTCTCATATCATTATGGGTTAGGACACCATGTAGCTGTCCAGCATCTGCTCTCCTAAAGCTCAGCTTAGTCTATTATTTCACCAGGATTTTTCACACACTTCCACACAGATGGAGATAATGTGATGAAGCTCTTGACTGGATTTGGCCCCCTGTGCACAGAACTCCTTGGCTCTTGCTGCATCCTCCACTGTACAGATTTATTCTTGTCTGGAGGGATTAGCTTCACCATGAAAATGTATGCTTTGTAAAGCAGAGTTCCAGAATGGCAGTCAGGGAAGACACACAGTTTTTGAGCAGTGATGGCTGAGGTACAGATTTTCAGGCAAGAGTGCTTTATCACCTTGTGAGCTAGCAAAAGTACAGTAAAGCTCTGAGGATAGAAAGAAGCATGTTACCAACTACAGAATCCAACAGCAGGAGTAACAATCTCTTTTACACACTAGGCTCACTTTCTCTTCTACTGATCTCTAAGTGTGGGTCATGCGACCTTCAGTCTCTACAAAGAGAAATCATAATGATCCAATTCATGGAAGTCAGGCAAAAGGGAAAACTAAGATCAGTGGGTCACAGGACAGAACCTTTGAGAATGACTGAGCCTTGCAGGAGTCTGAAACTGATAGGAAAAAAAAGATTTAAAGCTAGAAATCAAAGCAAGCCAGCACCAATTCTTTTAAAATTAAAAAAAATAATTCTGCCTTTTTAGGAAAATTAATGAGCTAAAAATGTTATTGCCTTAAAACAGGGTTTATAAGGATGTAACCTTTTTTATCTCCAAGCCTTTTATTGTAATTTATTGTGTAGGGTAAAAGTAATGTATTTCTTCACAACAAAAAAAAAAAAACAAAAAAACAAAGGGGGAGAAAACCCCACAAAACCAAAAAAAAAAGCTGCCACCCAATTCTGTCTATCCAAAGATATTCCAATACCCATTTATTCATTGTACAAAAACTTTGGCAGTTTGGCTAAATTTCTGTACAAAAGGACATGATTTAGTTTTTACTAAAGGTAATAAAGGTAAGAAAATTAAATGAATTTTCACAAAGAGTAGTAGCCTATATGCTTACAAAAGAGAAGGGCTAAAAAGTGCAGCACTGAAATAATTTTCGTTTTTTGGTAGTACAATGTGAAATACATGTTCTACCACATCAAATGGTTGATAGAATGCATATAACATATCTGTTTTCTTGCAAGGAATGCTAGGAAAAAGAACTTAATTTGCACTTAATTATTTCTTTTTAATATATTTACCTTTTAGTGAAAAGGTAAATATATTAAAAAGAAATTAAAGAAATATCTGGATTGGTATTGGGAATTCATGAAAACAAGTTCATCCTTAGGAATCTTTATTTAAGCTATATAATCTGAGAGAGGAGAGAAAAAACAGAATGATCTGTATTGTGAGAACAGACAAGTACAGCCTGCTGTACTTCCTACATGGGGCTTATAGGATATGAACAAAAATTTAGGTGTTTACATTCAAGAGCAGGTCAGAAACCCTATAAGAAGTGAAGAGGCACCACATACTGGACTTTGATGTTCCTTTAGCATTTATCTTTCTGTTTCTATAGAAAATTATTTAAGAAAGGATTTCCATGTCCTAAAAAGTCATCAAAGACCTGGTTGCTATGTATTGCAGCAAATGCCCCAAAGCTCAAGGCCACAATCCTTTTAAAAACAGACCATAGTGACAACTTTTAAATGTATGGATGTTTTTTGCTTGTTTTTATGCTGCAGTTTTCCTCCTTCCTCCTCAGACAAATGTCATTCATGGCAACTCAGGATCGGTTATTACTCTGTTAGCATCTCCCATTCTGACATTAAATGCAGAGCTGCACAGGATAGCTATTGCTATACCTTTTGGCAGTGAGAAGACTTAATTCCCATTGCTTCACTGCAGATTACTACAATGTTTTTGTACTAAACATCCATTGAGTTCAACCCTGAGTCAATTCATAGAAAAGGAATAGACTGGAATGCAGGTTTGCCAATCATGGAAGAGATTGATTCCTCCTGTCAGCTTTCTTTCTGCCCAGTCTGATAATTTTGTGTTTGAAA
The DNA here is from genome assembly GCF_027477595.1 of Haemorhous mexicanus. Lineage (NCBI taxonomy): Eukaryota > Metazoa > Chordata > Aves > Passeriformes > Fringillidae > Haemorhous > Haemorhous mexicanus. The sequence goes on from NC_082342.1 coordinate 43,952,203, forward strand.
ACTGACTTCACCATGAGGAATGGAATCACGTATGCTATTTTGTGGGTTAACACTTTAGGAACTGGAAACTGGGAAACATGGTCCTGAGTTTTTGTAACTGAATTGAGATAGGAAAGAACAACAAATTTTCTTCTGCTGGTGTTTTAATAATAAATGTAAACTCCAGACACTTTCACACCTCACTGTTCCTAAACAGAGAGAGGCTTTACAGGGTGCCACTTTGGATTCTTTCATTGGGAAAATAGCCAGTATCCTAAATTTGCACAGGCAGGCATAATCTTGAGTGTATGAATAAATACCAAAGAAAATGAGAATTCGAAAATACCTCTCTGTTTGATATACCCTTTTGGTTAGCTGTGGGTCTCTGTGTTTTGAACAATCCTGAGACTGTGTCTCCTGCAGGACACTAACTTCCTATGAAACCCTGACACACAGGAGTGCCCTATCTCAATAAGATATCTGAGGAAGGCATTTTAAACAGCAGCTGCTATTTGCTGAATGACAGCTAATCCAGAGAGTCAAGAGAATGATTCTGATCCTTAAACATAAATTTATGTATTAATAGTTACGAAAAAATGATGTGCCTTCTTCAAATTGGACTGAAATACTTCTTTGCTGGTTGGTTGCTCTTTAAATATCTTTAAGAGCAACCTCTCAGGCTTCCTTAGTACCTTCCTAAAAGGATGACTTGATTCAGGGCTCCTAAAGTATATGATGAAACCCATTTTTACTCACATCTTTCCTAAATTAGTTTGCTCAAGATAGCAATGAATATAAACAGAAGAAGGTAAATGGAGTGAGTGCTTTATACCTAAATGCAGAAGGCTTGCAATTTCCAAATGTCTTTTAAAAAGCAGTGGAGTCAGATGACAATATGAAATCCTATTTCCATGATATTTATCTTGCATATTATACTTTGTCGACAACAATAATAAACAGTTTCTTAACTCAGGGCTTTTATTTTGAACTTTTAAATTATTTTTTAATTACTATATTCTTATTTAGTTGTCATTTACTTGTTCCATTGTTATCCTTTCCTTTTGCCTCATTTCTTTCCAGAGGTTGATACTGCCTTGGAGGAGAATGACAATCAGGCTGTGTCAATTTGTTTTTCTCTGAAGTTGGGCTGCATGGAAATCATGAATGATGCAGTGGCTGCAGCAGTACCATAGGAAACAATAATACCAACAAACTCATGGTTAGAGACTGAGTTTGGCAATATTATGGAACTGACAGTAGGCAAACTGTCCAGAAAAAGGTAAACATAGAAATAAAAATTAACCATGTTCAGAATTCTTGTTTTGGAAGAAAATAAATGTGGGTGAGGAAGCCAAGTGGTAAGAGGAGAAAGAACAAAAACATGCCACGTTTTTTTTCCCTGAAGGAAGATAAATTTTTCATGTCTCAGTTAAAAAAACTTATTCTCCCCATGGAAACAGCCACACTTTCTGAAGAAAAGAGAGGCAGTTTCTAGTGATACATTTAGATATTGATACAGGCACTAGCAGTGGGCGACCTGTTCATTGACAGATGTAGTGTAAATGAATTGGAAGACACATTTAAAAGATGATATGTATAAAGCTTTCAACAGGTTCATTTCAAGGATTATTTTCCTTTAGTTTAAGGGCAGATGGAGAGATGTTATTATTCTGCTCATAGTTATGCAGTTCCAGTGCCTTCAGTTTGGAAATTAAGATTGTAAATGAACGTGGGACAGAAGCTGACCATATTGTTAAGCCTGGAGAAAACTCTTGTACCATCTGATGAAGTTGTGTAGATTTTGAGCCTCTGAAGAAAAAGTAACAAAGACAGTAAAACAAACAGCTGAATGTGAATGCATCCTGACGTTTTCATACCAAAACAGGATAGAATTTAATTAAAAATCACCTTAAATATGATTTCCAAATTGACTGCACAATTCATTTAGGTCATGCCCCGCTGTGTGCAAACAATATATTGATGTAATAGCTACACATGATATAAATGTGAAAACACTCAAGAAAATCAGATCTTACTTCTGCCTGAAAATCAAGCCCTGGTAAATTAGTGCTGGGCAGGCTAAAAAGTTTGCAGGTAGTAAGCAGACCAAGCTGATACTAGGAGAAGTTCATACCCATATATTTCTTTGGCTCTTGGGACTTTTTTTTTGTAGTGAAGTAATACTCATCATTCTCGCAGGGGTAAACTTGTGACCTCAAAGAGCATCACTTGAAGTGGGGAACAGGTCCCTTTAGTGTGACATCTAACAAGTTTATTTTCTCCTCCACATAGCCACTGTAACACTTTTCAAGCTCCATACACGCATTGCTACTTTAAAGGACATGCCTCCTACATGTAAAGGCTATTTCAAGTATATTAACCAAGCGTTTGGTAGCTAAATCTGACCATGAAAACTAAGCTAAAACCCTGTATCATTTCTGGGAGGGATTAGACTGAAAATATGAGTTTAGCTGAGCTGTCTCTAGATGCCTATTTGTATCATAGACCTGAGATGTGGGGGATTTCAGTGATGTCGGTTTGGGGTTTTTTTGATAGAATTAATTTTAGCCTGCAAGGCCGTGCCAGAAATTCTGGTGATTCCTTTCTTTTCTCTCATTTAACTTTGGTACTTCAGGAGAAAAGAACACATTTATTTTGTTCTAGACTGTTAGACTTCCTGTGCATTAAAACAAGTGGATTTTTTCATAGTGAAACTTTATATATATTTTAAAAACAAAATATGGGAGTTTCCATTGTTACTAGGGATGTCCACAACACAGAAAAAGTACCTAGAAAGGTACATCTAGGAAAGGTCAATTAATGACACATGTAAAAGCTTGAAAAAGCACTTCAGAGATCAGGGGAGTTCTTTATTTTTTTTAACTTTGGAGTATTCTCTTACTTCTGATACATTTTGTCATCAAGCGTGATTTTCACCTGTGACATGTTCATATTAAAAGTATCTTAGACATTCTCCTTAGTCAACTAGTCTAGTGCTTGGAAATATTAGCACTGTTTATTGCTTGCAGAAAACGAACATTACCTTGATTGTTCATTCCAGGTTAAAGACCAGTCGCTCCTGGTCTTATGCCCTGTTCTTATGCCCTCCTTAAGTTTCCACAGCTGATTACTCTTTGAGAAAAGAAAATTTTGGGGTGATATAATAGTACCTAACTTTTAGGGGGTTTATGCCATGAATTTCTGCCTTGGTTTTGTCTTCATTCTGCATCCGTGCTTGGATTTACTTTTTTACAAAATTTGCAGTCTCACCATGGGCTGCACCATGGGCTGCAGGGAAATCTCTACTCTGGTGCCTGTCACACCTCCTTCTGCACTGACCTTGGGGTCTGCAAGACTCTAATTCTCACATATTCTTACTCCAGTCTCCCAGATGCTGTTGCACAACTTTGTGCCTCCATTCTCAAATATGCTATTGCAGAGGCGCCAGCTTTGGGCAGTGGTGGGTCATTCTTGGACCTGTCTGGAACTTTCTCTGTTCAATGTGCAGACAACATCAGGCATCTTCTCTCAGAAGCCACGCCTGCAGGTCCTGTCCTCCTGGAAAAAAAAAACCTCTGCCATGTAAACCCTACCCAGCTGGCATTCTGAAATGTCAGTACCCATCACTGCATATCGCTGCCCAGCCCCACGTGGCTACTGTTTCATAAACTGCAGTGCACTGTTTGAGCATTTCTTTAAGCAGCAATGCAACAGTTTCATATGAGCTAAATTCAAAAGCTTTTAGATCCAATCCATAGCAGAAGACTTTCTCTAGTTTCACTAATGCAAAGCCACCACATCCATGGAAGCACATGAGCCACAGTGGTGCCAACACGAACATGTTGGAAATGGACCAGAATATCCCCCTTTGTCACACCCTTTAGTAAATCCTTGGTAGGATAAACATGTTTCCAAAAGTTAGGGATTATTCATTACTTTCAGATTATGTGCTTTAACTATTTAATATTTATTTACTTTCCTGTATTTTTTTCCAAAAATGAAGAAGCAAGACTTGCATATCCATGTACAGTTAGATCTCAGTTCTGGAACACTTCATGTAGTTCATTTGAGGAATTGAAAAAAACTAATTTACCGTAAAAAAAAAAAAAAAAAAAAAAAAAAAAAGCTAAGGCCTTGGTAAGTAAAATATAAACAGGAATAGGAAGGATTGTACTGCAGATCTAATTTTCTAATTTGTTTTATTGATTCTGTTTTGGTATTGATTTTGTCTTATGTTTCTTTTTCTTCCAAAACTCTGTCTCTGCAAATAAACTTCTTTGTAGCACATGTTTATATTGATAGCATAATGTGGTATGCAGGATAAGAGATAGGTTTGTGAGGCAAGTGGCAAGCTTTAACATCTAGATATGGAGACACTTATGTGACAATCCCTGTCTGAGAAGGGATTTTAGTATCAGTTCATGTTATATAGCATGCTTGTCAGATACCCTACATTACAGTTTTCCTGCTTACATTTCAGTATTTAGTGACTCAGAGAACTAAGATTACAATTTCCATTACCATTTTTCCTTGTTGTCATGTTTTTCATAAACATATTGCACAGTTTTATACATCTCTCCAACATCTGTAGTGAGAAAACAATTTTAGAAATTAAAACTTTAAAACTAGACCAATCCAATAAAATAAATATAAAACCAATAGAATTACCTGCAGAGCCTTGAGCTCATTCAGAGATTTTCAACAGAGTAATTTAGGCTCCACAAAGCTATCAACACTGTTTTTACAAGGTTAGCTATGCTACCAGTAAAACAGAAATGCCTACTCACATATCAGATATGTAGTTGACACCTGTAATCACACTTGTAATATATTCATGAGTACATTTAGATAAACACAAATTGACCTTAGCCTAGAAGCCATAACTTCCCTCTGGTTCTCTGCTTGGTATAGATTACATTCCTGTCTATCATCACCTGTCTGTGTAGTCATATTTCATGTAGAAGAAGTGACACTGTGTTTTTAGACAGATCTCTATCCAAGACACATGTCTTTAGCCTATTTCTTTAGCTACCATATATCTCAAGGAAATTATTGGACAATGGACACTTTTAGTTTAGCACAATAATAATGTCTTAGGCTTAATAATAATAATAATAATCACATTTTAACTACATTGAGAAAAAAATTATTTCAATACAAACCATGTCTTTATTAACAAGCGCAATATTATTTTCTTTTATTTTAATAATATTTGTATTTGTATTTGTTTAAAAGGAAGGTGATGATTTTTTCCCCTTTTAGTGATTCAAAATCTGAGGGATGCCTTAGAATTAGGTTTTAAAGAAAAACTTGTCCTATTCAAAGATGACAATTTACCAAACATTGGTTTCAAAGTGCTTTTTATTCTGCAATAAAAGGAAGACACATCTTGAACTTTCAGTTATAACTTATTTTAAAACATTTATTACAAGATTCTGTCCTGGTTTTGGCTGGGATAGAACTAATTTTTCTTCTCAGTAACTAGATCAATGCCCTGTTTTTTTCATTTAGTATGTGAATAATGTTATAACATGATGTTTTAGTTATTGCTGAGCAGTGCTTATCGTGAGTCAAGGAGTTTTCAGTGTCTCATGTTTTGCCAGTGAGGAGGGGCACAAGAAGCTGTGAAAGAGTATAGCAGGGACAGCTGACACAAAGTGGCCAAAGGGATATTCCATACCCCAGAAGGTCACGCCCAGTATAGAAACTGGGTCAAGTTGGCAGGTAGGAGCCCATGACTGCTGGGGGACCAGCTGGGCATCTGTCAGCAGATGGTGAGCAATTGCATTGTGCATCCTTGTGGGTTTTGGTCTTTCTCCCGTCTTTCTTTTTTTTATAACCTATTTCATTATATTATTAATAATAATATTAATATTTTATTTCCATCATTAACTGTTCTTATCTAAGCCTATGGAGTTTACCTTTTTTCCCATTTCCTTCTCCATCCTGTCTTGGTGAATGAGGAAGTGAGCAAGCAGCTGCATGATACTTAGCTTCTGTTTGGGGTTAAACCATGTTAGTTCTCATATTTTATCCTGTAATATATATCTTTTTGAGGTATTCACAATCTGAAATACAGAAATTACTCAAAATAAATATTGCTGCTTTTGTAATTCATACCAACGCTTTGTTTTGTTCTTGTTAGGAGAATGTCTGCTAGGTAATTCAAAGGTTTTATTCATATGCAGAGTGCAAAATTTCTGTGTTGCATAGGCGAAACTTTATTTTACTATGTTCTTCAACTCTGAAAATTCTATAATAGAACCAAAATTCTTAGTTAACAGTTTAGTGATCCTTTGTTTTAACATTAGTTTTCAATTATGTAATGGAAATGTTCTGTTAATGTGGTTGTAAAAGAATGCATGCATTTGCTCATGTTCCTCTTATAGCACTGATCTATGTTTGTGGCCCAAAGAAATCCCAAACCTTCTTTACAGAGAATGTATACCTTATTTTCTAGACTTGTCATCTGTATTTAAGAAAAGATTTATTCTCTGAAGAACTGTTCTGCAAGAGTAAGGAGAGGAAATTAGTTTTAAGTATTTAAATAACAAGCTGTCAAGTAGGTGGGCAGATCTTTTTGGCAGGTGCTTGATTCCAAAAGCTGTCAAGATTGATGTCATCTTTGTAGTCTTAACAGTAATTTTCCTTTCCCACAAAGCAAGTATGCAGATTCTAAAATACTGCATATATAATGAATTTTGTATTATACTTTATTTCTTTCATTTATGAAAGAAATACAAAGTAGTTCTTCTTTCAGGTAACTGAAAATGTTAATATTGATTTTCTTTCGGGTGCTTATTATAAAAATTGCTGTGAGTGATTGTTCTGTATTAGTAATCAAATGTTTTGGTGAGGTTGTCTATCAGCGTATATTTTATGAAAGGAAATCAGTTCAATTTTCAGAAAGATGCTTTGGAAAAAAAAAAAATAAAACACAAAGCCAGAAGGTTTTTTTTTCATTTCCCTGTTGAATTGTGTTCGTTCATCATGAGAAAACACATTAGGCTCCTTTCAAAAATAAGTTTTGACTAGTAGGAAAATTTTCAAAACACTGTCAACTTCTTAGAAAACCTAAAGATATTTAAGGACCAAAGTCACACTTAGAAGAGCAGCAATATGCATACATTAGTGTACTTGCAAATTTAGCACTGTCAACTTTCATTTCAGCTTGTAAAAATAAAACTGAAGTCTGCAGGAGACAGATGTGTAAGAGTAGCAGTTCTTTTATCTTCAGAGATGAAAGAAGTAGCTGTGTAGTATTAAATTTTCTGAAGTTTGGTTAATTATTTTTGTTCTTGAAAATGTTTCAGTTATCTACTCTTTAGCTTTAATATTACAAGGACTTGATATATATAGCATTAACCCATTTTCCAAGGCTTTTAATTTCAATAGGCCAGTACCTACACCTGACTTAGTGAGAGGCTGTAAACTTATAGGTTAACTAAGCAAGCAAAGTAATTTCCTTTCCTTTTTGCATTTCTGTTGTCCAGATTGTAAAGTGCAACTGAAGAGTAAGCATTTGTACCTCCTAATAATAGAGATTTGCAATAATAATTTAACAATGATGGAATATCCTCTGAATTGTTTACCCTTTTGCTTAATTGAAAGAAATTGCTTCAATATAAATAAACCCCTGAAACCTAGGTTCTTGTACTGCAAAGTCACTTAAAGAAACATTAGGTTAAGAAGAGACTGATAGTTTAGTATTTGAAAAAGAAGTTTTTGGATGTACAGAAATTGCAGTGAACTGTATTGCTGAAAGATAGTGCTGCTTTTGCTTGATGATGACTAAAATAATCTTGAAAAAAGGCTTCTTCATGCTAAAATCAAGGATTTGGAGAACTGCAATGGATAGAAAATTTAGGTAGTCAAGACTAAAACGTAGAGAAATTAGCCTTTTGTTAGTTTCTGATATGGAAGTCTAATATTTAAAATGACTCCTCAGGCAGTTTTACTGTTATCATTATACAGTAGCTTCTTAGAAGGACAATCTCATTATTCTACCCAGTCTTGCATCTAACAGACAGCTACCCAAGTACATGTCAGACAGAGCAATCTCAGATGTTAGCCACCCATGCCTATGAAGTGCTGATGCTGGACATATCCATGACTCCTGAAGGCCATAGCAAAAATTCCCCACTAACATGGGTAAAAAAATGTCAAGCAAAGATCAATGGAAAATGCCTCAGTAAAACTAATTTATTAACTATATAAACATCATATTAAGAGGTGAAAACTTTGGGGGATTTATGATCTCTAGCTTAAAGGAATGAACTAGCTCAGTTTACTGTGTATGTGCCTCTTTGTGTGTCTGTAAAAATGACATTCTTGGTTTTGACTGTACAGTGTTGGGTTTAGTGATTTCCTGTGACAGCATGTTTCACTTCATGCTTGATAGATTGTTCAGTATTGGCTTAGGAAGAAATAGCAAGCATCAGAAATGATTATGCTCTCAATTCATCTTAAGACACAAGAAAGGGTAGTGTTAGAATTGGCAATGTAGTTTAATTATATAAGAATTCCTTTTTTCTCTGTACAAGATAAAAACAGAATGCAAGACAGAAACAGAGTGGAATGAGAATGAACTTCTGTATCTCTTTCACTAATTTTTGTCCCAGTACCCTCTCTCTCCCAAAACCGTAGACTGCAAGAAGGGTTTTACATATTGAACCCATCACAAGCATGAAGTTATTTTCTGGAAGTGATAAGTGAGAAGGAATACTGTTTTCCATGCCCTCCCATGTAGAAGAAAGGCATTTGTGCTCCCACTTCACAAGAACACTTGCTAACCATGTGCAACTTTGAAAAATCTCTTGAATACAGCAGTGCCAGTTTAATTTAGGCATAGTTCTTATCAACGCTTTTGCAGATGCTGAAGGCAACAAGCCATGTAAGTCACTTAGAGAACTTTCCAAATTACTTTCCATGTCTCAGTGATGAGAGTGAAAGCATTGTTCATGGCCATGGCCCCTCCAAAGCCCTTTGCTAAGTACAGTTAGCTTTTAATGCAGACCTACAATATTATTTATAAAACTCCCAAAAGATAATGGAGGACTCAAAGTAATTTGCTTCCCACTGCAGTCTGATAGGTGTGTCATAAAGACCAGATCTTAATTGCAGGACTAAGACAGAGAAATTTTGCCTCCATTCCAATGCACAGATTCAGGAAAAAGCAATGTTTGAAACTGGATCACACCCTGTGTTGCAGGTTGGATTTTGCTGTGTAAGAGCCTAAAGAATGAGTGAATGCTAGTTTCTAGTCACTGGGCTTTTCTTGAGCTAGCTCTTGCCACACCATTTTGCGGCAACTGCTTTCAGTGTCACTGCCAATAGGTTCCTTTACAAGAGGAGGGTGTTTCTGCACAACCTCACATTAGCTTCACCTCCACTCTATTGCCCCAGCTCACCTCCAGCTTTCCCTGAGAGAATGAAGAAAGGCAATTGAGAATTGATAACCCTAAATTGTAGAGAGATCTGAAAACTATAGGAAGAAATATCTCACATCCATTTTTTGACTGCTGTCTGGTCTAAGCAATTTCAATTGGAGGTCTCATTTTGGACAGTAAATTGCAAGTAAAAAATACAATTTCATACAGTTTGAGGAAAGTTAGTACAATACTGGGTCTCATTTAAGAACTAGATCAATTGTATCTCTGAAACCTTTACAGTCTAGAGAGAAGGGGAGTATTTTTAACACAACACAAAGGTCTCCATACTTCTCTGGTATTTGGAAAGGTAGAAAAAGGTAGAAAAAAGGAATCCTTACAGAAAAAAAAATGACTAGTGCAACCTTCAAAGAATGGTATTGTTTGAAATGTTACAAATTATTATAGAAACTTAAATGTATGTCTACAGCTAGACACTCAAATAAACCATGAAAAAATAGTAGCAAGATAAAAAGGAGTTACCAACACCACCACAGACTTCAGACTGGATGGCTGCTTTGACCTAGGGGCATTTTCTCAAGATCAAACCTAGTTAACAAGTTCTTACTGTAATATTATGCAGCTATCAGGGTTTGCTTGTCTTTATCTCTAGATTTTGCAAATGCAAAATTTTGGGGAAGCTATACAACCATTCATAGGAGAAGCAATTAAAAGCATAAAATATCAGAACAAAAGTAGTAATTTCTGTAATTTTTTGAAAACAATAAATTTCTTCTTTAATTTCTCATTATGTTTTCCTACCTCCTTTAAAAACACCATAGAATTATTTCTTTGTAGAAAGATTAGGTTCTAATATGAAAGTACAACTGTTTTAGGTATTTACAACTGCATTAGATAAAAGACCTGCAAATCAGACTCTAAAATATTTAGGTAATTTATATTCTGACTTTTGACTTGTCAGCTTCTTTGTTGTTTCATCATACCATTGCCTGAACTTTCAGCGTGTATAGGAAATATCAAGAACACCTGCTTTCAAATTATAATTCCAAAATATAATTCCAAATTATAAAGAATCCACTTCTTGGATTCTTTATAATTTGGAATCTTCTCTTTTTTGAAACCTGAAATGCAAAATATATATACACCTAGTAAGGTATTAGTTCATGGTGTTCACTCCCTCAAAATAGACCGTGTAGTTTTAGAAATGAGCACATACCTTACTCTCATTAAAATGCCTACACATTTTTCTTTATTTCAAATAGTTTAACAGAGGAGAGGACCTGATGACAGTACATGGAAAGACAAGACCTACCTCATTTTCAAGTTCATCCATTTTGTGTTTTAGAAAATAGATTGAGAATTGAAGAATCAGCTAGGGATTTTTTTAGATAATATAACTAGCATTATATTTAACTGAGAACACATGAAATTATACTGGAACTTTGAAACGATGTATAAGAAAAAAGAAAAAGAAAAAAAATGCTATTTATTTGAAGCCTGTCCTTGGTTTGTCATAAGAATTAGGTGTCAAGGTGCCTTATAAAATTAATTCAGTATTCTAAAAGCATTGCTATACTTTCAGTGACATCTTTTACTTTCCACATTTATTCCTCTTAGAGTCAAAACATATTATAGCTTAATCTGAATGCCTGCACAAGGGATAGTACAAAATAAAAGCGCTGAAAACCAGTAGTACTTTTTATTTTCTTGGCAGAGCTGTTTTTACTGCTATTCACAGTCACTCTGTAGATGTCTTCTGAAAAATACAAATATGTACGTATCAGAACGATACATTGAAAACCTAATACATCATTCCTAGCAAGAAAAGAGAAAGTGAAAAGAAAAAATCTTTACTTATATTTTATTTCAGCCTTTTCCCAATGCATAAAAAATGTTTCAGAGGACTTTTAAAGAACACAGGTAAAATTTCAGCCAGTGTCACACAGCATCCCTAATATATGTTTAAAAAAAACACCTGACAATTTAGGTGACAATTCCATGGAGGGATGAGCATGTCGTTAAACCACAACTGGGACTACAGCCTTGAATGCCCAGCACTGACATTCAGAAAAACAACTTCTGATCATCTGGCTGCCTCTAATTCACCCAGAGCCTTTCCAATTCCGCTTCTTTCAAAGGCTGACTTCACCTAGATTTAGAGGTTGGCTCCACAGTTCCCATTATTCAAAGTGATACAACACAGCATCAAATTAAATTATCTACTCAGGCGATGGGTAACACACAGTAAGATCTCACTTTGAAGCAGTTGGAGTCCATGGGCACCAATTATGCTTTGAGTTTATTCTCTTTGTATCCTTTAATACTTACACATCCTGTGTGCCTTAGAAAGTGGCAAATCTTATCACTCATTGCAAATTAGATAATCACGTTATTCCTTTGCTAAGCACACAGGCAAGCCCTAATCATGGGCTGAAATCCACTTAGTGCACGTTATGCACCTTGATGGGCCATGTCTGAAAAACATCTACATCCCAGGGACATAATACAGGCCTTACTCAGCCACTGGTCAATCTTCTGCTGCACACCAGGCTTCCTGCTCATTGCTGAAACATGAAGGGCTTGTCAGTTGCACTCTCCAGCTTCCTGTGGTTCCAGGTTCTTCATGGCTTCAGTACTTAGATTTGATGTTCTCTCGTCTGTGAAACATCATAATTGCCTAGATCTGAAATAATCTCAAATGACATTACATTTATGATTCAGACAATTCATTTTATTGCTTGAAATGCCTTTGATATCAGTCTACCTGAAATTTTAAATTCACTCCTTTCTCAGCGAACAATATGACTTTTTGCCACATAAAAGCAGTGTGAAGGAACATAAATTACGTCTTTGTAAAATTATTTCATATTTTTAAAAATTTAAAATAATTTAGTAACCATTAGGAATAATAATCAAAATTGGTTAAGAATGCAGCAACAAAATATTTAATTTTGCTCCAAACAGGTTTTGGTTTATTTTTTAAATTATTATTATTAGTTTGCAAATTTAAAATACTAATTTTAATTTTCTGTTCCACTGATCTTTTTACCTGACAGTCATTCCAAAACAAAGTTCTCCACTGTCTAATTCTCTTTTGGCAGCTCACAGTCTAAACATTTGCTGCCGACAATTGTTGGCAATGAATATTTTTATTAGTAATATGCAAGAAGTATTTTTTCCATAACATTTTAATTTCAGCAACAACAAAATAGCTACTTAGCACTCTCTCTGGGGATTTCCACATTTCAAGTAATACTGAAAAGCACATGGACCTGTTGGAGTGAGTCCACAAGAGGATTACAATGAGCAGGATTACAGATAAAGAGGCTGCAGCACCTCTTCTATGAAGACAGGCTGAAAGTGCTGGGCTTGTTGATCCTGGAGAAGGCTCCAGGGAGACCTTGAAACAACTTTCAATACCTAGGGAGGTCAGGCTGGAGAGGGACATTTAACAAGGGCATGTAGTGATAGAACATGAGGTAAAGGCTTTAAACTGAAAGGGTCTGGTTTTAGAATAGATGTCAGGAAGAAATTAATTCTTGTGAGGGTGGTGAAGCACTGGGACAGCTTCCCCAGGCAGGATGCCCCATCCCTGGAAGTGTTCAAGGCCAGGCTGGATGGGGCTCTGACAACCTGGTGTAATGGAAGGTGTCCATGTCCACGGCAGGAGGGATGGAATGAGATGATCTTAACAGTCCTGTCCCAACCCAAGCTATGCTCCTATTTAAGATTAAGTGGGAGAAGATATGTAAAGCCCCAAACTTTTCTAATTACAATATCTTTGTTACAGTACCCTTCAAAAATGACAATCTGAAGAGTTTTATGTGTTTAACATTTTGATTTTATTTCATACTGTCAGTAACTGTGAACTAATTTTCTTTAAGGAAATGTAATATGAAAACATCATTGATCAAAATGCAAATGTAAATAAAAATAATTGTAAATGAAAATAAAAATAATTCCTTCTCTTTGTGACTCTTAACTGCAGCAGGCTATTTTATATACCTTATTTTTATCTCCAGTGGGTTTTCGCTGTTTGAACTGGGGAAGATCTCAGAAAAACTTTTCGGCTTGTAGATTTTTTTGGGTTTTTTAATTGGAGTTTTTTCAGTTAGATCTACAAAACTTTAGTACCATTTTGCTGTTTTGCCAGTTGTCAGTAATATATCCATGTCAGCTGTATTCATAAATAAAGTTTCTTCACAAATATCTTTATTATCCTCTCATACTCTATTGTAAAAATGCAGGGCCTGCAGTACATTTTCTAAGATTGGACAGAACTCCAGTGCTCTGAGTATTGTATCAATTCTTCTTCCAGCATCACAATCTGGGTGTTTGCTATGGCTGATAGAAATTTCATTGCTGTATTGCTTACTTGCTCAAAAACAAGGACAAGAAAAATTCTATTTGCACTGTCTTTGATTTAAACTCTTTATCTCTTAGTAATGAAAACAGTGCCCTCCAAGACAATCTAGAATTTTGGTTTAGAAACTCTCTATAATTCACATATTCTAGAATTCACATATTGTATTATTTTAATTTTTTTTTACATAATTATCACATTCAAAGAATCTACAGATATTTTTAAATTAAAATATTTATTCTTTTTGAAACTGTCTGTTGCATGTTTTGGCTTTTCTTTCTGCATCCTGAATAGAAATTTATCTTGTTCTCTGATAATATAATCTACCCCTTTGGAAGAGTGTTGATTAGAATGTATCTATCTTCACAGTCTTTTGTCTTGGTGATGCATGGATAGTCCTGTGTGCAGTCTTGTCCTGTACATTCATTTTTCCTGGAGCTTTATTTTTTCACTTGTTTGTTTAAAAATAATTTTAACCCTTTTAGCACATTTTACCTTGAAAAACTGGAGTATCCTAATTTTAAGACAGCAGAAGATTGATGTATGTGAATTCAGCTGTAAAAATCTGTTTGCAATGATGGCAATGTTAAGTGAGTAAGGCTTCCTTGACTGATAAAAAAAAGTTCATGAAAATGCACTATGAACTTTTTGCACTTATTTTTTACCCTCTGAATTGCACTTTCATGCCTTTACCTCAGCCTGTGTACAAGTATTCATATTGATTATGAAAAGGAAAATCCTCTCTCCTATTAAGTGCTGATACGTTTTTAACACCTAGGGCAGGAGAAAAAAATTGTCTCAGTCTGCTAGCATCTCTCTGCAGAAAAATGCTGGTACATGAAAAGTTATCCATCTGTTCCTACTTCTTTGAAGAGCAACTAATTTTTGTAATGTATAAGGATGGCTGTTCAGTTCTCTCTCCTCATAATCAGACTGAAAGCAATTAAATTTCTCCAGAATGCCATAGTAACAGCTTGTTTTTCTCAGACTGAGCTGTTGACTGGTCTGGCTCCCCACCTTCTCTATTGTTCATTCATAGATCAAATAGAAACTAAGTGCAGGGACCTGTTACAAATTGAAGGGAGTAATTTGTCATATATCTAATTTATTTAAGAGGTCTTTTGATGAGATATTTATTAAATAGTACTATAGGAGCTGTATTTATCTATTTGATCTTGTATTTAGAAAATATCCCAACAAATATTAGTGTCACATGCATTAGCACAGTCAGTTTTGGGAAAAAAAAAAAAAAAACAACCCAGACTATTTAGCTTTTTTAGTTTATAAAGTTCTCCATTTAAGACAGCTTTGCAATATGTTATCTGTACCAAGTTATGATTACAGTCCTGGTTACAGCTGTCATCTTTAGTTGCAGCAGACATTTTGGCATTTGGAAATTACCCTCATCTGGTAATCTGCATTCAGAGCAAAATTTAATTTGTTTGGATGAATACATCAATTAAGAATTAAGTAGTATGTTTAGGCTCTGGATCTGTGCTTTGTATCTCCTATCACAAAGATGCAATTTTCTCCAGATTTTCTATTGTTCCCTCTCCAAGGTTGCTGAGCAATATTTTTTGTTTAATGTCTTTCAGTAGATTTTAAATTCCCCTTAAACTGATGTTGAACTGCAGCTTCTCAATCTTACTATCAGAGAAATATATGTATAGCTCAATGAAAATTCATGCAGCTATTTTTTGATTCTTCAAAGAGAAAATAATGTGATCAATGGGTGACGATGTGTTAGAGAGGTCCAGTTAAAGTGTAACCCTGTAGGATGTTCCTGAGTGCACTTCTGAAATAATAATTGTGCTAGTCAGGTCCATTTAGAGAGGTGTTTGCTTAGTGTTCATTCCCAGAAATGGTTTGTTAAATCATAATTAATAAATAAATAAATAGATAAATAGATAAACAAATCAGAATATTGATGCTGTGATGCAGTAAATAAATTATTTTTCTCATTCCTCTAATATATAATATGTCCTTTGAGGTAAAGCTCCGTACATAGAGGATTTTCTCAAGTTAAACATCAGCCCTCCCCAGGGGTTGTATGAAGCAAAGACAAAATTATCTGCAGTTCTGGTAAGTAGTTAATGTGGCAGGATCAGAGGGTTTCCCAGAGTGGGTGTACAGCTCCTGCTGGCTGTAGTGGGTGTTTAAAGTCATGCACTGGAAGGTGTGTGGAAGTATCTATTCAGAGATGGTGCTGTGTGTGCAGCAGTTATGTCAACCCTTGCTGTCTGTGACTAAACAGTGGCAGCCAAAATAGCTTGAGATTCATCATGTTTCCTCCCAGAGGCTATGTTTGCAGCTGGTCTCCTTATGATTTTTAGTGAAAAAAACCCATATAAAACTGTAGTCCAAAATAGCATTTAAAGGTGCATTATTTTCTCCTAATACAGTGCTTTCAATCTCTCTTCAGATTTGCATCCATCTATGCAGTTTTCATCATCATAATTTATTGCTGAAGGATTAGCAGAGGAAAAAAATCCAAGACAGCAGTGGCACGGATTAAAAAACCTGTCTTAAAAACTGCATGACTACTCTCAATTATGAAAAAAAAATAATGTGCTAATAAGAACAGAAGATAAATTATTTCATTTTGATGGTTCATCTTATTTGATTCTCTTTAGCTGATCATGTTGCTGCACATGGCTTATGAAATGCTTTTCAAAGTAAGAGTTTGTATATCAGTCTCAATTTTCAAAGATTCGAGAAAAAGTTTATTATAGATAAAAACATGGGAGGTGCTCAAATTAGACCTGTTTCTGGTTCAGCACGAGAGGATCTGGCCAGAGTAGCCAGAAAACAGTAAGGCTTACTGCTTCTCTATAACAGTCCTTACTGAGAGCAAAAATAAAGCCTGAATATTTGATAAAATTGAGACAATCTTCGAATTTGTAGGAAGGAAGTGGGAAAGTTAGCAATCTGCCTAAGGAAAAATACATCCTAGAAAAGAAAAATAACAATTTTTTGAAAGTCTGGGCCATTTTTAAACAAGAGGTTTTTTTGACCCCAAAAAAGGAAAGTCCCCAATATTCTTAATAGAAGAGACATTCAGACATGGTGACATGTGTGAGTGGCTCAGGTTGTTTAAAAAATTAGTTCCTGTATCTCACTCTCACATACTTTTAAACATGTTTTATTGACAGGGTGTCATCACTGGGTGTTAGTGAAGATAATCCATGCAATATGTTCCTCAAGATTATTATGACAGTTAATTCATGGCTTAATAGATTATCTGATGTGTAAGAAAGAAAGAGCAGTATTGGAGCTGGCACCCAACAAAATGTTTCATCTATGCTGTCATCTGGTTTTTTTTGATTGCTTTTTTCTCTTCTTTTTCTCTACTAAAGAAGAATCTTTTTGAGATTTTTGCAGGAACCTGGATTAATTGATGAAGTTGCTTACGTAATAATTCATTTTATTTAGAACTTATTTTAACCCTTGCTTATAATGTCTCCAGTAATTTTATAGTCACTCTTAAGGAGGAATCAATAAAGCCTAAAACATAACAAAGAAATAAATAATTGGAAGTACACTAAACAGTTACAGTCTCTTCATGTTTTATTATAGGAAGAGCAAACACTGTTCAGCTTCTGGAAAGGCTAAACACCTTGAAATTTTAAATGTTAATACTGTGAGTTTGAATAAAAACATTCAAAATTCTGATGATCATCACACTGACCAAGAAACCTGACCATGATGTGGACTAATGCCCACATAGTCACCAATTAAATTTAGACTGTATATATTCTTGATTTCCCTAATTATTAGAGCTGCATTATACATTTTACTGAGTAAATTAAGTTGATTTTTTAACAAGGCAGTTTGAATTACTTTCTATTGCTTTGAGGAGGCTTTTAAATTGGCAGCTTTACTTGAATTATGTTGGATTCATTTTTCAGCAAGTGAACAAGTTAAGCCAATATTTTATTTTAAAAGAAAGAAATTTTTATTTGCACAAACAATGTGTACTAGCTGAATAATGATCTTTCTGAAGAAAAAAGGAGATAAGACTTTTTATGGGGCTTTTGTGCAAGTTTAGTTTTTCTATCTGCAGGTCACATAATTTATTATTAAACAGATCTTTTTATAGCCTGCCCATGATCCCAGGAAATCCAACATAAAAACATTTGCTCAGAGAAAATTTGTGCTGGAAAGGCTGTCTTTATTCTCAAAGTGGAAAAATAAGACCAGTAATATTGATGGATTTCATAGAAACATCTCTACATTGCAATGAGGGTGTAAAACAAAAATTTTGTTTGAATGTCAGTGATAACGTAACAGCTGCCATAGGATATACCCATAGAATTATAAATATGTCTAGGGAGTTTTTATGGACAGTCTTTTGTAGCCTAAATTGTTCCTCAAAAATCAAGGTGAATGATAAAATCTCTTTGACTCATTCAGCTTCATTAATTTTCAAAAAGGCCGAGCAGGTAGACAGAATTTTCTTAGCAGAAGGTTGTGACTGCCCAGTTGAACCTCTATCAAAGACATGACAGTAAAGTCAAGTAATTACATTTTAAGCACTCTCTTTTATGTCCACATATTTCTTGTTTTCTTGCTTCTTATGGTTGTGTTTCCATACTCTCTGCTGTTTACCTCATAATTCCATATGCCAAAGCACTGATTTAAAGCTAAATGCTCAAATATATAATTTACTTCAAAGCTTGTCTTAATCTCTCCAGTACTTGAAGTTTACATATCCATGTGATAAGTTTGTCTTTGTTTGTTTGTGTAAAAAAGTAAAATGTTTTAGTAACTGAACACAAGGGAAAGTAAATATTTTTATTTGCACATCTGTTCATTAATAAACAAACAATTTTTGCTCTTCTGGATTGTAAGAAGAATGCATTGCTTTAAACATCAGCAATTCTTTCTACTTCAGTAATTTCCAGAAAATCTTTTTGTCATAGAATTTTGAGAAATTAAGTGTCATTTTTTAAACTTTAAAATGAGATTTAGGTCTCAAAACTATTCTTGATATACCATGCAAAAATTGTATCAGCAACTTTATTATCCATAAAAGCCTGAAAATTTTCGAAAAAAATCCAAAAACCAACAAAC
The DNA here is from genome assembly GCF_027477595.1 of Haemorhous mexicanus. NCBI lineage: Eukaryota > Metazoa > Chordata > Aves > Passeriformes > Fringillidae > Haemorhous > Haemorhous mexicanus. The sequence continues at coordinate 43,971,007 of NC_082342.1, forward strand.
AAAAATAAAACCAAATGAATTTTGCTATCTTAATTGTTTAGGTAAACCTAAAAAACACCAACCAAACAAAAACCCCTTGTTTTTTTAACACTATAAAAACCCCTAATTTTATATAGACTATGTTAGATGGGTTTACATCTGGGCATTAAACTGAAATACTTAGGTTTAATAAAAGTCTTACCAAGGTAAATTTGTCAGTGTATAAGACAAAGTAAGGTTTAAATTAATGTATATAGATATACACACCTAATCCATGTACATCTGCTTGTACATGTCTTCATTCTTCTAACTTGCTCAGACCAAGCCAGCTGGGACTGTTGTGACCCTACATAATGATTTATGTCTCAGAAACAAAACTGGACCTAGAGGCCATTGAGTTAGGAAAACCAAATGGCTAAGTAATGGTGGAGGGTGAAAGAGCCATGGATTTTATCTTCATGAGAAGGGGCAGGCAGGTGAATGGGATGAGCATTGCAATGCCTGTGGGAGAGAGAGCCTGCTGCCAAAAATCCCTTGTGGTCTGTGGATTTTCTTAATTTATTCTCAATGATTTTAAACTACTCCCTACATACCAAGGTGTAAAAAATGGCACATAAGGCACATTAGTTGTGACAATATATTATAAATCTAGTTGATTTCTCCAAATATTATGCTTTCTTTGTGGAAGAGAAAAAAGCAGATCTAGTAAACAGTGAGGCAACTAATAATGCATTAACTTTCTAGTATCTTACATGCAAATAATCAAGGGCAAAGATTGGCCTATAGAGACCAACAAACAAGGACATCTGGGGGTAAGACAGGCTACAGAAGTGCACATAGGAATAGGAGACACAGCAGATTTATTTTTGGATGTGTAGCTGTCTTGTAAAATTTAATCAACTGGTTCTATGAAAACAGAAAATACTTGGGGCATAATGTCATGATCTGACTTTAATCATTCGTCTCAGTCACTGATGGTCACATAAAAGTTATATTGTAAGTAAACAGATGAGTAGATTGGTAAATTAAAATTAAAAAAAAAAGAAATTGAGCCAGCTAGTTCAAACCTGAAGCTTATGAGTAAGAAATAGTCCATTGCCTCTTCTCTTGTCCTTAGATTGCTTTTCCTTCATAATGTCCTCCCTTCACCAAACTGAGATCATAGATTTGTTTTGTTTTCCTTATTCCCCACTTCCTCAGCAACTCTGAAAATGATCTTCCTTAAAACTGTGGCACTTCTGATATGCTTAGCAAATCCTCAAATCACTAAGAGAAGGGCGAGATTCCTTCCCTCTGTCCCCTGTATAACATAATAATCAGACTAAATTTTTAGACATGTAGTGGATGGATGTGAAGGAACATCCATCTTCTGCCTTCTCAAGGAGAAATCAGTCTCTAAGTTTCTCATCAGCTGCTGCCATCTCTTGCTTCTCCAATGCCCCTCCCTTTACCCCAGTTTGTTTGGAAACCAGGAATTTAGTGAGGAAATAAGTAATTTTTCAAGTCGATTAATTGTAAAATAATTTATTTACTCACAATATCAGTACATCCTTTTCTGAAGGTGGTGAGTTTTCTATGGTTCAGAAAATATTTCCTAGCCTACATCTTTTGGAAATAAGATCAAAACAGTTGATAATATCCACTTGCAGCAATAATATCTGTACTAACTAATTTTCTCTTTTTATCTCTCCATAAACATTGTAAGCACATTGAAAGACATTGTTTGATTTCTTAGTGTCTTTCTCCTTAGTTAATAAATTGTCAGAAGCGATCCACTCATAATCATCAAGTTGAAACTGAAATTGTTTTTAGTTTTTCTTCTGCAAGTTTATTTTTCTGAACTACTTAAAAGGTGTAAAAGTAGGTGTGGTAAAACCAGTGGCAATATTTCCAAATTAGAGATTTTTCCACTGGATGTGTCATGAGTCTTCTTTACTGGAAATTTAAAGTAGTGAAATAAGTAAAATGTTTCCCATGCATTTGGTTAGTGTTTAATGGTGTGGTTTTAGTCTTGGATTTTCCTTAGGTGGGAGATTGTGATTCACGATATACTTTCAGTGTTGAAGGGTCTACAATTAAAGACTTTGTCTTTTAGTTTACTGGAATTAGGCCAAGCTAACACATGACTGCTTTCCTGTATAATTATCTATTAAGGATTATCAAATTTCTAAAGTCCCTTTGTCCTTGATTAAGTCTAGTTAATTTTTTTAATTTAGCTTGACTTAAAATCTGATTAATTAATTTATTCATTATATTTAGTGAATTAATTTATTGATTATTTTAATTAATATAAATTTTCATCATATGGTCGATTGCTGGATGGGGCTAAGGAGTCATATAAATATATAAATAAAAAGACTACAAATAATACACTACTTACACTTAAAACCAATATTCAAAACACAGACAATACCTGCCTCTCCATTTTCAGTTGCAATCTACATAATCATACCTAATGATATGCTCATTCTTTTATTTTGAATAATTTTAAAATATTCTGACATAATATGGATAGCAGAAAGAAAAGAAGTGATCGTGCTGGGGGTTATTTTCTCTTTCCAATTGCTCGGATACTTTTTTTAAGAACTTGTCATAGTACTAAGTGGCACAGATAAATCATGTTAATTTTATGGATAAACTATTATAATTAGAGTCTAAGAGAACACTCAAGATAAGAAGAATAGAAAGTATAACATCACATTTAACAAAAGGTGATATCAGACTAATTTTGAGAGCTTATTTTACTAAGCCTCAAAAAGATACTTTTTTTGTTATCTTCTTTCTTTGCTGCTGTGCATGAAACCTGTAGGGAAGAGCAGGATGGTGACAGGGCATCCTGAGACAGCATTCATTTTCAGATATAAGTGGCACTCTATCTATTAGACATCCTGCTATTCCTCTTTGGCTGCACAGGTTAGAAATTGAATTGTAAAACACTTCTGATTCCAACTAATTATCAGGGAGGGAAGAGAAGCACACATACAATTCCTATCTCAATTCCTCCTTGGTTTCCATACAACCACCATTCAGGACTGTGCCAAAGGGGTTCTTGTCTCTTGGAAGAGGATGGCTGAACTTTTAATAAAGGCAGGCACCATTCCACATATCTTCCAGAAGCAAAAAAAAAAAAAAAAATTATCTTAAGTGGGTGCACTGATGGGCCTGACACTTCACTTCCTGTCAAACAAGTGAGTGAAAATTCTGTCCCCACAGAGCCTTCTCTGGGTAATTACTAAGATTTGTCAGCACTTGTCCAGCATGCACCAGTAGCCTCAGGCTTGTATTTTTGCCTGATGCACTGGCAGAATTTCAGCACTCTAACAGCACAAGGTACATTGTTTCTTCACTATATCTCACTGTATTTTACTGAATTGATGTTCTTAGATTGTGTTTCACAGACAGTATGAATTTACCAAAGTGAAGCATCTTGTACAACAAAGAAAGTGACACACTGTAAACTTTAGGCTGTGCATAGTTTGTGTTCTTGCTTGTAAATTCTAAATTCTCTTCCTTCATAAATGGGAATAAAGAAAAAATTTCAAAAATAAACTTTCATCTGTCAGTGAACGCAATCTACAACCTACAATTGCTGTTCCAGCAATTGGAACTAACTAGATTTAAAAAAAGAACAAGTTTTTTTTGCAAGAAATGTTCTGATAGAATGAAAAAACCCTCAAGATCAATTAAAATAAGTGCTGTCAACACCATCAGTGACAATACTCTCTGGACACCAGTAAGAGCTTCATGTCTTCTTTTAATCAAGGAGGGTGTTCTCTCCCCAGAAAAAAACCTGAAAGTAATAATTTTGGAAATAAAACCCAAAAAATGGAAACAAACCTCAGGGCATATACTTCCACATCACCTGACAGAATCTGACCATTTATTGAAATAATTAGGGAAACATTGGCACTCTGTAGGGAGTGCTGAACACTTCATCTTTATGACAGTAAATTGCACTTTAGCATATCAACAGTACAAAACTATAATAAAACCCTTCATCCAATTGACAGAGAATGTAGAAATGGTAGAAATGGTAGGGAAAAAAGTGGGAACATACCTGGATCATTGCTGACTTTCATGCAGACAAGATAGTGCCAGTTTATGCAAAATTAACAATATGCTGAGCGTATTGTGTGGGCAGGATTATTAACCAGAAATATGCTCCTGTTTGGGCTGGGTTATATTTGTGTACAAATATTGAACAGCACAGAGATCTGATATTTTTTACCTAGTACTCTATGGCTGGGGCCTCTGGGCCTGGTTCTGAACTGGTATATATTTCACAGGTGAATTCATGGCTGTTGCAATATGAAAGCTTAGTGGGAAAAGGAACTGTCCACGAGGTTTTGTTTGGTTTTGGGTTTTGTTTGTTTGTTTTAAAGGGGATATGTTTGTTTTTGTTGTGTTTGTTTGTTTCTTGGTTGGGGGAGGGGGAGTAATGTGTAATGGTAACTTCCAAGGTGGTGCTTCACCCAGAAATCCTGACTAAATTCCATTTGCATGTGCACCCAACCAGGCTTTGGACTTTCAGATTGTTACATTCCTAATTTTTTGTCCTAAAACTGCCTGTTCTGTCAAGAAAATAAAAACTTTGGCGGCTTTCTGAAAATATTACATTTCAATACTCTAAAATGTATTAAAGGAAGGGCTGCCAAATTACACAGAAACCTCTGCAAGAAATTAAACTTCCACCAATAAAGGGCTTGCAACTACTATTAGCACATTTTCTTGCAATGTTAAATTAAATTATCTTCTGAAGAATAAACAAATGAGGAAGTGTTGGCACCACCACCTACTAAGAGTTATGCTAAGGTTGCCTCTAATTGTTTCTAAACTCAGAAATGACAAGATGTCTGAACAGTATGCATGGGTAGATTTTATATTACATAACTTATCTGAATCTATGAAGAAGCCTGAACTGTTCTAGTTGTGAGCTACTGTGATTCTAAATATTTACTGGGATTTTCCTTTAAATATCAGGAAAATGATGTCCATGGAAAATAATGAAGGCAATAGTCACATGGAGAGGACTATTTAAAAAATCCAGACAGGAGGTATGCCCTCATGCTTTATCACTAATACTGCAGAAGGTTTTACATTATGGTATCCTAGGCTTCAAATTAAATGTCAAATTCAATTTGCTACTCAAAACATGAAGTGTGTGACTGCCCTTAGAGGGATAACCTGACAGCACAATTTCATAATTGGTGTGTGCCCTAATGCTGAGTTAAAGTACAAGAAGAAATGTTATTTGACTGCAGTCATATCTTACTATTTAAAAATAAACAATCCATCTCTAGATAGGTTAAAATATATTTGTTTTAAATTTCAGTCCTCAGTAAATTTTGCTGGCTTTGCTTAAAATCTGTGGAAAAAGAATATTGAATACCATATGATAGCAGATAGAAACCTCTCTGATGGGATCATGGCAGCAGTTATGTCTTTATGTGTCTGACATTTAGCTTGCAATAAAATGAGATTTGTGAAAGAAAATGAAGAGGTGCTTATTCCACTTAGAGTACTTTATTTTTTTCCTTTCTATTCAGACAAGCTTGTGTTCTAATAATGAGATTTCTAATCCACTTTAATATCCTATCATTATATCTTAGTGAACTATCTGCCATATAAGTAATAATAATGAAGTATGTTTAAATATAAAAATGCATCCTTAAGCATCTAGACACTTTTAGTACTGGTTGTAATTAGAAACATAAGAATCATGTGCAATTAAATATGCTTGTAAAAAAAAAAAACCAGATACATCTCTGTAGTACCAATCAATTTGTTGCATCATTAATATTCCTCAGTATGCCAGCTTAAAAATGCATTTTACTGTTCCAAATAGAAAATAGCGAAGAACAAAATTATTAACAATTAAACAAACACAATCAATACAGAACAACAACTGAGTGTTTTAGGTGTTTTCTCCTAATTACTTTTGTTTTTACAGATTCAAATTAGATTTTGCATTTTCAAATTCTGCATCTTTATCTGCTCCTCTAACATCTATGTTCCATAGATAATGTATATTGTACAATATTGTATATTATATATATTGTATATTATACCATGTATAATATACTATATATATAATATACTTTTTATTGTATATTATACTATGTGCTGTCATGAGATGTGGCAGCAATTAATTGTAATGAGATTGTTTATTGCAACAATTTAAGTCAAAAATAGTATTTTCGTTTATTTTTATCTGTGTGAATAGATTGAATTGAATTAGATGTATAGTTTAAAAAACATGCTCAGGGTTTTTAAATATACACTTAGTGTTAAGACTTCCAAAATTGTCCAAAGTGACTTCTGTCTCTTAAGTTTAGGAAATATCTAGCCTGCCTTGAATTGAAGATGTAGTGGCAGTGTTAGGTTTATGGTTGGATTCAAAGAACTTGAAGGCCTTTTTACAGAATCATAGAGTCTTACAAAGGTTTGGGTTGGAAGGGATGCTAAAGATTTCCCTTTTCATGGCAACCCTCTTGCCATGAACTTCTCACTTGGCCAGGTTGGTCACTGACCCACCCTACCTAGCCTTGAACATTTCCAGGGATGGCATCTAGAACTCCTCTGGCAACCAAAATTATTTCCAACCTGTGACTCTGTGATTAGAACAGTTGACTAAAAATGGCCTTGTTACCTAAACCTGGGAGCTGAACTAGTGTGAAATCTGCGACAGTGACCACACAGGTAACAACTCAGAATCCACAAACGACATATCAAGATAAGTTTTCTTTTAATAGAACCATTATTTTTCTAATTAGCAGATTGTCATTGAGGCAGACGTGTAGCACTTGTGCACTGCCAGATTGTCCATGCACACTCATTGGGCACACAAGCCTCTCGGTGTCTTCCGTCCGCTCTAGGCAGGAAACAGCCTCTTGCCCTCAGTACATGCAGCCTACATCCTTCTCAGACAAGTGTCCTTCTGACAGCCTGACAGCAGCACATAAAGCCCAGAGGTAGGAGCCAAGCAGAGTGTTGAAGGGTCTTACTTAACACATTGTTGGGACCCTGCCTTGCACCTTCCTCATAAAGTGCAGAGGATCTCACATCTTCAGCACAGAAAATGTACTGATCCTTTACAGGCATAGTATTAAGCACCCTGGTGCACAATATGCTGTTATGGCACAGCTGATTTGGTGATTTGATGTATGGAAGAGTGCACAGAGATGAGTTCAGCTTACAGGTCCATGGAGAGATTGTGGCCACTGCTTCAGAGTAGTACACACCATCTCCAGGGCTTTATCCTTGTAGAGAAATGAGTGAGGATCCTGGTCTGTGCTATTAAAATGCATAATGCCATTATTCTGGAAGTTGCTCTAAGTGGAAGGCTTATGCTAGGCCTATTTGTGCTGGCTGATGTGCCAGATGCAGAGGCAGTTAAGGATATTTGTTTAACTGCAGGCATCTTCCCTCTTGGCAGTAGTTGGCTGCTGCAGAAGAGAGGTCAAGATGAGCTGCTCTTTATGTGTTAAAGGTGGTTCTACCAAGTGCAGCAGAGAGACAAAATAACAGCAGTGTCCTGCTGGTCCTCTCATTGTCCTTAATCCCTTACTTGGCAGAGAAATGACCATTTCAAGATGTGATTACACTGGCACATATTACAATCTCCCAGAGGAATTTGGTAATAAACAAGTGGGCCTGAAAAATGCCGCATAAGTATATGCCTTTTTCCTTGCAAATTTTCATTGCAAATAAATCTAGTCTAATACAAAGAGTGCAGATTAGGAGCAGGTTACTGACATCACCTACAATTCTATAGTTTCTCCCTGAACTTCTCAATTTCTCTGAGGCATCTGTTACACTTAATATTAGGTGCCTAAATACATTTCCTGAATAATTAAAGGAAAATGCCAAAAAAGGACTATCATAGATGAAGAGTGATTGTATTGTAATTCAACTGAAACTGGGAGTTAAATGACCAGTTGAGTTTTTTACATGGAGTTGAAACTTCCATACACATTGGAAAATAACAAGTGAAGACTGCTATCACTCAGCTTTAGCCATCTGAAAGTTAATTGAATAATTTAAGATAGCTGTCTAGGTTTCTGCTGCAATCAGGTTTCCATCAGAGTTAGCAAAAAGAATGAGGTTGTTCATCTCACATCAAAATAACTGTCAAAAATCTTTGAACTAATTTTCCTTCTGGTTTTTTATTCCTCTTCATTTACTAACAAGAGAGTTTATAGACTTCATTTCCAAAGTGTCAAATTATACACAATTTTCTTTTTTATCTTTTTTTTCCTATTAGATATGAATAATATCGGCAGAACTAAAAACAAAAATATAAATAAAATTGAAGAATGTGCAATGACAGCTTGAGAGACTTCGAGAAATGACTGGTCATAAAGTTGATAACAAACAGCTTAACTGTGGTACTTGTGACAAAATTTTTGTTATTTCCAGCCCAGGCTTTAAGAAATTTCAAAATCATGCTGCTGAGTGAATCCATGTTGCATTCACAATCCTGAGAGAGCAAGGCTTTTTAAACTGCTTCAACCCCAGCAGCTGCTTGTTCTCTGAAATGTGAGCTGAATTTTAGAAGCTGTCAGCCTGATTGGCAAATAGAGGGAAAAATCCACAACAGATCTAATTCCACTCCTTCCCCTCTCAGGAGGCCTCTTCCAACAGGTATTTTATTCACCAGAGAACAAGACCATGCCTTATGGTTGGAGCAGTTTCTTGAAGCTGCCCCAATGCCTGAAAGTAGACAGGAGTTCATGGTTTTAACTCTTCTCAGCACCCAGTACTTCAAGGCATACCCAGAATAATTGGACTGCCTGAGCAGTACTCTAGTTTTCTCAAGTTTTATTTAAATGCATGTTGTCAAATAGAGCACCTTGGTATTGCTGGTTTAGAGAAGATGAGGACTCTTTCTGCCACCTTTGTTTGAGCACACAGAGACATTTATGTCTGATTTGAGCAAAGAATATCAAAGAGGATCTAGTTCCTACAGCAAACAGCATTGAACAATCCCTCAAATAATTCAGCACAAACTGCTTCTTGGTCAAGTGATTTTGTAAATCTCCTCTAGACTTATTAATGGTTGATTTAGTTAAAAAAAATAGTATTAGACACAATGCTAAGCAGAGCATTTGAAATGTTGGAAAGGGAGTCATTCTACATTTTACTTACAAACCTTCTATTTTAAATATGTATGTGAAAATATATTCAAATATTATAAAATAATCAATATTTAATACAATATTAGCACAATATTAACTTTTTATTGTACGGGTGTTGTGCACAGCTTTCCAAACAGGTTTTATTCATCTGAATAATTCAGATGGACTAATAGGTATTTTAAGATACTTATTCAGTATCTTAAAATATATATAGCAATCTTCTTCAGTATCTTAAAATAAAATATAGCAATCCAATATTTTGGTTTGTTTTTAGAGCAGTAGTTCAGATGTGATTGATCATTATTTCAGGACAAGTTAATTTGATTCTTTTGTTGAATAGCATTCTCTGCTTCTTCCTAGACCTGGACTGGTGTCTTTGAAAACTTATTAGTATCATGAATAAAACAGCAACAACAACAAAACGCCAAAAAAAAAAACCCACCAAGAAAAAACCCTTATAAAAAATTAATTTAGATGTTGAAAGTCTTGGTTGCTCACCAAAAGGAGCCTGACAAGGAAAGTTTCCACTGCAAAAAAAACTTTTAATATTATTAGCAGTAAATTAGGTGTTCATAAAAAACTCAGATTTTTTTTTAATTTAACTGCTAAATCTTAATCTCTATTAGACTTTCTTTAAAATAATTTGAACAATTACCAAAGCTTGCAAATAAATGACCTTACATTGGGGTAATAATCAATCCTCCAAGATGACTTGCTGTTTACCTCAATGTCATTTCTCTTTCATTTGTCCTCTAACAATTTTCAGAAACATTTCATTGTATAAGTGTCTACAGTATGACTTTTATCAAATATTAACTTAATATGGTTTTAGTAAACTTAAATCAATATAAATATAGTATTGTCAAAAAGACTTTGGACTGAACAATTAAAAACATTATTGAAAGCAAGCAGGGCCATGAACTCAGTTGAGATTATTTATATTCTGTATAACCACTGTCTGTAATAATTGTGGCCTGACTTTATATCTAACTATTCATTAGGGAGATCTTTACAGACAAGCTCTTTTTAAAAATTTCCAGCCAAGCTACTTCCTCTGTTCATTATGAGCATTGTAATATCTGAGGCTTTGGTTTTCTAAAGCCTCTAATTCTCTGTGGGCTGAGCATTAGAGGTCTGATACTCTTGGGAATGAGGAAGATAGGCTGAATTGTTGTCTGCAGCAATCCCAGTGGTGTCTTCCAAGCCCTGATTGCAGAAGAGGTTGTGCTGGGAAGCAGAGAGAGTTTGGTGTAGCTCAGAAGGCTTTAGAATGTAGAAGTACTTCAAACTCTATCTTCAGGCAGACCTCTGTCTTCTTCCAAGACTTTAACAAGCCCTTTAAGAGAAAGCCTAGTCAGTGATACTTAGCTTGTTGCATTTATTGATTTCACAGGTTTGCCACCTTAAGTATAGAATATTTTTAGCAGTTTCAATGCACCTTATGCCAACATCCTCCACTTACTAAACGTGATGAAAGGATTGCCTAATAATACTACCTAAGACAATCTAAGCATATTTGTTCTTCACAGCATTTGCTCTTCTTTTTCAATTTGGATGTACGGGTGGGAATGGCTCAATTTCTCATTCTTTTTAGTTCCTGCTCTTACAGGTCTATCTAGAACATCAGAATTGCATATCACTGGTGTTATTTGTTCATTACTTGTGAGCATGTTCCTTATTTGAAGGGAAAGGGAAAATGAAATAATTTGAACTTTCTTCTAATATATATTGATATAGGAAAAAATATTACAGAGAAAAGTTTTCTTTTTTGTGACAAGTCACAGCTTTTCCCCTGGGAAGTATAGTCACTGTAGACACAAAGATTTGCTCCACTGCTTTGAGAGAGGATGTGGATTTAAGAATCATCTCTTTCATGTTGCTACACATAAATGGATAAATATGCATATGATGGAAAAGGGAAATTAGGTAGTGATAATGGAAGAAAGCATTTTGATATCAGTGTCACAGTATCTATGCTAGAGGCTTTGTTTTAAAAGTATTTTAATTTAAAAAAGAACAGATCCTTGTAGTTGCATTTAAATTTATCCTACATGCCAGAAAACAAACATTAATGATAGTAGATGCTATTATTACCTTTAGAAAGAGCATGATTTTGTTGGATCTGGTTCAAGCCTCTTGCACATTGGGTTGACAACACTGAATTAGTACTCATGCTCTCAGTATTCACAAAGTCTGCTAGGAGTCAGAACCATGAGAAAATATCCACCCTGTCACTACCAGCCAAGGCAATTCATTAAAACATACTGAATGGTGAGGGCTTTAATAAGTTTTCTACAATTATCACACAGAAATAAAATAAATTGCAAAAATAAATTGGCAGAAATCCTGGGGAAAACAAAGGACTGAGGTAGTACCATGTGGAAATTGAAAACTGTTTCTAATTTTTGTGCTGGAAAAGAAGTTAGATAAATTGCTTGCTGCACATTATATACATCCATATTTTAGATCACCACTTTATACAAATTTCCTTCAGGAAAAATTCATGTCCTTGGTATTAAGAAAAAAATAATTTACTGAAACTCTGTTTATTGCAAAGAAATGAGAATAAGAGCAGGAAAGAATTTAAAAAATCAAGAAATGGTAGAGAGTCCATCTTTAAATTAAAACAATCTGACTGCAGAGCTTTGTCAACTCTTGCTATTATGCAAAAGACATCTGTAAAAAATAGTATATTCTGGACAACTTAATTTTCTTTTTTTGAAGAATGAAGCCAAGAAACTATTCTAAACAAGCCAGTTGGATTTTTGTGAGGTCTTAATTTGTAACTGAGGAAAAAAACAGATACTATTCAGCGTAAAAGATTTTAAATTCCTTTTAAGCAGCACCTTCAGCTGTGTTCTTTTGCATAAATTACTGTATATTCTGGTTTACAGTCATAAGATTAAAATGTAAATGCTTTTTTTTTTTTTTTTCTTTAAAGTACTCCTCATTTTGGGATAGTCAGGGGTGGGGAAAAAAAAAAACAACTGAAAATTAGAAAAGTTTTCAAACCAAGAACAACTGGATACTGCTGGTATGTGTGCTCTTAAACTACTTTTAGAATAAGGCAGCTTTAAGTGGAAGATTTTTTCCTATAAGGTATAACAGAATAATCATTAGGGTTTTTTCAGCAAAAAGACCATTTTGTATTTCTCCTTTTTCTTAGTAAGAAAGAAGATGCTGCTCTTAATGGATTTAGTTCAGCTTTGATCTTTTTACTGTAAGCATAAAGGAATTCTTCAGCCACGCATGTGTCTAAGGGTGAGAGCTTAGTCACTGGAAAGATAGATGACAACCACTGATAGTAAAGCCAGGAGTACTTCTCTTCATTAAATCTAGAACAGAAATTTGACTATCTTCATCTATTTATTAAATAGAGCATTTTCATCCTCTTGCCCATGTCATTTCCTACAAAGCACCTGTGTCCTTATCCCACATGCCACGGGGCAGCCCTGCACATACAGTATCACTGTCAGTCTGCATGAATGGTACTCCCCAACCAGTAGATGTTCCATAACCCTACTAGGTTCCTAGTAAATGCATTTAGCTAGGTTGTTAAATGCATTTCATTTATCCATATGCCCAGTAAATTTTTAGCCAACTATCCTTCAAGCAACAAGAAATATAGAAAAAATAATTAGAGATGCAAAATCCTTTCATTATGAAAATAATCAAGATTTCTAAGTAGATTTTTTAAAAGCTATGTGGTGGCATGTTTTGCCCTTGTTTGTTTTGCTGTCAATTATTCTACAGAGATCATCCAATGTATTTATACAACAAATATCCACTGAAGGCCAGTGTCCATCATCCTTGCCTTAAAATCGACTATCTCCCTGTCATAGTGCTCTGGTTTTACATTTTCATATTCCTGGGTAACAGGTCTGAAGTATGTATTACGTTGACAGGTTCAGGTTACATAGAGTTGTCACATAATAGTTATTATAGTTATTCAACTATAGGCTCCTTATCCCACTCAACTTGTGATAACTGTGATGTCTTCAATGACACATTCATTAAATAAAAACTTCTTTTTCATAGAAAGTTTAAAATCATTATGTTTCTAATTTCTGAGGGAATTTAAAATCATTGTGTTTCAAGAATGTAAAGAGAAATGTGTATAAATCCATCTTTATTTTGGTCTTCCCACTGTTTGGCTCCATTTATTCTTCATCCTGTTTCTGTTCTACCAATCACAACCTTTATTATTATTATTATTATTTTAACAGTCTAATCCAATAGGCGCAGTAATACCTAGTAATAAAAACAGCAACAGTCTCACACTGTAATGTTGAAGAATTTGGTATATGTTTCCCTGTTAATGCTAGAGAAAAATCACCAAGTTAAAATAATTTCTGTGTTTTATTGTCATAAAAGTAACTGAAAAGAAGTTAGGAAAACAGGAAGAAGAAAAAGTAATAAAGTAGGGGGAGGGGGAGAAATCTCTGCTTTACTGTCTTTAACAGATATGGCCATGAGGGAAAAATTTAAATTTTAATGAAAATACTTATTTCCCAAAGGTTTGGCCAACAAAGAATGCTGAATGAGATAATTCACTAACCAAAGGAACGCAATGACTGAAAAGCAGATTATCACTGAAGTGAAAAACAAAGGCAGAAGACATTAATAATTAATTGAGGAGGTTTCCTGTGAAGGTTTACATGAGTTACAAGCTCTATGCAGAAAGTCACTTGTCTACCAGATTTTTGTGTTCACTTTCAGGGTTGCTCATACCTATGTGTATGTCCAATATTAAGTTTCCCTGGTCTGAGTTACCTGAAAGGAAGTACAAATCCTAAATGGGATTTTTGATCTGTGTCGAAAAGCATATCTGCTGTGCTGTTTAAATGAAAGCTGACAAGCTACACCTTTATATTGCTGCAGGAATAACTGCCAGCAACATAAAGAGATGTCATCTTGTGCTCACACAGTGTGTCTCTCTAGATATGATGGAAAGACTGTCAAAACTGGTTACAACTAGAGATGCTCAGAGAGCAGCTGAAATGGAATCATCCAGCAGGAACCTATTTTTACATTATGATTTATATTTTTAGTTTTAGCAAGTGTGTAGAGCTTTGCCTCTGCTCTCTTACTGTCAGGGTTCTAACAGAGAGTAGGGCCCCCAAAGCAGCAAACATGGCACATAACTAAACTGGCTATAATCTGAAGGAAACTTATTATCCGCAAAAGGGATTTGATATGGAAACAAAGGAAATTCTCCTTTGTCTCATAATTATGTCACATGTCATTGCCCTTTTACTTATAAATCACAGCCTCTACTGATTGAGGATTCCTTGGGCTCCAGTAAGAGGATCTCAAAATATTCCTCCTGAATAGATACGACTAATTAAATGTAGGAAATTAACTTTATGTTTGCACCCTGATGCTTTTCAAGTCAAAGACCAGAAGTACACAGGTGCCCATACAAAACCAGCTGAACTTTCTCATATTTTGGACTGACTTTTCAGATATTTGAATGCAAAATCTCTTGAGTTCCAATGTGGTAAAGTTCCTGACATTGTTAAAGTGATAGCTAAGAAGACAGTGATCAAAGATGAGGTGTGCCAAAATTTATGTTCATGTCATGGGACAGATAGGAATCACAAATCTGGGGAATAATAGGAGACGAGCATGAATTACATATTTTGTAAAATTGCTGATTTTTTCAAAGGTATTTGTAAATCCTTTACACACTAAGTTGAAGAAACTGGAATCTATTTCAATCCAGTTTTCAAGTAGTAAAAAACCATGGATTTTCCTAAAACATTTTTAAAATTGTTTATACTAAATATACCAACATATTACTTTCAGGAAAAAAATCACATAATGGCTTGAGTTGTAAGGGAATTATGCAGGTACCTACTTCAAGCTTCTTCCAAAGCAGATTCACCTGGAACAGGTTGCATAGGATGGTGTCCAGGAGGGTCTTGAATATCTCCAGAGAAGGAGACCCTACAGCCTCTCTGAGCAGCCTGTTCCAGTGCTCTGCCACCACTCTCAGTCTTCCCTCACAAGAGAGATGCTTCAATTCCCTCATCATCTTCACTGCCTTCAGCTGAACCCTCTTCAGTGCTTGCTGGTTTTCCTGTACTGAGGAGCCCAGCCCTGGACACAGCACTCCAGATGTGCCTCACCAGGGCTGAGTAGAGGGGCAGAATCACCCCCCTCTATCTGCCGGTTCTTTCTAATGCACCCCAGAATCCCTCTGTCCTTCTTGGCCACAAGGACACACTCTTGATTCATGGACAGCTTGCTGTCTTCCAGGGCCCTCAGGTCCTTCTCTGCAGATCTGCTTTCCAGCAGGTCAGATTCCAGCCTGTGCTGGGGTTATTCCTCCACAGATGCAAAACCCTGCCTTTGCCCTTGCTGACCTTCAGACAGTTCCTCTCTGCCCATCTCTCGAATATGCTCAGGGCCTTCTGGAGGGCTGTACAGACCTTTGGGATATCAGCCACTCCTCCCAGTTTGGTATCATCTTCCTGAGGGCTACTAGCAAACTTCCTGAGGGCTACTTTCAGCCAGGTCACTGACTAATAAGTTGAAGACGGCTGGACCCAGTACCGATCTCTGGAGAGCACTGTGAGCTACAGGCTCTAACTAGACTGCACCACTGGTCACAATGCTCTGATCTCTGCCCTCCAGCCAAGTCTCCATCCACCTCACTGTCCACTCATCTAACCCATACTTCCACATAAGCTTTTTGAAACACTTTATATCAGAAATCAACAAATTTACAGGAAAATAAGAATACATGTCAGGCCATGTGCTCTGAATATATTTGCTGTGAAAGATATGTGTACTATCTTCTAATCTCGGCTTTTTGGAAATTCAAATCTTCAAAGCACATGTAGTTTTAAGGTGATCTCCATGTAATATATACACAAATTTGCAGAGCACTGCCTCAGACATTTGAGATATTAACACTGTTAACTACTGGAGCAAGATCCCTCCGAGTCTGAGTCAGAGGGATCGAGAGTCCTTTGGAGCTAGACTTTTAATTGCATTAGGAGAAGCTTTGTCTCTTTAATTGTTTGTCATATTATTGAGAGATATTTTTAATTTTCCTAACAGAGATCTGTCTTTGTCCCAATAGGCGAAGCTTTAATTAAGAAACGTCAACGTTGCTAACAACGGCACAAAGAAGGACGGAAAGACCTTTGTGACCAAGGATGTGGTTGTCATGGAAACTCTTGCTGTTTCTGTCACTCACTGGCTGTCTTTCAGGTAAATCAAAACAAAAAACAAGAAAACTTTGCTTATCATTTTTAAGTCTCTTAACTGCAAACAGAAATGGGAAGATGTAAAAGCATGCTGGAGATCATCATTATGAAAACTATTTTCCTGAGTGTGGTGACCCACCCTTAAGGGAAGGAAGCCCATAAGATTCAAAAATGCTCATTCATCCTAAAAAATTACAGAAGTGAGAGGGTCTGCAAAGAAGCATAGAGTATTATGGGTAAATTATGCAACTGGCAAGAAAATTGGTATGTTAGTCCCTGACCTGCTTTGTAGGCATGTGGCAGTGGGGTCCAGATAAAAGTGTAGGGTAAAGGGAAAAGAGAGACTAGGCACGTGGTAGTGGGTCTTGGATAAAGGGACAGGACGAAAGTAAAGGGAAAAGAGAGACTAGGAACATGGCAGTGGGTCTTGGATCAAGGAGCAGGAGGGAAGGGAAAACAGAAATTAAAGAGGTTAATCAAAAAGGGAGAGACTAATTAAAGAAAGGAAATGAGAAAAAAGGGAAGACAAGAAAGAGGAAAAATAAAAGTAAAAAGGGTACACCACCCCTCACTTCAGCATCAATCCAGATGATGGGGATGCCCATCCCGGTCTCAGTGTCAACCCAGGAGATAAGCAGCAATCCAGCAGCATCAGTGTGGCTGGGTACCTTTTTGTGGAGAGTCTTCTTTACTCTGAAGACATGTTTCTCACTTTCTCTGCTAGTTACTTATTATGCACTGTTCTTTTAGGCCTTTCTAGAAATGGGTCTGAGAACTTCCAAAGTTTTGGTTGTCCCAATCTCACCTTATAGTCCATGTCCTCTTTCTGCCATTCACTCCTGCACTTAGCTGTATTGCATTGTGGTTCTTTCTCACAGAAAAGGGCTGCCCTGTCTCTACCTGGCCTCTCTTCTTCAGTCAAAATCTGTTCCTTCTCAGAGGCTGCTAGTGCAAATAGTCCTTGGTTATTAGTTTCATGTCTGTTATTACTAAAATTTCTTTGTTTGGCTTCACCGCCATACTGGTGTTTGAGACACATTAGTCACTTATGTTCTGGAAATTGAGAGCTCAAAAAAATCTCACTTTGGACCACTCTATAAGGCCATTAGGTCATGAGTTTTAGTACTCACTCATCAGCCCCTCATAACTGAGAGCTCGAAAAGGTCTCACTTTAGATCACTTTTTATAAGATCACAACAGAGTGGGTTTTAGTAATATTTTATCCTGGATGAAATTCAAGTTGGTAACTTTCTTTGAAGGTTCAGTAACAGAAATATTATTTCATTTGGGTTTTTCAGGCAAAAAAAGTAAGTTTCTAAAGGCTGCTCTTCAAAAAAATACTAGTGTTCTTTTACTTCTGGGCAACAGTCTGTGTTTCTGACACGCTGGAGAGATGCTTGGTCCAGTTCTTCTAGCTTAATGAGCATTTCTCAGACCACAGTGCAGCCTAAGGGTGGGTGGGAATGCAACTAAAGTCACCTTCTCTGGGCCTCTACACTGAGTGCTGAAACTGTAAAGATTTAGATTAAGATATTGACAAATGCTGTACTTGTATTAAGACATGATTATTGCATCTCAACGGTTATGAAGCTTTTATTTTCCAAAATTCTTCCAAAATTTGTTGGGTTTGTGTCATCACAAGAAGAAATTCAAAAGCCAGTGAAAAAAACACCTTGATTAGTAACAATAAAATTATATTTGACACAGGAACTTAATAATGGAATCTGCCCATGGATGTCAGTGTTCATGCTTTGGGTGTATAAATGAAAGAGTCTGATCTACTCTGGTTTCCTTCTTGTAGCTTCATTGTGTTATCTAAGTCCATTGATTTTGGAAAGGGAAATTTCTGTTTTCTTTGTACTGGACTGTCAGCCACATTGTAAACATGAGTTTGTATTGTAAATGTTTGTATTGTGGTGATTCTAATAGCAGTAGCACCTTACAACCAGCACCTATTAATGTAATTTAATTTTTTTTAAATTGATATTTATATTTTTATTGCTACAAATTGCAAGAAATTTGATGCAAAATTCAAAAGGATGTCAGAAATTTAAATACAGGATTTTTTTTTAAGAATTATTTCTTTTATCTTGAAATCTTTGAGTTAAATGTCAACATCTGGCAGAAGGTATTTGTCTGTGAAACTAATGTACCTGAGCCTGCAGTTGTTTTCACATAGCTATTATCTCCTTACTCTCAACAGCTCTTAAAGAAAATACCTGTAGAGTTTGCTCCAGATAGATTTGCCTAATTCTGTATAACACATCAATATGCTTCGAAATTTGTGAGACACATGTCATATGCTGACAACTCTGTATCCTAAAATTGGATATACAGGAACAAGCTTCAGCTGTTTGCCACAGGCATTGTTTAGGCACACACATTCAAACATCTTGTAAAGACTTAAAAGCATTAGCAGTGACTAATTCTAATATAACATTAGAGTGTGTAACTACTTGGGAAGTTAGACTGAAAGTCAATATTTACAGAAGAATTTTATGTAAATCACATTATACCCTGAAAACTCTTTCCAGTCATTCAGCACCATATTTAAAATTGACTATTTCTCTCATCTGTTAATTTGTTACTTATATCTGATGGTTTCTAAAGCATTCCTTTTTTTTTTTAATTTCATTCTGATTTGTGATTATTTAGTTTTTTTAAATGTTTATTCCATATTAATGCATGAGATTTACGTCCTGTAAGAAATATTTTTAACTGCAGTGCTTGTTTTCACGTTGTTGAATATAATGTGATAACATAAATTTTTCACACAAACAAAGATAACATTTTTATCACTTCATGTTCAGTAATAATTATTCATTGTTTAATGCTATAAGAGCTGAAATTAACAAAATATAAGAAAATTAGATTTGAAGTTATTTTAATAAGATCATCTGTATAACTAGCAATTTACTGTCTCCATAACTAGAATATTTCATTACATCATCCTGCATTTGGAGATGTTTTTTATATTGCAGCACTCATTAAAACATGTTTACAACTGCAAAGAGTTCATTCCTACAGCTGATGCAATTCAAGGTAGCCTGGTAAGTCTGATGCCTGAATGCACTGTTAACAACAGAGCAATAGATATTGATGGTGCTCCAAAATGATAGTTCATTCAATTTCTGTTCTTCTAGGCTGGGTTAAAATTCAGTACTTATCCATTTAATCATCATATCATGGGATCACTCCTAGCAGCAGGCAGTGTTTGGGAGAGTACTGCACTGTTGTATTGATTTTGCAGCGGTGAGGGAAAGAATCCAAGAGAAGATGATCTCTCTAGTTTGTGTTGATCCCATTTTTATACCAATTTTTATCTTAAAACTGACTCTGTTATTTTGGGTTGTGCTTAAGCGTGAATGTATGGAGGTGTGCTTAAGCTATATGGAAAATAATATTTGAATGGAGAAAAATGTATTCTCTTCTGAACATAACAATGAGGACAAAATTATGTTTCTCACTCTGGTTTAAGGCAAAGGTAGTCAGGGAGTACAGCTCACAGGTATACATTTTAGTTGTCAAAAATTTCACTTATATGAAATATTGAAAATTAACAGATAAAAAGAAGATCTCAAGATTGATATGTTCTTTCTTAACTGTAGTACTGCCCTTCCAGCCAAACTGGAAGTGAAGAAGAATTAAGCTGTTGTTTTTGACCTAGGGACTGCCTCACTGCTGAACTGTCAGTTGGAAAAAAAATGTTGATTTTTGGAGGGTTTTGGGGGGATTTTTTTTTTCTTTTCTGTTTCTTCCTCCTTTGAAGATTTCCTGTAGAGAAAGACAGCATGCTTCAAAAGAATATTTTACTATGGGGGAAACTGTAAATATGAAATTCAGAGTAACTTTTTTAATCTGATTTTGTTACAGTGATACACAAAGTACAGGGATGCTCAGTTTAAATTTAATCTAAGTTCATCAGAATTAGTCTGGGTGTGTACTCCCAGGGTCCTATTGTCCTGGTTCGCCATAATCACTTTACAGTCTGCTTTTATGTGTCTAGTAAAGGCTATTTAATTTTGGTTCACACTAGGAACAGAGTGTGTGAGAAAGCAGAGAACCTTTATTTTGTCTAGACTAGTTAAAGTTTTCTTTTCTTTCAGAGAAGCTGGAAATTTATATTATCGAAAATTTTTCTTTAAAACAGAACCCCCTGACCTTTTCATGACACAAATAGGTATGTCTCTTCGTATTTCAGAAAGGGAAGTATTTTTGTAACAGAAAAAAATGTCATCAGATTATCATCTCATGATTTATAGGAAAATTAAGATAGTGGGTTTTATTTGCAGATGTAAGACACTTGAAAAATCTAGCTTGAGAATAGGACTCCTGTGATTCCTTTTAATAATTATTGCTGCCTGTTACAAGATGTTTCAAGTTTAAATATATGCTAAAGGTTGCATAATAGAGTGAAAAGTATTTATAGTGTTGTAATTCTATTTTAATCTAACACATATTCTGTATGCCTTTTTCTTCCCCTGCCCATTTATCTACTTCTTTAATATTACCTTCTGCTTGCTAATCGGGTCAAAGTGCGACTCATTTTCTCTGAAAGACTGTATAATTCATGGCATCAATAAAATTATGGGTATAATGAAAGCAGCAAGCCTTCACAAGATAGAGGCAGTACCTCTGAGACCCTGCGGTCACTGTTCGAAGCATCGAGTGGGTAAACATTTGTCCATAAAACTCATCTCTATGCACCATTCATTCCTTTCCACATAAAACATTCTTACTACTAACCAAAGACCGCCTCAATCTGGGGTTTTTTCTGTATCCCTCATTATGGTGTTCAAAGTTAGAACCAGCAAAACTTTTTCTGAGCCATTGTTTGCTAGAATAGAATATGTTTGGAGACTTACAAAAATGCTCTTAAGTAAAAGAGCACAAACAAACACAAGTGTCCTGTATAGTTTTGACCTGCAGCTGGCATGGATCTGAGGTGCTTCCTGCCTTTTATCGTGCCTATCCCTCTCCATCTGGCTACTTGGAGGCTTTTTGGAATTGTCTCTATCATTTGCACTCATCAGCTTCCAGAACACGTCACAAACCTGCTCAATATGTAACTTTCAGAACTACAGCAGCCATGGCCAGAATTAAAATTCATAGCCTAAGGTTCACAAATTCATTAACCAAAGCATACAAATATGCATACCACTCTGAGTTCCAGGACTATTTTTCATTCTTATTCTTACATTTTTTTAGACAATGTCCTTCCCAATTCAGTGGACAGCATGTGAAAGGCTGCTTCTCTGTCATATGAGTGATGAACACATGAATGACCAGTGTTTATCACTGATAAATCTATGCAGTTACCCACAGTACCCTGCCCCCAGCTCCTGGCCCTGCACTGATGGCAGTATAGGAAATACCAAGCAACTTTGTCACCTTCGATAGCTGAGCATAAAATCCTGGAGACAGAGCTCTAGACAAGTATTGGTGCCTGGGGACTTTCCTGTTCACAGGATTCTGAGTAAAAATGGAAGATGAGATAACACACTTAAACCTTCGACTGCTCATCCTGAAGTACTGCATTTGCAAAGGGTGCAAGGCAAGAAAACAGCCACAGGGCTGAAAACTAAGGCAGATTGTTGCCCACATCCTCTCCCCTGGATCCAGTGCTTAGCTGAATTAGGGAGCAAAGCACTTATCTGCTAAATATTGCAATTTCTTTAAGTTTGATTCAAAAGAAGAATGGAAAGGTAAAAAATATTTACTGCACCCAGAATCTTGATGTTGTTTAATGTTGAGTAATCAGGAGTGTTAAGGATGGAAAAAATTGCAGGTATGAAAAAAGACGCTGAGTATGGATTTAAGAAAATATTTTTAGGGTAAATCCTTCTGCTTGTATGCATGACTGGGTTGTTCTTTATTTCTTACCATTTTCTATGTTCAATTTATAAAGCCAGTTTCCTACTGCTGGCCAACAAGATGTTGAAAATTGTTCTTATGACTTTTCCCAGATATTCCATGCCATACTTTTCCAAATACTGCAGTGTGTGACCCTTCACCAGAAGTCCGCATGCCCAGGAATCTCTTATACTTTCATTTATACTGCAGGGAATTCAGCTGTTATACTACACATTGCAAGAGTGATAAAGTTTTTTTAGGAATATTTGTAATTGGTTTGCTGGCAAAATAATTAATTCTATGAAGTGATTATCATTTTCTTTAAGTGTTCTTCTAGATGACCACTTCTCATGATCAGAAGTAATAAAAAGAGTAAAATTTAACGAGCAACTGAGTCTGTTTTTTCTTACTTCCAGTGCCAGACATGTACAAGGAGTAGTTAGCTCATAATAGAGAATAATTTAGAGTTTCCAAGCAGCAGTAACAATATCACAAATACATAATAAGTTATTAACTTCATTTCAGAAAGTCATTAGCGGTTAGCACAACGTTTTTTAAGCATTGACCTGGCCTTTTCTAATAAGAGTGCAATAAAAAGGCAGTGAAACCTTGGAAATAATGACAGATTCAGCTTTGAAATGAGATACTAGTTTTTCAGTAATGAGGTTAAACCAATATTGGAAGAGGTCTACTAAGAGGCTGGCAGATATGACAATGCTTCAAGTTGGAAAGCAAAATTAAATAACTTTAAAAATTAAATGTTTTATCAAGTTTCTAATAGAAATTCTGTGGTGGATGCAAGTGAATATGTGAGTTTGTGTGAATGTGTGCGTGTACCTGTACTGAAAGAGAGTAAGACTGGATAGCCTTCAAAATAATTTTGAGTTGCATTAATCCCTGTTTCCCCTCCATACATACTCTACATTCCCCCTGGGCATTCATTGAGGGCAAGCTCTCTATTCCTCACCTTCATAGAGCCTCTCAGAAGTTTCTCAATATGCTATCCAATTATCAGGTTAGATGTGTTCAGGAATTTTTGTTGCTATACTGTCCTACAACCACAGGAGCAAGATTGCATACAAACCAAATTGTTGGTTCATCTTCAGCCTTATTCCAAGAAATAGCACCTGGTGCTTTTAGCCCTAAGGAATACCAAGCTCAAACCTTCTGACAGAATCTAATCTACAGGTTGCCTCCCATCTATAAAAAAAAATTTTAAGAAAGAAATCTTTAAGAAAAATCCTTAATTGCTGATAATTTTTGCAGTAAATAACTGAGAAAAATACCATACTCTATGTCAAGATGTTAGGAGGAAAAAACACAACAGGAACCAAACACCTGCAAGGGTGTTTTCTGTATTTATTTCTCATTGCTCATTCCAGCATTAGGTAGCAAACATAATTTTGCAAAAGTTCTCTGTGTCCTTGAGACTTGCAGAGTTTACTTTTCTTTGGTTAAAAATTGCAGTCAGGACTCTCCAAGTGATATGTTGCCCAGTGTGTATGGTGGTCCCTTCCGGTTTTACCTAGCATGGTCGATTGTACTTTATGACAACACAAGAGTGTACTGACAAACCACAGACCACATTTTGGGGTAAATATTCTTTCAAACACAAAAGATTTTTATAGCAAATAACATCAGAGAAACGAATTGCTACCATGGGTTGAATAAATTTAGAGAATAAAGATGGAATATATATAAAACACCATCAGAAATTATCCAGGAAGATAAACTCATTGCTGTGTTTGAATGAAAAGTCACAGTTTTTTTAAGGCTGTAAACATTCAGCAATGATATGAGTTTCTTCTGACAGCTAAAGTCCATAGCTACTCTATTTATGATAACTATCTGTGTTAGAAGGCAATACATAAGATAATCTGCCTCCTTGAAATTATTCTCCTTTGCTCCCTAGGTGTAAGTCCTCCCTTTTTCTCTCAGGCTTTCCCCTTGGAGTAATGGCAGAAGGTTAAAGTCAGAGCAATTTTAGCCAATAAGAAGTTATTACTTGTTGTCTGTATCATACCTGAAGTCATCATATCTAAAAAAATGGACTTATGTGGTTTTGTTCCTATTATTTTTTTTTATCAGTTGATAGCGTAAAAATTTTTCTTATCACTTGAAAACACTTTATGGAGTCATCCCAAAAAAGTAATCATCAACCTGTGTGGAAAAGCTTATTGTTATTTGGAAAAATTACTAAATTAGGTAAGAGTAAAATCTGCCAGTTTCTCTACATGGGAGATACGCTGGCTGACGTGCAGAGGTCACATATCTAATGATGAATAAACACTTCATAGCTGTGTGAGCTGATGAATGTAGGTGGCTATGGGGGAACTTCTTGCTGTTCCAGACTTGATGCATTTCTCAACTCCATAGTGCCTTTGTTTAAATTGGTGCTAGCAGTTCAGTGACAGCAAAATCTTTACTGTACTGTAACTAAATCTCTTCCCCAAACTGAATGAAAATAGTGTGAAAAATAAATCTCAGCCCTGTCAGAAAATGGGATATATGCATATACTGCTCCATGATAAGACAGTGGGAGGCAGTTTATCAAGCTCCATGCAGCACTGAGACTGGTAACTGCTTTGCTCCGTGGACTGCTTTGATAGGGAGGATTTTCCCTATTAAGTGCAGTAGTGTGAAAATGTTATAATAGTGAAGAACATATCCTGCAATTTTGGCTTTTATTCAACATGGCTAGATGTGCTATGTACTGAGACCACTTCAGCCGTGGGTTTAGTTTACTTCTTTGGATTTATCTACCTTAATGTTGGGTATTCAAGTAGAAAGGCTTTTTCTAGTATTCCATTAAATACTCCATCAGAGCTGGTTTTGATTGAAATTTTTCTGTGGTTGTGTGTTGGAGGAGTGAGGAGGTTGTGTAGTTTTTTATGTTTTAATCTTAGCACCCCTACAGCTAATACAGTGAGCTCAGTGGTTAAACTGTTCCTGTGCCATTGATGTCCACTGGGGTGTGACCCTGTGCTGAGTGCACCATGGCCTCTGTTTGCCCTTAATATGGTGTGCAACTGTGAAAAGGGAGTGTCACAGCCATGGCACTGTACGAAGTGTCAATTTAGCTCAGCGTAAAGCTGTAGGTGGTTTGCTATGGCTCACCACACCGCCATTAAGGGTATCATCTCTGCTCAGCACAGAATTGCAAGTGATAGTATTTTAACTCCCTATAACACTGTGAATGATAGCGCTCTCATTTTGTCCAGGAAGAAATGTGAAGACAGGCATTCTGACTAAGTCTGTGATTTAAGCGAGTTAGGTAAAAAAAGAATGTAATTTCATCATCGGCAAGGGGATGTGGCATCATTGAAATTTAGTATTGATTTTAAAGTGATTAAAAAAAGAACAATGGATCACAGAGTCAGCCATTTTAGAAGAAAAAGATGAGCATGTTCATAAATATTTCCTGACAGTGTAACTTAGCAGTTCTGAATCCCTTTCTAGAGATGCTGCCTTTCTCTAAGCCCTGTGGAAGCTACTCTTAAATGAGTTGCTTGGTCTAGATGAATCTCCAACTGTTTTCGACTTGTCATTGAAGCCCTACCCTGTTCAAAAAGTAAAAAATGAGAAACCCCTCAAAAATTATTTTAAAATGCAAAACACACAAATAAACATAGAATGAAAATATGCTGAAATGGAAGAATACAGATATTAATGTCTTTTTTCTCATAGATAATTTTTTGCTAAGATACTGTAAAGTCACGTTTGTGATGATATGTTCTAAAAGTACATATGTCAGAGATGAGCAGAGGTGAGGAGTGAAACGATTACATCTGCAGGAAAATAAATACACTCTGATTTGGTGACCTTACCCACCAGGAGTAACATGAAACATTACAATTCTGTAGAGTTTACACTTGTACCTATCATTTAGTCGTAACTCAAAGTAGTATATTTTTCTCTTTGTAATATATTTTTCCTTTGC
Source organism: Haemorhous mexicanus (assembly GCF_027477595.1). Lineage (NCBI taxonomy): Eukaryota > Metazoa > Chordata > Aves > Passeriformes > Fringillidae > Haemorhous > Haemorhous mexicanus. Next base: position 43,997,133 of record NC_082342.1, read on the forward strand.
TTAACTCATATTGTTTGACGACTATTTCAGATAGAACTTTTAAAAGAATAGAATTTGTATTTTCTGTTTGCTGGGCAGTTCTTAAAACTTTGTAACAGTGTTAGATGTGTCACTTTAATGAGTTTAACATTCATATCTATTGAAAAAGATCATAAATAATGTACAAATTGGGCAACTCAAACAGGAACGGACATAGTGAAATGAAAAAGAAACCATTGAAGATCTCTTTTTACATTAATTTCACCACTGATTTGACTCATTGGGTGAAATGGGGGCTAGTGATGGACTTAGTCACTTTAACACGATTTAGTTTCTATAACTCCTGTTATAGATTGTTTACAAATGGATTACCTTATTTAATAGGAAACAGTGCAAGGCAAACAAAAATTTAAAAGTTGACCAGTATATACTTCTAGACTTCTACCGTGCTCTTTAGTTTGATGTTTGCATCATAATTTTATTAAGATTTAAGAACTTTTAAACTGCATCTTTAAGGATGTCAAAAGAAATATCAGAAACTGGGTTTAGCAAGAGATGTTATGTGTGCTCCTTTGCATTTCAGAATTTCCCATTAGATTAGATTCAGCAATGAAAAAATGTAAGTTTGTTAAAAAATGAAAGAAAAGAAATTTCTCTAAAACTGTTTTGGTCCTCTCCATTCTGTTAGGATGCTCTTAAACAATGTCTATAATTTATACTCTGTATAGTTAAGGCTATAATTTTGCATGTCTCCCAACGTGCACAGAACAACGGTACTGTAGTGCAGTCTGACAGTATAGAAGACATGGCCAAACTATTATAAGAAAAATTAGGTAGATATAAAGCAAAAAATTGGCCTTTTGATTCTGTGATATATGAAAAAAGTCATTCAATTAAATACCATTTCCAAGTAACCTGCCAGGTATTTTTCACTTTTATGTTTCTTTTGGTCAGTTGCCCTTATACATGTTGCCCCTATACATGTGATAAGAATTTTATGACGAGCAAAATACTATTAAAATACTAAATCTATTATTTTTTTATGTAAGGCTTTAGAAAACTATGGTTTAAAATATTTCTAATTCTTAGCAACACTTTAAAAGGAGAAATTATTGAGTTTCCACTTTGATAAGGTATATTTTGTCATAAATTATAGAGTTCTGTAATGAACTTTTCTTAATTAACCTAATTTGTACATTACTCATGTCAGTGAAAAAGTTCATTTTAAAATATTAATTAATCTTCCAAATAGAGCGAAAGCACATGCCTTTCTAGAAAGGATTCCAATTTACAACCTGAGTCTTCCTGGAAAATTTTTATCATATCTGTTCTCATGAACAATTAAATTTTTCTTTCCCTTTATACTTACACATTTCCATCAGTTTTCTTTCTACAAAAGCTGATATGGAGAAGTCTTATATTATTTCATTCCATTGTGAAAACAGTGCTGAATAATATTCTGAAAAGCTCAAAATTCCTAAAATATTTTAGGTATCCAATAGATAAGTATATTATATTCTTTACATGTATAAAGAATATAAAGATTTCAGTGATTTATCAGACTGGCTCATGAGAGAAGATTCTTAATAAAGATAGATTTAATCACAGTGGGTTTGGTATTTTCTTGATGCTTAAGAAATGAGAAATTGTAAAATAAAAAACCTAGCTCTAGTCGCAGCATGGTTTAATGAAGATTTTTTGGCATGAAATAAAAGTAAAGGATTAAAAATAGATCTATGTCCTGGTTCTAAATCTGCAAAGAATGTTAAGGTTTCTGCAGAGAAATTAATCAAAACTGTTTTCAAAGGCTCTGATCACAATATTCTCATAATTAATTTCAAAGTAAATTTGTCTACCATTTGCTTAATTTGTCTAGGAGCAACAGGTACAAAAAAATTAGCAATTGGTGAATTCATTTCAGGTTGGGAGCCTTGAAACTTGCCTTTGCTCTGGTTTCAAAGGCAAATCTGCAGCACATTATGTTGTCTACTAAAGTTACTGCAACATTGTAGAAGGATTGGCATCTCTTTAAGTCCGTGTTCTGAAAACTTCTTGGATGTAATTTTAGAAGTTCTTTTAGTTGAATCCAGAGAATGTGTTTTATTCCTTGCAGAAATATTTTTGTTAGTGTGGAAGTTGTTCTGTTTTTCTGTTCAGTGAGACATGATTATAGCTGGCAGTGGTACCAGTAGTTTTCCCCTTTCCTAAATTTAAATTGCAAATAGAAAAATACCTAAATTTGCTTTTAAGCTTTTATTATGAGTTCCAAGAACCACACACTCAGAGATGATTAATCCTAAAGGCCATATGTTACCTAAGTAAACAACACCCTATGTTCTTGATGTAATAATACAGCAAAATTATGAGTCTGATTTTGCATTGCATCATATTTTTTTTACCAGAAGGAAAATATTTCTATTAATTAGTTCACAATTATTCACTCTTATTTATAATCTCAGAGTATTATATATTGATGGAATTCATAGATTACCAGCTTCATCTTAATGTTGTCAAACGGGCCAAAATGCAAATAGGGACTATATTAATGGCATTTATTGATTTATGTACATATGTATTTTGATCATTTTTGTGCTTGACCTACACAATTCCTTTATATTTTAGTTCATAAAGAGAATTCAGGGACCCCCTGGCTATATGAGTTGTTTGATAAAAATGTCTCTACCCTGCAATTTTTAGGATTTGCAAATAGAGCTATTTCTGTATGTCCCTCACATACTGCACCACATTCTTCTAAAAGCAAGTCAATATTCCATTAATTCTTGCTTCAAACTGAAAAAGGAAATTTCAGGGACTGTGTTGAAGTATTAAGTACTAAGACTCAGAAAATGAGGCATTCTGCTGCTTGGACTGCTTGGAGATGTTTATATAACCTTTTTCAAGATATCTCCATGTGCTTCTTAGGAAACATTAAAATGTCACAGATTAATAAATGTCAGAAAGGGTTTTATTTGGACTTCTAAAGCAAGTTAGAGAATTTTGACCAGTAGCTCTTTCAACTGACATGCTAATCAAATAATCTGAGATAAGGCAATAACTGCCCTGGTCTCTGTATTCCCTCAACCAGGCCCAAAGAGCATTTCTGTAATTGAGAGGTAGATCCAGCCAGGGATATTCTTCTCTCAGATGATGCAGAGACAAGAATATTTTTGTAGCAGCATGTATGGTACCATGGCTTTGATCTTCAGTTTGCAGAAATATGAATTTCAGGTAATCCTCTTGCCTTTAAAAAAGAAAGAAAAGGGGGAATAAAGGAAAAAGAAAGAAAAAAACAATTATTAAATGGATGTTGGTCCTTTAGTCGAGTCTTCATTATACCTTAGATGAGCTGATTAACTTCATAAAAATGACTCACTGTCTTTCTATTGGTGATAAAGTGAGTTTAGTCTCATCTGGTGTGTGTAATTTAGTGTTCATTTTTTTTGGCAAGATTAAATCAAATCCATCCAGCTTATACAAATGCACTAGTGTGGATTTCTATTAGATAGATTTGTGCCAAATCACAGTTCAAATCTAATTTCTACTGTCTTTTCCTGAGGTTTTTAATATTCTGATTAAATTTACTCTCCAGCTGCCCTACCCTGCCACCCCCTCTGCTGCGCCAATTGGTAAGGGAGATTCACCAAGTAAACCTTACAACCCCAAGGATGAGAAATTTTTCCATATTAATTTAGTTGGATCGCACATTCCAAATGGTTAAAATAAAATTTACAATACCCTGCTGTCTAAGAGTAAACCAGCTTTCCATAATGAAACTAAACCCAGACAGTATGACTGGAGAGTAAATCCGTTGGTACTTGCCTGAATTCATAATGGATAGAGGTGTAAAAACCTAAATGGATCATGTGCAAATGTAGAGTTTTCAGAAGGATAAGGAAATAAGTATATTCTCATTTAATCAGCCAACTACAGAATTCTGATTATCTCATCTGTGGCTATAAAGATGAGATATACATATAGACATACAGATTTAATTTCTAAAATAAGTTCTGGATTGCAAAACTGTACCTCTACTATGTTTAACTGTAGACAACAAAACAAACCAATCACTCTTCCAAACAGAAGCCCTAAGCAGAAATTGTTTTGACATCCATAGGATAGGTTTATGCTTGTTTTTAAATTAAGATGAAGAGCTGCTAAAATACATGTTGCTTTGTAAAACTAGTAGATATTTACTTGCTTTACATATCATCCTTCTATTAAAGAGTTTTGGAATTAAGTGGACATAATTTTGCTTCCTATAGTAGGTATGTAATTCAGGCACATTAAATTAGGAGTCTGTCCTCCAGGTATCATCAACAAAGACAAGAATAACCCTCCTGAGAGATTATTTTAGGATACAGGCTGAAAACCTTATTAATCATTCTCACTAGTATCATTACAATGGGGTGTACTTATCACACTGTATGCTTTTCCACTTATCTCTCTTTTTTCTACATAAAATCAGACATATCAGACATATAGAAACAATTACCCCCAATCAGCTAATTTTTAGGTATGAAATACAAAATTTCTCATGCAATGAAAGTATTAAAGCTCTGAGAGAAGTTTTCTTAGTTTTCCCACCTATTTCAATATGAGAATGACATAATACTTAAATTAGTGCAAATTTTGATATCTACATAACAATGAATATTTAGTGCGCTAATACTTTTATTTTATTTCACTGTCAAGGTTAGATAAATTGTGTTCTTGGCTGTCACTTCTTTTCTAGATGAAACAATGGAAGTATTTCTTGTGCTTAATTTGAAATGAATAAGAGAAAAGGCATCAGAAGAGAATTAGTTCAGCATGTTTCTGTCACACGAAATTTAGATAATGGTTAAAAAAACTAAAATCTCTATTAACATGTTGAAAAGACATACATTAAAGAATATCTGTCTATATTTCCACTTGGTAATTTTTTATCAGATATTGTATTCACCTTCCCTTATTCAAGAATAATGATGGCATTTACAGTGTTTTGTGAGATAAGGCAATAACATCACCTCAGAGTTCTGTGGCCAGTTTCACAAGACAAAGCTGGTTTGGATAGATCAAGGATGGAAGTGACTATTCTTTGATAAGGCAGCAAATCAAATTATCTTACCAGCGTGTTACAACAGACACTACCACTCCCACTGTTATTTCACAGTTACTGGGAGTATTTAGGGAAAACAGAGTATGGAATGCTGGTAGATGTATAGTTTCAAACTGATGTTTCACCTTGTTTCCCAAGTTTATTACTTCTTGTCATTCAGCTAATTTTTTCATTTCTTTTCACTTCATCTGTGTAAGTGTGACTTCTCAAAGTGAGCAGTACAACTGTGTGACAACAGAATAAGCAAAATATGTTAAATGGTTATATTTATAGGAATGGAGTCATTCAAACAGGCTTTAGGAATTAACTGAAGAGCTTAAAAGAAAAGCATACTCTTCCTTGACCCACATATTATGATAAAATCATAGAATCATAGAACCATAAAACCGTGGAATGGTTTGGGTTAGAATGGACCATAAATGTAATTTCAGACCTCCTGCCCTGCCATGGGCAGAGCCACCTCCCACTAGAGCAGGTTGCTCAGGGCCCCATTCAGCCTGGCCTTGAACACTTCCAAGGATTGCACATCCACAACTTCTCTGCAAGCCCTGATGAGGGGACCCTTGGAGTGCTGTGTCCATTTCTGGACTCTACACCACAAGAGAGACATGGACACACTGAAGGCAGTCCAGTGAAGGGCCGTGAAGTGAAGTATGTCTCCAATGCAAAAGGCTGAGACCCCAGACTGTTCAGCGTGGAGAAGAGAAGGCTCAGGCCAATGTGATCAATGTCACAAGAACCAGAAAGGAGCATGCAAAGAGGATGGAGCCAGGCTCTTTTATTTACTGGTGCCCACTGGCATAAGAGACAATTAGTACAAACTGAAACACCAGGAAACAGTTTTTTACTTTGAGAGTGACTGTGCACAAGTTATGCAGAGAGCTTGTGGAGTCTCTCCTTTTATCTGCTCAACAACTTCCTGCGCATGATCCTGTGCAACCAGTTCTATGTGTCTTTTCTGTAGTATGGGGCTTGAACTAGATGATGTCTGGAAGTCCCCTCCAACTTTAGCTGATCTGTGAATAAGTTAATGAGTAGTGAAACAGGTTGAGACAGTCAAGGCTTAAAAAAATCAATGAAGGTACCAGGGAGTTTGCAAAGAAGCAGGATTTTCTTTGGTCAGAGCTGTTTTCCTTAACATTAGCGTGCATGCCATAGACTTGTCCTGCAGTTTGTTCTTCCTTGTGCATCAGTTCCTCTGCTCCTAGAGAAGTCAGCAGATCTTGGGCATCAAGTTTGCTAGTTAGAGAGGCACCAAGCAAAAAGCAAAAACATTTCTTCATTTTGTGGGTTGACTTTTACATGTGTGGTAGATGAAGTTAGCAACATTTTACCATTTCCTTCTCTCCCTCTTGCTTCTTTTCTGTCTTCTTTTTCATACATTTTCTTATAATCTCATTACTACACAAAACATGCTCTGAAAACTGCTGTATTAACATTACATCAGTCTACCTGTTTGACTTGTTGCCTTTAATGCTTGTAAAATGCCTTGTACTGACATTCAAGTAGAATAGTAAAAAGCGTAGTAATTCTACAGACTAGGGCTTCGTAGTTATGAATGTTCTAATATATGCAGTGGTTATTTTTCCCTGGCTTCCTTTGGGGTCTCTAGGTGCTTAGCTTGAGAAAGTAAAAAGGAATCATGTATGAATTTAGAAGTACTATTATGCAGAGCACAGTAACTGAGGTTTGCAACAGTTTGGTGTTTTGAAAAAAAAAAAAAATCTTTGGAGATATGTTGGCACTAAACACAACAGCAGAAATATCACTAGCAACATGTTCTTTACATTCCCAGTGGAACTCTGAGGAACTCTGGCTGCTTTCCTTCCTCATTTACATTTATTTTCTACTTGTTCAGCAGAGCTCAAAAAATAGACAAAAATTCAATTTACAAATGGATCTCCATTGTTCCTGGCTATTCCTGTAAAGAAGGCAGGATGGTTTGAACTTTTCTTTTAAGCAAAAGGAAAATGAGGAGAAAAAAATTCTGTATACATAGATGGATAACATTAATCACTGAATAGAAATGTTTAAAATTCAGCCATTTTTCTGCAATCTTTTTCACAAGAAAAAAATGCAATATCCCTCATTAATTTTTTTTGGCTAGAATTTGAATGTGTTTCTGTGCGGGCATATTTTTTTCCTCCATGTTTTACAGAGAGGCAAGAATTTCAAGTAGTTCATTAAAATAAGAATTGAGCTGTCTCAATTATAGTGGAGCAGTTGTACCTTCAGGAAGACAGTTATAGTGAAACAAATAGTGTCACGAATTTATCATGAGCTCCATAGATTTATGTGGATGATTTAGGTTGATGTTGTGTTTCACCTCCTGTGTAATGACAGGATCACCCATCAAAAAGAGATGAAAGTCTGAGTATGGTGACATTACAGTGTCACTATTCTGGTAGGTGTTATACAGTGTCATAATCCATGACACAGTAATTTCTTGCTGACAAAGAAATACAGATGGTTTGGCCTCTAATTAATCCATTATTCCTAGTCAAAAGGACAGCTTGAATTTTTAATTCAACCCCTCTACTTAATAATTCCTGGTTGTCCTTTAAAAAACCCACCACAGGAGGTTTAAAAGCTTTCTTTGACAGTGCTTGAACCAAAAAAGAAGATTTTAGTCTGTACTGTCCTCGGTAGTTTATAAGGTACTTCTAAAATTAATGTTCATCATAGTGCAAATATTTTCTTGGGGACCTAGATAAATAAACAATAAGTTTGCTTTGAGTTCCACTTCTGATATGTTTGTTTTCCTCTTAGAGTAGATGAAAAACCATAAGTCAATATAATTGTTATATCAGTGCTATACTGATTCACAATAGAGATTCAAAATTTTCCCATGTTTTAACACAGTAGCAGAAGACCATGTGAATTTTCATTTTACAGACCCTGGGATTTTCTAAGTCTATTGCCAAAGAAATTTTACCAGGTTAAGCAGACACATTTGTTTAAATCTCTGTATAAATCCTCTGAATATAATCAGCTAAGACACAGATTTCATTAGCAAATGCTACTCAATTTTAAAGGCAATGACTGAAAAAAGTCTTTATTTTCTCCTTGACCTTCTAGAGTTTCTTACAAAAAGAGAAAGAGAGGGATTTGGGGTCAAAATTCATCTATGTTCTAACCATGCTTTTTATCTCTGTATTTCATCCTTTCCAAAGAACAGTTTTGCAGAAGCAAGTTCCCCTCACTAGATGATTACCATGGGTCACTGCTAAACACGTTGCACAGAGCTGTGATTTCTTAGAGAACTGACAGCATAAAGAAGGGGGATTTTTAAAGCACAAACCTTATGTGCTGTGCATTTGTCTGGGGCTTGATTATTTTAGTATTGACATTGTTAAACCAACTAACACTACCAAGAGTGACAAAGATGCTTTTTTTTTTTGCCATTAAGTTTGGGGTTTTTTCTTATTATAGCATATGTTCTTTTCTGGTTGCTTGGTTTCTTTTAAATTTTTTTAAAAGCTTGACAGTGAAAATGCAGACAGAAGAAAATAGTAAAATCATAGAAAAATTGAGGTTGGAAGGGACCTCTGGAGATCAATTATTCCAGCCATCAGCTCAAAGCAGGGGTAATTATGTCAAGGTACCCAGTCCAGATTATGTCCAATAGAGTCCTGAAGAATTCTAATGATAGGCATCCCACAGACTCCCTGGGAAACATATTGCAGTATTCAACTACCCTTATGTTTGTTTTTTTTCCTTCGTATCCAAAACAAGTTTATTCTGTTTAAGCTTGTTTACTACCTCTACTCCTATCAAGTTATAAGGTTAATGCAATGTTTGTTAATTATTTGCTTTATTTATATTTTATATGAAGTTGCTTTGTGGGTGTAAAGACTTGTAACATGAGTGTAATGGTTAATGAAAAAATGAAAAAATTGAAAACAAACATTGGCTGGAATGGGTGGAGTGATTATTTTGAGGTTTCACTTTGATGTAGGTGAACCTGGTAGATCTGTTTCTACTCTGTTTATTTGATTTTTAGGAATAACTCAAAATCTGTTTTTGCATTTACAGTGTAGGGTAAATGTCATTTTGAAAATCTGTTACTGTTCTTCTTTAATACATGTTACCTTTTTTTTTAATGGCATGATTTTCATTGATTTGAGGGTTTTTATTCCCTGAAAATATTGCTTACCTCCAATAAAAATAAGTGGAGTTTGGGGAACAATATTGGCATTGGCTCTTGCTTTTGCTTCTGTAGTTGGGAGAGAGACCTATTTGACTAAGCTGGGGCAACACAGTTCTTGAATAATAAAAAACAGAGGTGATTTTAATGAAAATCATCATAGTGCTATGGGAATCTAAATCACTCTTTCTCAGGAGTTGTAGTTCAGCAGAACAAAAATATTTCTGTATGGGCCTACTGTCTTTAAAATTTAATCGAATAAAGGGTAAATGTTCGTTATTTGTTAGAGAGTAGCTTATAGAATACTTAATGATGATATATAATTTTATCCTTTATTACTTAATTGGTCAATTTAAGAGGTTATTTCCATATACACGACCTATTAATGTACTGTCTTTTTTTAGATTATTACACTGTTGTTTTTTCTAGTTGAATTTATTGCTTGAACCATTAAGATGTATAAGTCCCCATGATACAGAGCCAAGTTAGATGATGATGACATAAAGTTCTTTTTCTTTGGTGCTTGCTGTTACTTAATATTTAATATTTAATGCCGTTGCGTTGGACCTGGTACTTGAGTCATTTCCTGTGTTACTCTACATTTCCTTTTCTACAGGAGTACCCTTGAGATCTTGTAATTTGCAGGCAATGGGGAGTTTCTATCAAGATTTTGACCAGTCTTTAATTATTCACCATGTCAAAGATCCTCTAATGTTTTTATTGGCCCCTCATGAGCCATTTACTATAAAGCAATTTGCTTTTTTGGAGATAAATTAGCTTTATTTTTGCTTGTTGTAATACACAGCAAAAGAGCTGTAAATGGTTTTTTTTTTTTCCAGGTCATCAGAGATCCTATTAAATTCTACTGCCCTCATTTTTCACATTCTCAAAAGATCTATTTTTGGCCTTGTTAATAACAACAACCATCCAGACATTTTAATACTGCAGTTGCCTTTTCCTAAAGCCAATAGATTAAAGAGGAGGTGAGCTATTGGAATTTGTTACCTTGTTTATCAGTCCTAAGGAGAGCCAGGTGGCAGCTGGACAGTGCTGACTGTCGGCTGCGCATGGCCAACATGTACCTTATGTCCCCAGCTTGGTCTTATCACATGGAACCTACATTGTGCCACAAAGAAGGGCTTTTGTCTCAGCTAAATCCACAGGTGTGGGAGGAAAAACAGCTAGGAAAGCCTTGGACCCATTTCATGGGTCTTGTCTTGACCTGCCCAACGCAGTTCCTTGCTAAAATGATCTGGTGAGCCGCCTCATCACGCAACTGGCCATCTAATGGGGTAAAACTCCCAATTTTCATCTCTCCTTGAAATCTGTACTACAAATCCTGTGACCTTTATGAAGATTTTGTTATGAAGGATTGGGTTTGGTTGTTGTGGATTAAGGCTTAGTAAGTAAAGCTGCTCTCTAGAGAGTTCTCTTCTTTCCCAAGAATTTATGTAGTTAGCACATTTCTAAAGTCATTCAAGCAGCTGAAATAAGGGAAGGTGGATCTGGAGGGCAGGAACAGACTTGAGAGCAAAAGAAAGCTGGTTCCAGAAGGTTTGTTTAAATAGTTTTCTCTGCATTCACAAATCAAAAAGATTGTGTTTTTGTCAGTTTGGCTTTTTAAGCTTAACTGCTTAAAAATCAACTGGAGATTTACAAAACAAGGCTAGGGGATTCCATAGGATAGTGCCTCTTCACCTCATTTTAAATCAATAAGGCATCTCATGTATAAATGAATGGGGCTGGTAGATAGCTTACTTCTTCAGTCATTTCCAATAAACATCTGTTTCCGTGTCACCCTTTGAGGTATGTGCAAATGTGTGTCTGTATTTATGCATACAAACCAACTCTTCCTTGGAATGACATGTATTATGTAAAACAAACTACTTGTAGGCAAGGAGCTTTGTCTGTGATTCACAGCTATTAATTTCTAACTCTGTTATGCATGCCACTCTGCATTTTATGGAATAACTTGGATACTGTCTAGATATTAGGGTAAATTTACATTTTCAGAGGGCATTTCATGTTGGAGCACTCCGAGTATGAGTAGAGATTCGGCGTGCAGGTATGAACAGTACTTAGAGGAAACAATTCACTGCTGGAATTTAGCTGCTCTTCATGTACACTTGGAATTTCAGTATCGAAGTATTTCTAATGCTCCTATCTTTGGATCATGGCATCCACCACAAACATTATGAACCAATATTATTAGAAGGGTGGAGTTCTACCTCCTTATTCTAGTTTTAGCTCATTGAAAAAGATGGTTAAACCTTACTGTTTCAAAATCTGTTTTCTGACAAAAAAAAAAAAAATCTAAAAAAAGAAGAGTTTGGAATCAAACCCTACCTGATAAAATTTATCTTGTCATCCAGTCATCAGTTCCCATAGACTTTAATTGATAGCCATCCAGATGTTAAAATTGGCCAAAATCCTGGGGTATACTTGTAAAAAACAATATGGAAAAATAGCAATTGCAACAATACAACATTGGTTATCACTTTTTGGAAGTACTTTTGGAGGGATTTAGCCAGAATGCAAATACCCATAGGCAATTTTATTTGTTTCAGGAAACTAATTATATTTTCGATATTTGCATGAAATGTGACGATTCTCTCCTTAGACCCAGTCCTGAATGTGATGTAGAGAGTGGAATTGCATTTAATTTAAACTATTGGTAATATAAATTTATATATGCAATAAAATACTTAAAAGAAAGTCTCTATGTTTATCTCTGTCTCTTTAAGAACCAAGAATTTTCAGGAGTTTCACCAATTTTCAAGGTGATATATGTAAAATTCTTCAAAATATAACACTGCAACTAGTCCTAGTCACTCCAATGCCCAATTGCCTCTTTAAAATCCATTTATATAATCAGTATTTTAATTCTCATCCATGTCATGATTATTGTGGCTTTTCATCTCAAAAATCAAGAATTATTGTCTAATACAAAGACACCAGAGAAATATATGGTTTTCAAACTGAATTTTTCACCATAATTGTTCTCTTTTTTTTTTTTTTTTCCCTACCTAATTGCAACAGATGTACATCCTTCTGTATTGGTAATATGTCTAGATCTGTAGACCCTTTCTTTTAGCTGTAAACCCCTCATTTCTCTTGCATTCATTTCTAAACCCTGAGCTATTATTAAAATGCTGTTTGGAAGACATTGGCAGATGATCAGAATGCCTAGAAAAAAACAGGGGAAAATAGGCTAATATCATCTAGACAGTAATGGGAAGCAGTTTGAGCTGCCCTGCTTGAGCTGTATACTGCAATGTTAGAAGTGGGTATTCAAGGGAGAGGTACAGAAGTACTTTACAGTCTAGGACTGGCACACTATAAAAATAAAATATTGAGAAGAAAACTCTTAGGTATCCTAAGCTCCACAGTCTTATTCCACTGTGATAGGTAGAACATAAACATGTATTTTTTTTTATTTTTTTCCCTGTGATTTTGGGTATTCACAGAAGCACAGAATATTCTGAGTCAGTAGGGGCCCACAAGGATCAGCAGGCTCCAGCTCCTGGCCCTGCACAGTAGAGCCCAAAGAATCATACCATTAGCTTCTTAAAAATTTCTGGGAGAGATTTGTACCTATGGAAACTGCAGTTTCACACTAAGGTTCTGAGTAGTGAGAAACAAAAAAAAAATGATCCCAGACTTTGCAGAGCTTAAAACTGGTGTGAGAAAGTAGACAATACGGTATTAATTCTAAGGAAAACACACATTTTGCCCTCACCTGGGATTTTGAATACATAACAGCTATGATAAGGGCATGATTATGCCTTATGAGGGTGTTTTTCTAGAGGGTGTTTATAATTAGAGATTCTTCCCGTGTTTTGTCCTATCCAATTTGTTCATTTTGATGGAAGAATCAATACTGCTAGCCAAAATAACTGGGAAAATTAGTAGCAACTAATGTAACACAATGTGCATGTCCTCCTTGTTATAACTGGCATTTAGGCAAGGCCTTGGCAGAGTGGCAGCACATATGCAGAGGTCGGAGAATCTGCAAACTGACAGCTGGTTAGATTTTGATCACTCTGTAATTTCAAACGCATTCTTTGTAGCAGTGAAAACAGATGAGGAGGCAGGGAAGCTTTACAAAAGACAGTGTCCCTGATAAGGATAAGTATTTCATTGCTAATTGAAGGAATATGTCCATTATTTCTGCAAATGCCAGTTTTGTTGTTCCTCCCAAGCTGTTACTTGCAGGCTAGAAGATTTCACCTAACTGCATTCACTTGTACTGAGGGTTTAGAGGCATAAAACCTACAGATGAAAACGTGTCTCAAATGAAAGCCAGAAAACCCAAAACAATCTCTTCGTGAGTGTGTTTATTTTGTTTTATTTTTGAGAAAAAATGTTTTATTTTACTAAAGAATATGTAAAGGGAGAAATATCCTTAAAAATATAAAAAAATCAAATTAAAAGTTATTTTTTCTTCTTTCTACTTGCTTCTAATTTCAAAAAATGAATAATTATTGTGGTGATAGGGAAACAGGGAGGCATTTCTCTGTGCTGGGAATCTAGACATGGGAGAACACAAACACAAAAACATACCTAATCCATTAATCATCCAACTGCACAAAATGAGAGGAAGGTCTGTGAAGATCTTGCCATGTTATTCTTGTAATATAAATTAGTTTTTCTGGACTCATATATTTCAGTACCTAATAATTCATGTGACTAGTACCAGTATGTGCTTTTTTCCTAACCTATCTAACCAGTAAATGATTTTGTATTTTCCAGTGGCCAGTGTAAAAGGACTGAATGACTTATATTAAGTACAATTTTTACTATGTTTCCATAAGTTTGTTTTGGTTTTTTTGTTTTTTTTTTTGTGTGATTGTTTTGTTGGTTTTTTTTGTTATAAAACTGTATTAAAGAACAGACAATTTATGGTTTCACAATCAGAATTATCCTGACATTTGGAGAGATGGTATGAGACAGCAAACAAGAGAGAGGGGATACAAAGATTTAATATTTATTCTTGTAATTCTTGGCTCGTTTTCTCAAAGAAAAAGAAGAAAAGAACACACCAACACAATAAATGGAATTAGATGGCATATTTTCATAGTGTATTTCTCTATAAAAATTCATGTCTGATATCTCTACAAAGGCTATAAATCAACAGCATGAATTAGAAAAGCCCTGGAAGCTGCAATCTAGTTTGGTTAGAAAAGTCATTGGAATCAAAAGCAAATTCTTGGTAGGTAACCTCACTCTAAGCTGCATTTCTAGACATTAATTGGGAATTAAATGGTATATGTAATTCTTTTTGAATGGATTGGTTTAATTCCATCATAACAGGCACATAGAATCATAAAATAATAAAATGGTTTGGGTTGAAAGGTATCTTAAAGATCATTGAGTTCCAGCACCCCCGCCATATGCAGGGACAATTTCTTCCAGACCAGGCTGCTCAAAGCCCCATCCAATCTGGCCTTGAACATTTCCAGGGATGGAGCATCCTCATCTTCTCTGGGCAAGCTGTTCCGGTGCCTCACTGCCCTCACAGTAAAGGATTTCTTCCTACTCCATTCTCTAAACCTATGGTCTTGCAGTTTAAAGTCATTACCCTTTGTTCTATTACTACATGCTCTTGTAAAAAGTCCTGCTCCAGATTTCTTGTTGCCTCCATTAGGTACTGGAAGGTGTTATAAGGTCTCCCTATAACCTTTTCTATTCCAGGCTGACCAATTCTCTCAGCCTGTCTTCATAGAAGAGGTGCTCCAGCCCTCTGACCGTATTTGTGGCCCTCCCTTGGATGTACTCCAACAGTGCCACGTTGTTCTTATTTTATGGCTTCAAAGCTGAATGCAACACTCCACTCCAGGGGGGTCTCAAAAGGGCAGAGCAGAGGGGCAGAACCCCCTCCCTTGCCCTGCTGCCTTACACTGCTTTGGATGAAGCCCAGGACAGAGCTGTCTTTCGGGGCTGCAAATGCACATGGCTGGGTTGTGTTGAGCTTCTTGCCCACCAACACCCCCAAGCCCTTCTTGGCAGGGCTGCTCTCCATCCAGTCTCCATCCAGCCTGCATTTCTGATTGTGATTTTCCCATCCCATATGCCAGACCATGCACCTGACCCTGTTGAGCTTCAAGAGATTTGCATGGCCTCTCAAGCCTGTCAAGATCCCTTCCCCCCAGCATATCAGTGAATCAGGTGATGTGGTTCTGCTGAGGAGAAGATTTTGGAAAGGAAATATATTCTTTTTTTTTAATGTTTTTATGGATAAATATAAATACTTCTTGATGTAATAGAGGTCACTTAATGACACCTAGTTAATGGTATTATCTATTTATCTTTATTATGTAATGTTAAAACTCGTACTGTTGTTTTTATCCTCAATTGGCATTACTTCCATAACCATTTTGGCGATGTATTCTGCTGTCTACTTTTTACAAAGGATAAAATTCTCCCATCCATAAGGAAGGAAGGAAGGAAAAAGGCGTCCTTGAAAGTAAAGAGAATTTTCAGTCCCTTCTATCCCACAATACAATTTAGACTTGCAAATAATGTGAATAAAAAATTACATCTACACTTGTGGCCAGGCAGGCTGGCATATGTGTAAAAATTTTGAAGGAAAAGAAGTCAGCTGAGGTGTCAGGCAGAAGCTGTTTAAAAGCTGTAATGATAAAGAGGATGAAAGAGTCTGTTCTAGCTTTAATTAATGCTAAAGGGATAGAAAGCAAAATTTACATTAACATTCTGAGTAATCTTGAACATTCATTGTTTTTTGGCAGTCTTAGTCAGAAGTCTATTTGAATCTGTCATTCTTAGAAAATTGCATTATGATATATTGGTTTGATCACTTTCCTAGATCTGTTTGGCATGTAGCCATCATTTACTAAATTGCAGAACAAAAGCATCAAAAGTACTTCATAGGAAAAAAAAAAAAAAGGAAAGTGAGAGAGATAAGGAGAAGAAAAAGTAGATAAAATATACCAAGAATTTAAATTTCATATTTATATAACAGGAATATAGATCCATGTGTGAGTGATCAAATGTGACTTTGTTAACATTCAAGAAAGTCCTAAATGTACCTTATATTCCCTAATCTATCTTTAAACAAAAAGCATCTTTCATCATAACTATCAGAATGCACTTGGAAAACTTTTTGAGATTCATCTTGAAAGTTGTGCTATCAAATTGCATTGAAACATCTAAACAAACAAACCATGACTGCACCTCCTCTTTTATGTAGCAGTGATCCGACATCTTAAAGGGTTAAAAACAACAGGAGAAAAGTCCAAGTCACTTGCTGAGTTAATTTGTTTTTGCTGAGTCCATTTCTCAGTATTGATTTTTGATCTGTGCAACACATTGCAAGGAGCTGGAATTTTTGAATCTAAGCAGTTGCTTTACTTAGGTTATTCCAGCATGCAGAGTGCATATCTCCTTACAATTATAATTTGTGGTTTGTTTTCAAAAAAAAAGGAAGGAATGTGAAGTACTTCAGGGTTTATTTCATAGTAGTTGGTGGGTACCCAGGACAAAAAAAAAAAAACAGAGCTCACAATCCCAGGTCAGTCTTTGCCCAGACTTAAACTCTGGGTGAATGTACTTTCTATTACATATTACTTTAATGCTTGAGTTTGAGGCAGTAGATATAAACACAGCTACCCCCATTGTGAACCAGAGCAGTAAAATTATTCAGTGACATCACAGCCCCTTAAGGATGTCCCAGTGAGGCATTTCCTGCCTGCAGAGCCTGAGCTGGAAAAATTCAAACTTGCCTCAGGCAGATACGTACACCAGGAAAATAAATATATTATAATTTAAATTCTTATAAGATAGATCTGAACTGAATTTTTTCATGTACTCCTCCCTCTCTACAGGGACTGCTTTGTGACAGTGGAACTCCTCTCCACTGACTAAAAAAGAAATTCTTTCACTATTCTTCCTTCAATAAGGGAATATCACATGGCAGCTTCTTTAACAGCACAAATTGAGATAGCTTCATTCTGAATGCTTCTGCTCTTCTGTTTAGGGCACCTCTGTCAGAAGTGATAGATAGAAGTCCTTGTGCTCCCAAAGTAAAAAAAAAAAAAAAAAAAAAAAAAAAAAAAAAAAAAAAAAAAAAAAAGGAGCTTAAATCTTTCCCAATGAATAAAAGGCTGGAATCTATTTCTTGCTTATTGTCTCATTTCAGAGCAGGGAGCTGATTCAGCACTGCTCAGCAGATGACAATTTATGACTCCATCCTTAGCCAGAGTCAGAAACCTATATCCTGAAATCTGTACTGAGGTGCACCAGTGAATCTCCTACACTGAAAATAAGGGCCCATTCCTCTGTCTGGAATTTCTTACTTATGTTAAAAGCCTGTCAGCAGGCTTTTATAGCTCTTTGTTTTAAACAAGTATGTTTCCACTCTGTTTATTAAAAGTTCAGTTAAAAACTAGTTTCTATGCAGTCAGTACAAAAATTTATTGAAAACCTTTAGTCCCCTTTCATCAAAATAAATTATTAGAACTACATTTTATTATTCTATTCTGCTTCACAGAATAGAAGTCTCAAGTTTCAAAGAAATTAAGGCATCCTTCAAAGCAACCCCCTTATTGGGGCAGGAAACTAAAAATTTCAGGTAGCATTCAATTACAAAGTTATGCAATTAAAAGTATAGATCAGAATAAAAATTAAATTTTAGAGATAAAAGCCAGACAATAATAAAATATTAGATGACGCACTGTTAGAACATTGAAATTATCTGTGGGAGAAAAAATTAATATGATTGATATCAATTTTCACAAAATTTGGAAAGTAATCTACAGAATAGTATTAATTCTGGAATATGTCCCTCTCATACCACGGTGTAATCAGATTTATCCTTTGGTAGGATGAACTGTCAGATATTGCAATATTTATCTAATAATCTAACAGTTGTGATGCTTCCCTGAAGATGAGGTAGTTGTGCTCATAATCTTTCTCTAAATAAATTAGATCAGAGAACTGAAACCAGATCTGCCTTGTCTACATATCATGGGTGTAGCAAAGGCCATGACTGTCTCATCTTAAAGTAAAACCAAACAGAAGCAGCTTTAATCTGAAAGAAGGTAGATTTAGAGTAGATATTACGAAGAAATTATTTACTCTTAGGTTGTTGAGACACTGAAACAGGTTGCCCAGAGAAGTTGTGGATGCCCTATCCCTGAAAGTGCTCACAGATAGATTGCACAGGGCAATATGGCCTAGTAGAAAGTTCCCTGCCCACAGCCAGGGGTTGGAACTAGATGATCTTTAAGGTCCCTTCCAATCCAAACCTTTCTCTAATTCTATTTAACCATAACATTTGTTAGTCTTCAGGTAGGCAAACAATATCCTGAAATATTTTCAAAAGCCATGTGTAAATCTTAGAGCATTACATAAACTGTCCAGCACTGGTTCAAAGAGAACCTACTGCTGATATTTAACATTATCAAGTTAAAAGAAGTATCATGATGAAGAAGAATACAGTAAAATTTACCCACTTCTTAAACTTACTGCCTTATTGCTTTGGAGCACTGTTTCATACAAATGTTGCACTGAAAATAAGTCAGATTTGGGGATAAATAACCAAAAAACCTTAAACTGTATAGAATTAGCTGTTGTCTGGCTATACTGAAAGGTAAACTGAAATTGTCAGGAGTGGATGATAATTATAAACCAATTGGTGGGTGGGAGAAAGGATGTAGTATATTGCTTTCTTTTTAAAAAGTTATCCACATAAAGAGCTGGCTAGTTCAGCCTTATCAAAATGCCATTCTTTAGGATGCCAGTAACATAGCATCTATCAGCACAAAATGAGCAAAAAACTATGCTACCACGTTTTGACTGGGACATTCCTTAACACAGGTGAGCACTATGTTATATCTACATCTTAAGTTGTCCAGGGATCCTTGTTCAGGCAGAATTTAATACTGTTTGTGTGCAGACAAGGAAAATATGATTATGCTGAAGATGGAGATGGATGAGCATATTTCAAATTGTTTCTCTCTTGTTTTCTCTCACCAGGATGAGATGCATGAATGAATATTTAGTAGAAACAAAAAACAAAATTATAGGAACACATATATTTTGTCCACAGTATTTCTCTCTGTAATAGTCTCTTTGTTCTGTGCAAAGACCATTCCTCCTGTGGTTATGAGAGTAAAACAGCTAGAATCACTATGCTACTCTTAAAAATATAAACTCTGTTTATAAATTAGATTGCATAGTTCATTATTTTTCTTCTATTCTCAAGATTTTTGATGTTTATATCTGATAAGCTATTTCCTAGAATAAGGTGAAAGAATTTGAAATCTTTATCATTCTAAAAGCCATGTTATTGGAAGAAAAAATCAACCTTTTAATGTAATGTATTGTTATGACACTGTGGGATTTCTTGCTGGTAATGATCTAGCAAGATTTTGTGAACAAAGCACAAAATATGCTTTACTTTTTGTTACCACTGACTGATTTCTGTACTGTTTTCTCCTGCTGCACAAATGACCACTAATTATTATTGTATAAATATAAAGGACATTTACACCTTAGAGTAAACTTGTTGTAATTCATGAATCTCTGCAGTGAAAGTTCTCTACAAGTCAAAATATTTCCACAGCCTATCTCTTTGTTACTGGTAGAGTGAGTGTATATAATAAGTGTTCCTTTTTTATATAGCTTCACTTGAGAGGAAAAGTCCTGAATATTTGGTTTATGACTGCAGGTAAATGTTGAATAAACTACAGCAAGGCCTGCTCTGCTGGCCCCTTGCAGTATCTAGATCTTCTGTGCACAACACTCTATAAATGTTAGTGGAAAAGCAAACTGGTTTCAGTACATAAGAACTGCTTCATGCTCCTAAGAGAAGTTTGTCTTGTTTTGGTTTTTGGCATACTAACATAGTTTAGATGAAATTGTACTCTCCTGTCTTTTTTACAATGAGCTCTAAAGAGCTATAAATATGTAATAAACATTTCAAAATATGCTTCTTTATTATAGTTTGAACTCCTAGAAAGAAGGTAAGAGAAGTTTCTAGATGTCATGGTACCTTTTGTCAGGATACAATTTTGGAAGTCTATGGGACATTTTTCCAAATTATTATGTCGCTAGATATAAACTCCTTATCTCACAAGCAGACTCTTTAGGATGTCCTGATCTTTGACAACCGATAGTAGTGAACTCAAAAATTCCAGGAGTTCTAGTTACAAGTCTGTAAGGCACAGCAGGTATAGGTGAGAACAAGTCCAAGCTGTTACTAAAAGTTTACTTTGGTTTTTCTTCCCCCCAGGCCAGTACTCCATGTATGGAGGTACTATAGATGTCTTTGGAGTTGGATCCTCAAGGCACAGAGAAAATTATTGTCACTTTTGCTAGCTGAAGGTCAAGGCTTTAGAAGAGACAGAGATATCCTGGACATTAAGGCATAGCTGTGATGACGGTTTTTCCAAAGTGGCCTCTTACACCACAAGGTCAAGTTCCACAAGCTTTCTGAGTTCAAGCTGACTAATGAAGAATAAAACCAAACATAAAATTCCATACTGACTTGCTAACTGAGAACTTAAAATTTGATCATAGGATTATTATTACCCTTTTAGGAAATCTGGCAGAGTGTATATGAACCAAAGGTGGGAGGATCACTCATATCACAAAGAGAGAGAAAACAAAGTGCATAGTAAATCAAGTTGATAAACATCTTATTTAAATATATATTAATGCAAGAAATGTAAACAGCAACATCTTATGATTATGATAATGATTAAATATAAAAATTCATTATCATAATAGAAATTGCTGAAGTCACATGGTTGGAACAGAGTGATAAATTGTACATCTTGCCTAGGATGTGCTGCCTAGAGAAAAAGGAGACGTGACATAGCCTATGAGCAATATTAGCCCTTTCTTTGAGTTACCAGAGAAAAGGTATCTGCTGAAAGTCTGCATGATAACAAAATGGGAGATGAACATGGGTATGTGACTGAGGTTGCAGCTCAGTGAGAACATGCACATGAATAAGGATACTGCACACATGGTTAGGGAGTTTCCCAAAGCACAGGGCTTAGATGTAGTGAAAGGTTGAAACAACCCATCCAACCACTCGGAAACAAGCACAGTAGAATCCAGATTGACAGGGAAGTTTGGGAGTATGTTATGCATATACTTTTTCTAAAAACAGTTAAAAGGGTGACAAAATGGCATCCATAACCTGATGGTTTTCTCTAAGTGGAATGAAAAAGGGAAATTATCATGCCATTTAGATAAACATTTATAAAGAAAATTCATTAGGTTTAAAAAGGGATATAAAGATATGAGAAGAATGGAAACATGAACGAGGTGTACATATACCTTCATACATCTACTATAAAAATCTGACCCACAAAATAAACTTGTTATAACTTAGTGCCTTTATTAATGCCACAGAAGCAGACAGCCTACTGTAATTCCACTAAACAAGTTGTCTCTCAGAGAGTTAATGTGCTCTTCCTCCAAATAATGAAGAAAGGTGACATTGGTTGAAAAAAAAAAAAAAAAAATCAGCCTATTTGTAAATGACCAGCTGAGAAGCAGCTTGAAGTAGGCTTCAAGCCATCAGTCACAGCCTGTATAACAGAACTTATAGCCAAATATTTTATTTAAATTTAAAAACAAGATTTCTTAGCAAAAATAGTTAGTGAGTATTCCAAGTATTTTGAGAAGGGAAATTATACTTTCTATGAAACTTTGGACAATTTCATAGAAATTGGAGAAAGCATTTCCAAAACATTTAGGATGTGTAATTTTTGAGGAATGGTGTGAAAATCTATCACCATTTCAAAAAAAAAAAAAAGAAATGGAAAAAATCCTACCATCCTAAAAGCTTTCCAACTGCGGGGGACTGGAAAAGGCCAAGTCAGAAACCCAGAACTCACATCTGTTTTTGCCAAACTTGTGAGAACAGGTATTGTTCATATTATAAACCAGATTACTTTGTGTATTTAGCTGCAGCACAGCCTGCAGAATGAGACTAATTATCTCGCATAACTTTAAGAAACTCATTTCCCAAAGGAATGGTGACAATAAAACTTTGTCCTTACAGCACTTTGCATCTGTGAGTCTAGAAAAGGTTTATAAAATTTACCAATTAAGTCTCACAAACCTCAAGAGAACAAGTAAAGCCATCATTTACTAATTTTTATGGATGCGGCACATCCAACATACGTGACTTTTGAAAGGTCACACAAAGTCAGATAGAGTTAAAAGGGATCAAAAGATATTCTAATTTCCTGAAGGCCACTGGCAGAGGAGTGCCCAGCACAAGGCACTGTTCTGTTGCAGTTCAGAATGCTGCATGTCTGTATCCATTAAAGTGTCATTGAGATGTCTCTTGCTATAGTTCTCACTCTCTTTCTTGCTCTACTTTTTTATGCTAAAACATAAATAGTAAATTTAAGCATAGTAAGTATAATATTTTAGTCTTTCTATAGGAAAGTTAGAACAAATGTGAAATTCTTTAAATATTTGTCCAATATGGATTCATAGTGGTGTGAGAGAATAGGTAGCTTATTAGTCATAAGAATGAAATAAAGGAAGACTCTGTAAAGGGGAATTTCTGAACTAAGAATGTATGCTGTAGTAAGACAGACTTTTAAATAACAAGCATGTATGATACCCTGGTAAATGTTTACATCCCATGTCTACAATCAGAAATTTATATTTTTGTATAGCTGCTATAAAAATTTGGGGCATCTGTCTGCATCACTGAAGAATGCTCATTAACTCCTAAAATTGCCTTGTTACTGAATGCCTCAAGGGGTATTAAGTCCATCACAAAGTGACAAATTCTCTAACAGAAATCAATCTTCTTGTCTGGTTGAAGCTGCAAAACAAACAGTATCAGCCATTAATCTGGCAGACTGGCTTGTGGCCAAAAAAACCTGTTAAGCTAAGAAGGCCACATGAATTGGGAGAAACTTTCTAGGTTAAAAGAGAGACAGATATCTGGAATGGAACATCCTTCAGAAAAAGCATGGGTTTCAAGTTTCTGGTTTTCACTTATACCTATAATAAATACAGATGGAGAAAAATAATGAAGGGTTCTGTTTGCTAAAGAGAGGCTCATGGGGAGGGGAGGGGAGGGGAGAGGGAGAGGGAGAGGTCTGCTTTTAATCATGGGCCAAATTCCTCAGCTTTTTCTCACATTAAAAATGCATTAAATCATAAGGCCATCTTTTCTGAAGTCGAGTAACTCATCTCAAGGACTATAGAAACAGGATTCTAAAGTAGATATTGACCTTTTAGCCTGATATTGAGAAGACAGGTTATTTAGTGATAGCAGGAAAATGAAAGCAATTTCCCAGTCTCAATCCCTCATTCCCCTCTGTATGTGAATACATTCTCATACAGAGAAAGGCAAACTAAAATGCTGTAAAGTGACTGCAAAGTAATTAATCTTAGAGTGAAAGGATGAAAATATGAAGTACTATCAGTAATTTACTTTGCTGTAAGTAGGTTAGACACTTCCAAATCGGAAATGTTAACTCAAAGGAAGAGAAGGCAGGTAGTCAGCCACTGTCTGTCAACATCAGACTATGGCTTTGCTATCTGCTACTGCATTTCTCTGCACCAGCAAAATTATCTTGACATTTGTCCATAAACCAGTCAGAAATTATGAATATCTGAAATTATTTTTAAATTTTAACCTAGAGATTTTTTGTTTGTTGCTAGACTTAAATCTTTGATAAGATATTAACTATAAGCTCTATTGTGTTTTATTCAGCAAGCCTCTTGATTTCTAGAGACAAAGGGGTTTATAATAATTTATCTAGCCTACTCTTCTAAGGCCTTGATTTGCCTTCTAAATCACAGGTGCACATTGCCATTATCTTGTAACATCAGCTTGTTCTTCCCATGTGTTAGTGATTTGCATGTCCTCTAGATGATAGAACAGATACACCTGCATGCTGAAAGGGCTGAGTTAAAGCATTAGTCAAGGCTTATGTCAGGCTGCTCTGGGCCTCAATGCAGTATTTGATTGTAAGCACCTTGTTGTTCTGTTGCCTGAGTTATTCTGCCTCTTTCAGCAGAGCACCTTCCCTGGAGGGAAGCAGACATGTGCAGTTTGCTAGGTCACCATCAAGTCAGACAGGAGTCATAAATACCTTTAGAGAAATGAATATTTGTTCAGTACCAGAGGCTTCTTCAGGAAATTAACTTGTCTTGAGGACTTAAGTTCGTTTACAATCTGGTGTTCTGCAACGTGCAATCGTAGCCTGATTCTTCATTGGTGCAGGATAATAATATGTATTTAGTACATTGTGAATAGATATTATAAATGTATGCATATATTACATATCAATTAACTAACAAATTTTATTAAACATGTTCATATAATAACATATATTGATACTATTATTTATATATAAACATTACTCACAAACATTACTGGATATATTATCTGTTTTATATACGCATATAGATATATAATATGCTGGTTTTAGTAAACAGTCCATTCTGGTGAATCTTTGCAGTTAAAACATCTGGATTCCAAAAGGGAGGTTCAGAAGAAATATTGCACAGATTAGGATGCCAATAAAAGGATGTCTACCTCTGTCTATTGTTTGCAAAGGAAACTAAGAGTGATGAGAGAAGAAATGGTAAATGCAGAATTATGTCTTTGATAGTATTATGATTAGCACCTGGGAATTCAACCAGATATTTTAAGAGAACTGCTGATCCATAAAATCATCCTAAATAGCTCTGCTATACTAATATAATTCTTTGTAGAAAAGAAAGTGTTTCTGTGTATGCCTAAATTTCATCTTGGGAAAACATTAATCCACTATAACCTTTGTTACTCATGCTGATCATCCAAAAGAAAAAAAAGATTAATTTAATTTAAAACAACTTACCCTCAATATTTGTTTAATTTAAAAAAAAAGAAGTTGATGAACTGGCAGGAAAAGAGTAGTCTCTCACTCCCCTCATTTGTTTATGGGGGCTTTTTTTGTCATTATGCTTTATTGTTTATTTTTTTGGTTTGTGTTTTTTTTAATCCGTTCCAGAAACTGGGTTTTCCATAAAAATATTCTCTTCACCTGAGTTAGTTTCTGTTTCAAGATCTGGATTCTAAAAATGCTTAAGGACATTCCTATGGGTTCAGCAGTGACCCAACACCAGTTGTGCTAATGATCCTTCCATATCCAGAGCACGTGTCTTTAGTTGAGATTACATCCTGACCTATACACTAACACTAAAACCAGGAGAAATTAAATTTTAAAGCTGGAGTGAACTTTTTAACACTGACTCAATTAGGGGGTGTGAATTCTTGACTGATGATTACTCAAATAGACACAGCAGTATTGATATACACAGCAAAATGCATTGTATGTAAAAAAAGCGATCCAGCAAAGTTGGACATAACTGTAGAAATTCCTATTTAGAAGAAAGTGACATTTAAAAAGAAATTCCTCGCAGAAGATGCTCAAAACCAAAATCTTTTGTTGTCAGTTCATCCAGGATATAATTTCTGAGGAGTAAACATGAATACCTTGATATACTATTTATTACTTATGCATAAAACATACTGAACTAAATTGAAAAATTACCCTATTATGTTTTCAAATCCAATAGAATTAAGTAAATAAACAGAATTAGAGGTTCCTCTAGTATTTATTAGTCACCACAAAGAGGTTGATTAGACAGCATAATTACTGAGGTTTTATGCAACATGCATGTGTGTATGAGTGCATATACATACAAATACAAACACGGAGAAAGCTAGAAAAATTGTTCAAAAGGAAAGTTTTGGTCAACAAATAATAAAGAACTTTTGTGAACTAAGTGTAATGTTTTCTATAGGATTTCTGATCTTTCTTTGAGACTAGCAGGTATGAAATGTCCTTGTGTCTCTCCTTGTGATTTCTAGAGAAACACATGTTGTGTTGAACAGTTAGTTTATGGTCCCATGGTGGTGAGGAAATACTGACCAGAAAAGCTTTGTTCAGGCTAGCAGGAAGAAAGTTAAACTTTGCTTATGAAGAATACCTTTTTGGAGCAGGCTGTAAGAGTATATTATTCATCCTATGACAAAATGTAATAGGGAAGTAAATCTGAGACTCCTCACTGTCGCAGGCTTGTTCTATCAATCACAGTTTATTGCAAGAATGAGTAATGTGAAGGAAACCTCTGTTCGATGGTGGGCAGGCTGTCTGCTCTGTCACCTGTAGCAATTGTCCCCTTCAGGCTGAAGAATCCCAGAATGTTCAGAGAAGTTTATATATTTCAGTCCTGCACCAGCAGTTTTGAAAGAAGGGGACACAAATGAACATTTTCAGGCTATTTTGATATAAATGATAGCTACCAAAATCCCTAAGTAACATTGATTATTTCAGACATCACAAGATTTTATATACACATATAGTAACATGGTTCAAGAACCATACCTAAGGCAAGCATTCCAGATCACAAACAATGTATGCCTACATTATTACATGGAATTTCAAGGAGTTTTTCTGATTGGCCAAATAGAGAAAAGACAGGCACTGAAAAATACAAAAACTTGAGGACTTTAAACTTGGCTCTATCTTGGAATGTATTTCAAACAGCTCAGTGAATGGATGAAAAGACTAAAAGTTTCAAGAAAATTGTTTATATTACTGACAGAATTCAATGTTATTGTGGAAAATGCTGCTTTTTCCTCTCTGCTCTGTAAGGATGTCTTACATCCTCAGCAGGTCAGTATGTAACTACAGAAATCTTGATTAGCTGTAATAGAGCTTCAACTTCAGACAGCTATTTTTGCTTTGATTAATATCTAAAACTGATACAAGCTTTTTTCTTTTTAAATTTATATCTGTACTTTCAAATATAGCACAAGTTATAAAGCCATAAGTAGTCATCCAATGCTCACAATACATTTTGCTCAGGAAGTGATGATCTTTCTTGGGGAATTCTATTCCTTTAGACTTATTTTGATGTCTGCAGGACTAATAATCTGGATCTTGCAGCTGGGTTAGTATTTAATAGATTAAAATCAGGTCACAGCAAGCTGATTTGTTTGTCATACTAACACTCACTCTATATGTGGGATCTCCATGAATTACCCAAGTACATATTACAACTGCTTAAACTGCACTCCAGGGATTCTAACATTGCTTTCAAGTGTGGGTAGGATTCAGAAAACATTTTACACATTAAATTTTCCCTGAAATGCACTTAGCCATCTCTGTTTCACAGTTTTATCTGTATAGATGCGAAGTGAATGGCACAAATATCATTTCATTTGCTCATGTGAGCCTTCAACAAGACCTCAAAGGTACAGTTCCTTTTAGTTAAGTGTTGTTCCAAATAATATGGAAGGGAAATATCTCCTATTATGAACAGAATATATATTAATAGTCCCAACTGTCAGACATGAGCAGCTTCTTAACATTTGATGTATATCCTCTGGATTCTTGTCTTCTTGCCTTACCTCAAGGAATGCTGTGGCCCAAGTTTTATATATTTGCTTCTGCCTAAATCCTGGTTACTTGTGAAACATATGCTTATAATAGGACTCAGACATGATGCTTTTACTGAACCTCTAGCCCTTTTGAATGCCAAGTCTGTAGGAGAATAAAAAATGGTTTTCTAATATTTTTGTGTTATGACCATTATAAAAGAGCGCATAGCTTGGTGGTAATTTATGACACTACATCTGCTGAGCTACAGGAGCTTGGAAAAACTATCCTGCTAATGGTGTCCTAAACTAAAATTGTTATGCATTCATCAAGATGCAATAAATAGAAGAAGAGCTAATGCATTAAAGTAAATAGGGCTGCTGGAGATATTTATAGTGAATAACAGTATGGATAGCACTCAGATAGCTATTAATCTCACCGGGAAATCCATTTTAGTGTAAAGTTTGTAAAAAGGGAAGACTGAGAAAGCAGTACTTTGCTGCTTATGGCAGGCTAATGTAAAAATGTGTCACTTGACAATGAACTCATTTCAGAGAGCATTCACTACATCTTAAAGCTATTTCTAGATATATAATTATAATATATAACTGTGGTATATATTCCTCGTATTCCTTAGTCTTTGCTATTTCTGTCACATTTGGAAAATCAAGCTAAATCCAGTATGCCTACCACCAAAAAGAATGCTTTGGTGACATTAAAAAATAGACTTGAAATTAAAGTATTTAAGGTTGTCTGTAATTTTCTAACAAAGTTGCACAATGCAATTGTAGTAAGTGATTAACTTACTGGTTAATTACTTACTAAAATGGTAACAAGAAGCCCAAATAATGTCAGGCTTATTAAATGCTTTCTAGATTCTCTTTCATATGTGGTATTGAATAAGCCTTTAACAGTTAAATATCTCATCAGTCTTAACTAGAATTTATTGACAGCACTAAGTTGTCAGTTGTTTCACAAAAAGTGTTCACTAAGGACATCTAGTTCCTTAATCAATGTTTGCACATATATCCTTTTGGCCAAGCCAGACCTTTGCATTAAAAAATAGCTGCTTGTGTGTATATCTCAGTTTTGGTTCCGTGAATTATTCTTTCTTGCTCTCTGAGTATCATTAATACAGCCATTAAATTTTTGGTACAAAGCAATGCTTGATAAATAAAGAGTGCACCTTTCCCCCATTCTTAAGTTTGATATCCCTATGATTTAAAGTACTATGTTTGCCTAAACTCAACATTTGTGAGTTAAGGCAAGGATTCTTTAAATTTTCAAGGTTGAAGTAGGATATATATTGGATGTAATTGCTAATGCAATGATTCAAAATCCTGATCTAACAGATAGAAATAGTGACTGAAGGGTGAAAATTGACATGCAAGGGGAATAAAACTGAAAAGAACAACTATCTTTGGACAGTTGGATTGAATGCACTCTCACTAGTTTGATGATGACTTCAAGCTCCATGGTTCAATTGGTGTCCTGTAGGGAAGGAATGCCATCCAGAGGGACCTGGACAGGTTTGAGAGTGTGGGGTGTGTGTGAAACTCATGACCCTCAACAGGGTCAAGATCCAGGTCCTGCTCCTGGGAAGGGCATTCCCAAATAGAAATACAGTTTGGGTGGAGAAGGAATTGAGGTCAGGCCGGGAGAAGAACTTGAGCTTAGTGGTGGACATGGAGCTTGATATAAACCAACAACGTGTACTCACAGCCCAAAAAGCCAACTGTATCTGGGGCTGCATCAAAAGACATGTGGCCAGCAATTCAAGGGAGGTGACTTTGCCCCTCTACTCCTCTATTGGGAGACCTCAGCTGGAGTGTTGCATCCAGTTCTGGGGCTCCCAAGATGAGAAAGATGTGTGTCTGTTGGAGCGAGTCCAAAGCAAGGCTATGAAGATGATCAGAAGAGGGCTGGAGCACCTCTCCTATGAAGACAGTCTGAGAGAGTTGGGGTTGTTCACCCTGGGGAAGAGAAGGCTCACAGCAGACCACCCAGCAGCCTTCTAGTACCCAAAGGGGACCACAGGATGGAGAAGGACATTTACAACAGCATGCAGTGATAGGACAAGGGGTAAGGGCTTTAAACTGAAAGATAAATGTGGATCAAACCTATAGGCATGGAACCTTCCTCTGGTCTAAATTGCTCAGGGCCCCAACCAGCCTGGCCTTGAACACATCCAGGGATGAGACATCCACAGTTTCTCAGGGCAACCTGTTCCAGTGCCTTGCACACTCATCATAAAAAATTTCTTCCTTATACATACTCTGAATCTAAACTCCTTCCATTAAAAACCACTGTACCTGACCTCAGCACTATCAAATTGCTGATGATTTGTTGCTCTGGAGTTTCAGGCACTAATACCAGTTTTGTTCGACCAAATTTCATTTCTTTTTTACTCATTAATTTAGATGTCTCTCTTGTGACTTTTACCTGTGGTTTTTCATTACACCACCTACATTTATGTCAGACTTTTTTGCAGTTTGTGAATTTCCAACAAGGTGATAAAATACACAGGTTCACTCAAACTTTGAATGAAAAAACAGTTGTATTACAGACCATAGTGGCATGTAGTTCATGGAGCTCAAAACAACCACAGAAGGTATTTCAGTTAGTTATAAACCTTAATTATTATTAGATCACCTTGCTTTGATAAATATCTAAAGCAAGGTCCATGAAAACTTTTCAAAAACTCTTTTATTTAGTGAATAAGGAAAATTATTTTCTGGTTAAACATTGTTCTTTCCCTTCTTTTTTTCTCCTTACCAAAAAAACCCAAAACCTTTATAGAGTGAAAATTATCCTTAAGAAACAGACATATTTATTTAAAGTCCATCATCATTAAACCATTTCAACACTTTGCTGTCAAGCAGCCCAGGCAAATAATTATCTTCCAAATGATCTCATTTATAACAAGTAGGATAAATCTCAGTTGTGCATTAGTCTTCCTTTAAATTGAGTTCATGTAATCTGTTTAAAAAATACTGTAAAGTAGAAAATTTTATAATCTAGCTCAATCCCTTTAACACTTTAGTTCTCTATAAAGCTGCTATCTGAGGATGTAAAAGCATCTATAGAAATCCCAAAATCTGTCCCCTGAATCTTTCCTCATTTGTTTGTCCTCTATGACACCTCAAAATCCATAATTTGTGGAGTCCCAAAAATGTCGTGCTCTTGGGGGAAAGTCAATTGTCTTTTTTTTTTCTTTGATCCCAGCCAGGTCCATCAATTTCTTTGTGATGCTTAACTGACATTTGCTGAATGGAAATGAGCTCATGATTCCATGCACTGCATGTCCCTGAGAGCTTCCTTAGGAGTTCCCAGGGATACAGATACGCAGTGCGGGGAATGGGCTAAGTCTCTCTGTCCTTCCTGTCACATGACACTCCATTGTGTCATTAACCCTCGATTTAGATGATCACTACCTAGAAGAAATCAGCTTAGTGCAGCAGATTGTGCCTCTCCCTTGAGCAGAAGTCTGCATCAGGTGGGCACTGCTTTGCTGCTGTGCTGGAGACACAGCGGATCAAGGTGAGGGCTGCAGGACTGTGCACACCTAGGACATCTAAACCATGAGATCTTCATCTCTTTTTTTTCCCTCTATGTTCTGCTGTTAATAATATATTAATAAATCTATAAATTTACGTATAAATATATAAATATATAAATATATGCATTTTCATAAAATGGTTCTGACAGAATACAGTGACAAGTTCTTCAATCACTGAAATTATA
This sequence comes from Haemorhous mexicanus, assembly GCF_027477595.1. Lineage (NCBI taxonomy): Eukaryota > Metazoa > Chordata > Aves > Passeriformes > Fringillidae > Haemorhous > Haemorhous mexicanus. The sequence continues at coordinate 44,028,481 of NC_082342.1, forward strand.
ACCTCAATCAGTAACCAGCAGGAAATAAAATTCCAGTGAAGTAACCTGTATACTTTTATTTCTCCTTCTAGTTTAATTTAACTTCCTTATAAAAGTTGTATTAGCCAAGGACCAAGAGTTGTATGGGCAGTAACTTTGACTTTTGCCTTCTGCAGGTTTGTTTCACAAAGCTAACTGAGGCACAAGTTATAACTGTTTCATTTCTAAGTCTTGTATGTTCAAGTTGCATGCAGAACATCCTCGTTCATCTATTTCTCTTCCTGTTTTTCATTCACACCTGCACTGATTCTCTTAAGAGGTTTTTTTTTATTAAGCTTTAAATTTTCACTAGTATGTAAGACCACACTTTCTTTTCAGCCTTATTATTTTGTGCTATAAGAAGCACCTGAAGCAAGTATTATATATTCATTGAACCCTCAGGATCAAGGCATATTTCAAAGGAAATACCTGCAGTGTCATAATTTTCTATAGCTTGTTACTTTAATTCAACTATTTCCCCCTCTTTTAACCAGAAAGCTCAAAACTTCCCATATTGTGCAAGGAAATCTCAGCCAGTGCACACACAGGGTTTCAAAGGAGCTGTGTGTGTGCATCTGTTGTAAATACAGAGAATAAATCAGAAGCTGATAGTCTTAATTTAGTAACATAGCAAGCTTAATTGTGACTTGATTGGCATGACAGAGACTTGTGATAGTTCTCATGCCAGTATTATTCACACAGATTTATTTTTTTTTCTGTACAGACACATAGAGAAAATGGAGATAAAATGTTACCCTACATGTCAAAACTGCATGCTGGTGTTCTCAGGTCTATAAAGTGTTCAGGGAAACATATATGTTTTCAAATGTATTCATATATACTCGTTTATGTTGAATGACTGTATCAAAATTAAAATAGATTTAAGCAAGCATTTCATTTAAATGGACTTTTATTAGAGATCTACCAAGAAGCTTAATGAGAGGTTTTTTATGACTAGCTGTAGTGGTGTAAGAAGGAAGAGACAATGATTATTATGGAAAAAAGGGGTGACAGCAACAAAGCAATGACAGTGAACATCACTGTGGCATTCTTCAATAAATCCAGAGTCCAGATCTTAAGAGAAGTCTGAAGGACTTAAGCAATGAAGCAAAACCACAAAGATGAAATTATTCTTATGCAGGGAACTCACAGGATGTGCAGTAAAACCAGCTTGCTGGCCCATGAGCTTTTCTTCATTGATCTCAAAAAAACAAAGACTTCAGAATGTGTAAACAAGCATACTACTTTAGAATAAGTATAAAACTGCATACATCAGGAGAATCAATAAGAATATCACTTTATTAAGAAAACCATTAAAAACTAGCAAGGAATAGCAAGTGCAAAAAGTAACTCCACACGTATATAAGCATTGAGAGAAGGAACAAAGAAAACTGAATGTTTCAGTTCAGCAGACAGGAAAAGCAATAACAAGTTGCTATGGAAAATCTTAAATATTTAATGTATTTATTCATTCAAATGAGAAAGGAGAGACTTCTGGATATAGCAACTAAAAATCTAAAAATAACGAGGTTGGAAGTGAAAATAATCTGAAAGGGAAGCAGCATGCATGTTTGTCTCAATTTTATTCATCCCTGAATTTAGGGATATTAATTCCTATCCAGTTAGGGCCAGTATTGAATTGCCTTATGCCAGTGCAGCCATTCCTCCAGTAAAGGAGGATGTGGAGGTGCAGCAGCTCTTCAGAAATTCTTTCAGAATGACCAAAATCCAGCCATGATAATGTGAATCACTGTGGCAGACAATCCCTAAACTACCATGTGTGAGTACGAACACTGTTTTCTAGGTGGGAACTAAACCTTTGCTTCCAGAATAATGGTTCAGCCTGGAAAAGTTACTGTGAAACCTTGTGGAATGTGTATTGGTGCCAAACACTCTCAAGAGCTCTCAGGAATGGTTAGAAGCAGATGAACTGGCTGCAGGGGTAGAGGGCTAGCCCAGGTAGATCACAAAGCTTCCCTATAGCCTTTTATTTCTGGTTTTCTAAACATCTTCTTTTGATATACACCCATTTGTTGTTTGCAATCTAAAGGGAGGCTCTGCAGCTCATTGTATGTAATTCTCTGACAAGAAAAATGCAAGCAGCAAACTTCTCAGATCGAATCAAGGTATGATCCAAACTATTATTGCTTTTACACATGCCATCACTCATGGTATTCTAGCCCTGACCAGCTGTGCATCTGTTCTTTACACAGTCGTCTAAAAAACATCTGGAGTGCCATAACTGTGTCAAGGTTTCAGTGTACTTACTGCTAACAAAAGGTGAGAGACACAGGGTTGTTCTGAATAATCTTTAAGACTGGTTCCGCTCCACATGAAGTGTATTTTAATAATATTGGGTATGAATTGATTGTTTTACTAGAGAATGTTCATGAACACAAAAAGTTCATTAAAAAGTGCTTAGCAGTGTCATTTTTCTGCCGTTAACAATGCAGTTAGAGTTCTAGCTTTTATGTCTTCTGAGGGAAAAACCTTCTTCACTGTATTTTTAAGCATACTGAAAAATCAAATGCTCAAGCAGAAGCAAAAATTTTCTCCATACAAGACAAAGTCAAAAATGAACCCATTCTAAGAATAAAACAGCCCAAAGTTAATAAAGAGCAAGTCTTTCTTATTCCATAACTATTAAATTAAAAACATGTTTTAATTAATCTCATCATATAATTAAATATTTGGCTCCATTAATTAAACTGTAATTGCATGTAAGATAAAGCAGAACTTACATGTAAATGCTTTGTAAACAGTGTGTGTGCCTTGTTGGGAGTTACTGTCAAGGTTCCATAAAGAACACAAGGATATCAAATAAATATATCTCAAAGGATTTAATAGATTGTTTTTTCAAGGCATATTAAACATCAAAGGTCACCTCTATTTAAAACAATTATATTATTTTCAGTATACTTTCACTAAAATTTAAAATGTCTATGTGTTTATAGATATATATATATTCATGTGATGATGCACTTTTGTATATTATGTAGTTGAAAGGATTTTTTTTTGTCATTAAATTTTACTTTTATTCTAGAGAGACTAGAACTTGTACTTTTATACAACTGAAAAATGGATGGGAGAAAAGGTTTGATTTATGTATTAGAGAAAAATGAACCATTTTACTTTGCTACTATTTCATCATTATTTAATACAAAATTTTTATGGTAACAGTGTCAAAAGCCTTAACTGGGAAATCCCCTCTTATCACACTTCCAGGAAAGTTCATTTATGGGCAACATGAACTTCATTATTCAAATCACAAAGTGGTTGTATTTGCATAGGCTTATTTTTACTTTGCAATCTGGTTTTACATTCAGATAGTTTCAAAGATAGCAGTTTTGTCATAGGCATCCCTAAGAGCACAAGATTTAGATTTGATATGCATGGAAAAATACAAATAAGCAAAAGACTTATGGGAGAGCTGTCTTACATCTGAATATTTCTGAATTTCCTTTTGGAAAATTTATGCAGATATCTGCATACATTTTATCTTCATGGAAAGAGGAAATATAAATTTTAAAAAGCATTATTGGGGGGGAAAATATTTACTTATTTATTTTTAAGGAGTTTATCTCTTATTATGGCTGTTGCCTGGCATCATTTTTTGCATACCAAGTACTGGAGGACTACCTGAGTACTATTGAGGAGTTTCTAATGTTTCTTTAGATCAGTATCTGTGTTAAAGGAAAATAAAATTCCTAACTAGGCTATCCACAATACATAATTTGTTTAATTAATTATGTGTTTCCTTATAAGTAAATTATTTTCTAACATAGCATCCATCGTTCTACTGCAGCAAATAGCTTCAAAACACAGACACAATACAAATTCAATTTCACTCAAGATAAAAAACACTGGGTTTTTCTGCTGCAGCAGGGCCAACTGGATCTGGTTGCCTGGGACCATATACTAAAGGCTTTGAATATCCCACAGCTGGGAGACTCTATCATCTCTGTGGTTTACCTGTACAAGCATTCAGCTACTCTCACAGTGAGAAAAGTGTTTCCTGCTCTGAAAAGGAAACTTTTCTATCTCAGTTTGTGTGCATTGCCTCTGTCACTAGGCACCACTAGAATGGCTCTCTTTAAAGGCTTCATCCTCTTTACACCTCCTTTCCAGGAATTAATACAGGTCTCTCAGCCATTTTTAATGGGAGACATGCCCCAGAAACTTCCTTATTTTTCCCAGTTCCTTGCAGAACTGTCTCCAGTCTGTCCATGCCTGTCTTGTACTGAGGATTCCAGAGCTGGACACAGTCCTTCAGCTGTGGCCTGCCTAGTGCTGAGCAGAGGGGAAGGATCACTTTCTTCCACATTGTGGCTTGGCTTTGCCTAGTGTAGCCCAGGATAACACTGACCCTTTTCATGGCAAGGGCTGCTGCTGGCTCATGCTCAATCTGGTGTCCACCCGGATGCCCAGGTCCTTTTCTTCCCAGCTGCTTTCCATCCGGCTACCCACCAGCATATGGGGCTATGGTAGCATAATTGAAAGTCCACAGTTCCCAGACCTTTTGCAAATTCAGTAAGAACATGCAGATAGATATTAAAATTTAATCATAGAATATGCACATGTATACAGAATACTTTGCTTTCAAAGATCAAAAGCATCAGTGTTTTGTGAAATGGGATTTAATAAAGGGCTGAAAGGAGTTTTTCACCGTGGTATTAATATTAAAGTTTCTACCTTAATTCTACTGCACATTAATACTTTTTTCTCAATTTCATCAAAACCCACAAACAATATATATTTCTAATTTATTGTAGAGTGCTTTTTTTCCCCCCTGAACAGTGCAAATTCCTGTACATCAGAAAAACTATTAAATACTTTTGCTGAAAAATCCATGGCAGTAGCAGAACATCCCTGAAGGATGTTCTACTTGATAATTCTCATGGGTCCCTTCCAACCTGAGAGATTCTCTGATTCTATGATGTAGTATATTGTGAACACTAAAACCTTACCAAAACTGGTATAGTCCAGTCCTATTTGACTGGGATGTCCTTCTGCATTATGTGTTGGTATAGAACCCTTTCTGGGTGTTCCAGGTTTCTGGTTTTTACTCCTAGTGGCTATTTATCAAATAAAAATCAAGTGAGAAGGGCTGGCATTGGATCATTCTCCTTCATCCTTTCCCCAGCATTATCTGTGGCTATTGCTCCTCTTGTTTTCCTTGTATCAACTTCCTTAGTGAACTTTAGAGAGGAGAAAGCATCCTGGAGACCTTCAGTAGGCATAGCTCAAGCAAGGCAAGACCAATAGAGTGGCACTGGAACCAATGCTGTAGCTCTGACTGTCAGACTGTGACAGAGAGAGGATTGTTAAATCTGCAGCCAGCATGATATGGTTGATGAGCCAGAGGAAAAGTGAGTTCAGTGTTCGTTTACTCTGCATTACTCTGCTCTAGTGTTTCCCTGGGACATGTACATACACACATACAAGTTTTTCATTCCAGAAAATCCTCTAGTAGCAAAGTTATTGACTGATCTTCCCTGTACTAAAAGCTGAGCATTTTTACGTGTAAGATACACTAGTAAGTGCAAAGTGTTCCTATTAATAATTTAAGCTAAACCATACTTGTCAAAATAAATGAATGAAGTACAATTCACACTGCCTTACTCTATATTATTTTGTGTGTTTACTTCATGTCTGTTTTAGAAGCGTGACTAATCTCTCTGTGGTTTAAGGGAATGAGCAAAAATGTCTGTTATGTGACTCCAGAAGTTACTAGTTTTGCAGCCAGCAACTCATGTACCAATTCCAAAAATAAAATAAAATAAAAATATAAGATAAAATCTACATTTTTGCATATATTATTGTAAGTGTTTGGTTCAGAGCTTTGGTCATCTAAGATAATTACCAGATGTAAGAATGTTTTTTTCCCTGAAGGCACTCTCTGCATTTGGTACTCATATGGGTTTAAAAGTAAAACAATAGGTCTCAATACCCATCAGTATTTCTGTTGGCTAATAATGTGTTCACAGACACAAAAAATGAGGCAAGGAGTGAGTGGGAAAATTATCCAGATAATTAAAATTCTGTAGAAAAAAAAAGGATTGAGCCCAGGCTGCATTGATTTCTGCAGGTGCCTCCCTTACTGCTTCTCTTTTAAAAATTGGTGTTCAGCAATGCAGGAAGTTGGAAGATATGTTTATTATGGAACTGAATTAAATTATACTGTCTTTAAACTACTTAAAGTTTTCATCATGGTGTCATTCTGAAGTTATGTAATCCTTCACACTGGTATCTGATGTGTTGGTGATCTTGACTCAACTGTAAACTAAGAAAATTACCATTTACAAACAGCACACTCTTGAGTGAGTATTGCCATGTTAAAACAAAAGAATAAATTTCATACCATCAATTTAAAATAACGATGATGGCAGACATTTAAAGTCTCATTCCTTATATGTGTTTTTGCTCTGTTTCAACCACATGGGATTTTTTTGCTCCTAGAGTTATTTTTTTCTGCTTAAAAAGTATCCTAATAATTTACTTTGATGATCTGTTCATTGTGCTCTCTGACTTAAACAGTCTCCATTCTGACTCTCTTGTCATAGTAGAGTCTGTGATTTATCTGTTTTCATATCCCTAAAGATACAGCCTTAACTGAGTGGTCTCTTGCATAATCAGACTGGCTTGGAGTTCACTAAATGTAATCTTACACTGTGTATCTCAATTAATCTTGCAGACTGTGGCTAATCACATCCCCACCAGGCAGGCTCACATATCTCACCAAGCTGGATTATTAAAATCCATATTTCACGTTAACAGCCATGTGTGTGAGATTAGTTTCTAAGTAGTAATGCACCTGCCATAAATACCTCATATCTGGTATCTTCTGAAATACTGCTGCTGTCATCGATGAAAAAGCATGATGTGCATTCAAAACTAGTTTATGTTTCTTTTTTATGGGCAAGTGATTTTTTTCTTGATTCCTTTGCTTTGTTCTGATATATCTGAAAATCTATACAGCACAGACTGCAATGAAGACAAAACCTGGGAGAAGATATATTCTGGAAGGTCGGATAGAAGAATATGATTATATTAACTTCGTTCATTTTTTATCTTTTCAAGTAAAAGCTTAACTGAGAAAACCTGCATTAGTTTAGGTTCATACCATTTAGACATACATTAAGGGCTAAATTCAATTTTACAGCAAAACTTTTAAATCTGGAGTAACTCCACTAAGCTCAGTTGACCTAGAAATTGCCTTAGCATTGTCATTTTGCTAATTACATCCTGGGATAAAACACTTTCCATCCCATCAGTAGACTGTTAGCAGATGATCCAGACACTGAATCTTGGAGTTTCAAGTCTCTTGGGTCTTTAAAGGCAACTGATGCTATACTTCAAGCTCAATACTTTTAAAGGGAAGAATTTCTGTTTAACTCCCTGTATTCCTCAATACAGTTGCTGCACTAATGCCTGGGATTTGCAGTAAAGACCAAGCAGACTTTTCTCCAAACATTGCTTAAAAGTTGTCTTTGGTTTAAGAGGACATAAGAAGAGTTAAAAATATACAGCTACAAGTAAATAGGCTTTGCACAGAATTGCTGAATGTGATGATGCTTTGCTTAAAGGAAATAAAGTAAAGTAGCATGTTTATTATTTTCCTAATGCATTGCTCCTTAATTTAACTTCTCATTCCTGTGGGAGTGTGTCAAGGTCTCTCTGCATTCAGGCATGTAGTGTTTGTCTCACAGCTGTCTGGCAGAGACATCTCTGGCTGACTCTTAGGATTGATGGGCACCATCCCTGACCTTTCACAACTTTCCAGGCTTCCTGTCAGGTGAATGCTTGAAAAGCCTCTGCTTGGAGCTCACAGATTTTTGACAGACAAAACTGCTGTTCTGGTGATTTACAGCCTGATTGCTCCATTTTTTCTAACGAGCAAAAGCTGGTTTAGAGCAGCTACATTTCACTGGCGTGTTCATTGATCAGTGTTGATGTATAGCCCTTGGAATTTTAATGCCTGGAGGAGGTAGGGAGGCAGTGGAGAAGGAGAGGAGCTAGATATGCCAATCACATTCTGGGGTCTCGTTCAGGACCATATAATAAAATCATAAGTTTACTAAAATATGGTAGGCTGTATCAGAAGACTCATCAAACCAAATTTACGCAGAATTTTCCTGTAAGAATCTCTCATTCAAATGTAGATGTAAACTGACAAAAAACATAGTCTAAAGGTTTCTGTTTACAGGGCTTTCAAATGTCCTTCAGGTCTATCTGCTACTAAAAAACCATGCTAAAATAATTTTGTTTTAAGATTTTAAAATTGTGATAAGAATGAGATTATTGCAAGGTAGCAGAAAAATAAATTATTTTAAAAAAAATTCATTACCAGTTGATGATCATGCATATATTCAGCAGCATAATTTCAAAAGTATAGTTCAAATATGGTGGACATAAGAAAAATGGTGGATGTAAAGGAAAAGTTATTGGAAAATGACAGTCACTTTTGAATTATACATGCCCAAGTCAGAAAAAGCAGCTGATTGTGCCATACATCACATATGTCACAGTTACAATTTTGAAGTTTCATTTCAGAGTGTGTGCTCCCTGTTATACTGAATTTTGTGTAAGAGTAGTGATACATTTCTAAACTTTGCCAAACACTGGTTTATTTTTAAATTACAAGTGCATCACAAGCTGAAATACTTATTTGGATTTATTGTTGCTTATCTTTTGAAAACCTTCATAAGAAGTCATATCAGTCACAAATTGCTGCTAATGTTTTGAAGCCATGACAGAGAGTGGCAAAATGCTTCAAGACAAATCAGACACCATGCTTCTGGGTAACTGCTGAATGCCCTCCAGAGACACACAAACAAGAATTAGAAATATGCTTCAAGTCCTGAGGTCAAATGCTTTACCTAAGAAGTAAATTATCCCCTAGAGAAGTGCTGCTTTGAGAGTTTAATTTCTTGTAGGCACTAGAAGTAAGTAAGAAGAAGTAAGGAAAACTAAAACCAGCAAAAGCAATCCAACCTTATGCAACCACTGACATAAAATACCATAATATTGTCAAAAATATAGCAGTTCCTAGGAGCCTGTTGTGCTGAGCATTTTACAAATTCAGAGCAAGTAACTCTTGCAAAGACTTTATCACCCCAAAGTCTGTAGTCAGCAGGAGAGCAGACCAACTGCCTAATGCAATTGAGAATGATAACAGCGTGGGGTTTTCAGATCTGGACATAAGTAATTGAAACCACATATTTATAATTTTTATACAAATTATTCTGAAATACAGATTTTATGTGCCTCCTAGCCAGCTACTCAGGTTTTTCCATTTCTTTATAATATATCTGTCAAGTTATTATTTTATTATTTTGGGTATTTAAAACCTGAAATACACTGTGGTGATGTTACAAGCTGTTAGGTCTCTGATCAGTGCTGGATTTCAGATGGAATAGGTCACAGCAAAGTAACTGAGCACCCTGACCAAATAGGTGCATGTGGCGAAATTTGCATAAAGAGCTGGACTGGTATTGGGACTAAACACATTTTTAATCTTAAGTGTCATTAATGACTATATTCAACTGCACATAAAGGTGATCTTGTTTCCTTCTCTAACAGTTTTTGGCTGTTTGGTTGCAGAGAGCTGACCATGAAATTCCCTCTCTGGATTTGATACCCTTCTACCTGCAGAGCATGATAAATTATGTTATCAGCATCAAATCAGTGTTAACCACTGTTTGAAGCAGGGAAAAATAGTACTTTAAAGTTTTAAATTTAAAAAATTTTAATTATTAAAAGAATTTTCATACAGTGACTGCCTTAATTTGCATGAAATATGTGAAGACTTCTAGCATTTTCTTCAATGTACTGCATTCGTTTGCTTCAAATTACATATAAGGCAACTTAACAGAACTAAATATTCTGCAGAACAATTATATTTCCAAATATACACTATTTAATTGTTAAGAAAACTGTGTTCAGCATAAGAGGAGATACTAGTGCCTGAGGAAGAAAGGGCTAAATTCAAAGACTGTTTCTTCACCAGCAAAATGTTTTTACCCACAATACCTTCTGAATGCCTTATAAGCCACTTTCAAGTAACAGTTTCCCCTTGCACTTTCAAAATATAGATTGTCTAGCTTTAGCTGGAGATAGAGGAAAGAGGATTGGATGTGCTAAAGGTTTGCAGCAAGGAAGCAGAAAGAAATGTTAGGGTAAACCCCAAAACCACCTACAGCATTCTCAAAAACTGCCACTCAAATCTGTACAGAATAACAGACTTCCCATCACCAGGGAGCTTGAAGAGACAATACAGGGGTCCTACATTTTGCTCTTAAACTGCTAATTTCTATGGAGAAAATTAAGTGAATGTGTGAGAACATAAATAAATTTGTGTTTCTTGAATAAGTGAATAAGCTGGTTTTGAAAAGAATCTAGACTCCTGCATTTCCACATTAATGCCATTACCAAGAAGCTTTCTTATTCTCTCTCCTCTGCCTGAAGAATTCTCAATTAATTAGATAGAGAAGATTTGATCAGAAAACCTGAGGGAACCAGTCCTGAGAACAATGTGTGCTTCATGTATAGGCTGTCTGGCTGAACAGGAGGATCAATTTCCCTACTTGAATCTGAATAAGAAATTCAGGAAATTTGAAACTATTCATCTTGTTCACAGGTAGCTATGTCTTCTCTTCAAATCCAGAATACTGCCTTCCTAAAAATTGTTATCAAAGCATTCCAGCAGCTCTGCCATTTTCTTTACATCATGACTTCACAAAAGATAATGGAGAATTTTCTGGAAACAGGTTATCTGTTGTTTTTTTCCATGTCAGCCTACTAATACTGTTTAAAAAGCTGAGTCCACAGAACACACACCTGCATGATTTCTGATCTTGATTTGCTGTGCCAGTAGTTCTCTTGTCCTGGGATTAAAATATCCAATGCTATGTTATTTTAATAAAAGCTGAGGTGACAAAGTTAGCACCTGTGTATTTGTTCACTCCACCTGCTTGCTCTTGTCTTATCTCACTGCAGCAGCAAAACTCCATGTGGCCACCATTAGTGAAAGTACTGTCTTCTCCACAGAGGTTTAAATGTTATTCTTTACTTGAGAAGAAAAAACATTAAAAAACATTGAATCCAGACATCTGCTTTTACAAATTATTTTTGCATTCTAAACAATTTTGCACTTGATCTTCCTCTTTCAGGTCAAGAAAGGATAACCTACTGACGTAAATGAGGATAAATCTTTGTAATACCAGAAGAAATATCATAATATCTTTAAGAAAAAAAAAAAATCCCCCCCTCCCAGTCCCTGTAGAAAATGGAATAATTATTTTATCCATCATCCTTAAGAACTTGATTATTTGAAATAAAGGTTAGAAGAACTGCTTAAGAAATGTCCATGTGTAATTTTATCAATGGCTGTAAATGAATGTGAGCAGAAAGCAGATGTAGTTAAAAGCATGACTGGTGCTGCAAACAGTAGAGTTACATATCATCAAGGAATCACAGGATCATGCCATCATCAAGACATCCTGAGAGAGATCTCAGGAAGTGTCCAATCCAACCACCTGCTCAGAGCAGGATCAGCTCTAGGGACAAACCAGGTTACTCAGGACATTTTATCTAGTCAGGTCTTCACAACCTTCTGTGATAGTGACTCCACAGGATTTTTGTCCAAGCTCTGTCACTGCTGGACCTTCCTTCTGAGTAGAAATTGCTCCCTATATCCACTCTGCACTTCTGTCTCATCAATCTGTGTCCACTTTATTTCACGCTCCCACCCAACCCTCTGTGAAAAGTGCAGGCTCCATCCATCTCCCCCAGAACCTCCCACAGCCACTTGGCTTCCTGCTGGGTCATGCCTAAGCCATCTCTCCTCCAGGTGGCACAAGCCCAGCTGTCCCAGCCTCCCCTCACAGGGCAAATGCTCCAGCTCCTGCCCTAATATCCATTTAGTTAGTTAATGTCTTCCTTATAGAGGAGGGTACAAAACCAGACCCAGTTTTTAGGTGGATTGTTACAAATGCCAGGTCGAGAGGGAAAACCACTTTTCTGTGTCTTCTGGCTCTGCCCCTTATACTACAGCCCATTCTCCTTCAGTCATTTTTGCTGCCAAGGCCCTCTGAGGGCTCATGGTTACCTGAAAGCTGCTCCCCAGTCTGAAGCTCTTGTGTAACCAGGATACATCAGTAAAAAGGAAAATCCAATAGCTGACTGTTTTTGTCTTCACTTTGAATAAGTAAAGGCAAGCAAGTTCAAATAGTAGATTACTAGGATAGTATTAATTAAAAAAGGCAAAAAATGCAATGGGTTTTTTTAAAGAATTGTAATAAAAATATATTGTCTTGCTATTTGTGAAGCAGTTGTAACCCCTGACTCTTCTCTAACACCATTAAACTTAAATGTTAGTCTTGCAATTATGCACACTAACAGCATAAGAAAGCCTGCAGACACAGAATTATGTGACTCCATTTAATACATGATTGCTGAGGCATGTAAAAGTGTGTGTGGATTAAGCCTGATAGGACCTAAATGTCTTGAACACGTGGGAAGGAAAGAAAAAAAAGTTAATTTCAGCAAGCTTTTATAGAGCTAAACACACAGAAGTGTCATCCATGTCCATGCCACCCTACATCATCCTTCCTGCACCCCAATTTCACAGGCTTCCGTCATTTCTGCTGTCAGAAGTGGAGCAGAGTTGACATCTTTTCTCTCCTTGTTACCATTGCCACTCAGAACAATATTAATCCTAAACTGATCTTTGAATTTTGTGTACTTGAAGTATAAGCTGCTCCAGAAAAGTACACCAATAGGATGCATGTGACCTGTGATTCAGTGGAACCTCTCAGGACACCTTGTCTGTGGCCTAGTTGTACAAGAGCTGTTTTGCAAGATCATTATTCGGAGCGGTTGCAGTTTCAGTGTACTAAAGGATGTGGAAACCCAGGGCACTGGGAATATTTCTATGCCTGTTCTGGGGTGCCCTGACCCCCCAGGGGAGCACTGACTTTGACCCTCATTCATGGGGAAAGTTCCCCAGACTTCAAGATAAAATAGAATCCACGAAAGTGTGAAATAGATTGTAGAGAGTAGTGTAGGTGTATCACTTGGTGAGAAATTGAGGTTTTGGGATTTTTAGTATGTTGTGGATGGAACCAAGATGGAGGGCATGGGGTGCCATTCTGGGTTTCTTCTTCATGCTTCTTCTTCCTTCTTTTTCATGGGTTTGGGTGATGTTTTGTAATTGAGCAGAAAAGTCTGCACTGTGGGCATCGAGGGATCAGTTATTGGGTTAAAAGGGCAAATAATCCAGGTGTCAGTTCTTAATTGGACAGTTTAGTCTTGGAAGACCTTGTAACAAGAGATAGTTAGCCATTTTGTGCCTTGCTAATGCAAAGCTGCCAAACTCCCAGTAGTGAGACTGTTTTACTGATAAGAAATAATAAACACCTGAGTCCAAACACTAATTACTGTCTCAAGTGCCTTCGATCCAGACCCAGAGAAACCGACCACTGGAACCACCACAAAAAGAGAGATCTTACCTTCACTGTCAGCATCATGTACATTAAAAGCAGTTTCTCTTTTTCCTTCTGGCTTGGTATCATCTCAATTTTCCTGTTCCTATCAGGTTTGCATCTCCTGCTACTCTTGTTCATTGCTTGTCTTCACAAATTGTCCCCTTCTGCCGTGCAAAGGTCCTTGGCTGGTTGACCTTAATGAAGATCTCAACTCCCTCATAACCATAGACTCTGCATTTTACTATAAATATTAAATTAGCTATTTGGATTTATGTATATTAAGTGTACATTAAGCAGAGTAGTATGAGGTAACATGGCTTATATATTTGGTACGGAGGAAAAAATGAGATCTGCTGTGTGTTTCAAGGAACTACATTTTCAAAGTGTAATGCTACAGATACTTCTGAATCCCCAAAGACCATCTTTAAATATTTTTCTGTTTAGACTTTTCTTGGTCTTACAGGACCTGTCAAAATGATGTAGTATGTATTAGTCTTGCTGTTCCATAGACTTTAATAAAATTCACATTACGCACTATGTTCTGCTTTTGCTTTTAAAAAGAAGAAAAAGTTCATCAAAAGTATCTTAACAAGTTCCTCAAATATTACTTTTTAATTTTTTTTCTGTTATTATAGACAGTAAATCACTTCTTAATGGTTTTTATTAACATTCTAATGCTATATTCTCTGGAAATATAAAAAAATGAGAATGTATTTTTCTCTTTTAATTTAATGAAGAGGCAACTTCTGAACTGGTTTCCTTTTATTATCATGGCTAGAAGCATATAATTAGAACCCCATAAACATTACTGGCATAAATGCTTTATTAAAATAGAGACAAATATGCTATTTTTTAAGGAATTAAAAACTCAAAATATTTTTAAAATCATATTATAAACAGTCTTAAATACACCAAAAATGCAAAAAAACCCAAAAAATTCTAACCAAAACCAACCAACCAAACAAAACCTCAGACCAAAATACACAAAAAACCCTCTTCTGTTTTCCTTCTCATTTTAGAACTTGATATATTATGTGTAATTTATTTTACCCATCTTTACGTTTCCACTTCTGAAGTAGTCATACTAATAATTTGGGAAAAAATAACTTCAAGAATAAAATTAATCCTTCAGTGGGAGATTAATTATTCTCTTCACCTCAGATGTATTTATTTTCTTTCACTGTACAAAATGTCTCTGAGTGATTTGCTTGATGTAGACACCTGCACTTGACTGTGTGGATCCCATCCTATTGCCTTTATACTTTAGGAGTCATGTGTAGTCACTCCAAGTGCTCTTAATATTTTAATATTACAGGGTATTCACTGTTTATCATAAAATGTAGTTTTAAAAAGTCATCACTTATCTATAATACCCACATTGCAAGTAGCATTTACAGTCCCACATTGCAAGTGGCATTACAGTCAAACAGAGATCTGAAGATGCTTTTAATGGTAGAATTTTTATCAAAGAAAATCATGCTGGAGAAAAGTTAGTAATTTCTCCTTTTGGAGTTCTTTAATAGTTTAAAAAAAAAAATTTGAGATTTAGCAATTTGATTTTTTCATTATATCATTTAATTTTAACCACTGATTTTCTAACCATCTACTTTCTAGCCCTGACTGTAAGAAATCCTTATGTCATAACTACACTTCATTGACTTTTTTCCTTATTTCCTCCCTGAAGTCTTTGTAAGGTGAAATACAAGAATTTTGTGTATTTCTCAGGTATTCATATAAGAGAGACAGGATTTGCCAATATGAGATCTGCCATTATCCATAGAAAATTCACTGTGCATTGTATGACAACACATTTCTGATTTGGAAACATTGTATTTCTGTTCAAACCATTGTATTCCAACTCATTAGACTCTCTCAGTAACAGAACCTGCAACAAAAGACTAACTTATTCTATAGTTTCATTTCTGAATATTATTGCTAACATTTAATTTATACATTTGTATCCAAAATTATTAATAGACTTCACAAATAAAAGTATTTGAATTGAATGTTTCAGTCATACATTGATCTCATGGTTACTAAAAAAAGTATATGAATTAAGCTGTAGGAAACTAGGATATTTTTTCCCTATTTGGTGTTTTTTTTAATGTTTTATTAACTGGTAATTAGCTACGGTTTATTGTTATTTGAAGGTAATTAATCTGAAGGTGAAATCTTGGACACACATAAGTGGGGGGAAGACTGAAGTGAAGAGTATTTTTCAGCCTACACTGGAAGAAAAAAATTACTTTTACAAAAGTGGCAATATGCCAGCTTCACTGATAAAGATTGGTAATTAACTTCAACAGCAGCCTGCACACCTGCTTCAGAAAGTCTAAGGGTGTAAATCATTATCTCCTGAACTCCCAAGATTTTAATTTTGGTTTTCTTGTCTGGGACCCCAAACTCAGCACCACAGGGACAGATTCTGAGCACTACTATACTTAAATGGACCAGAGATCTACCATTTCTTTGAGAGAGGAAAACATCCTGCTGTGTATGAGGTCAGATGTTTCTCATAGGCCATAAGTTATTCTAGTGCTTAAAATAATTTTGCTGATCAGGCTTTTAAACTGATGAAGTGAAAATAAGTGCACTTCTACAAAACCCACAGCAACTTTTTGATATCTAGGGAATATACACTGTGGGTCAAAAAGAGCATTGGAAAGCTCCTACCTGTGATATAAATTACAAACTTAGCAGCCTCATTTAGTGTTGTCTGTCATTTTAATGTAAAGATTTGTGAAGTTAAAAATGGAAAAAATTGGTTTTTAAAAACGGCTGGGTTTATGGTTGAAATGAAAAGACTCAGTATTTTAACTGGTCTCATCATAGCCCAAAACACACTACACTGGCCTTTTTGTGATATTTGCCATGAAGATTAAGTATGCACTTATTTTCAGTATGGAAAATATATTTATTTGTTTTTCCATGGAGACTAATGGAGTTTAACACATTTTCTTGTGAAAAATTTTAAGATTAGCCCAATATTACAAATGATGAAGCTGAAGCAGAGAGAGGCTAATGGATTTTCCTGTTATTGGAATTAACCATAAAAGCCAGTCATTATTTCAATGCTCACTGCTGATCTTAGAGTGTATTTAAACATTTTTTTTACACAAACCATTGATGCTGAAAATTGAAAAAAAGCCTGAAAATTTCTAAAAGGCAAAGCTAGGAAAATGTTGGTAGTAGTAGTAGTGGGTAATTTTAAAGAAAATTTCAAAACTACTATATAGCTTATTGCCCTTAATTTTTTTTTAATTCCTCCAGTAAATAAATTTGCTGTCTTTTGTGCTGCTTCTTGCCCATACAAAAGCAGTTTCACAATACAGAGCTGGCATCTTTCCTCCCAAAAACGGAAAACTAAACCAGAAAGACTTCAATGTGGTGTGACTCATATTAGAAATTTTGAAACAATTCTTGTGTCTTACTCATAGAACTGAGTTGTTTTTTCCTTGTTGTATTGGTTTTGTTCCTTTTTCAAGCTGTTAAATCTAAAGTCATTAAAAGTAAAGGTATTTGTCACTAACAGTGACCTCTGATCTCCTTAAGGTCCTTGGATTTTCAAATAATTGAATATCAAGAAGTTCATTATTATTTTGAAGACCATTTATGCTGCTTCATCTCTAAAATTAGTTAAGCAAGGTTTATCCATCTTGTCAAATGCCTAGAGTTTGAGGGAAAAGAGGTGTATACTTAGGTAATAAAACAGTATATTTGGAGTTAAAGATCTTCTATTTTTTATTAAGCAGTCCAGGTTATTTTGTCTTTGTAAACCAGGAATGTTATTTCACTTATGACATTATGAAAGTGCAGCACATAGTGATGCTAATTTAATGCGACTCAAATACTTGAATTATTCAATAAAATACTTCATTATTAAATAAAAACTTATATTGAAAAATTGAAGGCCACCTAGAAGGGTAATTTCAAAAACATCAGCACCTAGTATACACATATTTGAAATTAATTAAATATAGAAGAATATTTGTTGACTGAATAAAATTTTAGGCAGTAGTTTATTGATGCCCATAAATACTGATAATAAGCATCTCAATAAATATTTAATCACAGTTGTAGTCAGTGTAACAGTTTTAATAATTATGATGATGTTCACCTGATAAGAAAGGCTTTCTCACAGCAATTCTACTTTTGAAAAAGTAAATGGATTTAAAACAAAAATTACATGACTTAAATATGTAGTTGCTTCCTCTAGAGTAAAAAATTGCTGCTTTTGTTTTGTAATTTTTAGTGGCAGAAAAAATGAACGAAGTAATAGAGATTGTTCTTGCTTATTGTATGAGCTAAATTTTATGATATTTTTACTTCTTTTCTCCATTTTTTAAAATGAGAACTTCAAATTGGTTACTAGCAGAGAGATCTTTTGAAGATCACGTGTGTCTCTGGAAAAGCACTTCCTGAACTACATTCCTCCACAACTTTCTACAACACCCCAAATGCACTTATTCTACACAGTTAGAAAATTAATGAAATGTTCTAGACTTCAAGATGCCAATTTTTAACTATATTTTGCATAATTCACAAATAAAAGTAATCAATAAACTTCTTACAAAGCACTGAATTCCTGAGAATGGTTATGGATCTTCAGGTTTCAGTCATAATAAAATAATAAGAAAAAGCTTCTACACAGCATCAGATGCACTTTTAGCACAATTCATAATGCAAAATCTACTCCAACTTTTCAGTGCAAATATAATAGTAATTATTTATGTGGTTTCTGACAAAGAACCTTTGTTTTTTTTAATCATGACATGATTCAGTATGCAATACTTGAACTAAGCAAAACCTTTTCTTATTCTCTAAATGAATGCTGAAGTGTCATCCTGGAGTCCTTGAACTATCTGCTCTAAGTAGCCTTGAAAAAAACAGTTTTTCTTACCCTCTTCACTTGACTTGTCCCCCACACAGGAAAGAATGCATAATTAACTTGAAGTTATTACTTTTGTACTTTATGAAATGTGCAGCCTAAAGAGTCTCATAGTCTTGAGGTCTGCTTTTGAGCTTGTGAATACCAGTTGGGACATTTTCATGTTTTCTCAGGTGAGACATCTATGCTACTGATGTCTTCTTTCTCTTCCATCTGAAGTTCTTTTGACTTCTGCAATGTGCCTTCATCAAGACATGCCACACAGGGAACACTCACTTCTTTTTAAAGGGAGGTGTATTTCTTTTTCACTCACTTCCATGGGGTATCATGGGTTATATTAGAAGTTATCTTTACTCCTACTGCTGCATCAGTAAGCCTCATTGTCTGAAGTTCAAGCTCTGTAACAATACAAAAGTCCTTTCTGTAATCCTTCCCACAAATCATCCTACCCTGAGATATGAACCTTTCAATATACAGCAAGTTCCTTCCAAGATAAGGATGATGTTTTAATAAATATAATTGGAAATAGGTTTCCTAAAGGGAAGGAAAAAAAAGATAAAGAAGAATGGATGTAACTTTCTTAGACACATGGGTCACTTCTTCAACAGAACTATTAGAGAGCTTAAATCAGAAAATTTACACTGAAAATTTTCTGTGTTTCTTATATAATTTTACAGGGAGTGGAAAGGTGAGACAGAGGTTATGCTTGCATTATTTTCTTTTAATAGCAATAGGACTAAAGCTTTTTTTTTAAATTTTCCATTTTACCTCAAACCAATATTGTACTGTAGCTCAAGTGTAAGTGCTAGGTAATACAAATACACCATGCATACAATTAGATGACAACATCTTTGGAGGCACCTCTTTGATCTTTATTTTTTCTTAGTTCTATAATTTATAGTAGGAAGTTTAACACAGATTCCTAAAGTGTTAATGCTAAGCATATGACCTTCACAAGAATATATAGTTTCTCTTTTTATCTGTTTCCTCACAATTTTGCGAACATTTTATATTTATGCAAATTGCTTTGCACTTGGATTATTTACATCTAATATTAAGATTTTCACTCATCTCAAACATGTAATGACCAATTAATACAGAAACTTCAGTGGTGCAAGCACAGGAAAGGCTCCCCTTAAAGCAGATTTAAAAATTTTTTTAAAACCTACTTTAGCAAATTCATTATCAGCGCATTATTTTCTATTGTTTTGAAAATACAGTTACCTCTTCTTGGGTTAGGTGTAGAGAAACTGCAGTGTGCCCCGGCTGGAAGTAAATATGGAGTGAAGATTTAAGGCATAGCCCTCAAAGAACAAAGCAGAGAAATAATTTGGCCATTATTTCTGGGTTTATTATTTATTTTATTATCATTTTAGCTCTTTCTGTGGTAGCACATTCACCAAGTGAATGATTTCTGCCAGGATGGACAGAGAAAGAGAAGTCTCAGAGACTGCTGAGCTCCTCAAGCTCTGTGATAATTGACATCCAGGCAGAAGACCAATAAAGCCTGCAAACATGTAATGACAGAAAAAATCAAAAAAAGGGATCTGAAGTCAAATACTTCTTGTTTTCTCCTCTGTGCTTTTGCCATGAACTTTGTTAGATAATTCCTTCTCACTACACGGGAAGGTGTCCAAAACCAAACGATGCAGAATCCCTAAGCCAGGGCAAAGAAGAGGCACTTTATTGCAGAAACATGGTCTTTGTAAGCAGTTAGCCCAATATCAGTTACATTGTTTTAAAACATACCAAACACAATCCAACCAACAACTATAAACCACAATGTGAACGTGTAATGGTTATATCATTTGTTTTTTCTACCTCCAACTCATCTGAGTCACTTTCCTATAGCTCTTTTCTGCTTAGCCAAAGTAGCAGATCTGAGCCATGATTCTACAAGGGTAACAAGGCCCTTTTTTATAAGGCTTTACCTATATGTTACAGGAAGGAACCATATTGATTCCCATGTTTTCATTGTCTTGTTATCAATTATGTTCTTTATGGAAAAAAAAAAAGAATTTTGTGTGATGAAAACAGATTTCCAAAAGCTTGTGGATGTTCACAAGCTGCAGTAACACTGTCTTTTGCTGCACCTTTCTGGTGAGTGGTTAAGTGTCTGACTGCTACTAGCCTGCAAACTTGGCCCTGGGAACATTCAAAATGCTGCAGTGCTGAATAGTCCAAAAAGCAGAATTCTAGCTCTATACAATACTGTTGAACTTCTGAAATCATCAATTTCTGAATCTAGCCAAGGAAAAGAAATATGTGTGCATGTGATCAGCCCAGATGAATTATCTCACTTAGCTTTCCAACCCCAGGACCAAACACGAAAAATTGTCTTCTTCTAATCATATTTGAAGAATAAAAACCCTGAAAAATATGCATAAAAAACCAGTATTTGTTTGCAGAAGTATTCCAAGACAAAAAGAGAAGTTACATTGTTCAAAGAAACCTTTTGCTGAGAGCTAACTACAGATGGTGTACGTATGCCACTCCGTCCTTTAATAACCAGGAATTTCTGACAGTGACATTTTTCAGTGAAATCTGATTATAAAATACTTACTTATAATTATATCAGAGCAGATTTGTATGAAAAAGAAATTGAAAGTTTTTAAACGCTGTTTTGAACACAACATTCTCCAGCAGGCAATAATTTTAAAATAAAGAACTTTGAAGAATTAAAACATCATCTCTTTCTAATCATGTGAATTATGTATGCATACAGTATGACTGATTGTTTAATGCATACCAGAGTTCAGGCAAAAAAATATCTCAAACCTTTTCTCTTTGACCCTTGTGCTTTAGACCGACCTGGAGAGCCCAAGTTTTTTTCCTTTAACTGGTCATGTCCTTTTTCTGCTATTTAATCTTCAACTGAAATTTCTCTGCTTTGACTAAATTAAGTTTAGCAGTGATTTGGGTAAATTTCTATACCTACCTATAATATTAGATATTAGATATGACATTGAGTGCAGTCAGGTTTCATAAACACCAACCCAACTTCCTCTATTCTACCTGCTGGAAAAGCCTTGTAAGCCTAGTGCAGGAATATTGACCCATGAAGAAACTAGAAATTAATTATTTCTGACTTACATAAGACTTATTTTACAGATTCTTAGTCAAAATGTACATTTAAGGTTTTGAACACAGGCTAGTGACAGGAAAAAAGACACCAATCTAGTGGAATTATTAAAGAATGACACATCTTTCTTTGGAATAAGCTATATTTTGAAACTTTGCCTGCATAAAAAAGTTAGAATTTAACTTGAAAGAGAAACATAGGTCTTCAGTGTTGAATATCCAGTCTACTTGCATGCAATTTCATAGAATTATAGAACAATTTGGGTTGCAAGGGACCTTAAAGATCATCTAATTTCAGCCCTTCTGCCTGGCACCTTCTGATAGACTGGTTTGATCAGAGCTCTATCCAGCCTGGCCTTGAACATTTCCCAGGATGGGGCATCCATGACTTCTCTGGGCAGCTTGTTCCAGTGTCCCACCACCCTCACAGTAAAGAATTTCTTCCTAACAGCTACTTTCCAGTCTAAAACTCTTCCTCATTTTTCATTTTTATTCACTGCAAAATTTATAAAAATATTATTACATACGGAAGAATTGCAAATAAAACATAGATGCTCAAAACATTTTCTTGGTAGATTACTAGCAGATTAATTACTTATTTTTAAAAAAACTGCTGCTCAGTTTTAAACTGTCAGTGAGGAAACTATCACCTGATAAACAGCTGTAATAATTTTAAAATCATGATATTTTTAACTTCCATATCCCTTTAATTGCCTGCCTAGCCAAAATATGCTTTTTAACATAATCATTGCTCTGAAAATAGTTATGAAATATTTTATTTTATAGAAAGTTTCTACTCTGAAGTACCAGTCGTTTGTCAAATTCACATGAGGAATATCCTTTCAGGCTGATAAAACCTCTCTACAAGGCTGCCCATCTCTGTGTGATCTTTCCAATACAGAAGGCTATACTTAGACAAAGAACCAATGCATCTTTTTCTTACTGCCCTAACATTTTGACATTAGTCCTGGCTTATGCTGCTCAGCTGTCATCACATTGTGCTTCAAAGAAAATCTCCATTCAGCACTTTCAAAATGTGATTTTCATTGCATTTCTCAGAAATGCTTCAGAATATTCTTATATGAAGGAAATTATTATAAAAGATAGAAAATTTCTAACACAGGGACAGACCACCTGAATCACGACCTAAAATTCAAGCATAACATAAATCCACCAGTGGACAACTGCTTTGTATTATGAGCTGGCATACAGAGCCAGGGGTTTCTTCTTTTAGTAAGACTCACAATAGCCTTTCTTCTTTTAGTAAGACTTACAATACAGAAATTCCCATTTCAATGTGACCAGAAGAGCTGGTTGAGATAAACAAGTGTTCAGACTGTTCACTTCATTTGGCTTCTCCTCAGTTTGTGTTGTATGCAAGAACATGAGAGCTGCTACTCTTGGGAACATTATTCTCCTTTCTCAGAGAGCTTAGACTGTCCCTCACAGTACTGGCCAACTTCAATTCCAGTTGAGCTTTGGACACACAAATTTTCCCCCTTACAACAGCAAAGAGCTGCATCTCTTTAGTATTCCATCGTCAATAATACTCCTAAAACAGAGAAAAAACAATACAAAATGAAATGATTGAAAGCCACAAAAGCTAGAAGAAATATATTTTCCTTAAGTGTGAATAAATGTTATTGAGTGCAATGAATTCTCTCTCTATATGCACTTAAAAGATTCACATCATCATACATTTTTCTATTTAATGTTGTACCTTATGATTTGTATCTATGAAATGACGAAGCATCTGCCTCAGGTATTCTTTTCTATTAAACCTAATTTTAAATATGGTTGTGTCTTTAAAATGAAGCATATGTTAGAATTTTATTTTGAAGCAACTGTGGTGTGCCTACTGTAAGATTAGAGTTAGCAGGAGAAATTAGTTATAACGCTAATTCAGCTAATGTTAGAAGGACCATTTCAGTGTAGGAGGATCCCTACAGAGGGCAGAAATTGACTGTTTGGCTGGATCTGTGCAACAGATTCAAAGATACTGGGAGATTATAAAGCAGTAAGATGGCTGAAGACTTGTGTCCTTTCGAATAAGAAAGGGTAGAGTCACCCAAAGAGTTTTATCAAAAATCATTCAGGGACAACCAGGCTTTGTTTCACTGACTTAAAAAAGGATTTGCATTTGCATCAGCAAACACTATTACTTGGCCTTCTAATTACAAAGTCTATTTTCAGTTTACACAATGGGATTACTGCTTGCTAGTGAAAGGTCAATTTTTGTCCTTTGGATAAGAAATTGGAACCTATTTGAAAAAGTTGGATGTATTTCATTTTTTCAATAGCATCATGGTATCTAATATTTTATCAAGCAAATGACACATTAAAACTTCAAAACTCTTACGCATCCAGCAAAAGAAACGTTATTTTTGTTAATTCTGTGCATGAAATCAAGCTCTCATAACTTTTCTAGGGAAAGAGGGTGGCTATGGAACAGATCTCTCAGAAAGTTTTCTGAGTAGTTTGTCTACTTATGACAATTAAAATAGCCTGCGATGACTTCAGTTCTATTTGTTTGACTTTGCACTGCAGAGGTGAATGAGTCATAAGGTGCCTCTGGTTCTGATTTTGAAAGCTAAGAGAAGTAAATTGCTTCCTTTCTCTTTTCCTAGAACAGTAAAAAAATTCCGCTTAAAAATACACATAACTAAACTTTATTTTAGTGGGTTTTTTTTGTTTGTTTGTTTTGAAGGTAGTTGATTAAAAACACTAGAGACAAGTGCAACTACGATTGATGCCACAGGTTTTAGTTTTTATATTTTTCAGATTCTGTGCTGCTTTAGTGTGTAGTTCTGAGCTTCATATTAGGGGATAATAAGCTCTCTTCACAGAGTAGGGAGACAAAATAATTCCTTCTCTAGCTGGGGACCAAGGACAAATGATCCAAATTTCAGGCCCAAGAGCATAAACAACAGTGGATTGAAGAGAGAAAAACAAGAAGGATGGGACTTCATGGACTAAAGCTATAACTGGACAATTAACTCCAATATGCTGATGGACCAGAACTTACAAAAGTGTGAGACCTCATGACTGGTCGTCCATTTTTGTGACCATTTTGAGTTCATCTTGGATGTAGCTCTGCCTGGGTTCTTGTGTTCTCAAGGTGTATCCACTGAAGCCTTCTAATAAATACCTACCTTATTCTTTAGTTCCCTCTAGTCTCTGTTCTTGGTCAGGCATCAAGATGTAAAAATTACATTGTATGGGCATATGGAATAATAACTTGTGTTTGATTGGGAAATTTACTGTTGTCCGAGACATTGAGCAAAATACTGTTTTATAAAGTGGGCTGAAGAAGAAACAGGGCAAAAAACTCTTCATAAACTGTAGATTTTTGCAGTTACTAGAAGGTGCTTTAGTGGCTTTATGTGGTTAGTAGTAAAGTGTTATATTGTACATGCTCTTACACTGTCCTTATCTCACAAAACCATATATTTATGTTACTTACATGTGTGCATAGGATGGAAATTTAGAAAAATATACTCAGTAGTGTTCTTTATGTCAGATAAGTACTTGCTTATTTATATTATGTTTTCATTAATTTATGTTGCTAAAATAATAAACCACCAGTATCTAATTAGAGTTTTCAAAATGTTCCTTGAAGACGGAATGTTTCAAATTTCTTCAGCTTATCTTTTTGGGTATGAAAGCTTGCTAGTCCTTCATAGCTGTGGATTCCTCTTTGCTGTGCAGAGAATCTCATGAGCCCATGAGAGTCAGAAACACATTGACATGAATCAGACTCTTACAAAGCAGTGCCATAACCCAGCAGTCCCTTACGTGACCTACAAGCAGAATAAAAATTTCTACTTTTGGAAAGCTCTGAAGATGTTTAGAAATCCACAACATGTACACATCATTTCCACCAGGTGGAAGCCGCTTCTCCAAAAAGAAGGTAACATTTGTGTAAACACTCAATTGGTACTCTCTGGATGTGGATTTAATATACTCTACCACTCTCTATAAAATCCTGCACCATGGGCTTTTGTATTAACATGTACAGTAGTTGTTTGAGATTCGATTATTTTGATCTTTTCATCAAGTATGTGTCTGATAGTAGTAAATGTTTTTATAGGTCCTCATTTGGGGAAGAATAGATTTAAGTTTTTCTTGAAAATTTTTATTAAGAAGAAGTACCTGACTCCGTCTGTGAAAAGCAATCTAAGATGAAATCCAGGCTGTAAGTTCACAATGGTA
The DNA here is from genome assembly GCF_027477595.1 of Haemorhous mexicanus. Taxonomy (NCBI): domain Eukaryota; kingdom Metazoa; phylum Chordata; class Aves; order Passeriformes; family Fringillidae; genus Haemorhous; species Haemorhous mexicanus. The sequence continues at coordinate 44,054,167 of NC_082342.1, forward strand.
ATATTCAGAGCCTTAGTGTTTAAAATGCATAATGAGTATTAGTTGATTAGATTCAGTTTGTGCTCTTCTAGAGTTTGAACCTCAATCTTCCCAATCACAGAGAAGCTTCCTAAACACCAAAATAGATTATAAGTGGACTCTCAGGAGTCTAGATGTTCCCATTACTTCTTCCACCTCTGTAAATAACAAAATATTAATGGGAGCAGGTCATTTAACCTATGATTTTATACAGCACAAGGGTATGCTCTCTATGCTGAATTCTAGAATCAGTCTTTCTTTTCTGTTTAGTAAAGATTAATCTGAAAATTAAAAAGAACAGGGGCATGAACAGGTATCTCACATAATATATATGTGAATGCCAAATATAGCTGAGCTTCTGGGTATTCTAGGATTGTATCAGCATTTAAGAAGTTATTTCAGAAAAAAAAACCTTCCCAAATGATATGTCAATGTAATTTTTTTTTTCATTTTGGTAAAAAGGTGTCTTCTAATTAAGTAATACTTAAAAGAAAATTATTTAAAAACTCCAAAATAAACAGGTGAACTGTTTCCACTGTGGGTGGAAAGCTGAGCAGTATGACACAAAAGGACATTTTTTTTTCTTCTACATGGAAACTGTTATATCCTTAGGAACATTTTCTACAGAAAAATTGACCTCAGGTTTTTATGAACAGCTCCTTACATGATGACAGCCCTACCTGCTACAATTCATATCCTGAAAGGGAGAGTTTTCAGATTTATTTACTTCAGACTTTTTTTTTTTATTTTATCTTTTCAAACTTGGACCTTTATTGCCACAGCATGTTCATAAAGCAAGTTCATAAGAATCCAAAACCTGACTTGCAGGAACAGACCAGAGGAAATGAAAAAACATGTCCTGTGATCTATTGGGTTGTTACTCTTCATGAGCATTGGTATTGTTGGCAAACACACAATTTACTAAATCATGAGAAATCTGGATTGCTACAAAGAGAATTGAAGACCTACAGGATAACTGTAAAAGACAGTCTCTGTATTTGAAGGGTGTAAAAAAGAAAAAAAGAAGAAAAAAATTATTTCTACTACCCTTTTAGCAGGAAGTTTTTCCTTTAGCCCATGCACTCTTGAAGAGATACCAATGGGCTGTTTCAGAGCAATAGATGATGCCTTCATATGGCCTATAAAAATTGGACAGCTTTCCATAAATATCTTCCATGTCATCACGGCCCACAATTTTTGTCTGGGATCAGTGTATTCTCTAGAACCCACTAAAAAATGCACGAAAATCTCAAGCAAAATTGGCACTGACACTTGGTTCTTCTGGAAGTCTGAGTTAGTCATAGTGTTGTGCATGATTCTTCTGTGGGATCTGCCCATCTAATCAGGAATCTTTGATTCCTTGACCATCTTCTCTTTCTAGAATCAAAGAATGATTTCTGTTGAGAAGCACTTTTAAAGATCATCTAGTTCCAATGCTCCTGCCTCAGGGTTTGCTAGTAGTGATTTGGTCTGGAAAAAGGAGATAGCAAAGAAGCAGTAAGAAGAACAGAGTGGGGTTTTGTAAGCTCTACAGAAGTAAACTCCTAGTAAAGGTCATGGTTGGGCATTTGTGCTCTCAATCAACTCTGTAGCCATGTGGTGGATGTAAGCTCAGCTGTCTCAGTGTAACTCTAGCAATAGCCTGGTGCAAAAATCTTTGCAGAGGGATTTTTTGAAGAAAAGCTGGTGGAAAATCTTACTACAAATACAGCAATGTATACAAGCAAGAGACCTTTCTTTTCTTCTGCAATGTCTATATGGAAAAATTGGTGTTGTCTTCCAAACAGACAGAGATTTCTGTTTTGGGACCTTTGAACATTTACACAGCCCATAGGTAAATTTCAGAATTGTCACCATCACCCTGTGTATTCAGATTTCAAAATTTTGCAAACTCCCTTTGAAAAAGGTCTTCACTCAAAGGTCAAGCAATGTTTTAAATTACTAAGCACAAGAGAGCTGGTGTTATTTTTTTAGCCTGAACCATGTATTTTTAGAGGTTAAAGTAATAGCAGCAGCTGATATTTATTTTTTGCTGTGTTAGTGAGTGCTCATCAATAACCTAATGGCCATATCTGATTCTACAAAAAAAGCAGGTGTTTTTGCTAAGTATCATACAGTATATCTGCTGGTGTAGAATTATTATACTTTTTAGAATTATTTGCTCACCTGTTTTCATGGTCTGGGTGCAATCTTGTCCATATAATTATTTATTAACTCTAGGGATACTATGCTGGTGACTGTGTATTTTTTTCCTGTTTCTGTTGTTGCCAGTTATAGGAAAGTTACAAATGTATCCAGACAGACTTTAATCTTTATTGCAACCATCATCAATATACTGTGATTCTTTTAACTTCTCTGTTTTCACTATATCAGATTTTCTGATTCTCTTCATGTGTTCAATATTCCCTTCTGCTCTACTCCGTTGGCAGGAATAAAGTGATTTTTGTGAATTGCAGAGGGGAGAGACACAACTGAGCCACTTTCATTTTCTTCTTAAGTCTATGTATCTTCCACAACCTAAAATTTGACAGTTTCTCTCCTGTACTTATTTATTCTCTTTCTTTTCTTGGTTCCAATGCTGTTTGGTGTCAGTCATCTATGGGGAATGTGAAAGGATAAAAAAAACAAAAGTAATATCGAAGTTTAAAATCCTGCAGAGATTTGCCTTCACATGTGGTTCCACTGGCTAATAATGAGCATAAACATAAGACACTCTCCCATTTTAAAAAGTTATATTTTCAAGTCTCTGAGCTTAGGCAGAGTGAATGAGAATTTTCAGTTTCATAGGGCCTCCTCGTTTCTTCCTTTGAAGAAATAATGGAGATTGAAACAGTTGGATAAATGCAAATCTTGTTAAACAGCACAAGAAATGAATGAACCTCTTTGATTCTGCTGCCCACAGGATCCAACCGCAAAGTTTATTCCCACTAACTTTCTGCATCCCAGAAGTTTCCTTACAGAAGACAAAGAATAGAGGATGGAGAACTCTGGCATCAGTTGTTCTTAAAAAACACTTGAAAGAAACCGTCCTTCCCTGCTGCCACCTACCAAGGCTTTCAGAAATTCAATTTGCATTCTGTGCTGACAGCAAAAAAGCACAGGCATAGAAATATCTGACCCACACAGATCCCATACAGCAGCAAGGATAAGTGATTTTTCTCTCTTTGAGAGAGCCTCTCCAAGGTGTTAAATTGTAAGAAAGGAAGCAAAAAGGTTCAGGCCTGGGAAAATGAGAGAGCCAGGTGCATGCTCTAAAATTTCTCTGCTTAAGTTTCCTCCCTCTGGAGGAAATTACAAAAATGTAAACAAATGAATAATAAAACATCAATTTTTTATTTGTTTGTCCTCATGGAAGGCCTTAGGAAGATAATACTTAGGACCTAGTTCTACCCAATTATACACAAGGGATGTAAAATTAATTAAAAAGACATGAGGAAAAAAAAAAATTGAATCCTTTCAGATGTACCTTTATGATATGTTCCTGTAGGACAAGAAGGCCGGCAGCTTAAATAGAGTTTAAGAATGAAATATTAAAACAGTAACTGTCAAAAATGCAAACCTTTTTCACACAAGAATAAAATTTTAAAAGTATGTCTAGGAACTGTTGGTATGTCTGATGCAAGCCAACTTAGTAATTTAAAACATTGCTTGACCTTTGAGTGAAAACCTTTTTCAAAGGGAGTTTGCAAAATTTTGAAATCTGAATACACAGGGTGATGGTGACAATTCTGAAATTTACCTATGGGCTGTGTAAATGTTCAAAGGTCCCAAAACAGAAATCTCTGTCTGCTTAGCAGAAAGCACAAATTCTAAATTACCCACATGTAAGAAGCACATACTAGAAGGACAGGTTTTTCTTGCCAAAATTAGGAGACCTAAGAGTCAGAATTATGCCATAGGTGACCCATGTGTACCCTGTGGGGGAGGTTCTATTGTCACAGATCTGTGGACTCCAGTCTGAAAACAAATAAAAGAGAGTTACATGAAGTTGACTTTCTTGAGTAATTAGGTCCACAAATTCGACCTGCTTTAGAGATAAATAGAGATTGGAACTAAGCTAAGAAAGATTTTATTATGCTATTGCAAAGTTGAATTTCCCCTATGCTTCATTAGAAGTTATTGTACCTTTCTCCCCTCAAGCTACTTTGCATCAAAACTGGGTAAAAATACTTTGGCTCTAGAAATCAAGTGCCTGTAAATGTGTCCCAAAATATGCCCTCCCTACTTGTGACTGATAGGTCTTGTCTGTCTGTGCTGCACTAGCAGAAACCTCTCAGAATAACACTTCTCTAAACTTAATTATTTCAAAGAAAGAGAAATTTCAGGTAAGCAGAGATTTTTCTCTATGATGATTGACATTCATTGTCGTTTAGGTATGCAAAACCATAGATGGGAACATAAAACCCTCAGAATGCAAATTCCCTTGAAATGACAAGGTTTACTGATTCACTATCTTTTCTTTATGGAGAGGATTTTGAAATGAAAGCTATAACCTCAGGCTTCGAAACAGGCACACTAACTGTGTTTACAGTAAAGTTCCATATAACAAATAGATGATTTAGAATAAATCTTTCTGTTCAGTCTTATTCATACTTAAAATTTTACTTATATGACAGCAGTAAATTAGGTTGCAGTGGAAAGAACTATTAAAATTCTCTTTGAAAGATATCTACATTTTAGTCAAACTTGATTGATTTCAAAAATTTTTTTATTTAAAAATTCTAGCTATATTCCATGTTTATATATTTAAAACTACTTTTGAAATGGAAATCAGCTATAAATCCAAAACAATTCAGGAGGTGACAAGTCTTTTCTTACTGTTTCCCATGTGTACTCCTGTGAGTCCTTGACCAAACAATGCTACTTTCAAATGTAATTCTGATTGCTTTAGAAAAGTCCTCTGTGTTGACTTCTAAAATCAACTGTGCTGATTTTTTTCTGCTGTATTCTGCATTTTCATTGCTTATTCATTTGATGTACATATAGAGGTCACGTGTGTCTGTCATGCCCAACTGCAGTAAAATTGCATCTCCTACACTGTTAATGCTTGCAGATTATTTGTTTTTCACAGAGATTTTTCTAATACATTTTTAGATTTTCATTAGAATTCAGCATGAAAATTTATAATGCTTTTGTTTTCCGGGTTAATTTTATTTTTAGACCTTTTGTTGCTGTCAGCAATAAGAAAACATGCTTTTGATCCAATTTCATAAATATCTTATCATGTATTTCTTCTTTTTAATTCCTAACTGTAATTCTTCAGGATGACTTTATTGAAACACGAGGCAAAGAACTCATGATAATTTCTTTGGAGCTGTAACAAGTCATTTACTAGTCTAAAAAAAGGTGTGTGGCTGCCCACTGCTGGATGGAATGATGTTACAGGGTGTTTCCTTGGGCTGGATTATGATATTGCCATATCATTTTGAATGTGGCTCTTCATTTGAGAATGCAGACCTCCATTCTCCCTCAAACACCCTGTAGAATAAAATTGTGAGGTTTCTCTGTAATGCTGAGATCTTTTACTTGTATGCACAATAAGTAAAAAAGTTATAATCTGCCTACTTTTAACATGTAAAACGTAATAATTTTCCTCTTGTATGTTAAGCATTATTCTTGGCCACTGGAAATTTATGCAATACCTTGTCCAGTTTGCTCAAATAGGCTAAGGAAATAGGCTTAAAAAGCCCATTTCCTCAAATAGGCTTTTTATAACATGTAAATATAAGAACAACAATTGCAAATTACCATAAACAATGGCAAATTACCATAAACCTATATTGACATAATTTGACACCTTTAAAGTAGATCCTTAAATTTTCTAAAAGTTATTGAAAAAGTAACATTATTCCAAATAGTCTCACATCCCTAAAACCTGTTGCTGAACTTAAAAATTAAAGTCTTCATTTCTAAATTTTAGGAAACAACCAGCTAGCTAACTTATCTCTTTTTCTGTGTGACAAAAGAGTTTTGTTTGGAAATTATATTAGTGCTCCTATTACTATCTTGAAATAATTCACTCTTTGTTGGAGATCCTTTGTACAGACTCTTTTTTTCTCATTGTAAAGGAGTGTAGGAACAGCTCAAGTCTGTGTCCTCCAAGGAGCTGCTAGTCTGTCTCAGTGCCTGCATCCTTTTGATGGCTTTCCTTTAAATTTGCAAACACTTCACTGAGAGGGTCAGGGTCACCACCAGAAGAGGCTATCAGTTGGAAATGCACACAAGCAGGCAGCAGGTCCTCTGGTTAAAACCAACCATATGAATAAAGAGGAATGAAGAATCACATGGAGAGACTGTGGGATGCTCATAGCGTGCAGATGTGCCTGTGTTACAGATTTACCCTATGAGAACACAAATGCCTGCACAGTGCACTCTATTTCATTGCAAATCCTGGACTTTTTGGTGTTTTGAAAGGTTTTGTGTCTTTCATCTCTATTGGTACATCTCAGACAAGAAGATGAGACATGTTTTGGCATGTACATTTGCATGGCACTGCTGTCTCCAGGCAGGAGCACAGTGGAACAATGTCCATCATAAATGGGTGGGGATTTTTTAAGTTTTTATTTTCTTTTTTATTTTTAAAAACAGTTCAGAAGTGGCATAAAATACTGCCTCCTTAACAATCTGTAGATCTAGGTGCCACTTTAAGTATTAAAAAATATTTAAGAAATGTTTTGCAAGACATTTTGTCCCGAGCACAAGAATGAATTTCACTCTATGTGTATAGGAGTTGTTTAATTGCTACAATAGTTGTTTACACTGACAGTACATCCAGTGATTAATTCACAGGGTTCCTAAGGGAAGACTGAGCCACAAAAAGGTCTCAGAGATGCAAGCCAGGGTAAAGAGTGCACTGTAAAATATTTAGCAAACATTAAAGCAAACCACAAAGAACTACAGGAGGAGCCAAGGGTGGGGAAGAATACATTATCTGCCTAAAAAAAAAAAGGTTTTTAACATGGAGAGAGATTTTTTAAAGGGGATGAAAGACTGTACTTCCGATGGATATAAAAACACACCAAATTGGGATAGTATGTAAGGATGTGTATAACAGGGAGTAGAAAAACTTAGATTACATTAGCTAATTGATTAATTGATTGCTTAATAGATTATTAGAATTTTAACTGCTTGAATATGGTATTAATAAATCAGCCAAGTAATTTTATATTTACATTTCATATTAAAATAGTAAATTACAAATTTCTTCTTTGCTGTGGATTGATCTATCCTTTTTTCCCTTAACATTGATATGCATATCATTGCTTGAAGGAAGAGATATAAATAAGGATTTCTCTCCATCTAATTAGTGTAAATGATTTGTTCTGAAATAGTTGACCTTTGGTACTATGTTCTCCCTTCACATTCAGAATTGACAGCTCACTCTGATGATCATCAGCCATGGGGAAAATAAGTTAAGATTTCAATTAAAAGCATGCAGTGTAGGCTAATCTATGGATCTCACATTAGTAATGTTCTGTGTTTCCCTGCTAGAGAATGTGTATCATGTTTGGGCTCAAAAAATATCATATGGAAAGCACCTGAAGAAGTACTACAGTGAAGTATATCTTAAAATTGACAAACCAAACCTACATAGGTGTCTTAGAGCACATGTTCATACATGTCAACAAATCACACCCAGTCAATAGCACCCCTCTTTCAGGTCAAAGATCATAAGGTATTTAAAATATGCTAATTCTTACATTGAATTTCTGGGATCTCCTCAGCTATCTTCACTGTTTACTTAAAGTCTTATTTGTCAGGAAAAACTGGCCTAAAACTCCTTTTTGTTAGACAGACAGAAACAATCCACGTGGTGGTAAAGTGTCAGACACACCTGTGGTCTTTAAGAATGAGAAAACCAGAAGCAATAAATGTTGAACTAGATGGAATAAATAAATAATAAGGGTATGTTGCTATTCTTTGGAGTATTTTTTTTTCAATAATATCATTAGAAGAGTCTTCAAAATGTTTTATATTTTTTACCTCTAAAAAGCACTTTTCAATAGATGACTTCAATGAATTTCCAAAAAAGGTGTGTTTGAAGCCTATGCTACGGAAGAAACACACCCTAGCTCATTTGCTTCAGTGTATTACATTATCATGCTTTAAACAAGACAAAATTAAGTGTTTCAATAGAAAAAATATGACAATAAACTCAAAGCCTTTTTCTCAGTTCAAAACCCCTTTACTTTGGACAATTCTTTTCCATGATTGGAATATATTATTATTTTTATTATTTGTACTTCTGCAGTCAGAAGCATTCTCTAGCAGAAGAAGTGTTCAGCAGAAGGTGTTCAGTATTAAAGTACATTTTGTTTGCTCTGCTATTTGTCATATGTTGGATGCAAAGTGGGAATAATTGGGCATATATTGAGTAATCTAATTGCTGAATTATGAGTATGAAGTGGAAGTAAGATGAAAAATAGATTGTTTTTTGAGTAGGAAAGGAAGCAATGACTAACTCTACAAAAGCATCTTTATATTATTCAAAATAATTCCTCATAAAAATTCATGACATTTAAATTAGCTCTAACAGTATAATATTCCAACGATGTTGATTCAATTGCTAATAGCCACGGGAAATATTCTCTACCATATCTGAGTCAATGTTTTAAGTCTTCAAATCACTTCCTCTTTGTTATTTTAAAGGAAAATAAAATACACCCCTAATTATTTTTCCCATGTTTGTGTACAATATTCTATGTTCTTTATTTTGATGCCTTGTATGACCAGATTTCTAAGAAAAAGACAACTTCTATAAAGTGAGAGGCTACTGCAGATTTTCAAGCTAAATTATCATGCATCTTCTTTAAATAGCAGACAACTGAAAAGCTCAACAGAGCAAGTTTTGGATTGAAGGTTTACTTATTTTTGCCAAAGAGCTGGCAAAAAAGATATTTTTCCCCAAAGAAAGACCACCTTGCATAGAAAACTTTTCTCCCTTTCTCATGCTATCATATCTGTGGCGAAAAGGGCTGATAAGGATCACCAAAATATTTTCCTTGAGAACTTCCAGCTTCTAAGTCATCCCCTACTGCTTCTTAGGAAAACAATTCAAATGTCTTGATTTTTCACTCCTTTGCAGAAGAACCAAATATTTTGAGCAGAAAAGACACAAATTAAGCTTGATTGATTTATGATGAGAGAACTAGGGAAAAGGAGGCTCTGGGTGTACCTTGTCACTCTCTACAACTACCTGAAAGGAGGTTGCAACAAAGTCAGGGTCAGCCACTTCTCCCAGGCAACGAGTGACAGGACAAGAGGACATAACCACAGGCTGCATCAGAGAGTGTTCAGATTGTGCATCACAAAGAATTTCTTTGCTGGGAAGGTGCTTAAGCAGTGGTGTGCTTTGCCCAGGGAGGTGGTGGAATCGCTGTCTCTGGAGGTGCCAAGAAATTACTAGATACAGGAATTAGTGCAGTGGTCTCTTGTTCTGGGATAGGTCAAACGTTGGACTTGGTGGTCTTGGAGGTCTTTTCCAACATTTATGGGTCTATAATTCTATGACTAAGACAACTGAGAACAGAAAAATTGAAATTTTCTCATCTTAGCTATTCATTTTGCTTTCCTTTACATTCTGTGGCAAGAAGTAGCCATTTATTGAGACTGCCTGTCATATCACATGTCATTTTCCTTTTCCTTTTTACTGTCTGTAAAGTGAGCCCAGCCTCATTACCTTACATGCTGATGTCCAGAATCCAAATATTTAAAATGAGGTCTCCAGTGAAGGTTTCCATCTCACGTCTTGTTTGATTTTGATGATTTTGACAATGCAATGTCAATAGACAATGTCAATAGACAATGCAATGATGTTGCATTGTCTATTGCTTTCAGTGATAAGTGAGACAGAGTAGCAACTTTAGAATAAAATCTCTCTCAGATAAACTAAACCACCACAGTGGGAAATACACAGAGGAGGATCAGATGAACTAACGAGTTCTTGAGAAATCTACTGGCTTCCACTTAGTTCTGGGGGATATTCTGTGTGTGTGTTTGGTTTGTTGGCTTTTGGTTGAAGTTTTTTTGTGTATGCTATTGTATGGTTTTGGTGTTTTGCTGGGTCTGCTTTGGGTTCTTTTTTGTTATAGTTATTACAATTTCATCAGAAAAAAATATTTATTCACATTTTGCTGTTTTTTAGTAGTGATCCTAGCTCTCATAGGAGATGATCTGGATGGACACCTTATCAAATACAGATTTCTGCTATTTTTACATCTCTCTCCCAAGTTATGGTCAAGCTATATGTCATTGAGCAGTCTAAGAGGAAACCAATGTGCATGCACAGGCCAGAGCAGAAAGTATATGTCTGTTTAAAAAACTTAAGGAGCAACACTGATACAATCCACTGTGCAGAATGAATGCACATATTTCCATAAGCTTAGAAGACTGAAAACTTCCACTGAAACAATGTAATTAAAAGCTACAATGAAAAAAATGGGTTATCATTCTTAGTGACATTTGATTAAACATGCTAGCTGGCAAAAATACACAAATGAAGGTCACATTTGCAAGTATTATAAGACAGTCTACATTTTAATTAGATAGTTGAGAAATGTCAATGAGTTAGTAACTGACCAGGAGTCACTTATAGTAAAAAAGGAATAAAGGAAAACAAAACATCACACCAAAAGTCAGAATCCTTTACTTTCTATAAAGTTCAAACATTACAAAGACAGTTTCCAAAGAAATTTTGGGGTTGATTCCACTAATTTTCCTTGTCACTTTTCTCTGTTTAAAGAAAGAATGCATTTTGGTCAAATTACTGTGAGCCATTATTTGAGCTTTATTGAGCTATGCTGTGCCTTTAAAAACAAACTATAAAATATTACAGGGTGGTATTTGTGGTTGATATTTGTACCTATGGACTGTACCCAAGGAACTTGTCTAAACATTTGCTGTCTTGTGATCCCCTTTCCCTCAGAGTTAGCTTTGTTCTCCCACAACAGCATACATGAAATAAAGTTGAATTTAACCTGACATAGATATTACAAACTACAGGAATAAAATTCACATAATTTTGGAATTCATATTTTTGGTTTTTTCTAAGACCAAAAAAAACTCCTCTAATCAGTGGAAGACAGGCTCTCTATTACCTATGGCACTGTTGTTTTCCGTGTTGTTTTGATTCTGATCAATCTGACTGAAGAGCAGCGTGTGCTGGAAATAATAAGAGATGTGTGAATAATTTATTTACTTGATACAGTTTCATTAAAAAATTACCAAAATTGTATCAATTTGCTGTTGGAAATCCATTAAGAAAATTAAATAGAAATAGTCTATCTTGAAAGTGTCATACCATTGTTAAAATTACTATAAATCTGATAGTTCTAGTTCAAAGAAATTTGAAGGCTAACCCAAATCACTGATTTTACTGTGGCTGGTTTCTAGTTGCTTTATATCCTTACCATTTGAGCCTATATCTTCCTTATTTGTGTCTGGCAGCTGAAGGGACTTTTGGATGTTTCATCCCAAATGCTTAACTTATTTCTCAGAATGAGACTAGGGAAAACATAATATCATAGCAAAGCTCAAGTACAGCTGCATTTTAAGACTTACCCATAGTAGTTTTGATGAAATTTCTCAAGGATTTTCAGGATAGACTGGTAAAATAAAAAAGCACATTAGAGAGTAATATCTATATTCTCCAGCAGTTTAACTACTATGTACTTAAATAATGGAACATATAAATTTATTCTCCCAAATCTCAGAAGTCTAATCCAAACAAAATTAAAGGAATAATTTTACTGTAAATAGTACTCCAATAAAAATATATTCTAATTAAGGCACTGTAACTAGGCAGTTCAGAAGTCTAAATCTCTGAAGGTGAATGCTCAAATTAGGAAGTAGGTTTTTTTTCAGGTGAGTGTGTTTTCTGCTGTAGTTGTCAGTAATGATCACAGGCTACAGACTTTGAGTAAACACAACAAGTATTTCCTCATGTATAATTTATTAACCATTTCCAGTTATGTTTTACAAGAGAAACTTTACTCAGATACAGCATCCCAGTGAGCATGACAGAGCAACTGGAGTCAGGGTGAAATTTCACATTGATCACTAATCCCAGCCAAACAAAGCAATTCTACCATAGAAGGTCAGAAAACAGATTACATAATGCTATCATTACTGCAGGACCTTTTCACCATGTTGAGTGACTTTTGTATCCTTTCCTTCTCTTTCTTCCCATGGTACTTTGCATTCATACCATCTGAGATCTTGTAGATTCTTTTCTTCTTTCAAACCCTGAGACTACCACTGCAGGAGTAGTGTTCCCCACTCTGCTAGATAACAAAGAATTATAGAATCATTTTTTATTTTTAAGCAGAAGATGAACTGCAGTCTTCTTAACTTGATGAGGCAGCACAGAACGACTTCATTGCATGAAATTGACTACACAAAATATTTCAGCAAAAAGAAGTTGTCAGGACTATTTAAGTGTTGTTGAATCCTATTTACTAGAGTGGCTCTTTGTGTTACATACACAAACAAAAAGGAGAGTCACAGCCTAAAAATGACAAATGTTGCATACTATGCCAATGTGAAAAGGATGTCCCCTTCTTAAATATTTATCACCAGCAGAGATGACAGAACAGTGATCTTTTTTTCTTCTTGGCACTTCCAATTGTCCTCCAAAAGATCTGTTCTTTCTTAGGCACTGGATATGTAGTCTGGATCCCTTTGCTCATCTCTGAATATATTTTTGAATGCTCTTCTAACCTCCTTAATACTGTTGCATTTTCAGGACAACTGATTTCAATAATTCTGCTTGCTTTGGTCCTGCAGGTCCTGAGTTATAGTTTTTAATCTATTGTAACGTAATTTATTTTCTTTATATTTGACAATAGAAAGGGACCAAAAACTTGAGCACTCTTCTTATTTGCAAACACTCAAATTGTAAATAGAGTCAGAAAAGGCAAAAAAGGGAACTTGAAGAGTCAGCAGAAGAGGTGACTTTAGCATAAGTATGTTTTTGGGAAAAGCATTTGTGCATACATGTACTCTTGGCCCATTTAGCTAGCCTGCTTGATTTGCAAATTAGTGTTGAATTGAGAAGGACATTTAGTTTCAGTCAGTGTTTCTACATTGCACATACAAAGGGAAGGAAGGCTGTGAAGGAAAGATGGTGGCCTGGCAGACATTTTTCCACTATGAGATAGAAATATAGGGTCATAGAAATGGAATTTAAAGCATTGAAAACTCATGTTTCCATAAGAAGGAAATTTAGTGAATACCTGATTTCTATGTTGTGGTAAAGCTGCAGGGAAATTTTCTTAGAGCTCTATGCTGCTACCCAATTCTTTTCAGAAGCTGAGTCTCTCATCAAGCCTGGTATGTTGCTGTCACTCCTTTTATAGATAAAACTTTTTTGCTTTTCTACTGCTTAACTAAGCATTCTTTGCAAAGTGACAGACTTAGTCTCTATTCAGTGTTCACATCTTGGTATTTTTGAATTTTTTTTCCAGATTATTCAGAAGCTGTTCCTGGTGTCCCCACATCATATGCTGCTATCCTAAGAATCAAATCTGGTGGTTCATCTTTAGCCTCATTTAATTCAAAGAACAGACCACGGTTAAGCAGTCCTTCATTGGGAAGTGTATCTTCACCAGGCTGGAGGGGAGCCACACAACATTATCACTCCCCAACAAACCTCTACCACTTCTCAGAGACCTTCAAACATGATGGTAAGTGTAGCTTCCCCCTCTTAAACTTGGAAACATTTTTCGAAATCAGTGTATTTTTTGTCAGCTTACTTCAGTATTTCTCAAACACAATTTTGAATTTTTTTAAATGTCACAAGGTGGAAATTACCTGCTTTCCATTAGGTTATTCAGAACAGCCAATTAAAATATCCTTTCTTAAAGATTCCTATGGAGAATTGTTTTATGCAGGTGTTGCTACATGAAAATTGCAAACCAGTGATTTGAAATTCCATTCCAGCACAATTTCATCTAGTAGTAAAATCTAAGCCACTTTTTTTCTCCTTGAAATATTTTTTATTTTATCATGAATGGCAGTAATATAAATTAAACATGAAGCATAAATATTATAAAACTACTTTTTCTCTAAATTATCTCTTCTGTGTAGTCAACTGTACTTACGTGCATGCTTGGACAGAGTTTCTGGTGTGATGTGTCATTCTAAATGCAATAATTCATAGGAACAACAGATATTTTCCCAGGTTTGGTTACATTTTGAGAAGCCACATTTCTAATACTATTTCTTTAGTGACAATGATTACCTGAATTGCAGTCAAGATAGAAAGCCAGAAAGAAAGAAAGAAAGAAGAAAAAGAAGGAGAAGGAGGTGGGGAGGGAGGGAAAGACTAGAGGATACATAAGCATATTTTAAGTATATTCCTCATTTACATCTAAGGATGTAAAATAGGAAAGAATTGTGATTTATAGTGTGCAGTTCAATCAAATTCACACAATATCATGAGTGTAACAACAGGTTACTTTTTGACTCTGTAAAGTCTCATTTTTTTTCCCAGAAAATGCCTTGCATTTATTGAAAATTAATGGTTTATGCATGTGGTTTGTGTGAGAAAATGGTTTATATACAACCATAAATGTGTTCCCATATATACAACCATATACAAGCATAAATGTGTTCCTTGAGTAAAGTCTGATCTAGAAAAGAAACAATTTGATCTTGTCAGCAGCTAAATTCTGTTTGATACCATTTCTGGGATAGGGGTATGTTTCTATACTTGTCCTTCCTCTGTAATATTCTTTTAGGCAGCAACTAGAGTGAACTCAGTTTTTCCCCATTCACCAGACACTGAAAACTCCTCCCTGAAAACCTTTTAAGAACAGGTTAAAGTTAATGTCCATTATTAGAACTATAGTCTATTATCCTGATATTTTACAGCATGAATGTCTAAAAACTGAAGGAGAAAGCAAAAAAATACAGATTATTTGAATAATGTAGTGCAAGATAGAACTAGAAATCCTGGACATATCCCAAAAGCACAGTGAGATCACAGCTCAGGGATGATCACTGTACCATAGATATGATCTATGATTTAGGTCAGCAATCATGACTCTCCTCAAAACACTGGGGCCACATTGCAGCTCAGCCATTGAGATTCATCAGTTTCTCAGGAGCAAGTGAAAAACCACTGACTGTAGACAAAATTGTAAAAGGGCCATTCCTCATAAGGCCTAATGAACAGAGTATTTGACCGAGAAAAGAGGAAAACATTCTTTTAAAGACTACATAAAATAGCCCTAGGAGACTTATTTCGCTGACAGATCTTGGTATATCCAGCTGTGTAGACACTTGTAGAAATAGGTAAATCTGAGGGTGATTTTAAAACACCTGATGGTGTTTTAAAAGCCCTTGATTAACTGAAGTGCCCGCATAGCACAAGCTTAGGTATGAGACAGTATTTAGAAAAGATCAGCACATGACCAAGTAGGATAATCTGCATCATCTAAGAGGACTTGAACAAATATGTCATGGTGGCTGAATGTAACTTATTTTCTAAACCTCTCTCAGTTCTGTTAATAGCTTGATCCCTGAATAAATACCTTTGATATTTAGAAACTGAGAATTTTCTACAGAATATTATGAAAATAAGTGACTATTTCAATTATCTGTCATTACAGTCGTATTTTTAAATTTCTTGCTTTTTATTTAGTCTAGAGGAATATTTATTTTATTTTATTTTTACAGGTCTAGAAGTAAGGATATTTTAGTTATCCTAAAACTGCTTTGTGATGATAGAGTTTAGTGGTCATGTTTTTCAGCAAAGGCTTCTTAAATGAGGAAATGTTACAGCATCCTGTGGTAATAAGGCACCACTGCTTCAAGTGAGAGGACATTTTTAGGAAGAGACAAAACATGTTTTAAATTATTATAATGTAGAATTTGCATAATTCAAACATCTAATATATGGCATAAATTCAGGAGTGAAGTTTGTCATAAAAAACACCCAAGAATACTTTTACTAGCTGCTGAATTATACCAGTTCTCAAGTGACTTCTCAAATTATTTCCCAGCAGACATGTTCAAACACCTGGCATGGCTTGTAATAAAGATCCTTTTATACTGACTTGATGCTATTTCATTTGCACTTTCAATTCAACATGTGTTTCCTGATATCTTAAATTAAAAGAGCTGTGCTCTAGCTCTCTGCTGACTTTATCTGGAATTATTTAGTGTAAACATGCCGCTCAGGCAATGTGGTCCTTCTCTTCAAACTATGTATCAATGTGTAAAGTCATGACTAAAAATGAATAAAAAGTATGAATTATTCATTAAATACTCTTGAAGAATCATAAAACTGCAAACTCTTTTATTTTTTACTGTTCCAAAAACTTTTGGAATTGCTGCAGTAAAGATAATTGAACTTAACCTTGAATAAGGACTCTCTTTGTCCTTTCATCTTTGGTTTGACACATTTTGCAAGAAAATGAAAAACAGAGTCTGTCACAACTGAAAGTGTTTGAATCAATGAACCCCAAGGTTTGAAAGATCCGAATCTAATTTTTGTAAAATGAGAATTCCTGTTTCCCCACCATCTACTAGATTCAGCACTTACCAGTCTGAATTATAGACACAAACTACTAATATTTTTTCTGTTGCTAAAAATATTTTACATTTGATTCATATGGCATGCAGTTTAGGTATTATAAGTTCAATTTAGAATAGATTTATTTGTTTCAGAATAGAGAAAGCATTTTCAAGAAACAGTAAAATCTTCTATCATCTTACTTATTAAGGAAATAAACATGTCTCAGAAAAGGCAAATCTGAAAATATGAGAAAATAATTTAATCTTCTTTGCAGTATAAACTTAATAATGCATATACTGTACAATGTTCCACCATGCAGCACACTAGAATCAATACACATACCTTGAGGCATGTGTATCAGCCTCAGTTTACCTCAAAAGGATTCTCAAAGTTTCTCAGCTTTCAAGTTGACTGAAACACAGTTTCACAGTTTAAAAATTAAAGTGTTTTTTTAGAAATGCATATTTTACAAATATATATGTGTGCATATGTGTGTGAATATGTATGTGTATATATATATATATATATATATATATATATAATGTCTCTGCTTCTATATATGCAAAATAATTATTGTAAATTTCAGCAACTTTTGTTAATTTCAAAATATGCTACACAGAGATTTAATCACTGGAACATATTTTGCCTTGATGAATTTTTGGGCTTTTTTTTATTTTATTGAAATTTTGAAATACTTAATATTTTGACATATAATAGTGATATTAAAATGAATAGTATTTTTTATTTCTTAGGTGGTAAAGGTGAAAGATTATGTCATAGGACCTACCTGTAAAATAAATATTTCCACTGAAGTTAATGCACGTTTTTCAGTGTTTAAACAAAAAACCAAAATAGCTTCTAGTTTTTATCTGGGGAAAGCAATAGGTTTCCATTTAAATCAGTGTGAATATGCATCAAAAATATTTCTGAATATACTGAACAGGTTTCCTGTCTGGTTCCATGATAACAAAGGTAATCAGATGATCCATTAGAGTCATCACCTGAAGTTCATACAACAAGCATAAACTGAAAACCAAGAATGGAAAGAGAGAAATTCAAAAACAAGGTTGATAGGGAGTAGCATCATAGTGTGATCCACCTATACCAAAAAGAATCTTTCAATTTGTAGGACCAATCTGAAATGAAACAGCTTTGCTTAATTTTAATTACTTCTTCTTATATGTAGATTTCAGCAACATGTATAGCCTTATCAACAACAATTTCTTCAACCTTATTAGTGTGTCCTGAACACATTAATACCTAGGTCATTGGGATGTAGTTTGGTCTGCATTGTGTCAAGGAGGTACTTTTCTGGATAGGCCCTGTATGCAGACTACAATCATCTGTATTTTAGGATGGAAGTGATCCCTCATTTCTATCATTTCATATTCCTTGCATAGCTTTTCTTTAGAAAATTCTTCCATCTCTACATGGGCTCAAGAAATCTTTGAAACATGGGGTTGGAAAATAGAGCAATAGGAAAACTTTCTTCCTGATCTTGTTAAAAGTGCACCTAAAGAGGCATGAGCTGAAGAAGGGGAGAGGACCTGAAGGAATACTTTCTTCCCCCATATACAAAGGCTGCCTGAGCATATCCTCCCACATAACGTGTCTCCTGTTTCTCCCCACCAGTAGTTCAGACTGAGAGGATGGCTCCAAGACTGATTAGGCCAGTCACCTATCTTGGAGGGTACCTATTTAAGAAAACATTTATAATAACTTCATTTCTTTTCCTCTTTAGAAGTACAGCACTTAGAATTATCAGACACTTAAAGCTATAGTGCCAGTGCAGCTCCAATGCAGGAGTTTGAACAGGGTCATATTTCTTTCCTGCCCACTTCTGTGTTCCCAGGGTTCCAGGAAGTAATTCCTCATTTTCTCAGTGTATTAATTGACCTGTATTTTTATCAACAATGGTGGCAAGAAAGCAGCTGTTGAGGAATTACACTATTTCAATTACTACAAGATTTAAAGTACAGGAAACTTTATTCTTATCTGCAGTTTGTTGTTATGATATCTGCATTGCTCAGAAAGAAGAACTAAAGAACATCTGATTTTTTTCTTCATCAGTAACTGAGGGGAAGAATGAAAGTATGAAAGAATGTCATAGATTAGAAGGAGACAAACCACACTTTGGCTACTGTCTGATTTGCAGGATACCGATTCCAATTTATGTTCCCATTAAGATTTAAATACTTGGTACTAAGGAGTCACATGTTCCAGAAATTTTATGCACAGAAGTGCTGTAAGGAAAACACTGGCACTCAAAATTTAGGCATTGCTCTGAAGAATTTAAAAGAGACATGTTTTTGATATTTTGAATGTTTCCCATATCCTTGCCATTCTTAAAAGTGGTAGGGGGATGACAAACTAGCTGTTGCACTGCTGGTTGCAGTGCACACCTGTATTCCCAAGACTCTGTGGTAAATCACTGTTCTTAAATAAGATAGCACTTAAAGCACCTAGTTTTCTGTATCTTATTTAGTAAAATAAGATACATGTGTCTTATTTAGTAAAAGCCTCTATGAGGAACAGAAATATTTCCCTTCTGAAATTATAATAGTAAATTGAAATTTATGCATGCTAGTATTTATGTTGAATATTCATTTATGTTCTTGATAATTTAGAAAGGAAAAAATAAGCGTGGAGCTCAAATCCTGCCATGCACACTCATGAAGGACTACCCTGTTGAAGAGCATGGGTCACAGTTAGCTGTGACCTGTAGGTGAAAAAAAAGCATGGGTGCAAAAACCCTGATGTCTTCGGATCCCTGCAGACATCAGGAAACATACCTGAGCTTATATATCCATATGTACTAAGATATATACATAAACACAATAAGAAAATGAGGGCAATAAGGATAAGGGCAGGGATAGATCCCCAAAAAGACCACACAAAGCAGAAGAGCCAGCCAATGGTTTGTGAATCAGAAAGTTTTATTTCAATGTCACACAGAGGGGTTGGGATGCTCCCTTCTCTGTGGCTTGAGGGGAGTTTCCAGCTGTCTGTGTGACCATGGCGTGCTGCAGGCTGGGGCTGGAGCTGTTCCCTTGTCCTAAGGTCGATGGCTGAGTCAAAAGCTGCAGAAATCTCTGTCTGAGTGGCTTAGGAAGAGGACAAGAGCGTGACATGGTCTGGTCCTGCACCTAGCCTTGCATCTTTTTCTTCTCTTTCCAGCAGTCCTAGACTGTGATATCATATTTTATCTCCAGAGTCCCTCCTAGGGAGAAGATAAAATCATTAATCTTCATTAATATTCACCCTATCCATGCTAATCTGCATGAAATAATACTTAAATCTAAAGCCATGATTTAGATTTGTTTTCCTTAATTAATTTTTGGTTTTTCTAAACTTTAGCTCAATGTCAGTTCTGTTTTATTACTCTTACATTCATTAGTATTTTATTTTGTGCAATGCAAGAAGTAGGTGACCAAATTATAAAAAATCCACACAGTATGTTTGCACTAACATTATCCTTTCTTAAAATAAGTTTTGCCAGCTGAATCCATTTCCCCTGTAGCATTTTAAGATGTACTTCTCAAAATTTATTACTGGAGTTATTTTGTCTTCAATAATATCAGTACATATCAGAAGTCACTTATTGTGATTGATTTGTTTGTGGGTTGGTTTTGGATTTTTTTTTCTAAATAATGCAGATATTTGTTTCAGAACACACATTTCTGCCAATAAACCTAAGCAAAGCAATGTAACTACATATTAATATAAATATGCAAAACAGCAATCCATACTCTTTTACACAATTCTACAAGTAGGCATAATAAGCTGGAAAATTATGGGAAACAGACACTACTAGTTCTTTCTGCTCTTATTTGATTTGAATCTATTCCAGCAGAAGCATACACGCCTGATAATATAGGTATTTTCAAAATCTGCATTTGAATAGTAGTGTAAAAAGACAAAACTGAAGTGTATAAAAGTGTGTAGTAACTAAAAAGAAAGTTTGAAATGCATAATGGGGTCTTATGTCATCTTTTTACTGTATGATAAGAGAGTTGAGAAACCTCAAATGGAAGAATTTAAAGACATGGAAATTTGAATCTTAAAAACTAACGTGCTATGACCTATATCTCCCACAATTCTCATCCTTTTTCAGACTCCAAGTCTTTATTTTCTGTACCAAGACTTGTAGCCCCATGTACCTTTTCCTGTCTACTCAGATTTTCTGAGGCTGTTAGCCTCAGATAAAATGATAAAGGTTATTATTAGTATGACAAATTATTACATTCATATGATAAGTTCCCAAAACTGCAAAACCATAACACGTGGTTGAAGCTGTGTGGAGTTGGTAAAACAATGTAGTAAATAATTTTCAGGCAAGTGACCAAACCCTGAGTCTTCAGGTAGACCTTATTTCACTTCAAGCTGCTTTTGGGAGGACAAATACAGAAGGATGTTGTAAAATACTTAATGTGGTGTGCTGTCCTCAGTAGGAACTGGAGGGCATCTATGCCATGAACATATGAAACCCTAAAACCAACAGAGAAAACCCTGCTCCCATATCTTTCATTGCAAGTAGCAGGACAATGCCACTCTCTCTCTGCAGACAGGCTGGTGTTCTAAAGACAAAGAGCACCATGTGATTAATTCATCCACAAGTCTGGAGTAAGCCTAAAATTATTAAAATTCCACAGGCTTCTGGTGCAAAGTGAGAATTTTATTCATTCAGACCAACATGACAGGAATAGTCTGCTTGTGACCTTTTACTTTTCTGAAGGCTTACACTTCTCACTTGATAATATGAATGAACTGGAATCACAGACATGTTCTATGGGTCTGCAGAGCTTTTTTTAGTTCAGAAATGTAATTTCTTATCTAGATAAAGGTACATGCCAAAATTAGACAAGACAGTGGAGGAAAATGAAATGTCAGATTTAGCTATATATTATTTAATAACAGACACCATTTGCTGCCGTTAATTTTCCAAGTGATGTTTCTTAGCACTCCTTGACATAAAGGGAAAAATTGTGTATTAATTTTCTGTGACATAAGCTGCTGCAAGCAGAAGGAAATTTTTTGTTTACCTTGCTCTCTATAAGCAGAGTTAATTCCTCTTTAGTCTCTGGAGCTTCTCCCTAGACTTCAGGCCAAAATATATCTGATGAGAAATCCATTCTTAGGCATAATAAACACTTAAATCATACCGTATGTTTTATGCTTCACTTAGTAATATATTTTATATTTCTTCTTTGTCTTTTTTTTTTTTCCTTTTAATAATTGCTTTTTAATACAACATCTAAAGTAATGGAACATGAACCTTTGGAAAATAAATATAATAATGCATACTTTATTCTCACATTATAAAATCTATAAGACATTTTCATTTTTTGAGCTTTCCTAAAAAGTAGCACTTCTTTTTTTGACAGAAAGTGTTGATTATGGGCCGGTGTTTGTACAAGAGCCAGATGATATGATTTTTCCAACTGATTCTGAGGAAAAGAAAGTGTCTCTGAATTGTCAAGCACGTGGAAATCCTACTCCTACATACAGGTACCTGTTTTAGGATTTTATCTTTTTTAGCTTTCAGAATATTACCCACTGCAATCCTACTCTGAGAATCAATGTATTTTGGTGAGAAACAACAGAAACAGCTCTCTGACACTAGTAGTTTTCCTGATTGAATGTTTTTTGTGATTCTAAATAAGCAAGAAGCAGAAATGGCAGTGATTAAGGCAAAGCAATATTTTAGGTTTCAAATTATATACTCTCTGCATCATTTCTATCCATGTGGATAGATTCCTTTTGTCCAGTTTATTTAATTGTGTCTGCGACAACTGACAAAAAAATGTTTAATTCTTTGGGTTTCTTTTTTATTTCTAAACATTTATGAAGCTACAAAATACTATCCCAATATATAGGGAAGGCAGCAAAGTATAGGTACATTAAATGACATGACTTGGCACTATAAGATACCATGGCTGCATCAAGTCTGGTGGTTTTCCACTCACAAGCCCACCATTTTATTCCTCTGCAACCATCACCTGTTGCTTATTTTTCCATACAGACTTGTAGGCCCCAGCTATCCATTATCCAGGCCTGTGATGACACACCTGTGAGCCCCAGAGTGCAGTTTATTGATGGTGCTCACATACAGGTGGTAGCAGTATGTTGCAGTCACCTTCCCCATTTGCTATATCTGTCTCTGCTCATATTTTATGTAAATTACTAGTGATGTAAGAGGGCTGGGGGAACATATGGTTGGTTATTTTTTCCCACATACCCTTCATCTTTTCTCATAGCGTCATTCTTCAATTACAAAGGGAACATAAGGACTCTTACTGTGTTTTGTCATAGGTGGCTATCATCAATTCCACCTTTTGTCTTTTGCCTTTTACCCTTATTTAACTTCTGGCTTCTTCAGAATTCTGGTTGAATTTTCCTTAGAGCTATTTGAATCAGAGCTCTTCCATTTCTATAACTTGAAGGAATCCAGAAGCAGTGCCATCCTTAGACATTCTTACCACTCAATCTGCCTCTTTGCAACATACAAACTCATTAATTGGATCTGATGCATTACACAAGCCACTCCCACCCCAACAACACAGGCATGACTAAAATATGTAACATGGGATTAGGAATGAATATCCAGAGACTCTCCAAACTAGAATAGCATGAATTCCTCACTATGTGGTATGAGAGCTATGTTGCATTCTTCTTTACTGACATTCAGTGTGTAAATTGTTACCTACTGGTGATTTCTGATAATAAAAAAGAGAAAAAAAAAAAAGGGGGATTAGTGTCACACATCATGAATGTGTTGTCAGTCCATTAAACATAGACTATGACTATGGGGAAAAGGCACAAATTCACCCCCCAAAAGAGGAGAGTCCTATATTCTAGTCTCCCAGAAAACCTCATTACCTTTGTAGAAATTTTGTCTGTGGAGAATTTATGCCATCTCCTTTCTTTCTTCATCCAACTGGTTTTTTTTGCATTTTCCCAGTGGAATGCAATCAACAAATACAGACTTTTAGCATGTTCTAAAGGGTGACTACAAGGAAGATAGGAACTCTTTCTTCACAAGAAGCTACATGGAGAAGGCAAGAGGCAAGAAGGTTTCATACTCCTCAGTAATCACTGAAGCCTTTCAAGATGCAAACAAACAAAATGTTTGATTATCTTCTCTAGGCTTCATTTTCCATATAACACTGGAGAAAATGATTTTTTAACATCTCTTACAACCTGGGATGTTATATGGGTTTTTGATATCCATTTCTTCAGTTCTCCAGAGATTAATTGGTGTCAGCAGCCTCATAAACAAACTTTCCTGACTGTTGCTGATGGAAGGAGAGATTAAACCCACAAGGCATGACTCAAACAGCTCAGTTTAACTTCTCCTTCTATTGCTGCCACTTGTCTGCACAGCATTTGCAATGCACGCTAGAGAGGGAAAAGAAGTAAAAATTACTCTCTGAGGAAGATTCTATTCTCTAGGACAAATGTAGAGGGCATTTAGCCATAAAAGATCAACAGATATACAAAGTTTTGAGTATGCCACTAGCTAACCACATTACCAAAGGCCCTGGCCAGCTGCATGGGACCTTTATTTACATGTGCTCTGAGGTATGTGCTGCTAAGAATTATTTTTGGCCAAAACCAAAATACAATATGTATTTATTTAAATTTATACTAAAAGAACATGTAAAGCACTCAAAAAATTCGATGTTAAGTTATCTCTGCCTTTTTAAAAATCATTTCAGTAGTCTATGTAATTTGTGCCCCAGTGTTCATAACCTGTTTACAAATTTTTTTTTTTTCGTTCTTGGAAATGACTTTGTTTCAATGGAATGGAGAATGTTCACATAATTTCAGATGTTCTTCCTTTCAAAAAACTTTGTTTCCCCTTGTCCAAACCCTACCCTGAAATAACCGGTTTTAATTTGTTGACTTTCAGTCATTAAGGTATTTTGATGAATAGTTTTAGGGAATAACTCCCTGAGATAAACTGACTCTGTTTGCTTAGCATTTCTGCAAATGATCACAAGTCAGGGGCAGTACAATGAAGATGATAACTGCAATCCCTTTGATGATGAATACAGACATTCACAAACTTCCTCTGGGATCTCACAGGTCAGCAGAGTTACAGAGCTACAAGCAGGTGTTGAATTCCCTGAGATGCCACTTAACTACACAGCTTTCACTGATTGTGAAACACTCCATGGACTCTTTTACTTAGGACACACATAAGCTGGGTAGTAATTGTTTTGTCAGTATCATTTACTGCAACTGAAAAAGTTTTTTAAAAATTATTTTTTGTCTGCTTAAACCAGATTATAGTAATTTGAAATGTCATCTGTCCGTTTTCTTCAAGAAAAAAAGCATCTGAGATTTCCTAACAATCCCTGATCTTGGAAGTGTTATATTTTGGGTTCTGTTCTTCCAGATCAGTCATGTTACCTAGGAAAAAAGTCACCTAATTCAGTGTTTCTTTTCCTGTAATGTGCATAGATTATATGAGGGGAATACAATCCCTCAGGACAGACCCCGGGATATAGAGGCGGGTTGCTATCAATATCCATTTTGAGGTAGAATTCAAAGAACTTTTTTTTTTCATTGAATTTAGCTGAAAATGAAACTAAAGGAAAAAAACTGGTTTAACTGAATTTTGTGGCAGTTCTCATTTGGAAATGCCAAAACAAATTTTTTTTTTTTCTTTTTCCCTGTCTAAATTTCCATTCAAGATCAATAACTTTTGCATTTTTTCACATATATAGACAAGGATATATGTATAAAAACTTAACTTTTGTTATGATTTCATTCAAAATATAAACTAATTAATCACTTGTTCAGATTAAAAATTCCTTTCCTATTTACCTCATCTATGTGTGTTATCTATTTAAAAACTTAGTTAATCCTAACAAACTTCCCCTGCTGTCCTTTAAAATATAAATAAATTTTCAATGCTGTTTCGTTTCTAACATTCAGTGAAGTAGAAGCCCTCTGCAATCAAAAGTCCAATTGTGAAAAAAAGGGATAAATAGGAGATTCACCGCTCATTCAAATTCTGACAATTCTGACCTTTGGATTAAGAAATATTCACCACCACTGCAGCTGAATTCTGCTCTCTGTGCCCTATTCACCATGAATGTTAACAAGATAGAGTGAATTAATAATTATTTTGCTTTGTTAAAGCTGTCTCTGGAGTCTAAATGTTGCCAAGTTCTTCCAGTCTTTGCTGATCTCTGGCAAAGCTTGCAAGTTCCTGGAAATTTCCCAAGCCAACTTTGAAGCTGCAGAATGACAGCAAAAGAGTAATGAAAGAAATATCTGGGCATTATAATAATTGTACCCTATCTGTTTACACTGCTTATCTCTTCTTTGCATTCTTCTTACAATTTCATGTAATTACACTTTGAAAAAAAGAAAATCTAAAAGTCTTCATATGTGGATGTTTTTCTTTTATTCAGAAACTGCAAACACACACATATGAGAGGTTATTCCAGACTGTTGAAGTCGATTAATCTACCACACAAAATATTTTCTCTTGCAGCCAGTGGACTATTCCAGGGTTTGTTGCTTCAGTCTTTTGAGATGTACGGGAGGCTGAGGCTTTTTGGCAGACCATATATGGGACAGGAGGGAAACACAACCCATAAAACCACTTGCACAACTGAAAAATTATGAGACTCTTAGGTTTCTTCTGAAACCTCATTAAAAAAATGTTTATTCAGGAATAATTCAAAACTTCACGTCACTTGGGATACTTTCAATGTTTCCTACAGCCTGGCTTTTTCCAACTTATCTTCACTCTCATCCTTGAATTTACTGCTTAGTCCTATTATTTCATTTCCAAATATCTCCCTAACTCAGCATTCGTTATTCAGAGTGTTTATTTGTTCTTAGTTTCCATGTACCTAGTAGCTTGGCCACCCAGCAGTTAGTTCCATTCTTCTGTTCCAGTCTGAATTTTGTGTATCCTGATTCAGATGATATTATTTTACCTTCGTCTGTTGCCAAAATCCTATACTGCATAACAGCCTATGTACATCAATCTACCTCCCTGCTCTTCACAGGTCTTGCTCTTCTTGCTTCTGTATTTAATTGAGGTGTCTCTGTTTCTTGGGCTGAGAAGATCCAATACTGAAAGAGAGGATCTTCTCAGGAAAAAAGGAAACAAGGAAAAAACCTTTTCTTTGTTTGTATGCAGTGCATTGCCTGTAAGCTCAGCTGGGCCTAAGGCTTTAATGATAGAATATGAATTAAAACTTTGATTATCATAAGCACAGTAAAATTTCCATTTTTGACATAAAGGATGCATCTGCTATGCAGTTTTCAAGTCCTAAACCTTTGTGAAAATTCGTTTTTTGAGGGGAAATAAAGAAGAAAAAAAGAAGAGATTATTATTTTCATTCAGCATAGGCAAAACAAAGAATATCCTTTTTCTTCAAAGGCTGAATATCAGGTTTTGCTTGTGGTTTTTGCTTTCAAGTTTTGTCAGTTTAATGTGTTCCTGCACAGGATATCTTTGAATAGCTGTAATTACAACTGGAGCTGTCAGATTCTGTGTCCTAAGCTTGATACCTTCACTTGGATATTAAATGTTCGAGTTTTTGAGTGGGGTTTTTTGGTTTTTTCCCATTAAGATGGCTTCGAAATGGAACTGAAATCGACATTGAAAGTGATTATCGCTTCAGTTTAATAGAAGGAAGTTTGATCATCAGCAACCCCAGTGAAATGAAGGATTCTGGACCGTACCAATGTTTAACTACCAACATGTTTGGCAGTATTTTAAGCAGAGAGGCTGTTCTTCAGTTTGCATGTGAGTAACATTTTTTAAACTATCGATAAATCAGATCTTTACATTGCTTGATAAGGCATTAAATTTTAATTTGAATATGTTATACAAGTGACACTGACATTGTTGAGGTAGAATCTCAAAAATAGAAATAAAATACTTAGTGGAAGAGAGTGATTTTCTGTAGACTTGTTACTTTTAAAATAGAATCATCAGGGAAAATAACTCTAGTGCATGATCCCAAATGCTATACTTTAATGGCATACTTGAATACTCTGCAGTGATATATTTCACTCATTGCTGGTTTCCTGAAACATCTGTCATTCTGCCACACTCTCTGAGCAGGAAAGAAAGAACTGTAAACTTAGAAATAGAATGAGATAAAGTGCCTATATATCTATTGAATGCACCTTAATTACTTCTTTTTATGTATATATGTATGTAAATATATACGGTTTATGTTCTTGTTTTTGCATACATATCCTTTCA
Organism: Haemorhous mexicanus; assembly: GCF_027477595.1. Taxonomy (NCBI): domain Eukaryota; kingdom Metazoa; phylum Chordata; class Aves; order Passeriformes; family Fringillidae; genus Haemorhous; species Haemorhous mexicanus. Next base: position 44,081,946 of record NC_082342.1, read on the forward strand.
TACACATACATATACTTTCATACAATATAAAAATGAAGGGGTTTTTATAGTCATTAATGAAAACCAAAAATGTCTTAGCTTTTGTAATCATTCACTACAATATACTTTTCAGAAGCTATCCATAGTTCATGATCCCAAGTAAACACTATGGTCGATCAGTAGCATGCTCTATTTCAAACATACTAGCAAGAAAAACAAGGCCAGGATTTCTCTTCAGCCCTAACTTCTCCTCAGCACTTTGCAAGAAGAAATACAACATCATTTTATTATTTTATCTTGATAAATCACACCATGAGTGGTTTTTGAGAGGAGGAGTGCAAAAAGAACTCCATCCTAGTTTCTCAGATCCTGCTGAAAATAAGGCAAATCTATGAAATATGAGGCAGATCTTCATATAGCCACAGCTGGAAAAATGGGTTTAAGGAGAAGTCGCCATCTGCATGTCTAACTAACACATCTGGTGTTGTCAAGAACTCAGCAGTGAGGTCTGATCTTCCCTTAATCCACCGCTCCCTGGTCAAGTCAGACCTCTTTAATTTATTGCTTAATCCTTATCTGCTACATATTCCGTCAAGGTGTTTGTTAGGAGATCATGGGACTATCCACCTACTTCTGAGCTGGGGAGAATAATGGCATTTGTAGAAGTTTGCTCATGCCTGGGCAGTGTGTTTAAAACTAAGCACCACAAGAGTATCATGGTATTACTGGACTTCAATCTTAAAGGTAGCTTCTGAGAAAATTCAGATGCATTCTATCTTTTAGACAAGAAAACTATTCTACAACAAATCTCTTGGTTAGAGAACCCAACCACTGGTAAAAATACATGGTCTGAACCTCAGATTTCTCTTCCCAGCTCAAGAGTAGAGCTGAGAGGTGGCTATTTAACCTTTGATTGAAAAAACAAAAAAAGGGAAAGTGAGAGCTGACTCTCAAACTGAAGACCAATGAGTTTCAGTAGATACATCCACATCCAATAGTTCATTCAGGGCCCCATATTATTACATGCTCCAATGAAATCAATTTAGATAAAGTGAGGGGAAAAAAAAAAGAAAGAAGAGATTAGGTTTAGTGGGTTTATTTTTATTGGACTTTTAAGTTTGTATTATCTTACACATCTACCTTTGCATATATCAAAATGACTGAATTTTAATGTCTGGAATGTGATTTCTGCTCATTAAAGTATTTGAAAATTGTTGTGTAAGTTTCTTAGGAAAATTTAATGGCAGAATGCTATTTGCAAATGCTGAGGTGTACTAAAAAATACTGCAGGACTTGTATCAGAGAAAAAGCTGTTATAAGGATATAAAATATTTTTTAAATGTTAGAGTAATAACTGATTGAAGCTCTTTTAGAAGTTTGTGAGAAACTTGTTCACAAGAGGAATTTCAAGTTCAATGCGTATTTGTAGCCTAATTTCTATGTGGCATGGTACTCTTTCTTCCAATCCTGTTTTAATGCTCCTTCAATTCCCTGATCTTAAATAGCTGGTGCTCATGTTGAAATAATATTTGCATTATGCAGCATCTCAGATTTTAATATTGTTTAAATTAATTCAAGTTTAATGATGTCACCACTCTGTAAGCTCATACTAACATACCAGAAGCTTGTATCACTGAAAAGTTGTTTTAAGTCAGATCCAAGGGCCAGCTCTTCCAGTGCCTCACCACCTTTATGGGGAAGTATTTCTTGTTAACAACTGGCCTGCATGTGTCTGGTTGATTTCAGTAAGACAAAAAGTAAAGCATCAGAGGAGATTTTTTAAGGAAATGTCCTAACCTTTAAGTAATTAAAGTACTTGGTGCTCTACAGTTTTACTGGGATCTAATGGCTTGAAGGATAATTTATAATACCAAGGAAAAACAAAGCCATTTCTGACTATGAGATACAGAGCTACACATAATGGACTTCATTTTCATTTTTGGTGCTGAAAACCATGAATGTTGATTCCAAAATCTTAGAAACTTACCACTTTCACAGGAAAGAAAACCCCAAAAATTAAGTTCATGTAATTGTTTGAATGCAATTCAAACAATTAGTTGTACCTCTGTGGAAAATAGTTACATCTTTGCGACTTGAAAGCTGTTCTTCTTATTAAAAAGAGAAATTGCATGCAGCTCAAAATGGAGCAGGGACCACTAATCAAGGCCTTTGACACCATATAACAGACAAAGCGTGTACTCTAAGGTGCCTATGCAGAAACACCATGAAACCCAAAAAAGGAGAGCATGTTTATCATACTAGCTCCTAGTTCTCTCCCAGTTCCATGGCCAAAAGCCCCGTTGCTATGGTTATCATGTAATTCAGCACTGGTGATGCATTGCAAATATAAATGTTTATGTACTGTATTGTTTGCATATGTGTGCACAGTTAAAATAGGAAATACTCTGAGATACTGATATCACGCCTTTGGATTTGAAAGAAAAAGAGATATAAAATGAACATTACTCTACATATGTTTAGAGATATAATACTTGAAATAGCCCACTCTATCACTGGTTATTTTTATGGAGCAAAATTGGAAGACCAGTTATGTGCAGTTAAAGGTCTCCTTGAAACTTTAAACTACCACAGCAAATACTTATGAAGATTTAAACTCAATAATTTTTTTTTCTGTTCACTTCCTATGATGTCTCATGCCCAAGGTCATGATGCTTTATGCTATTTTTAGAAAGCAAGCAAAAAAAAAAAAAAAAAGAAAAAAAACTATTGCATACTGTAAATGAAATTATAAGTATATTTTTTCAATAAAAACAAAATTTGATGCATAATTGAGAAAAGATTTCAGCTTGACTAGGTCTAACTGCCTTACTGCATAACAACTGCATATTCTTGTATGTGGTTCCACAGCTTCTCTTTGGAGCTGTGTCCTAATAACTTTGGCTACAACAGCAGATGTATTTTGAGCTTACCTTTGCCACATGTACAATCTCTATATCCCATTAGGTCACAAAACAAAATTGCTTTCCTTTATCTGTGGATTATTCAGCCTTTCACAAGCCAACCATCTCAGTGATATTTGCAGCCTGGGCTGAAACCCAAAAGTGGTAGGGGAAAACAAGTTCTCACCTGTCATTTATGGAACTCCTCACAGCAATTTTGTTAATCCAATTGCCACTGACTTCTTTGCATCATTTCCTTTTCTCTTTTACTAAATCTGTTTTATTCCCTTTAATCTGCAGAGAAGGGTATTGATTAGATTTAATTTAAATGTCCTTTTCCAATGGATGATCAACGATGACTGACCAATGATGTACAGAATAAGAAGTCACCCATGCTGCAGACATATAATTCAATAGTTTCCTGTGGAGACAGCCTGCACACTGCCCATTCTATCACAGCACACTCTTGTCAACCTTTTAATTAACTTCACCTACCAAGAAATTAGTTTAATCACTTATGTTTCTGTCCTGCAAACCATGCTCCCTGGACACCTTATTGGGTATATATCGTAATTTCCTAGCATTAATTTGTTAAGAGAAGATTTATTTAAACCCTCTAGACTTGAGAAATGCCCTTGTTTCTCGTGTTCATTCCAGAAGATGCAGAATTACAAAATGGCATTACAATAGCAGCACTTACTTCAAAATAATATCAATCTAAACAGTTTTAGGTACTATAAATGAAAGGTGAAAACTGAAGTGAGAAAAGAAATGAAAATGCAGGCTGTTATACTTTCAGTTTCAAAAGTGCCCCTCATCATCCTGTAATAAACTTTTAAGTGTGTGACTGCTTTGCTCTGAAAGCATCACAGCTGTGTGAGGAATGTTACTATGTCAGTTAAGAACAGCTACACCTACAAGAGTGACTTGCACTAGAATATCTTTGGATTGTTTTCTTCACTATCTCAATATGCTCTCTTCAGAAAATATATGCTTTAAAGGTACCTGAAAACCATGTGTAAATGACAAAAAAAGTAAATTTTGTGTATAACTGTTCGCATTTTATAAATAAATAATTTATTAATTTAAGAGTATCATTCAGTGAATTTGAAATTCATGTGAATTTTTCAAACTCTACCAACAGTTTCAGCTGTTCTTTCCAATTTCCTACATAAGTGTTCAAACCATTTGCACATATCTACTTTAAAACTCTGCAAATCTAGCCCTTTCTTTTCTTAAGAGGTTCAGGAAATTCATTAACTGAAATATACATTTTTTCATATAAAAATGTTGAAGAAATTATGTTTTCAGTCAAAGTAGAAGTCTGGAAAATGAAATTGTTTGAATTTTAGCTGTGGTGATACTTTGTTCTTTAGTGAAATATTTGGCTTATATAACTATAAATGGTGCAAAATGCTAAGAACTTTGGCTCTAGTCTAAAAAGGCATTTCATCTTAAAGTATCTGCATAATCCTTTTGAAGCTAGTGGGGTGATGTACATCCTTAAAATTCAGCATACACTTAAACTCTTTGTTGTTGTTAAACATAAGGCTTCCCGAAGCAAGATTTGAAACAATCTGTGTGGATTTGTTGCCAGTGTCATCATGACAGACACATAATGGGCTTAATTAAGCCTTCTGTCATTCATTTCTTGATTCTTTCTTCTTAAAGTGAATAAATACCTTAGGATAATAAACTTAAGGAATAAAAAAAAAGCAGAACTCATTTTAAGCAGCATTTTTCAAAGCTCTCCTGTTGGAAATTACATATCTTGGTTCTCTGTTGTGGCTATGGTGAATCTTCAATGAAAATTTGCCTCCAATGTCACTTTACATAGTGACAATCAATTTCAGAATCCAAGTCTGAAAACAAGTATGGTGAAATCAGTAAAATAAACGGGGCATCTAAAACGGTGAAGACAGCACCCACTCGTTCCGAAAGAACGGCAAAACCAATGAATTTTGTGTTGTTCAAATTTCCAAACAAATCATTGAGTATTGCCAAACAGCAAACCCTCTGGGACTTCAGCTGTATTCAGGAGTGGTGTCCAGCGAAATCTTTGTCAAAAAAAAAGCAACTTGTTTCCTGGAGCTCCCCATTCACAGCATGCCTTTGGAAATGGTCTCCTGACCCTATCAACAGCAGCCTGTCTGTAATAGCATAAGATCAGCTCAGATAGACTTCTCTGTGTTTCTGTCCCTTCCCTTCTGCTTTTGAAGCCATCTGAAAATTGCAGTCAATTTCCATTTTTCCATTGCTACATCAGCATTTCAAGACCTTGTCTCTCCATTAGAACACTTTAAAGAGCAAAGCCAATCTTTTCCTATCTACAAAAGCAGGTGCTTTCTTTCACAAAGACAAGAGGAGAGTGGAAAAATTCTTTCATCTTCTCATCTTTGTTGTCTCAAAACAGTATCCTGTCATTTCTAAAAGGGGTTCTTTGTGCTAGTAAAGTAAGCATTCCCTAGCACTGAGAGCAAATCATATGTAAGGGTCCACATCCATAATTCTAAATTGATTTACCTTCCAAGACACCGAGTACTTCTAAATTCCCTTTTGAAAATGCCCCCTAGTCAATTCTACTAACACCCAAACTGTGACAAGAATTGTCTTGGAGAAGGCTGTGGTCCCACCAAAGAATCCCAGGTACTCTTCCAACACAGTGACACTATCTGTGATGAAAATCCAGTGCAGGAGATTATTTCTTTATAACTTTCACTATATTAGTATTGACAAAATTTTTGTCTGAAAGGCAAAGATATAAGACTTTTCTTTTTCTCCCAAAAGAAGTTGGTTCCTCTTTGCCCTTAGAAACAACTCACTCCTTCCTTTATTTCATCCTCTTGAATTTTCTGTGGTGAAATCATACATCACCTTAGCCTGAGAGGACATTTTGACAACACAGAGAAACAAAACTCAGGAAGATCTAATACAGCAAATCTTTTATTCTTAATTAAAATTAACATTTATTGATTTGCATGATAGCACTAGAATGAAGGCAGTGTGAAAAGTTGAGGTCAGATCCCTGATTAGGGATTATACATCAATACAGTGCAGATTTGATACTTACTAGGATAAATTACTAGCTTCAGAAAGGGGTATCAGTTCTGGATGTACTCCATTGAGCAACATTTATTATCTCATTCCATTTGAATTGCACATAGGGATAATGTTAGTCTCATTGATCCTCATATCCATCAAACACCAAAAAAGTTATGATTATTTCCAACTATTTAAGTAGAAATGAGATTTATTAATCTTGTCAAGCTCATTTATTGTTACATAAGTTTTGAAGCCAAAAAAGTATTCTGAGGTGTAAGCTCTGCTTAGTCTTTTACTCTGAAAATGTACTTCACACAATACATTTTATATTTCTTGTTCTTTGGAAGAATTAATAGAAGTCAGTCACGTAGAGAGACACAGTTTGAAATGTAATTACAGCAATCATTTAAAGATGCATAGTACATCCACTGACTTCTCATTTTATCACTGTGCATTTCTCTGCAGGACTGGGAGGCTGGTGTTTAACCTGCCCATAACCTATCTCACCTATCCTTCACAATATAATCTATCATGCTAATGAATCATTAGACTTGGCATTTAAATATAGATGACAGTAATTAACAGCAGCATTACTAAACAGGAGAAATTTTAAAAGGATGAAGGAGAATTTTGTGCCAAGACCAGACAATACTTTGTAAATTTCCCGCACAATTTCTAGCTCAGACTGACTTTTGCAAATTACTGTGTCACCTCTCTACTTAGACCCTTCCAGGTGTGGCACATAGTGGTGATCACTATTGTAAATTGTTTCAAATGAAAAGTTTCACTTGAAATTTCTTGCATGGTATTTGTAGTGCTACCATGACATTCCTGCTCTCATTTTTCTCTCTCCTTTATCCTGACACAGAGGTATTATGGCTTTTCTGAGAAACAAATCAGGCTGCTGGTCTCATATAAAAGTAAAGTGGTCTGACTGGTTATTCTTCTGTTTATAAGTTCAGGGGGACAGGTACTTGTGATAGTCCAAAGGAAAGAGCAGCTCATGACTGGGAGGGAAGAAGAGAGAAGTGGACAGGGCGTTTAAGCTGGTTTAGGAACTGTACTTTGTAAAAGCAGTGGAGTCACTTTTGATGATACTTTGGAGCCCAGGGAGGAAAACTTCTAGGAAAAAGAATATTAGTATTCTGTCTGAGTTAATAAGAGTGAGGAAGTGTTACTGGTGTTATAAGTGTTATTATGAATAGAAACCTACAATGAATAAAGGAGATTGATCATCAAAGAAAACATCTGGAAGGTTGTGAAACACATGGATAAAGTGAGAATTAGAAGTCAAGTTGTGTTTGCCTGGCAAAGGAAATGAAAAAGAATACAGATAAATTCTTTATTTAGATTACTAAAAATCAAAAATAAAAGATAGTGGGATAGAATTAAAGTTTATCTACATATGACCCCAACTTTAGTGGTCACCTTTGTTCAGTTTTCTATAAGGACAGCTTATACATAAGAGCAGCTTACACATCTGTTTCCATATGAAGCATGAGATACCAGTAACAGAAAATTACATTTAATTTGGGAATGGGAGAAGACAAGAATGTAAGAGTAAAACCAGACTTAAATCCTAGTCCCAACATCCATCAGTTCCATTCATGAAATTTAGTACTTCAGTGACTAAACTTCACAACAATGTGCAATTGCAAGACCAATTTGTGTTTTGTCCCTCTTGATATTTTCACTAGTGTTCACAGTAGAACTCTTAATTAAATCACTTAAAGCTGCCAAGATGGAAAGTTTGGTCAACACGGAAGTTGTAGTCTCAACTGAATAATTATATATTTTATTTATAGCCTTTTGCATTCAAAATTGTGAACATGGCAATATAATTGTTGATTTGTTTGTAATTTCTTGTAATTATTTTGAAAAAAAAAAATAATTTCCAAAAATAAGTACTGACAAGTGATAATGATAACATCAAAAGCTTTTGCAGATAACCCCCATATGATGACAGTGTCAAGTTCTGTAATATTATAGTCTTAAATCCTGTGAGATTGGGTAGTTTTTTTCATGCCATCAGCACCTAGCAGTTTATAGTTTCTTCTACTCTGGTTTTAAATGTCACATGTTAGATATTGTTTTCATAGGACATGGTAGATATATAAACATATATATAAAGAAGCAAATTCTTTCTATAAAATGTACTGTAATCTGTCTCCATACAAACACACACATGCACACACACACAGCTAAAAAAAAATTTCCCCCAAAAAACCTTTTAATTAGGTTTCAGCCCTACATCTCATCAAGCATGGAAACATGCAAAAATGTCCTCAGGATTCTATAAATATGTTAATCCTGAGCCCACCCACATACCTACCACACTAATTAAAACAAAATGCATTAAGTCAGAAAATTATATACTGTGTGCCTAGCTACACATTAAATCTTAAAGTAAATTTTATTAGAGTTGCAAGGTCAAACATCTAAGCTACAGGATGAGGGATTCATCATTGTCCTTACAGTCTGAATTTTGTCTTTATTGCTGGAGTCCTGAAATATAGAATTGTCACACAATCTGGTTTTTTTTCTTTTTTTTTTTTCTTTTTTTCCTTTTTTTTCTTTTTTATTTTATATTAGACACTCTAGACTCTTTCAGGTCACAGAAGAATTACTGTGCAGTTACTGAACAGTGTTCTATTTTCTATTGTTCAGTGCACAGCCCCCTGCCTTCATTAATTCAGACTATTCAAAACCTACTCTGAGGACAAAATTAATTTCCTCAAAAGCCTTTTATGGTACTCATCATTACAGCATCTAAGTGCTTCATGAACATTAATACGTTTATTTTTACAGTGTTCCTGTGAACTGAGCAGATATTACTATCTCCTTTTTATAAATGGAAAACTAAGACATGAGAGATTAATGTAAACTATCCAGTAATTTGGGGAACTGTACATGAGCTCAACACAAGCTGCTTTTCCCAAAAGCTTAGAGGAGTCAGAACTGATCACTCTCGTATTCATCTCTCTGACCAATCTTTTTCTCAGCCTTTGTATCTGTCATATCTCAGCCCTGCATCTGGTTTCTGATCTCTCTCCTATTATCGATAAGGCTACTGATCCCACTTCCACTCTCCTTATTTACTGAAAGCATCTGTTTGATCAAAAAGGATAGCAGCATCTTTCTAACTCTATTTTAGTCTTCATGTACACATTTTGCTTAATTGCCTGCAGTTTCTCTGTCTCACATTTCCCACTTCCAGGCTCCCAAGCTCTCCTTCCTTGTCCTTATTCAATACCTTCTATAACATGCTTTTTCTTTCCATAACCTGCTGCATCCTCAACAGTCTGAATGGGCACTTAGTTACATTTTAACTAGAACTGAGAGTAACTAAAATAGAATCTTCCAATGGAGAGATTTTGCCATCTTAACCACTGTACTTGCTATCTGTGGTGTTTATAATAATGCATGGATTTCCTGACAGTATGAATATCCATTGACAGAATGGAATTTTTAAATTAGAATTTTTTATATATCTTCAGGCTAAATAACTTAAATTGCCCTTCCATTAACTCTCATAAGTGGGCCAAATATTTGAATGGCAATCTTGCAATACATTCAGTAAGACCTTCTACTGATAATTCAGTGTTTTCTCTTCTAAACTATTAAATTATTACTACAGATGACACTATAATGACACAGGTGCCCCTTGGATAAATTTCTGCCTGGAATGACACTTCTACCTAATTACTTTCCATTTATAAACATTTCTTTTTTTACTATGAGATTTCAGCCATCTTCACTCATTAACAGAGATTAACTCCATGTTTTGGTGAGTGACCAAAGGACTGTCATTTTAAGTCAGCCTTTATTCTGTCATCTTCCGAATTCCATTTTTTTCCTGTCCTTGCTGCCTTTATGGCTCAAAAATGAAATTAAAGTGTGAGAAATAGAGAAAATCCTAGTGTATGATCATTAGTAGCCATGATGTGCCACAAATGTGAGAAAGAACACTTTTAAATTTTTTCTCAGTTTAAGAGCTGGTTATATAAGGTCTGGTAACGTGTAATGCTCTGATAGTGGAAAGTGGAACAGCCATTAATTTTTAATTAAATCTTAAAACTGTCATTACCTCATTAAAATCAGATCTGCTAAAAAAAGTGACATTATCATGGACAAAATATGTCAGTGAATGTAAAATTTGAGCAGAAATATTGGTAAGAAAATCATAACTAGCAGAATGAAAGAAAGTATTTTCAATTCAAGATTTCCTTGTGGCAATCTCAATAGAAAAAACTATCCTCTAAGTACTTTATCCTGCCAAACACTGTTGCCAGCAGTTCACTCTAAGTCACTGGGATAGCATTCAGGATAAAGATCTTTCCTGTACGTTTTGGTCAAAGTTCTCTAAAATATACAGAGTTTTGTACTATGCAAAAGAAGGATGTTTAAATACTGGGATACTAGTGCCACAGGAGATTCAAGCACTTCTGTTTTTCTAAAATTGACCCTTTTTAAAATTTCTTTCATAGTAAGATTCCAAAGCAGTATATTTTGGAGTCAATGAAATATGGTTTTTCAATAAAATCAATTCTTTTTATACATTGGTAAAGAATATCCTATTAAATGGAAATAAAGTAGTTTTTACAACAGTTTGAATACTTCAGGTTTGACTTTGTACCATGTTATACTGCAAATATAAGAAATTCATATCTGTATGTTATGTGTATATAGACATGGCAAAACTTGACCCAGTACTGTCAAAACTAAAAGCCTGAATAACCATTTTTATGTATAAGAATTGTAAAATATACTGAGACAGAAATGCCATTATAATGATCTTAATTTTTTTCTGGAAAGTGTGACACTAAGTCTCTAAATTCTGTTCTAGTTATTCAATTGTTGGAGTGAAGTTATAAGAAGGTAATCTAATAAGGAAGGAAAGGCTGCATACGAAGTTGTAGTGAAACTGACACTGTTCATCTAAACTCCCTCCCTCTCTCCCACCCAGCTCTTCCATACAGCTTGTCCTTAAATAGATCCTCAGCCTATAAATCTTCCTTGTTCACTTTACCTACCTGATGAGAAAGGTTTAGATTCTCTGACTGTTTTAAATGAACTTTTTATCAGACCAAAAACCTGAAAAGAAACATGAAAAAGATCATTTAAGAAAGAGAGTAAACTACCATATAAAATATTCCCACATTATTTGAGGGCAAATTAAACAGAGTATCTTTTGGAGACATAGATGTAAATTATATATAAAATTTGCTGAACCTTGAAGAAAAAGAAATAGAATTCAAATGTTTACTTTCACAGCATCACAGGTACCTTATTAAATTTAAATAAAATATTTTCTAAGATAAATTTAAATAAATCATGTGAATTGGACTCTATGATCCTTTTGGTTAGGTTCTGACTTGAAATGCTCTATGATTAATAGATGTAAAAAATACTGAATTGAATTAATGAGCATTTTGAAATTAGAGTATTTTAGGGACTTGTTACAGTCATATCACAGAAACAAAAAATGGCTGGGTTTGAAGGGACCTGAGATATCATCTACTTCCAACCCTTCTACCGCTGTCAGGGACACCTAGCACTGGACAAGGTTTCTCAAAGCCCTGTCTGATCTGACCTCGAATACTTCCAGGGATGGGGCATCCACAGCTTCCCTGGGCAATCTGTTACAGTGCTTAACATCCTCACAGTAACTAATTTCTTCCTAATATGTAGTATAAACCTACTCCCTTTCACAGTTTAAAGCCATTTCCCCTTGTGCTGTCACCAGCCTTCCTGATAATGAGTCTCTTCCCATCTTTCCCGTAGGCCTCTTGGCACTCCTTTTCAAAACAGTCATTATTATCCTCTAAAGTAACACAGAATCCCAGAATCATAGAATCACAGTTGGAAGGGACCCCCAAAGATCATCAAGTCTAGCTCTTGGCTCTACACAGGACCATCCTCAAGAGTCACACCCTGTGCCTGAGAGCATTGTCCAAATCCTTCTTGACCTCTGTCAGGCTGGTGCTGTGACCACTGCCCTGTGGTCCGGTGCCCAACCACCCTCTGGGTGAAGAACCTTTCCTGATACCCAACCTAAACTTCCCCTGACTCAGGCCATTCTCTCAGGTCCTGGCACTGCTCACCACAGAGCAGAGATCAGTGCCTGCCTCTCCTCTTCCCCTCCCAAAGAAGCTGCAGACCATGATGAGGTCTCCCATCAGTGTCCTCTTCTCAAGGCTGAACAGACCAAATGACCTCTTCATGCAGAATAAAATGGTGTTATCCTCACCAGACAGAATTTTTTTTGAGCACATCTGTTCTTTTAGGTATTACATTTAGACACATATCAGTGCCTAAAATTGTGCTTTTCATCTTCTGAAAGCAATACTATCTGAAAATAATAATTCCTGGCATCAGTTATTTTCTATATCTAATGGTTTGCAAGTCTATCTAATAAGCTTGTTTTGCAGTTCTTTCACTTCCTACAAAAATATTTGAAGATCTGTAAAATATGTAATGGTCATCTAAACTCTATAAAATGTTTCATATAAACTCTATATAATGTTCATCTAAACTATAAATGGCTTTGGGTTTGTTTTTTTAGATAACCAATCTTTTCAGATCAGTTACAAAGATTTCTTATCTTCAAACTTTATCAATTTAGAGCCTAGCACTCTGTGGCAGTGCACTGAAATCAAGACAGCATTCATCAGTCTACTTCAGTTAGGGCTGCCAAGTTTTAGTCCCTCTTTTTATTTTAATCTTATTGAGTATCCTGAAGTATGATGAGTTTTCTGGGATATTGCTTATATTTTCTTGTTTATTCTTATCTCAGTTAATAAAAACCAGTCAAGGCAAGAGAATCAGTCACTGATGCATAGAACCCAAACCAAATATTTTGTAAAAACAAGAAAAACTGTGGCTTAGCAGCTGAAAAATCTGTAAATTACATTTGACATAGAGTTCCATGCTTTCAGTATTGATGGTCTTAAAATGCTTTCATCCACTTCAACTGATCCTTTTTTCCAGATAGTAATTATGACTGATGTCTTTTAAGCAAGGACTGCAGATATGTCTGTTGTTGCTATGAAAATGCAAGTGAACCGGGTCACTGCTGAAATATGCTGCAATGTGAGTCTTCATTTTGAAAATGTTTTAGATTCCAGAGGATTTACTTCTGGGTTTGCTCAAATCTACCTAAATACTGAAATGAAATATTTATACTGAACTTAGTAAAATCAGGTGGTCATTTTGTTTGACAAATTGGGTCACCTTTAGGGGCATTAACAATTTATGAGCTGCAAACTCGTTTGGGGTTTTGATACACTGCTCATTGTGAGCACCATGATATTGGCACACATGGGCCAATACTGTAGCAATGACACAAAGCAGCTGGAAAGCACATTCTCCTCAGCCAGCCAGGGTGAAATATCAGACTTTGGTCACAAACTAAAAAAAAGAGATTTCTGTAGAACTCTAGAAGGGCAAAACAAACATTGTGAAAACCATTTTCCATCAGTAATGTGGCATTTGGAAAAAGTTTTTCCAAATGTCTTTAATTGTACATCCTTTTTTTTTTTTTTAACTTTAAGTAATTTGTTCATACAAGGTCCTGGGAATGCCTTGGTAAAAATAAATATGTGGACAGAGATCTAAATGCAAGTAATTTGTATATTAAAGACATTTTACTTTCTTCAGTGTTAGTAATTAATTTCTCTGTGCAAAGGAGACAGCTGAAATCAGTGACATTGATTTTCAAGATGGGAGCCAACAGGCAACATCTAGAAACCTAGTTCCCAAAATCAATCATTAGTAAGCATCTCACATCTCTGTCTATTCTGAGTTATCACATCAATGGAACATACAATCTGGAATTTGTATCCATGGCTTGTTTTGCCATGAGAAGGGTCTTCTTTGCTGATTTCATGTAATTTATCTGAGGTGCAAACACCAAGGCTGTGAAAGATTAATGTGATATGATACCTAAAATTAAGTTGGAAGCAATTACAAAAAGGGTGGATTTTATATATCTTACTGGCATTGCCTACAAGTAAAATACCTACAGGAGCAACTTTACATTCACGGTTTGTACCTCTCTGATAGAAAAAGTTGCAAAAAAGTATAAAAACCTTTTGTACTTAAGCTTAGGCATTTTGAAAAAGGACTATAATAAAAAGTTTACAAGTTTCAGTGTTTGAATTATAATGCCTGCAAAGATGATGTTTCTGCTTCAGCACTTTAAAATACTGCTTGAAATGGAAATGCATTTATGCACTTAAGGTCTGATTTATAAAACTTCTATTTACTTTTATACAGGTTCTTTGCATAATTTACTTGGTAAAAGTAGAACAGTTTTAGTTCTCATAAATCATATTATTCTTTACTTTTTTCATGGAAACTCTTGTGGATGCTATGTCATCATTCTTATTTCAAGAATGTGCATTAAGACAAAAAGGGTTGAAGACATAGAAGAACTGTGGTAATCTCAGACTCCATAAGCAGATTGCACTGCAATTTTTCTTTTATTTAAAGAAAAATAGTGGAAACATTTTGCAACAACATGCAGAAACCAGAGTTGCCTGGAGAAATGTAAGGCAGAAAAAAAAAATTCACTTTGATACAGTGTGTTTGGTCTGATTTGGCACTTCCAGGATATTCACTCTGAACTTTGCTAGATGATTTCTCCATTTTCTGAAGATGCATCGTTAAACAAAATAGGTTTAAGTACTACTGTCCTTGTTTAGGGCAAATTTGGGATAAAACCTCCAAAAAGGGGGGCCCCTCCAGAAAACAAACCCACACGGCCCCTCCCAGCAACCGGTTCGGGAAGAATTCCTCAGAGAGAAGTGGAAAGAGCCTGTTTATTTAGCAGGCACAGCACCCCCAGCACACACAATGAACAATACCGAATGGCACCACTCTTTCACCGCTCTGAAAAAGATGACAAATTCAGAAAGTCTCTCCTGGGGTGGTCGCTCTGTTATCAGTCCCTCTGGCACTGGGGCAGCTGCTGCAGCCACAGGGTGCAAATTCTCTCTCGGTGTTTCCCAGGTCCCAGTCTGGAGCAGGCTCGAGTGGTTCCAAAAAAAGGAAAGGAAAAACAGTCCAGGAAAATTCAGACTGCTTTGCTAAACTAACTAATGAGCAGAAGCAAAAGCAAGAGCAAAGCAGGAGCAAGAGCAAAGCAAAAAGCCAAGCAAAAAGCAAAAGCAGCGCTCTGTACTGCCCCGTCTCTGTGTCTTGCCAGCCATGGGGGAGCAGCTGATAACAAAGCAAAACAAAATTTCACTCTTCATAACCAGTTTTGAAGGCACAGAACATAATTTCCAGCATAAACAAAACACGTGAATGGGGATACAAGCATCATAATGTCACCCTAGGACAACCTACACAGGACAGCTCAGCTGTCTTCTCATTCCTCAGTGATTGTTTCCCATGAGAGCTGTGAGTAAATGACTAGAGTATAAGCAGAAAACTGATTACCATTTCTGTAAGTGTTCCCAAATTCTATCACATTCTAGATTTGGGTCAGAGGGGAGAATATTATTTTCCATTACTGTATTTTCCGGCTAAGAAAAGGCCAAACATAACAAACTGAACAAATTGTTTGAGATAATATATAAACATGGAAAATGAGACAATTGATCTGATGACAGTTGGCATGTAAAAAAAATTATGTATCCAAAAACTCTTTTTTGCCTTGGTTTTACACTGGAAATTTCTTCTCATATCTTTTGAATCCCAGAATCTCCAGGCAGGAACTGTCAAAATTAAGTCCCACCCATCACAGGAGTATAGAATAGAATAGAATAGAATAGAATAGAATAGAATAGAATAGAATAGAATAGAATAGAATAGAATAGAATAGAAAAATCCATGTATCAAGGGGGCTTATACAAAAGATATAATGGACTTTTTACCAGGGTCCATAATTGTAGGACAAGAGAAAACAGGAAAAGGGTAGATTTAGATTAGCTATTAGGAAGAAATTCTTTACTGTGAGGGTTGTAAGGCACTAGAACATGTTATCCAAAGTGGTGCTTGTCTGGGTTGCCCTGGTTTACAATCTTACAGCGCTGCAAAGTCCAGGTTGATCTCACTGGAAATGGTGCCTGTGTTTTCTTGATAGTCCATCAATTAGTGTAACTGCTGAGATTTGTTTCCTCTCATTTTCTCCGCATTTATTTGTTCAGGTGTGTGTCTCCTTAGATTTTTTTTTTTTTTTTTACTTTCCCTCTTTCCATTTAGTTTCCTTCCTAGATGACAAGGTCTGCTGACAGATAACCTTGCTGGAATAAATGCTCTTACAATCTCACTTGCCTTCATCAATTAGTGTGGTCAACCAAATTTTGTTCTTATGACTGCTTTGTATGTTTTGTTTCTGACTTACTCCTCTTCTCATTATGTCTTTTTGCATTGAGGAAAGACCATAACCAGATATTCTTAAAGAAGGAGTCCCTCTTCTTCCACATACTATTACAAAGACGACTAGAGAGGAAAAGTTGCATCATTTCTTCAACAAGTTATGAGTCTTTCACACCTCTTCTATCCCTCTTTTTGTTCACAAGCAGAAACATCCAAAAATATTAAAGGAAGCTAAAGGCAAAAATGTTTCAAATAACCCCAATAACAACAAAAGCACTGTGCTTTTATACTTTCTCAGCTGTTTATTCTTTCAAGCAATGTCAGTTCAAACTGTGCTTTCCCCGAAGTATTAAATAAATGTAGAAGCATTTGGAGCATTAAAATAACACTAGGCAGTCTCTTAATGTACTTTGCAGTAATTTTCTTTCATCCTGAACTGCTATGTGTTGTTGTCATAACTATCATAAGAAAGAAATCTCTGCTACTCATAAGGACTGTGAACCCACATTCCATTTGCATGAATTTGCACGACATGTTTCCTGAGTTTACACCAGAGGATTTTTTTTCCTGATCTAGAGCTCCATATCTCACAAATTCTTTCCTAAAAGAAAGCAAGTAGATAGTAATCCACCTCTTCACAGTAACCATAGCACACATCTTTTAACTTTTTCATGCTCTTCCTTGCAGCATCTCAATATCTGAGCTCAGATTTTTCAATCTACCTGTAGCAGATATTATATAATGGCATAACATCACTTTTTGAGCTCTGTTATAATTTATTGGCTCACCTAAAATTGGCAGTTTGCAGCTTTTCTACATCTTACAGTAAGCACATAGGTCTGGATTTTAAAGTGTGAGCTAACATTAATGTGAACTAATAACAACTAATTAACCCTGTTGAAATTGTTGCTAATCATACGTGTATTCAAAATGCAATATATGTTTTATATTTATCTAGCTGATAACTATGAATACACAAATGTGTATGTGTATATATATATATATATATATATATATATATATATATATATGTATGCACAAATTTTCGATTTCTGAGCCAGTCATTATTCCCAGACTTCTATACTTAATGTCACTCTGTATAGGACTGATTTATTTGACATCTTTTTTTATGCTATTGACTCTTTCTTTATGTTCATTGGGCCATGTTTGTACAAGCTTTTGTAAGGTAGCAGCTGAGCCAGGTAATAGTGGGGCATTCCAAGGCTGAGAAGTACATTGAGACCTTCTGATAAAGTAACATGTAATGTGAAGGAGATGTGAACCACTGAATTTTCAAAATATTGCAATGGTCATTGCCTGCTGTTAGCCTTCAAATTTCCCTCTGTTAAATCAAATCTTAAATGATTTTTCTTTCTTTGGAGATTATTGAGATAGCATCTTGAGTTTATTCATAACTTTCAAGGGACTGGCTCCTCCTGCAATAAGTTGACCATGACTCCCCTTACCCTCAGAAGATAAATCATTGATTCTTTCTGAATATAGACTGAAGAGATGCAAAATTTTTTATTTAGTAGGCTGTCTCCTGACAAGTTCAGTTAGGTAGGTTTAAAAGCTCCAATTCTTATGAAGATTTTCATGAAAACAATATAAAAAATGTCCCCATAATTAATGATTGTAAGGTCTCTTTTCTAGTCCTGTGAGAGGAATATCAAGAAAAACTCACCTATTCTTCTTACACAGCAATCTACTTACTATGTACCTGTCATCACAACTGCTTTAAGACTGATGGAGAACCACAGAAATGTCTAAGGAACTGGATTGACTTACTGCTTTTGCCACTCTGCATGAAGTCCAAAGAACACAGATCTTCCCATGAAGCTCAACTGCTCACAGAAAGCAGTTTTGGATTTAAAAAAACCCCAAAACTTCATGAGAAAAAAATAGTTGTAAGTTTTCAACAGAAGTTTATTTTCTCTTCTGTATCTATCTGGAGTATTTCCCATCTGAGACTTAGAAGGGTCAGGATCTTTGAGCTCTTGAGCTCTTTGGTCTGATAGAATTTAGGAGGTCTTGTATTATTGGCACCTATAAGATTTAGGATGTGGTACAGTATTTCCTAGGGTGCTGTTCTTTGTTGCTCTTTCATGAGTCACATTACCTTATGGATCAGCTCTTGGTGGCAGTCTGTGTCTCCATGGCCCTTTTATTTTAAGGGAATGATTATTTTGAATAATCCCAGCTTCCATTTTATTGGAACTCTTAATCAAAAATTGAGGTTATTCTTCCATACTGACAGTATGAAGATTCCTGATCTTCCTTTCCATCCTGGAGAGCATACCCTGGTGTGTACAACTTAAAAAGCATCTTGATGGAATGGGGAAGATTTGTAGGAGTAGAAAACAGACTTTGTTTTCAAAAATTAATAATTTTTTTAGCTCTACATTGGAAAGATACTGGCACACTGATATATAAGCAGTAAGACTACAATTTAGCAGAAGGACAAAAATATTCAAGCATTTTAAACTTAAAAGTACTGGTTTTTATTGGCTAAAAATGTCAGCCTCACAGAGAAGAAAAAGAACCATCGGGAGAACTTGGCTAGAGAATGAGTGCAAATTTTTCTTCTTTTTATTTAATTTTTTTAAGAGTTATCTATTTCAAAACATTAATTTTGAGAATTTCTGTGGATCATGTTACACTGGAGTTATAGTAGATGTTTGGGATGGTAATTCCTTATTTATCACTTCTTAATATACCTGGAGATGTTTAAAAATGCCCTCTATAATTTTGACTCTTGCATTTTCTGTTGGGAACAATATGGCAGCTAATCATTTGCTGAATGCTGGCTAAAAACAGTAAAGGTAAAACTTTCACAAATGATCCTTCATTAGGAGCACTTATGACAGTTTGATTTATTGATTTACCTTAGGGCATGTAGTCTGATTAGTTGCTTGACTTTGACATACCATCATTTTACTCACAGGATCTCTGAAATTTGCCTTTTCACATTTTCTCTTCTCCAGTCAACTGCATACAAGGTACCTGATTTATTCTCTGTGACAATCCAAGTACTAACCTTGCCATGTCTAACCATATAAAAGAGATTCTGACATTTAGATATAAAGTAAGTGGCTACTAATGTTACCAAAAATATTAGTAATTCATTTTTATTTTCCCTATATTTTAGTCTTGAATTCTCCAGCACCAAGAGGCAATTTGCTATCTTTACTCTTCTGGCACAGTTTCCTTGGAGAGATCCTAAACTTGATGAGACAGGGCAACTTGTTCAAGGCTGGTCCTGCTTTTTGCAGACAATTGTACATTATCTCCAGGGGTCCTTTCCAAGCTGAATTATTATATGACAGTTTTATGGAGGAGGAAGGAAAAGTTTCTTAGTGCAAGACAGACTCCAGTTCCAAGTCTAAATTAAAGTTTACTTGCTGTAGGATGGATACCTGCAACTCAAATTTGGCCACCTGCAACTCAAATTTGGCCATCCACATCTACTGTCCTCCAAACAGAAAAAAAACAATGCAAGATATCTTGTTGCATTGGACGTGAGCATGAAACAACAGAACACAGAACTGGCTTGAGCTGCTGATAGTTGTATACAGAGGTACAGTGGTATGGAAGGTGCTGACACATGCAAGGGAAGCTGGAGCCATGAAGCCATGTCTGCACAAAGCTCTTCTGCATTTCCAGTTTCAAGGGTGCACAAAACCCAGTGTTGCTGTGTTCTGCAGGTGCATACTGTGAAGAGCAGCAGCTCCTAAACTGTTTTCTTCTGCAGTGCTAATGCTGATAACTTTCCATACCCACAAATGTTAAGCACTGGTCTTGATGCTGTTTCAGTGGGAAGAGTTGAATACCCAGAAATGATTTAGACAAAAATGTAAGAGAATAAGTGTGTGAGTCACAGCTTGATTTTTGAAGATGTAATATCAATAACATTCTTGCTGATGTAAATGAGAGAGAAATTTAAGTTTACAAAGATAGTGCCTTCCTACCTCTAACAAGAACCACACAGTGATTAGATTACATAATTTGTCATTTCATTTGATAGAAATGAAATTTGTTGCCAGAGTGTGTTGAATGTCACAACTGTCCCCTGAGATCCTAAACAGCAGTAATTTTTTTTTTTTTTTAACATTGAGGCAAGGAATTACTTATTTTTGATTACTTCAATAATAATTTCAAAATATTTGAAAGGCTCTTTAAAAATAATTATTTATATTTATATGGTAATATAGCAATGTTTAATAGATGAAAATTAAGCACTTGGACACAGCAGATAACAATGTCTGCTGATGAGATACATTTATTCCATGAAAGGAAAAATTGATATTTTGTCCAGTTTCATGTCCACCAGTAAAGACATTAGGAAGCTCAGGAGAATTCAGGAGAATCCACCAAGTGGTGAGGGCTGGAGCACTTGTCCCCTGACAAGAACATGGGGGAGGTGGGTTTGTTTATCCTGGAGCAGAGATGGGACCTAGGAGTACCTCCCCAGTGCCCCCCAGGAGGTTCACAAGGCTTTTCAAACTGGTGATTACCAGGAAGAAAAGATAAAAGAAGCAAAAACTGGAGTGAAATCATGAGAAGAACATTTTCTCTAGGAGGACAGCTAGGCAGTAGCACAGGTTCCCCAGAGAGATTGTGTAGTATCTGTCCTTGGATATTTTCAAGACCCAACTAGATGAAGTCCCAAGCAACCTGGTCTAACATTTGGGATGACTTTACTAAAACAGAGAATGTGCTCAGGGCCTCCTGAGCCCACTCCGCTCTGAATTATTCTCTCATTCTTTGATTTTTCTGAAATCCATATTCTGTGAGTCCCTCCTTCTGCTAAATAAATGTGACTATGGTATTGCAAGAAGTATCACATCTGTATCGTTAAACTTAAGTGAAATGTACTTCAGGGTAAAGCTGTGAAGTGCAATATTTTCAGTTTATTCAGTAGACAAACAAAGACATGTATTTTCATTTTCTGCAAGATAGGCAGAAAGTACTTTGACACCAATTTGGATTACACAGAGAAGCTGGAATAAAGAAACCAGCACTTTTGTGTACTGAATTAAATATAGAAAATGCATTTAGGGGTGGCTTGAGTCCTTTACTGTAGGAATAACATAAAATAGAATGTTAATCACCTAGCTTCAGATTTTTGAACTTATTGTTAGGAGAGGAGTTACTGTGAGTTTAGGAGTTTCAGGAACTGATGTTTGTTTAGGGGAGAAAGTCAAAATAAAGAGTGAGCTCAGTAAGAGATTGTTCCCCCCAGTCCTGTGAGCTGGCTGATATGACAGAACATCTAAATGACAGACTGTCTCTTCAGGTTTTGAACATTTGGCTGAATGTATAGTTAAGGCGTAGAAGACATAAAGTATCCTCAAGAAATATCAGCTTTAGTTTTAAAATACTGAGTTTACATGTGCCCTGCAAAGAAATGAAAGACAGATTTTTAAACTTAGAGGAAAGAGACATCTACACAGCACGACTTGGGTCATCTGGTCCTGTGGCACTGTGGCATTTGAAGGTCAAATTGCAATGAAAGCTCTGGCTCCATTGGCCACAATTCCTTACAGGGGGACAAAAGATGAAAGCAGCTCTGTTTCTCCATCGTTGATCTGCTGCAAACATACTTCTTACTAGTGGAGATGTTGAAGGATATCCAGTCTCAAGGAAAAAGCATCCACCTTCTCCCTGATTTTCCCCTTTTACCTTGATGCAGACAGACTTTGCAGACAAACCTTCTACCTTGATGTCTGTCACAAGGGAGAGCATGTTCTTCCCTGCTTAGCACCTGACCATCATTTCTACATATCATCTGAAGCATAAAATATAGATCTATATCCTACACCTGCCATCCTTCCCTTATGAAACCACAGATTCATGTCCCAGGATTTATGGGATTAAAGAACATACAGAAGAGCATAAAAAGAGTATTTGTCTACTGCACTTGTTCTTTCAGAAATTAATTACATTAAAAATTGCAAAGGAATTTCAAATTTCCCCCTTTTAATATTGTTTTTCTGTTGTGACCAGTAGGCATACCTTTTGGAAACATTGCATATTGTAATGTAGGTGTAGGCAAATTTCTTTGCTGTAAGATAGAGTAGGGAGAAAATGATAATTATTTTAGTCCACTATAGTGAAATGGCTTTTCAAATTTGCATTTGTATGCTAAATACAAGATTATGACTCCACTCACAGCAGATGTTCTGCTCTTCCTTCTTGAGAGAAATGTTCTACATTATTTTTTCTGAGCTACACCTGAAAATTTTCTCTCACATCAGAAGACACACTAAGCTTGACCTTCCATGTCCAGCTAAGCAATTTGAGTCCATATATAGGCTAGAACTCATCTGTAGAACACCTACTTTTGGAAGAGTCTTATGAAAGCTCCTGGAATCAGATGCCACATAAAAAAATTCACATTGCATGAGCAAATGCAAAACAACCTAGTTTCAGAATCAGTCTGAATGACAGCCTCTGGAAGGTTTTTTGGCTCTATGTTTTCTGAATGACAAGTCATCATTCCAGAGTAAATATGTGTGCCTTCCACAGATGCACTGCAAGGGTACCAGAAAGCTTTTCAGAATGCTTGCAAAAGATGTATGCATTATTTTGTCATTGATATAATTGACTAGTGTAGACTCTTAGTGTGAAACAACCTTGAAATATATTCTCAAATGCATGAGTACATATATCCTTGAATAAATCACATTTTGTCTTCTCTTATTTACACAAGAACATAAAAAACAAGGACCGGTAAAGTCTGTGAACCAGCCCTGGGACTTTTTAACCTGAGAAACATTAAGGTGAATGCTTAGGATGATGCTGGATAAGCAATAGACACTTACTTGCCTTTACCAAAATCTATTCAAATGTTTAAAAAATTTTTTTTATATTACATTTCATGAAAGATTACTTTAGTTAATGATTCTGGAAATTACATTTTACATTATGTAAGAAAAAGGCTGGACAGGAGCTATTTTATCAAAAAGCTATTGAGCAGTCTGCTGGAGGTAAACAAAATTTTTATTGCCCTCATCACCAAAGTATTTGATGTGCCTTCTCTACAGGCATTGTGCCATGAGCATCTGTGCCAGCTCTACTGAAAGGCAGTGTCTATAAGATCTAACAAGACTGACCAGTCATTGTGTTTGTCTACAAAATGCTTCAGGAAATCCCAAGTCTTCTGGAGAAATTCACTGCAGTAATGCAAAATAACGAAATGACACTTCAGAAAAACTGCAAAGAAAAGAAAATTAGAATTCCATTTATTTTTCCAGTTATCCCAGTGACCAAGAACACAACCATTCCTCCAACTAGAAAACAAAGAACCCAAATAAAGTGGGGGATAATCAAAAGTAATACCAAACTAATTAAAACATTGTCATAAAAGGGTGTAGTTTGTTGAAGGACTTAACCCTATTTATGTTGTAGTAAAATTAATATTTTTTCAAGGTAAACTGATTTTTGCAAGAACTCATTTCTGTTCTTCTATGAGATGTCACTGTATTATTTTAATTTCCATTATCATGTTATTTTACCTTGTGTCTGTTTCTTTTGCCTTTGGCCTCTTGAGTCTACTATTTGGGCAGGGCTCTGTGTGTGTGTATTTTTTTTACAACAGTTATTTCCAAACTTCAGAACATTGGCTTGTGCTGTCTCTCAGAAGTTGTTATGGCCCACATTGCATATCCAGCTTCAAGTATTTAGTTCAAATCCTCATAAAAGGGCTAGGCTTTTATTGACCAACAACACATTTTTGCAGCACCTCCTATGACCCCTGTGGCCTGGATCCTTCTATGAGGATTCCAGGAGTGTTGAACCGAAATAACTACTTACAGCTTTGCTTGAAAAATATGTTTGGTGTTTGTTAAACAGCTTGGGTATTCCTTATCATAATGATTATATCATAGTCCCATTCACCTACTATTTCAAAGGGGTAGAATTGCAGATTGGGGAATTGAAACTATTTTTTTTCTAGCAGAGCAGCATTAAGAGTATATTCATAGCAGTAGAGATATAAAACTGCCTAACAAGATATTGGGAACTTAACCAATAATGCAGTGCAACCTCAGGTAGTAAATAATAAGATAATTGAGTGATGAAAGACAAATATCTTTTCACATACAACAGATTTAGCATTATTTATTAATGATAGTCATGTATACCAAGCTGCCATTGCTGTAGTTTGATTGTAGATACTAAAATATATGAGTGAATTTTAATTTTCTAGGGTATGCCAAAAAACCTACTGATTGGATTGTAATTTAATAGAGTATGACCACAGAAAATACTTTGAGAATTTAAGACTAGCTTGTTTCTTCCATCAGCTGCACTTACATTAGAAATCATTGTTAGGATAAAAAAAAAATCCTTCCACTTCTAATTAGAAAACATTTTTAGCCTTTGTACATACATCCCATCATATGCATCTAATAGGTTCCTATTCAATTCTTACTTAAGAGAATGAAGCACTCAAATAACTTGGAAATGTTTTTAATAATTCTGGAATTGAAAAGGGAGGATTTAACAGGTAGAAATACTCAAGCTGCATTTGTGAGGATGAGGAGCAGGTTTATATGATAAGCAAACATCTTTTCTGCAGTCTGCTTAAAATCAATAACTACCCAAAGGCATCCCTTCTCTGACATTACAAGTGTTTCTAAGAGAGAGAGATATCTTCCTACACTCTTTATAAAAAGTCAATGCCATAAAGTAGACATATAACAATATATAACAATATATCTTCCTTATTTTGAAAGCCTTTTGTTTCCACTGGAACTAAAAGCATTAAGTAGAAAATGCTGGCTGATTTTGTGCATGCTGGATGAAATCTCTGAGTCATCTTAAGATGCACATTTATTGCAGCATTAAGGTGATGCTAATTCTGTTATCCTCTTTTCTCCAGTAAGTGTCTTCCCAAGGTGCAGTAGATTAGGTTTTCTGGGTATCAATCAGGCTCTGCAAACTGAGCTGGAAGCTTTCCTCTATATGTACATTAATCACCAAACAGGTAGCCAGAAGATGGAGTTCTTCACATTGTAAAGTTCTTCTAAATGTCAATGTAAAATCCTTTAATACATATAACATTTAGATACTGCAAAACAATATGAAACACATTAGGTGTATATACAAGTTGCTTTAAATTTAGAGCTATCATATTTTTGCCTCAGAGGCAGTATCTTAGCATGCAATTAATGCCACAATGAGAAAGACTATGAGCTTAAGAGCTGAATTTACCTTTATTTAGATATTATTTCAAAACCACTATGCTCATATCTTAATCTCCTATATAGCTTTAAAAAAATTGGTTAGATCACCACTTTACTGATAAGAATAAGAAACTGTTTACTTACAAAGGTCCAACAAAGTTCAAAAAAATTATATTTTCCTTTTGTTACTTTTCTGATACATATATGAGAGGAATCCTTTACCATCTTCTACTTAGTTTTTTCAGGGCACCATAGGCAAAATAATTATGTTGAGAAAACAATCTGAAGATCAAGGAAATAGTAAATTGCCTCTAAATACACTTTATTCATTCTCCTTTCATGTCAACACCATAGGCAGCTGCAACTGATCTAATTGTTTTGATTTCCTATTTAATCTTTTGCACTACTGGGATGCAATTCATTCATGTCAAGTTGACATCTAAAATAGGTCAAATGAATTAGGCCTTTGAAGTGTCTGTTTCTTTGCATTGCCTTGAAAGGAAGACTAGCATAGCTGGCTCAGATATAGCTATAAAGCAACTGTGCTTTTGTGGTGAAATGTTAGAAGGAAATAACTCCTTCCAATAAAAAAAATTAAGCTCAAATAATAGGGATAACAATTTAAGATTTTAATTCATTACATTCAAAACAATTTATGTAAAAGTAAATCTTTAAAAAGTCTTTTTTAGCATTAACAGCAAATTGTTACCTATAAGTATAATCACATATTAACCTCCTCAAATACTAGTCACCATTATTTAGTCACTATAGCATTCATTTTAGCTTTGCTTACATTTTATTGAAATTTGGTAGACCATAGATATTTATGATATGACTACCTGAATCAGTAAGTCTAAATACTCTAAAATGATGTTTTTACTCATAGCAAACTTAATTACAGTTAATTTTAATCTAAAATCTATGCTTGTATTGTTAATTGGAAACTTATAATATCTAGTAGTAATTGACTTGGATTAAATTAATGTATACTACCACTGAGGTTTTCCTTGTCAATAATTTACAATTACACTGATAAAAATCTCATTCATATTCTCACAGTGTAAAAAACATGTAGAGTGGGTTACAATGAATTAAACAAAATAGTTGATATTAAATCACACTGATAGTAATGCTCCCCAGGTATTTAGGTACCATGTCCTTACATGTCACTCCTTCAAAAGAGATTTCATCAATCATTATTAAAGTAATAACACTGCAATACTCTGGTACCATTTTCCTTTGATGCCCCACATATCTGTCCCACATATCACTGAAAAGCCTTCGTTTTTCTATTTTTTTTATATTTTTAAGAGTATGTCTTAGTTTACTGTTACTTTTCATGTAAAAATTTTATGCATGAATATTTGCATTAGAAATTATATTCCACTCTATGGAAAAAATTTTTCACCTACTTAAATCATTATACCAACTGAGTCCGAGGGAACCATTTCTAGGATGGAATCCCAAGACTCACATGAAGCTGATTTGTAGGAACAGTTAAACTCACTAGGAGATGGATTCAGAAACTAGGATATTTTCTTTTAAGAAAAAGAAATTATGGAAAACTCTTTTTCTCACCTTTAACTCTATCAGTTTTTGGGGTTTTTATGTTTAGGCATTTGTCACTGTAAGATGTTTTCTGTAATGCAAATTAACCTCATAACTTTTCTCTAAAGTATTTCAGATTTATCAACCTCTTTTTACAAGTATGGCATCAGAAAAACACATCACACTTATCTGGCAGAGAAGTTTTCAAAGGACCTGGTTTTCAGACAGCAAAATCCCAGCACTTTTTGCTGAAAACAACTACCATTCTCACTGGAGCTGGGAAAAACAAGTTACTTTTCTAGCATATAATGTTAACTTCTCTAGAAGATGACAGGTATGAGTAAGATTTTACCCCTGAAATATTTCAGACACACACAGGCAAATTTTCACCTTATATTTTTGTGTTAGCTGTATTAAGTACTTTGTAAATTGCTACCACATTCAGAAACAATCCTATCAGCACATCTGAGGTTACAGATCTATTTGTTCTAAGCTAGTCAATGATCATCTGCCAACACTGCTGCAAAAACTGTTGATCTGTAACTACTTAATCCCTGGATTTTGTTTCCCAGATTTTCTTTTTGATATTCATT
Organism: Haemorhous mexicanus; assembly: GCF_027477595.1. NCBI lineage: Eukaryota > Metazoa > Chordata > Aves > Passeriformes > Fringillidae > Haemorhous > Haemorhous mexicanus. Next base: position 44,109,522 of record NC_082342.1, read on the forward strand.
ACCATCCAGTTCATTTTTTATATAAATTCATTATTTCATAATCTAGAGATTCCCCTTTACAGTCTTCATTTGACAGTCCTTAATTATTTGGTCTACATCAGTATAAAATCCAGATTGTTTTTTTCAACACATTGCCTCTTTTGTTTTCCTGAATTGAATTTTTGCTTTATTTATGTTGTCTTTTCAAGACAGAACCTTTGCTTTATTTCCTGATGGTGTATTTACTCTGTTCTACCAAAAGCACATCTTATATTTAAAATGGCTAGACCCTTTCAACAATTTCCCCCATAGCCTCTTTAATGTCTGACTCTCTCTGAACACCTGCTGTAACTCCTTTATGGTACCTTCCTACTAGGCCAGTACTACAGGTCTGATTACTGTGACAGAAGCTTTTCCTATTCCATGGAGAATTATTGTATTCAGGGCTCAAATCTTCTCCAGCATGAAATTTATCCTTTTTTTTTTTTTTTTTAACATCTCAGTGGTTGATTTTACCCACACTACACAATAGCTGCACTGCACCAATGCTGTCGTGTGGCAAAGCTTTGTCTAAATATAGGACTGTGGTTATAAAAATGCTGTGTAATTCATTTTTATTAATTAGGAAGAAATGTGTTTCCTTAGTAGGATGCCCAGACCTGTCCTGTTTGCAAGGACAGTTGGCTTCTCCAGAAATATCTGTCCAGGATTTTTTTGTTTTGGCTTGGTTTTTGTTTGTTTGGTTGGTTTTTTTTAAAGTATTGTACATTACTATGGTTAGGAATAGCTGCAGGATTAGACACCATGGTCTAGTATTTGATACTCTCCAACACTGTATTGTCAGCAGTCCATATGAGAAGAGAAGCTGTCCTGCTGTTCTTCCCCACTGCATTAGAAATACTAACAAATGGCCCATAACTTCAGAATCAACAGCTTTACAGCATTGCTTCCATTTAGTTTCAGTACCAAAAGTCATTAAAAAAAAAAGTTACAGCTGGAACATACTTGGTAGCAATTTGCTTTGGTCTAGGAAGGTCAGTTAAAAAGAGAAGCAATTATTAGATTGCTTAAAGAAATCAATCAGTATTGTGGATCATCTAACCAACATAGTTCAGGAAACATATTTTAGTTTTATTTCTATTGATCTGTGGGTGATAATATGTAATTGTGACAGATGGCAAAGGAGTTAAAAGATCAGATGAACTGCTGAGGGATTGCTGCCTGATACACATTCCTAAAGTAAAGACTGTGAGCATCTTTGAGCAGCCTTGTCTATACATGGCAGAGTGCATAATGCTGGAGAGGAGAGGAGAGGAGAGGAGAGGAGAGGAGAGGAGAGGAGAGGAGAGGAGAGGAGAGGAGAGGAGAGGAGAGGAGAGGAGAGGAGAGGAGAGGAGAGGAGAGGAGAGGAGAGGAGAGGAGAGGAGAGGAGAGGAGAGGAGAGGAGAGGAGAGGAGAGGAGAGGAGAGGAGAGGAGAGGAGAGGAGAGGAGAGGAGAGGAGAGGAGAGGAGAGGAGAGGAGAGGAGAGGAGAGGAGAGGAGAGGAGAGGAGAGGAGAGGAGAGGAGAGGAGAGGAGAGGAGAGGAGAGGAGAGGAGAGGAGAGGAGAGGAGAGGAGAGGAGAGGGAGAGGAGCTTCATCTTATGCAAGCTTTCTGACACTAATATGTGCAGAATTAGAAAATAAGTGACATAGGGAAATAACATTAGAATGCAAAGAGAGAGATGGGAGAAGTAAATGCCTTTTAGAAAGCATTTGAAACTGCTTTAGCCAAGACTTTATGAAATTATGAAACCTTCTAAGAATGTTTATCTTTTCTGATCAGAAAAATGAATAAATATTGTGCCATTCATTTGCAACACATTAGATTATTAAAGAAATGCTCCGACCACCTTCACAGGGCTATTAATTAATAATGTGGTACAGATTACAGATTGAAAAAATCAAAGTATGTAGATGGTAATTTATAGTTGCTCAGCTGATTAGTGACAATTTATTTATCTTTGATGACTCTTACTTGTAAAATGAAGTGCTCATATCCTAATATGAGCATGAGCTGATACCACCATGATATTAAGCAGAATAACATGCTTCAATACAAACTGTTTTATCAAAAGCATTCCCTAGCATCATATGTATCAAGGAGCTGCTACCTAGGCTGCAAACTCTATGTTTGCAAGGCCTTCATTTCCAGTTGAGCTATTCAGCAAGGACCAAGGTCTTCCAGATTTACTCCTTGGATGTGTCCAAGCACTTAGTTATCTTGTCACAATTGACTTGTAGGTCACGCTGGGCACTACAACTCTTATAGAAGATCAAATAAATAATTTCTGAGAGATTATGACCTTCTTCTTTTCTTTATGACAAAGCAGAAGTGAAGTATTGGAGGCATTTATACACATTAGTCTGCCGAAAAGTCAGTGCAGCAAAATGACCTGTCTAGAGTGGAGTCAGAATTTGATATGTCATGTCTCAAGGAAATGGTGTCTAAAAGCCTCCAGCTATTACTGGAACCTGAACAGTCATGCCACTCCCCAAACCTTAGATCTTAACAGTGGTTCTCAGATATTTGTCTCAGTTCATGCATATATATAATGACATTCTGAAACAAATGAAGAATTCGGAGAGAAAAAAAAAATATTAGTGACTGAAATGCTATCAAACATCTTAGATATTATCTTTATAACAGGGGGGTCAGGCTTTTCTTTCATTTCCTGCAGATACTTTGTCTGTATCATGCCAGCAAGGTAGTCTCAAATACAGATACTGTGGAAGTTGTAAAGTTTTTAATTTAGATGAGCTCAGTGTCATCACTTCTGAACTTTGGAAAGCTTATTTCCTTTGCCACCATTATATTATTTTAGGAGTAGAATCCATGAGCTGAAAGTAATAAATACCTACAAGAAATGTTCTAGTGCAATTTCTATTATGAATTAGCTCAATGAAATACAGAACAAGTTATCTTTAATGACTTGCTCACCCAGGAAAATGTTTTTTCTGCATACTACTGTTGCAGCTTCCTGTGAACCACAACACCTACACAGGAATTTTCTGATAAACTGTATGGAGATTAGTAACTGTCCATTTCACATCACATCACATGATAAAAAACTGTGATAGTCATTCTGTGTTTAATCTTCCAAAATCCCAGCTGGCTGTGGTCTTTAGTTCCTAATTAAAAGAAGGAAAAGTCACATTCCGTTGAAGAAACAACAAAATGAAAGATTGTTTGTAATATATCCTTGAATGTTGATAATTAACTCAACTGAAACACAGTTACTAAAAGAGAAATCAACAAAAAGGGAAGGAAGACTCATAATAAGAAAGAAAAAAAAAAAAAACAAGTAGAAACATGTGCACAGGATTTATACAGGTTAGTATACCACTCAGTGTCAGAAACTTCTGGGAAAAGGTTGGAAATGCAAATGTGTTTTTCTCAAGACGCAGATAACATTATGTAAAACAATGTGCTTAAAAATATATATTGCATATATTACTCAAGTGAAAAAATCTGTTTGCTGAGAAGCTCTGAAAGCAGTACTATTTATTGGCTCACTTTACTTTTGTGGTTAAATGTTGGAATCTGCATTTGAAAATTTTTCATTTGTCGCTTAAGATTGGTTGCTTATTTGTTTGGTTTTAGTTTTTGCTTCTAAATGACAGAATGAAAGCATGAATAATGCTTAACTATAATATTTTCACTAGATTCTGTGTTTTGCCTGGAAATTGCATTATGCAGACGTGAAAGACAGCTGAGAAGTGCACTGAAATAATTCATGTGAGAAGGGATGAAACCTGACAGACACAGAATGATTATAACTAATTAATCATAACCATCATCAACTGTAACCATGAACATTCTAATTATTGTGAACTTAACATGCCAAGTTGAATCATATAGTAGCTCTCTAGTTTTCAACATAATCTTGTTTTTTTTTTTTTTGTATGTAAATGTTTATTCTAATTCACTTTGGTCCAGTACTTCAGGATTTATGAATGCAGAAATCCTACTGAAGTTCAGGGAGATTTTGGTACCTACGAATTCCCTTTTTTCTCAAGGCTCAGGGGAGAATTAGGATTTATTGAGGATACTGATGGTATTAATTAATGTTATGGAAACTAGGCATAACAAAAGGAAAAATTCTTCAATGCTATGAATTTCCTCAACCTTCCTGGGGTATCTCCCCATGAAAAATTAAATTATAGAAAAAATGAGTGGTTAGACAAGACAAAACAGTAGAAGAAGCATATACATTCATAATTTATGCAAAAATCTGTGTAGGATCACAAGTAGTGAATATTTTAATTGAAATGTAGTATTCTCTTTTAAAAATTATGGCATGGTAAATAGTGAACCAGTCTATTTTTGACTCATAAAAAGTTTAAGTTTTTAAATTAATAATAATTAATGAATAGAAATCATCCAATCTGGGAAGAAAAGTAAATAGAAAAATAATTGTACTAGATTTAATACACAATTCTATAAATCAATTTCGGGAATAGTTATATGTATTAACAACTGAAATTCAGTACAATATAATAATAACAACAGAAATAATACTTACCATGCTACCAATAGTAATAAAAATTGTAATTAAAAAGGAGAAAACAGAAAGAGAAAGGAACGAAACCCAAGGGAGACAAGAGATGCAACAGTGCAGTTGTTCACCACGCCCTGACTGATGCCCAGCCCGTCCCCAGCAGCGATCGGTGCCTCCCGACCTGCTCCCCCCAGTTCATACACTGAGCAGGGTCTCTGTGCTACGGAATATCCCTATCCAGGGTCATCTGCCCTGGCCATGCTGCCTCCCTGATTATTGTGCCCTCCTCACTGGCAGAGCAAGAAATACTCAAAAGCTCTTGATTTCAGATAATCACTGCTCAGCAACCATGAGCACATCAATGTTTTGTCAACATTATTCACATAAATCCAAAACACAGCATGGTGCCAGCTACTAAGAAGAAAATTACCTCTATTTCAGACAAAACCAGGACACTAGGATAGTTAATTATCTCTCTAATATATTGCATTATGATAGAATGTATTTGTCACATTTATGGATTGATGACTCCACTATGATAGAAAATGTAGAAAACATTAAAAAATGTTTCTACTTACAAGGTAAACCAGCTAGACATAGCCATGACATACAACTAAATGAAGAACAATAAACTGTAAACCAGGTATTTTTAAATTGTTGTCATTTATAAAAATTATACAAATAAAAATACATCATTAAGGACAGAAAAATGTTCCTTCATTTGACTACTTATCTGCCTTTCATAGTGAAAATTTAGTTCAGGGGTAATGAATTGTGTATACATTAAATTTCATGCTGATACATGTACATAAAAAAGTGCTTTGTTTTTGCAAGAACACATCCCTGGAGTGCCATTATTCAAAGACCCTTCTTTATTTTTTTCTGAGAAATACTTATCCTGAAATATCTTGAAAGATTCTGAAGATGCTAGTTTAAATATACATACAGTATCTTGTGTGTCCTTTCTCTGTTTTTCACATTTTCAGAGAGGAATTTTTAAACATTCTCCTGAGTTCCTTGTCACCTTTTGCCAGCACTCCCTGAAGAAATCTGTGTATCAACCCCCTTTCCTTAAAACACTTTAATGGCTCTGCAGATGTACACAGAGAGAGGGTTGTTGTCATGCAGGCTTGGACTGCATCATTGTTTCTCTATGCTCTGTATTTCTGTTTTTGCATAGTAACTTCTCTGAGAAAAAAAAAACAAAAAACTTTTTCACATCATGTCAGTCTCATGATCTATGACGAATTAAAACCTTTCTGGAAATAAATAATAACAGCAGCAATGAAAATAAGCATGATACATTCTAAAGTGTTTGAGTCTTGCCCTTATTTTGTCACCTAAAAGTGATATGGTAATGTGACTTTTGAAAGTTCAAGATGTATGCTTCTCCCATTATCACTGGTGAGATGATGTTTCTGTCATGGTAGAAATCTTTTTTCCCTAACTTCCTTTCACACTTTTTCTAGTTAATAATTTCAGATTTAAAAGTTATACTTAGGCCAAATGAGTGACCCTACTAATACAGCTCTATTTACTTAATCTGGTATTCCTACAAAATAAGTGTATGTCAATATAAAATAATCTAATCATTTTTCTTGGACTGTTGGATATTCTGAGTATTGTGTTTAATTCATCCAATGTAAGACTTTCCTATACAATCACATGTGATATGTTTTCAATACCCACCTTTCATTCTTCTATGGCTTGTGTTTGTGGGTTATTAAACAGAACATTTATATTTTCCATTGTTTAGAGTGTATAGTCAAACCATGTTTTTGATTTAGGTAATAATGGGATTTTGAAAAACACGTTTTGATGGAATTTTTTTCCCTGTAAATCTTACCTTTTTTAAAGAGCTACAATTCCAGCTCAAGGTCCATTTCTTCGTCCTGTCTTTCAAATCCAAGGAGAGGAAGGCTACCCTCTCTTTGTGACAATGCAATAAATAAGTTTGTCCTTGGCCTGACAGAAGAATCTCTCCTTGTGTAGAGCTATTTTTACCTTATTGGAAAGAATATTGCCTGCTTTATACTTGTCTTTGGGTATCTTCAGGATATGTCTTTAAACATTTTAATACATATCGTATTATGTCCATTTTAAACTCCATAATAAATTTGCATATAAAACAGTTTAAACTTCCAGAACTGAGCTGGCAGAGGACATTGTTCTGCACCAATCTAATTTCTACTTTAAAGCTAAATTGACTGGTTTAAGTCACTGATAATGAAGTACAGAGACTTTTACAGCTTCCATGCTAGGTTACCAAGCAATAATTGCCTACAATAAAAACAAGATCTGTTTTTTGTCTTTAATTTGATCCTACTTTCATAGCAGTTACCCCTCGACTGTTGACTGGGTCACAAAAACCTGTTGCCCCCATTAGCTGCAGCAAGCTGATGAACACAGTGAATCAATGATCCCTCATGCACATACCTAAAATGCAAACTGCAGTGAAGGTGACTTGCAAGTGATAAAAACTGCTCCAACTTTTGTAACAGTCCTTCTGTCAATGGCAGAACTTTCCCCCTTTTGTTTAAATGTTTATTTTGTTGTTAGACGTTCAAAGGTTTTTCTCTGCTTTGACTGCCTTGAAGTTTTTCTCATTTATTTCCCTTTACTCCTTTCACTTTCTGTGGAAGTGTTTCCTTTTCTTTTGAGTCTTGTTAAAAATTATATTCTTGTGGTGATGTCATTGTTCCACAATGCATATCAATACATAGGTATATGTGCTGAGAGAAACCACTGCTTTAGCTCATTTCCAAAAAATGGGAATAGCCACTGTGGAGAGAGCAGCACTACCTGACAGCTCCTTTGGATCAGATATATAAATGGTTTTCCAAAGTTTGTAACTTCTCACAAAGATCAAATACTTCACTGAGCTAATGCAAATACACTTGCAGTGTAAATTTGACATCCAGAAAGCACTGCACCAAACCCATTGGATTTAATGTCTGGCATCATCAGTAGCTCTGGAATTTCTCTATTAATTTCCCTTTTACAGTGGAGACCACACCTCTCTCACAGGTGTCTCACTAGTGATACTGTATAAATAATTTCTCAGCAGTAAAAGAAATTTGGTTACCCCTGCTACATGCACTCCATCTAAATGTGCAGTTTGCATATTGATTGTTAATAATAAGTTACAGTAGACATGTAACTTACTATCAGACAGGACACTTAAATACATTTTTTCAAAGTGGTCAATGCTGTTTCTTATGTCAAAAAGTATGGGAGTTATGTAGCTGAACCCCAGGAACTGCTTTGAAAATAACAGTATGTGTTATCATCTTTGGCACTAGCACTGAGATATGGGTAAATTAATCTTTCAGGGCAAAAGATGAACACCTATGGAGCCCAAAAAGGCATTTTCTTATCAATCAACCATAGACATCATAATAAGATGAAGGACAGACTCATTCTGTGTGGGCCATTCTGACATGTCACATGTGTTTATACTGCAGCAAGAGTAGTGAACCAAAGGCTGGTGTGGCTGTGTGAGAGGTTACAGTTCCCACCTCTAAAGCTGGGTTCCGTCCACCTTTTCTTTTATTCTCTACTTCTTTAGAGTTTTAAAGAGAAATGAAAGGTGTTTGTTCAAATATTTGGTAGCTGCCTTTTTTTTCCAGTGTGGATAGATATGTAATGGCTGAGATTTACAAGAAAGTAATTAAATTTTCCATTAATTTGGTTTTTCCTTTTTGCATTTATTACTTTAATGTGGGAGAACTGCAAGCATGATCCTTCACCTTTCCTTCCTTTTAAGCGTCTTTACATTTATTTGTTTTACAGCTAAATCCCTTCTTTAGTACCTGCTAATCCTTTTTCCGCTGTATGCTAACAAGAAATCCAGTTCAGAACCAAGAGATATCCAAAAAAAGCTGAAATTCAAAGCTCTTTGATACTTTCCCCTTTTAGTTTGAAAATAATTGTTTTGAAGAAACAGAAACTTGAGTCATACATTGTACTTTTGTTTTAAAACGAAAAAGAATATATTTGATTTTCATTTGGTGAAAAAAAAAAATTTATTTTTTTATTTTTCCATCCCAATGCACATTCAAAGCAGGAAATGGAAGAAAAGATATTCAAAGGTTACTATAACTAATAGGAAAACAGCATTTAATCACCTGAGGACTTAACAAAGGAAATTTCAATTACAAGATGTGCTCCTTTCCAAACTTTTCAAGCAGGGATGTACCAGCCCACTATTTTCTGGACAGAAAATAATAATTACTTTTCTGCAGAATATGCTTTCAGGTAATATGCATTAGGAGACACTTTTATAAGAAATTACACCAGAATTTATTATAACCCATGGCATGCTTATTTTAATATGCAATACAATATTTAAATTTTTAATTATGTATTGACTAGTAAAATTTTTCAAAGTTTTGTAGTGTAACTATAATTTTAAAAAAATTCTGCTGGATTCTACATATCTTTTTTCTATTCAAGGAAGATACCTATTGTTGAAATCAAACCACTAACTTATTTTGGCCAAAGACAGCACAAATTTTAATGTATTTAAATTTTAAATGTCTGCCTGTGCCCAAAACATAATTTAGAAATGTGAAAAAAAAAAAAACAAAACAGCTCAAATTACTTTTGAAAATCACTGGACTTCAGTTTTATGCTCTACTAGGTCTGAAGCAAGATGAGGACTTTCAGCATCTGACAGAGAAATGGCAACTGAGTGCAGTTAAGATAGGAATAATTCTGCTCCACCTGTTCAAGCTGTTTGGTGTTGTCTGGCTCATCCCAGCACTCTGGGCTGCATGCAGAAATTTGGAAGTATGGCTACAGGCCACTCAGTGTCAGTGAGAGAAGTTCCCACTGGCCCAATCTATTCATATTTCTGATCCTCATTTAATGCTTGCTGAAGCTTCTGTATCCTTTCAAAGAGATCTTGTTTCTGCTCTCTTCACCTGATCCACATCAGATGGAAAATTCTCTAGAAAACCCCTGAGAGAACAGAGGCTTTAAACACCAGCAGTGGCTCTGAGGAATGGGTGAAGACACCAGTCTGACGGCAGAACTGAACTCTCATATCTCTTTACTACAGATATAAATTCTAGAGCATTACTATCCACAACAAATATGAATCCATGTTGAGTGTTCGGTGTGGTAAATGGAACAACAGGATCTTCTGGTTGAGAGGATTTAAATAATCACAATGAATTCTTCATAGCAGTGCCCTACAGCTTTATTCAAAAATTTTTGTTCAAATAGTGAAATGTTTCTTATTGTCCTGATGGAGGGAAGCTTTTGGAGGGAAAATATGTTTACCTACAACTGGTTTGGGCCTATAGCATCAGAGAAATCATAAGGAAAGTATTTGAAAGAGTAAATGTGCGATAGAGTAGAAGTGTTCTGCAGTTTTAGAACCAATGTGTTGATTTTCCTTTCTGTCATCACCATGTCTGGTCTGCATTGTCCAAGAGGGGACTGCAACATCATCAGTCTGAATGTTAGCAAAGGTATTCCCTCCAGATTTATTTCTTCTTTTTCACTGTATATGAATCTCTTCTACTGAGGGAGAAAATCAAGCACGATATAGTGCAAGGAAATAAAAGCACTATTAAATGTATTTGTAAATGTCATACATATATATATATATATATATATATATATATATATATATATAGTCTGCTGGGTTTTTTTTCCATACTGTATGCAAGTGCACTAAAAAAGGAATAAAGTGCTGATGCAACATAGAAGTTTTTGTAATGGAAATAGATTTATTTGTCAGGCCCTCCTATTATAGATCAAGGTATAAAAAAATGAACAGTCAGCTTTAAAAGAGGAAATAAAATGTAAGTCATGGTAGCCACAAAATTTGAAATCTTTGATGTGTAACTAAAATGCTCTGTTCTTTTCATAGATCTGGGGAATTTTAGTGGTCGGACAAGAAGTGCTGTGTCTGTACGTGAAGGCCAAGGAGTTGTTCTGATGTGCTCCCCTCCACTTCATTCTCCAGGTACAGTAGGCTGCACCTGTATTCGTGCTCCTCCTTTACAGTTTCCTCATTATTGGATGCCCAGGATTTTAGATACAGTATGTATTTGATTGTGGAACTTCCAAGATGAGATATCCACCATTCTTCTGACAGTTTTTGGAGTACCAAAGGACTAATTTAAGCTCATATATTGCAAATGCCAATGAGTAGCAGCAGAGTTTCTGTTACAAGAGTGTCGAATTCCTGTGCAAAACTTGAATGTAACAATAGTCTCCATGCCATCAGAAGTGAATATGCTGCCTTGAGATCACAAAAGATTGCTTATAGTGTTTAGAAGCCTTCAGAAATTGCTCCAAATTCCAATGTCATGATACTTTTGTTGAATACAAATTTTATTTTCTTTTCAGTAGTAGAGACATGACTTGGTTACCTCCTTTCACTGTATAACTTAGTTTCATAAAACTGTATCATTGTAAAAGTCAGAATTACCATAAATTCTATGAAATTCCTGTGGATTCCCACATGAAAACATAGGTATTCCAGAGAGGTTACTTTTGTGCTTTGCAAGCTGAAGCAAAATGTTCTCCTGCAAAATCTGTAGACAGCTGGGTGCATCCTTATATTTGCATGACATACAACACCTGGAGACACCATGCTAGACAGAATAACTTGTTTTTCAGCAGATGCAGTATAGCCCATCCTTTTCTTCTCTGGGAAATAAGGTCTATACTGAGGGGATTTTTCTACTCCAAATTTTGGGCCTGAAGAAAAGTAACATTGCAGGTGGAAGATCTGAAGAAAATGAAATCTCCTCTGAGTTTCTGTTAGAGAAATGTGTTCAGTATCTATTTATACTGCAAGGATTGTTATTACTGTATTACAGTTATCAATGCCATCTCTCTGCTTTTCTCTCTTCTGAGCAGATTCTCTTGTTGAGGTTGCCTCTACAATCTCTTTCTGAGTTTGACACTGCAGTCTATATGATGTAATTGAGTACATGATGTTAAGGCTTGATAGTGATAAGTAAACTGAGAGGGAAAAGATGTAGGCAGAAAAAGTGAGTGGTGGTTTCAGCAGTGCAGCTGAATTTCATTTCCCCAGACAAGCTGAGATTGAAAAGATAGATGGGCATAATTCAAGAGTGAAATGGTCATACACCTTTAAACAGCTGCCAGTCCACAAAATGCATCTTTATATATCATCAAAATATTTAGAGTTATTTTCCTGAAATTATGCTTCTCAGTTTTATTTAGTCAGATTTTAACACTACTGTTCCACAGACATTGCCTTTGATGGTGAAAACCAGTATCTTTCATTTTCATCACTGGGACAGCAAAACCCCTGCTGTGCAAACTACAGTGCTCAGAAACAGTATTCAGTTGTTTTAATTTATATTGTTTGAGTACCAGTAGCCTATGCCAAAAGGAAAATTACTTCCAGAAAAATATTTTGGTCCTCTGTTGGCATAATTTTTTCACCATAGCTAAGCCAGAAAAGGTTCTACAGAGTGATGAAGTAATCAGCAAAAGCAGAAAAATTGCACTGATATGCAGACGTAAATATAAGCTGCTATCAATGGGAAGAGGACTTGGCCTCCCTTCCTTTTGTTCATTTCAGAATGCAAGTAATTCAGTTCTTCATCCAAAGGGTTGTCAAGCCCTGGAACAGGCTGCTAAAGGAAATGGTGGAGTCACAATTCTTGGAGGTATTTGAAAAGTGTGTAGATGTGGTCATTAGGGGCATGGTTTATTGTGGAACTAGTGCTGGTTTCCTGCTTGGACTTAATGATATTAGCAGTCTTTTCCAACCTTAATAATTCTATGTTTCCATCACAGGAAATTTGCTTCCAGCTTCTTATTTGCAAAGCACTGGAGGCTAGTAAATTCTTGTGGTACTGCAGTGGGACTGCAAGTGGTATTAATACAATGGCTGGAGTCTCCCTGGAAGGGGGAGAGCTACTCTACTGGCCTGGTGATATTTCAAAAATAAATCATTTTACAAAGCCCTGGCAATAAAATACAAGTCATTAATGAAAGTTGACTGCCAGATCAGAGTCCACTTGTAAAAAATAATTCTGGACAAAACCTGAAATTTCAGAGTGAAGTGTATGAATTTAATTCTGAAATTTACAACAAATGTGAAACTTCCAGGTAAAAAGGTCTTTTGCCAATACTTCAAGGATTTATGTGCAGGAACATCTAAATTTTTTTTTAAGCATTCAGTTTTTCAGTACTCCATTTTAGTTTCTGTGTCTGATTTGCAAAGATGGTATTATCTTCTAAATAGCCCTAAGAAATTCTGAACAATAAAATCACCCAGGAGACAAACTTTCAAGTGGATCCTAAGATGTTATAGTGGATATATCTAAGCTAAAGACTATTCAGAGCATGTTTGCAATGTGTGAACATCTCAAATTACAAGACCATGAGTTATGGGAGTGTTTTTGATGATAGAGAATTTTTTGTGGATGAACACTGCAAGCTTTGCGATATTGATTTATTCACATTGATCAGCACCTTTAGAAATAATTTTCAATTACTTATCACAGGAGATAAATCCATGATACAATATCAAGCCTAATAATTCTCCACAACTTTGTAAGCAATTTGTCCTTCAACAGAATCTCATTGTTCAATCTCTCCAGTCAATAACTGCATATGAGCTTGCCCAAGAACTTCAGCTTGAGCCCCTTTAGACACTGTGGGAAAAGAAGGATGAGTTAGGGAAAGAACACTGCATTGAGAGAGATATAGTTTTTTTAACACGTTTTTAAATGGAAGATAAAGTAAATACTTTTGAATAAATAGTACCTACATTCTATTCTTACAGAACAGAATTTTAGAAAAGTCTGAAAGCCTTTACAAAGCACTACTGACTGAAAAAAATACTACACTAATTTCTTTTGACAAGTTTTTAATCAGAGAGCCAGTTTCATATGCATATAGACTTGATTTCTGTTTATTTATGCTGTGATATACAATCAAGAGGTAATGCATTAAACATACAAACACACACAAACTTGTGATGTATTTCTATTATTCATATAGGCTTTCATTAGATTGTTGTCCAAATATTTTACAGGGCAAACAAAGGGGAATATGAGGTGGCAAGCATACCTGAAATAGATTCTGAATATTGCCATGCAGATTCAGATGAGAGAATTATCTCTTTAGTTTAATAAATGAGTTTTTCAAGTTATTGTCATCCTTGCTGAGTAATAGCAAGGCAACAAACAGAGGGAGTTTTTTTGGAGAGACATTATCCACTCTTTCAAAATGGTGAAGGAAAATATTTTCAATGGTAAGATTTTTCTGCCGATTCTTTATGTCAAACAGCCACCAAGAGATTGTCACCTCCTGCTTTTCCTGGACCATTGCTCATAAAAAATGCTGCCTCTTACTTCCTTGGGAGTGCTGTATCATTTTGATGTGCCTACTCCAGAAGCTCTCCCACTAGCACTGTTTGTGTTGCTAACACTTAACCTGTCCCCTGTGAAACATATTAAATGTGGATAATTTGATCATTCATAAACATACCACTTAATCTTTTTTTTTTCTTCCATAAACACAATATCTGATTCTTCCCAATGATTTCTTTTCTCCAAGAGGGGTTTCCTAGGCAGTTAACTATTAGTTGTCCTTGCTAAGCAAGAGTTACATTAATTACCAACTGCTTAAATAACAAGCTTTGTTTGATGTTTCCAATTTAAAATGCCTCTACTGCTTTCTTTCCATAAACAGGATTATGGTTTTTCATTGTGGTATTCTAAATGATGTAAATATAGGATTTTATTCAGTCATTTAATCATCTTAATTACAAGGTTTACCACAGCAAGATTAAAAATGAATGGAAGTTTTCATCCAGATTTACATGTTTCCCTCAGAATTAATACTTTCAGCTGAGCTTTTTAAGGCTTTTATTCAAGGCTTTCAGTATGAGCTTAATGGAGAACGACGATTCCCATTGTTAGACTGAGCAGAGCTCTGATGCACACAGGGGAAGGCAGATGTGTGCTCCATCCTGCCTCAGAGGGATGCTGCCTTCTGGAGGGAGCTCTGCTACGTAATCTATCTGCAGCATGTGACATCTGTACAGATGTTTAACTGCAACTTTTTTTTAATCTTTTTCTAAAGGGTAAAGCTGATCTTACAGTTTGGAAACTGTGCTGTAAGCTGCATCATTTATACCTCCCCTTTACTCTTATAGAACTGTATTTTTCATGAGAAAAGTTTCATCAAAGCTGATTGATGCCAGTGCCATGGGATCACAGTCCTTCCCATCCATGTCTAGATGTCTGCATACTGTGCTGCTAAACAGGCAAGCTGCTAAAAACTCCTGCTACCATGTGCTAGAAACTTTTGTCCTGCTCTTCTGTTACCTACACAGTTTTCTTGGTCCTCATAATCATTGGAGAAATCACACAAAATAAAGTTTCTTTAAGTCCTTCTAAGCTCAGACATAGACAGACATCCTACCTTGGAAGTAAACACAAAACTATCACTTCTTCCTGTTCAGGGTCTGCTAAAGGAACATGAAAGCTGCATTTGCATTAAATCTGCAGTTTTGGGCTGCAGCTTCATAACTAGCTGGAAACCAAGTCCAACTGAAGTGCAACATAGCCTTAGAACTCCCCTGGTTTGGACACTGCACACATCATATATAAAAATAACAAGACAGGCTGTAAATCACCTCATTCAGCTAGAGAATGGTTAGTAAACTCCTCCAGGCAAATTAGTTAAGAAGATGGTTATATTTGGGCTGGACTGCTCTTAGTGTGCTCATTACCTTGTTTATGGGCAATTGGCTCAGGTATCTCCATACCTGACACAGCAAATTCTGTTCTGAAAGGGGTCCATGCACCCTCTGGATCTCAATTTACTAAGCTGATTTTGGGAATACAATTCTCAGATGCCTGCCTATATGTAGCTGAAGGTCACAAGGTTTTTTTAAGGTTTTGTTGGTATTTCAAAATTAAGTCCCAGGATCCAGACACCCAACAGTGGCATTTCAGTCCACAACATCAGAAAACTTCTGTCCTATATGTAAATCCAGCCATTACCAGTTTCTTCAAAATCACAGGAAGCCTTCAATATCTTGGATTTCTGATGCTCCAGCCCTCTCTAGGCATGAGTGGATGCACTTCATCACGTTAACCTGTCAGTAGACTTGAGACTTCTTCCTGACCATGGTTTATACTATATTAAATAATATTATGTATTAAGCAGTAAAGTAACATCCAGATTCTTTTCTATCATATGGTTGATTTTTTTTTTTTCCCAAATCTGAATTTTCAAATCAGCTTTAGCATAGAAAGCAAAATAATTTGCTTCCAGTAGAGGCCAGTATGCTGGTGAAAGTGATATCTCTCTTTTGCCTTGAGACCAAGGCAGAATTGCTTTTCTGGTACCTATCAAAGCACTGGCAACTCACAGTTTACCAAAACAGCTGGGCAGGTCATGCCTTAAACCACGACACTCCCATAAGCTAAACAGAACTCATTAATCACTCAGTACCTTCTCTTGGTTTGTAGAGGTCAATGTATATGAAGCTGCTGTTGGCAAGCTGAACGTTTCATGTTCACTGTAAGCAGTTATCATCTCTTCCTAACTGCTAGACTTGCTGAGAAGGTAGAACTGTCCAGTACTCCAGTAGAATTCCTCTTCTACTAACAAAAGTGAGGTTGAGAGGAGCACTGATGTTTGAGGGTTGGGGGGTTTTTATTGTTGGTATTGTTTTATATTCCTGTTAAAATCCTAGCATCCTAGACCTCACTAGCTGTTGAACTGCACTAAGGGGATCTATATGGACCCTATAGAATACTCAGTTCTGTTTTTTTTTTCTCATAATTGCATACAATAGTTTGTTCTTAACTCGTTTTAATTCCTAGTAGGAGCCTGATGCTGGGAATCAGACATAGGCCGCTTAAGTAACAATAGTAGAAAATAATTGCTTACTGCACAGGATGGAAAGGTTTGCTTAATAAACACTTATTATGTCACATATAAAATACAAGATGATGACTTTCTCATCTCTAATTTGCATGTCTATAACTTATAAATTATCTTCACAGAATGTTTTAAGACCTCTGTTTGAGAGTTCCATGTATGTATCTAATAAGTTAGATATCATGAGTTGAAGGGTTCCTGCATTTGCCTATAAGATTTTATTATAGCCTTGTGATGATTTTTCTTCTATGGATAACTTGAATAAACCTTAAATTTTTCAGTAATGGGAGAATAAAAAGCATTAGAGGACAGATTCTGAGTATCTTAACCTTTATATTCCTATCCAAATTTTGTGTTAATTTCATAGGGTCATCTTATCTCTTCACACATCACATATTTGCTAGAAAGAATCATGAAGGTGTTTCACTCTTGCATCATCTATTTTGTCACTTTTACTGGACTGCTTTTGAAACTTTCATGTCTAGTAGTGATAATTCGCATGGGTGTTATCATTAAATAAAATGTCCATGGCTCCAAACATTGCTTAACATAGAAATCTGTGTTCTTTACTTGTGCAACTGATTGATGACCATGCCTGTAGTTTTCATTATGGAACGAAAAAATGCAATTAACTTTTTTCTTCTATGGTCTTTTCATTACTCAATACATGACCAGTAATTTTGCTGCTGACTTCCCTGAAGCACATTTTAAGGTTTCCTTCCTCAGTCTTGTTGAAGGCATTCATCTGAGGTTATGAAATTTAAGAGTTTGGGAATTAGAAAATTTTCTGTAGGGCAGCATTTTAACAAGCTGTATTTGCCAGAGTGGAGTTACTCCCAGTCTGCTGGTGATGTGTTGTTATTAGATTTTAATTGCTTTTTAATGATTACACATGCCCCAAATTCTAGACAATGTCTGTATGGTAGGTGCATGGAAAAATAATTCTAGATTTTCTCTCATTTTTTGTTTGATTGGGTTTCTTGTGTTGTTGTTGTTGGAGTTTTGGTGGGTTTTTCTGAGTTTTGGATTTTTTTTATTGGTTGATTGGTTGGGATTTTTGTAATTTGAAATGTAATAAATTAACAAAATGCATTAATGGTCCAGCTGTAGTAAATTCTTCCAAGGCACTTGTAAGTATTAAAAAAAACCACAAAAACAAAAACAGAAAAAAAACCTACAAAATTTCCCAGATATTACCACTGTTGAAAAATCTTCCTCACCCTCTCAAAAATGCTAGTAATTCTTTTAAAAAATACACTAACTTACACTAGAAACTGAAAGTTATGTGTCCCTGCACCCACTGGATCACTCACTAGAGCTGTTTTTCCCCTCAGGGACTATGAAAACATAGTGAGAAGAAGATGGTTGACCTTGCCCAATTAAGGCAGCACACAACAATGGATGATGGGGGCAACTCTGACAGGGCTCTGCTTAAGGGATGTGTGCTGTAGTTTCACAGTCACAGTATTGTCTACATATATTACCCCAGCTGACAGCTCAGGAGAAACAAAGTGAAAGGAGATACCAAGAAAAGAGGGAGGAAGCATGAGAGATTAATTAATTTTAAAAATATGTGGAGTGAGTTGGCCCTCAGGCTCATGCAGAACTGCCTCTCAGGCACCAGCTGTACATGACTATTTGTCTACAGCCTGACAAACAGGACAATGATGAAAAGTTTCTGTAGTGGGCAAGCTCCTCTTCCCTCAAGACAAGTTACTAGCCTGTTACTGATATGTCCCAACCAATTAGACATAACTAACAGAAACCTCTTCGTTTAGGGGTTAAACCAGACAGCAATGTCCTGCCAGGTTTAACAGAAATGGATGCTCATGGCATCACATCCACTTTTCCTCAGCCTGTGTTGAAAAGTACCAACTAAAGCGTTGCACAAATGCTTTCCATGGCAATGGTTACACAATTTGTAAAACAGCAGCAGCCCAAGGTTCACAGATTTAAGACTGATGTCACATACAGCAGTCACCATCTCAGAGGTGCAGGGCTCTCCCAGAACTGACCCACTAGTAGTAACCTTCCCATTAATCCATTCACCGTTTAGATCCAATGTTTTACTAAGCTGATGCCTGGAAAAATACCATTTCACTCACATGTCAGCTAGCTAAATGTCAGAAAGACCATTTTGTTTAAGCCAGAAAATTCCTAATTAATCCTTGTTACCTCTCCATATCACAGAAGAGAATAGAGTGAGAATGCACACCTTAATCTGTGCAACTAAGGAGAAGAAGCCAGAAAGACAATGCTGATCAGACAGCTGAAACAAGAGGAAAGAGAAGAAGGAGAAAGAAATGAAAAATTATCTATTTCTAAGGCTCTGGATTCTAGCTTTTTATCTCCATGACCATTGTGATGAAATCTTAAAGATGTAAAAAAGAGATGAAAACGGGAGTTTTCAGAAAATGCAATTCTTCTCACATGAGGCATTATTAGTTGAATTCAATGGTGATTCTGGTAGAGATGACTACTGTAAATGCTAGGAGACCAGTTTTGATTCAGAGGCAGAAGGCTTTGGACAGAACCGATCTGGATTTTGCCAGATTCCATTAATAAGTTTCTTTATATAACAAAACGTCATTGTAAGTATGAAAGTGAACTTACAACCATTTGAGGGAATACAAAGCTTAATGAGACATAGATTTTCATAAAGCCAGATTTAATCAGTTCAGGAAGATTGTTCCAAATAAATTAAATGGTATGAATGGTTGAGATATCTTGTTTGCATTTTTCTTTTTCAAAGGGGAAACTAGAAATTGTTTAGAAATACATATATATATACATATATGGATGTATTATGGGTTTCTTTCCTATATTATAAAATTATAACTGTCATGAAGGTAGCTATAATTTAACATTAAATATGTTAGAGGCAATTGCTTGGATTTTTCAAGGAGAAAATGACTGGATAGGTATAAACATAATATCATAAGAGTTCAGACAGCAATATGATTATAGTCAGACTGTAATCACTGTGCAGCAGCACATGGACATTCTATATTTTCTGACAACAAAATATGTTTTCCAGAGCAGTAATAGTGAAAAAGGGACTTTTATGACCAAAATGCCATCTTTTTAACAATTAATAATTAATATCACACTTAATTCTGATAATTTGATTACCCATTCTATCTCCCATGTTCTTATGCTCTGTTTCAATACTGCTAAAATCATTGTGATGACTTCTTTAGCCAGTTGATACAGTACCTGTTGTTTTGATGCTGCTGCCCCAGAATGGAGAACCCGAAACAAGAAAAATTTACTTAATTTATGGGTTTATTGAAGCATTAATTTGCATGCTATTTTTCCTCTTTCAATAAGTGAGAAAATATCCTATAGGAGACTGCAAGGATAAAAATTCAGGAGTTGGAAGGGAGAATGAAAAGAAGGATGTAGTAATACTGAAAGAGTATTTGACAGCTTGGCTTTTCCTGCAGAACCACAAATTCCTTTAGGAGTTTAGCAAGCTGGTTTCTATCCCGAAGGGTCAATTTTCAGCTTTATCAAATGCAAGAAGAAAGAAGCAATGCCTATCTTCCAGAGGATAACAGTCAATGATCTATAAAGAAAACATCAAAGAAAGACTAAAATTGCACTGATTTACAATCCAGATCTTGTGACTTTAAAAGATCTAGATCTTTTGTTGCCTAGAATCTGAAGGAAAACTTTCCAAATAATATTATAATTGATTTTAAAAATAGCAGTTTTTAAGTTAAAGCTTTCAGGTGCACAAAATATACTTGTGCACACACACAGGATTGAATTTTCACTGTTTTTGTAAGTTTAACTAATTAATGTATCTAGCCAGTACGTCCAAAGGGAGAAGAGTTGTCCTGGAAACACACCCATGGACCTGCTCCATCGGGATTTTAGCCCTGTATCTTGTTATGTCTCCTAGCTGCTGGTGCAAAGCAGGATGGTCTTGTTAGAAATTGTTTCCCTTGAAAATAAAACCAAACAGAATTTCAAGAGTGTGACATAATTTGTGAGAAAGGATAGCTATCATTCTAAAGTGTAAGAAAGCGCTACAAGCTACAGAGCTATATATTAAAAATATACAAAGCTATAAATATATGAAAAAGCTAACAATTTCAGGCAGCATGTCACAATTCTTTCCTACTCCTAAATGAAAATGGATTTTGAAAAACAGAATAAGACTTCTGAAAATTATTTACATAGTCAGCAGAAGAGAGTGACTGACTGCTGTTTGCGTTATTTTATTAATGATAATGATTTCCTTTAGAATAAACAAAAGAAGAGTTGGACAAATACTTTCTTCCATTTGATACCTATATGTACTGGGACACATCATACCTATTTAAAATGTTTCACTTTGACTGCTATTGCTAAGGGTTTGAGGAGGGGATACATAATCCTGTGATACTGGTCTAGGCTAAAAAAATAAGACAACAGAAGGCTACAGATTATGTCTCAATACCAATTATGTGACAAGTAGAAGATGGGTGGAAGCAGTTCACTGGGTTTCCAGCAGCGCAGAACAGTGTGCACAGGGATGCAGCAGTGTAATGTCTGTATGCAGAAGCAGGTAGGAGTTGCATTCTCAAAACTGTTACACTTTAAATAATTTATTGTTGCTGACATTATTTGTGGTGATTTATTTGTACAACGGGGTTGAACAGCACTATCAGCGTTCTGGGGCAATTTGCTAATGTGACGTTTCTTTCTCTTCGTCTGCACTTTATTTTTTAATTAAGGCGGGAAAAAATCATCTGTCACCATCATTCCTAGTACATAAAAAATTTATTTTTTGAACTATAAAATGGGTTTTATGCTACTCTCTGAGGCATATGTTCACCAGTTCCATTATGTTCAGAAAAATGTAATGGCCAATCCATTCCTTGGTATATTTAAGACTAGAAAATATATCAGGAGCTGAGCACCAGACCTTTAACATCTGAAGGGTTATGAGATTTATACTCTTATTTTGTTGTTTGGGTTTCTACTTATTTAAAAATCATATTCAGAGGGAGGATGAGAGAGTAGCTACCTGTCTCTGATGATCATACACAAAGGTCCTAATGATTCATTGTCTATAAAGTTTTGTGTGTGCTTGTTTTGGCATTTCTTGTTGATGTAAAAAGAACTGGTGGGAAGAGGAACAAATATTAGAAATTAAAAGAATTATGTGTTAGTGGAGATATCTATTTGACTATGGCTTCATTCAGAACTGCTGGAAAGTCACTTCCTTTTCTTACCTTAGGGTAGGAAATACTATAGGACCAAAGAAGCAGGCCCGAGAAAGATTCATCAATCATATTGTGTCATGCCCATGGTGGAATTCACCAAGCACTGACCTGCAGATAGACCCAGGAAAAGCCTTTATATTTATATTAAAACACTTAATATCAAGAGAATATAAAGCAGAGAGGCAGTGGGCTATGTCTTAAGTTCAGTGTGTGCAGTCATGCAAGGGTAACTCTACAGACTCCAAGAACCCATGTTTTGACATTACAATTCCTATGACAACAGCTACATGTATAGACTGGTGAATTCTGCTAAAAAAGAGTGTTTTGAAGTGTAAACTAGAGCTCTACTTGCCTTTTATTTTCGTTTCTATACACAGAAGCCTGAATTTAAATCTTGTTAAAGGAATCTTTTGGCTACTATTAATCCTTCCTGGCATTAGGAATCAAGGTGACTGAGGTGTAAAGGGACAAATTTAAATTGCTTCTTTCTTGTAAGAATAAGAAACTGAACTGAAACATATATATAAGCTCCTTGAGAGACTGATACTATTATAATTGAAGTATTGTGAGTATTTGTAGCCAAATTACAGAATTTGCTTTTCAGAGTTTCTTTTGCTGAATAAGCAGAAGATTAAGCATTTTGAATCGCTCAGCTGAAAAAGAGTTAAGACACAGTAATATTCTATAAATTTGGATGATCATCATCCAAACATTACTCCTGTTTTATTGTTTTGAAAAATATCATACTAATGCCTTCAAAATGCATTATCTACTGGCATCATTGTAGCAGTAATAAAATGAAATTTCCGTGTAAAGCAGTCGTCCCCTTGGGTGCAGGACTCTGGGTTCACTACGAGTGACAAAGCTCTGCAGCAGGATATTTCATCATATTCACCACTGCATCAAACTTAGAGAAGAGCAGAGAGTGCTGAAGTAGCTATCACCAGTGCCATTCAGTTGTAGAGAAAATCAAGTGTCATAGCACAATCAGGGAACAAGAGAAACCTAAAGTGTGAATGACAAAAAAGGAAAAAAAAAACTTTAAATTCTGTTGAATTTTCTGTTTTGCCAGAGAAAATAATTTCCACACATATTCTACACAGTGATGTTTTCCTCGCATTAAACAACATACTCATTACATTCCAGCGCCACACTTTCCATATGAATGTAATAGTCAGTTAAGCATTACCACAGAATCCTTGTTCATTCAAATTATTAAGAAACAATCAATTTGTGTTGTAGATTCAACACATTCCAATTATTAAGAAGGTTCTAATAATAATAAGCTACCCAAATCAGAGTTTATCAGTGATATTTTCTGCATATTTGCCTTTGACAAATCTTCTATTTCCTGTAGACCAGTGATTACAAATGCATAGGTTTCCTTTAATTGTTGAAATGGTCAGCAGCAGAGGACAAAGAATTCCACATCTGGTCCTCTTGATCATGCTGTGCAGTCAGCTTTTATTCACCTCAATGCACACTAAGTTAATTTTGAGGTTATTCTAAATATATTAGTCAACATGTTCTTTTATAAAATATGAATTTGAATTCTGGACACATTAAAGAAACTTTGCTCTCTTGGTCAATACAAAGAATGATAAAAATGGGTTAGTTTGACTAGATACACTTCCTTCCAATATTTTTAATTATAACTCACTTTTTAAATTAGATATTAATCAATTCTCATATCACCCATTGAACTATTTCATCTAAGACTGAAACAGATAAATTTTTAATGATGTGTATCATCTTTATTACCCTTTCTAATGATAGAAAAAAAATTAGTTCTTCTCTTTGGAAATTACTATTCATAGAACCATTTAGATTGGAGAAGACCCTTAAGATCATCGAATCCAGCAACCCTAAGTGCCATGGCTATATGTCCTCTAACTACCTGCAGGGTTTATGATTTCACCATTTCCCTGGAAAGCTTGTTCCAATGTTCTACAACATGTTTGGTGAAGATTTTCTAATATCCAATTCAAATTTCCCCTGGCACAACCTGAGGCCATTTCTTCTTATCATTTCAGTTTTTGCTTGAGGGAAGAGACTGACCCCCACCTGGCTACAATCTCCTTTGGCATAGCTTTAGAGACTGAGATCTCCCTGAACTCTCTTTCTCCAGCTAAACACACCCAGGTTCCTCACACGATTTCTGCTCCAGACCCTTCCCCAGCTCCGTTGCCCTTCCCTGGACACGCTCCAGCCCCTCAATGTCTCTCTTGCAGTGAGGGGCCCAGAACTGAGCACAGGATTGGATCTGTGGCCTCAGCAGTGCTGAGCACAGGGGGACAGTCACTGCCCTGCTCCTGCTGGCTTTGGATGTTTCAGTAGTTTCAGTAGTGATTCTCTAGTATTAATTATTTACATTATTTACTTTCTTGTTCTTTATCACCTATTTTTTTCCTATTTTTTGCAGCAAATAGCAATATACAGTGTCATTTGTATTACCTGGTGTGTTATAAACCATAGAACATCCATTTATATGGAGCATTCAGGAATTTTCTATATAAGTATTGATTTTTATTCCTACCTAAAAATTAGAAGAATATCAATAGCAGTGCTGTTTAAAATCTCTTAATTGCTTCAAAAAATATTTTTTAAACTTTTTATGTAGTTTTTTCTGCCTTGTGTTGAGAATTTTTTGTTTCCAGTGTTTGTCTTCCTCAAAAAATTCTTTCAAATATTATCACAAATTTATTTGTTAATCCCATCAGCTTTTTTTCTCACAATTTTCTGTCATTTAAACATCTCCTTTATTTACATAAAAGAACAAAATATATTGTTAAAATGACCTTAAAGTAGGTCTAAACATTTCTTTACATGAGAGGGTTACTGGGAATATATATAAAATATTTTTTTTTGGAAGTGTATGTGACTTAGAGGAAAGAAAAGCACATTTAATATTTGAGAAAGACCCCTGCAAGAGGTTAAAATTACAACAGAACACAGAATGAAAATTAAAAATGATCAGTGCATTGGAGAAATGGCTCACAAGGAATAACACTAAATTCAGCAAAATTCAGATTGCTCTACTTATCAAAGATCAAATATAAAAATAGAATAAAAAGGAATAAGTGATTAAATTGCATTTTTTCTTAGAAAAATGCAATTACAAAAAAAACCCAGAATACTTAGTAGAATGGATAATTCAGTAGTAGAACTCTAGGACATCCTAAGAGAGCTTCTACCTGTGGAGTACCTTGTTCCACTGCTCAGCAGTGTTGATGTCCAACTTTGGGTCCTACATTATAAGATGTAGAAAAGCAGTAGAGATGAAAACAATAAAATTAAATAAAGGATTAAAAATCAGGACTTCTGAAGAAAAGTTGAACAGATTTGGCTGATCCAGCCTTGCAAACAAAAGTTTGATATGCACAGGGGTAATGGTACTCCACTGTAGCTGCAAATGTTTAATATTGCTTTTCAGTAATGTGTTTTCAGTACTTGCAGTGTGGCATTTGGTATAGGCAATAAACAGTATTAAAAAAAACAATATAGACAAATATTAAAGAAAACTGTCCAATTATCCAATTAAAAAAAATAGGTTATTGTGAAGATCCAAATTTAGGAATATAAATCACTGAACATTCTCTAAGAGTGGGCTGACAATATTTGGTCTTGCCTGAGGGCAGAAGGGCCTGAATAATGTGTGGTTTTGATAACAGCATTGTGACACATTCTGGAACAGGTTTCTTTTTTATTATGAGAATCATACCAATGACAATCAAATACACATGATAATCCAATATCTTTTCAAAGCTGTATTTTTTGTTGTATGCTATGTGGTCTCTTTTAAAGAGTGCATGTATGAGAAATACATTTCTTCAGTCTTGATATGTTTCAGTGGCTGGCTACATTTCATGCATATTAAAGTACAAATGAGACTACATTTGTACTACATTGCCTGTCTACACTGGTAACAACAATATAATATTTTCATCCTCCAGAACAAGATGAATCCTGACACTACATTTACCTTTTCTAGAATATTTTTAGTTATTAGCTCTGTGAGTGGTTATAAGAAAGAAAAGATTTGGAGATTTATCACTGTAATTGAATCTGAAGAAAGACAAACGTGTGATTAGTAGAATTGTGTTTCAGATAAGTGAGCAGCAGATACAAAGCCCCCAGAGAAGGAAATAACCAATTTCATTGCTAACTGATAAATTGACAATATCTGTTTTCTCTATGTGGGTGTGTTACAATGCAACAAACATATTATATTCATTAAATATTTTCTTGGAGGATTATTGAGCACTGATAATAAACCATAGCAGGACAAAGAAATGCACCACAACTATTTATCTGCTTGTGCTGGGAGGATGGAGGAAGAACCCATTGTTATCATTCATTTTAGCTAAAAAGAAGCCTGTTTCCCCTCTTAATGTGAAGTGTTCCCCATTATTAGAGGGCACTGCATATTGCACCCTTATTCTCTGGATAGTGTACAGAATATTGTGAGGAAAAATTTCAAAGCTTAGTATAAAATTAAGCTTTATATTTTCAGAAGGGGAGATGTAAGCCTATATATTTTCTTACAGTTTATTTCATTCAAACAGAATAGTTCTAAATTCTAAGGGAAAGCCATCTTGAAAATTTCATGGTATAGATATATATATTTTTTAACATATTATGTATATATATTTAATATACATATTTGAAATTTATATATATATATATATATATATATATATATATATATATATATATATATAAAATATATATATATATGGTAAATTCAGCCTGTAATCTTGAGTGTACTTTTTGCTGTTTTACTTATCAATTAAAACATAACAATAAAAACTTCTTTAGATTTGGAAAAACTTCCAGATTATCTCAGATTTTGGCTGTCATCAGGCATCAATACAATTTATTCATCAAGTACTGCCATCTTGTGGAATTAGAGTAATCAAAGAAAATTATAAATGGACGAAGAGAAATATATTTTTTCCAACAGGATCTCCCACTACACCACAAAATGAAGTCTAGAACTGGAATTATTTCTTGTACAAATATTATAACTCCACAGGAGTGCAATTATGGCATGGGTATTTTGCATTCTTTGCCCTTGAATAGGCAAAATTTAGCCATGTTATGGGCACTTAGGTTTTCAGTGACCTTGAAAGAGTTTATATAACAACCTTCTTGTTATGTCTTCACTTGCACCCAAAATACCACTTAGCTAACAGGACTGGTGACAAGGCTGTCCAGAAACCTCATGTTAAAAGAATGAATGGAGCAATTTCTTAAGATAAAATCTCTGATGCAAATCTGGGAAACATTCAGGCAGTAACAAACACAGGAGTGAATATTTGGTGTTATCTGAATGCCTCAGCACAGCTCTCTTTACAATACTTCAGGCATTACTTCATACTGACCCACAGTGACAGAAACACTTTTGCATTACTATAGTACTGACATTTTCTGCATCAGAATATCTCCAAAAGCACTAGGAAAAATGCTGATATGTCAGTATTCCAGTTTCATCCATTATGGGAAGTACATCACATTGTGACAGTTCGGGAATTAGTGTTTAAGAGAGAAAACAGAACTACAAAAATCATTTGAGAAATTATAATAAGCAAGATTTCACACTATAAATTAATTCTGTCAGGAAATAGATGAGCTTTTCTTACTACTTCATCCCCAAGTGACCCAGATTTTCACCTATATAGCCTAGTAAAAAGTGTTTAATAAAATACAGAAACAAATTGGACATTAGGAAGGCTACATTAGGAAAGCTTTCCAAATCATCTTCAGAAAAAAAGATAAATATTTCCTTAGAGACATCCTTCTGTAAACAAGGTGGATCATTCATAAAGGAACTATCAGTTTTGCAGTTATCAAAATTACTTATATCATTTTTACACCAAGACATTCTATGTAAGAGAATTTAGTAGCAGAAGATTTTTCAGCCCAACACACATCAATTTACAACTATTCTACAATACATAATGTCTCCATCTTTTTATTCTGTGTTTCTGTTTGTGTTGATGCAAAGTATCTGTGGAAAACTTTATTTTTTTTGGCAGACAGCTGTAATTTCCAGGAAGGGCTCTGCATCCATTTTGTCATTCATGTCACATTAAAATTTTACAAATATAAACAGTGAGCATAAAAAAACCCCAAAAAAACAGCACATGTTCTGAAAAAAACCTCCAAACTTGTGTATAATGCAGTGTTTAGTTTTTTCTTTGGTCTTAAACTTATTTTTCCCTATTGAAAGCAAATTGTGTACAGCATGGAAAAACCATTTACTAAGGTTTTTCTCAAAAGCAGATGACTTCATAAGGTCCATTTATGAAGGTCCATTAGCAGAAAGTAATTACTTTCTGATTTTAAAATTCTGGATTGGTTTATTTAAATTTTGGCAGCATTGACTTTTAGCTTAAAAATTTCTTGAAGGTCTGTGGGGTCCTGTGTGGTTTGGGACCCCAGTTTGTTGGTAAAAGTCTCTGTTTCAGCCCGTGTGTTCAAAGAATCAGTCGAAGCTCTTCAATTTTTCAGTCTCAAGGTTGTTTATTGTATTCTATCCATAAAATTTTCTCCCTGTCCAGCAGAGGTCTGTCCAGCAGGACAGTAAAAGGCACTCTGCCTGCCCCCAGGGCAGTGTTATCTTTATATACTACAAACTACATGTACAATATTGACAATTATTTTCCAATACCTATCATCTATATTAGACAGTGGGTTTCTAATCTAGACCAATCTAAAAGTGCCAACATCACCAGTGAAGATGGAGGTAGAGAAGAAGAACAAAGGCTAGACACACCCAAATACCTCCATCTTGTCCCCAGAAACCCCTATACCAGAAATCCTAAAGCCTACATTTGCACCCTGTGAGTACTTTATTTTTGCACTATCTAAACTGCCGTGGCTTTTATCTCTTCATGTAAAGGTGGTAAGTTGTTCCATGGTTGGTAATCAAACCCATTGGTGTTCTGGGCTGTGTGCCAGGGTCTCTGAGCCCCCTGGCAAGGGTCCCAGAACTCCAGACCCCCAGAGGGATGTCCTGAGTTCCAACAAAGGTCAACATTATTTATCTGTTAGGCTTGAGATGCATCTCTGGAGTTCAATGTCCCATTGAAAAATAATGCAATGACAGTTGTATTTGTGCTTGGCCAAATGACACTGTTTCTAAAATCTTTTAACATAAACCATTATAGGAAAACTCAGGCTTGAAGTTTAGTAAAAACTGCAGTGAACTGTGTACAGATAGACCTGGTGTCATCGGTTTGGTCTTCGGCTTCATGTTCTGAAATCCTGAAGGTTCACTCAGCAGTTTGCCATTTTGTATGAGTAGGATTTCAGATAATATTTAAATGCCTTTCTTCTTGCAGTTTACATGTGCTCCTGTGCTGAACTCTTGTGGGACTTGTCACATGTAACTGCATCCACGGTTGTTTCAGAATATTTTATTGTGCATGTACAGTATAGATTGCACACTTGCCTACAGAGAGACAGTTATGTTTTAAATGCTGATTCTCCATTATTGTCTTTTTATTAGTTTTTTTTCCTTTTAGTATGTCTTTGAAATCATGTGGCTATTGGCTTATGCTAAAAACTGACTGTAGAAAAACAAACCAGTGAAACAAAACAAACCCCCAGGTTTTGTACTTGGCCAGCCTTTGCTAGAAATTTTGTTTTTTACAAA
Organism: Haemorhous mexicanus; assembly: GCF_027477595.1. Classification (NCBI taxonomy): domain Eukaryota; kingdom Metazoa; phylum Chordata; class Aves; order Passeriformes; family Fringillidae; genus Haemorhous; species Haemorhous mexicanus. Next base: position 44,138,818 of record NC_082342.1, read on the forward strand.
CTCTAACTTGTCATTTTGCTGGCATACAAAGTAGAAACAGTCAGAGTCCAAGCATGTGAACAGCAATGCATGATTCCTCCTCTTCTTGGGCTGCAAATTTAGAAGTGTGAGATATTTGCACAATGGATCAATGTCAAGGTACACCCATTTTCCCTTAATTGCAGTCATTCTGTGAACACCCTTTTGTAAAATCACTTCTGCAAGATCATCCATCTATTTCTGTCAGCTAAAAACTGTGGGGTCCCCAGATCCCAAGCCAGCTGTGGCTGTTTCTGACTGGTCTGCAACATTTTCCTGAGATATTTCCACTGAAACCTATGCGTAGTGTATGGACATGACCCTCAAAATTTTATTTAAGAATCTGCTGAACTCATTAACCAAGTTTAACAGGAGAAAAAAAATTCATGAAGTGTCTAAGGGGCTTTTCACCTGCAAAGAAGACCAAAAATTACAGATGCATTCCAGATCTGAACATTCAGATGCATTCTTCAGGTATTTTAAAAGGTATTCCTAGGGTTTTGCTTTTTAGAAATGAAAAATAGGAGCAATTGTTTCAATGTTAATGGGCTGAAAAGAATCAAGAAGTAAACCACTAGCACTTTCTTCTGCACTTGAGTGTTTGGGCTCCTGGCTGGAATACAGATGCTGTAGGTGTGCACATAAAAAAAAAAAAAAAAAAAAAAAGCCTTAACCACAGCTTTATAGCATATATGCTTTGAGTTTCAGGTTTGGCAGGAGTTCTGTTATTTTTTTTGTCTCAGTACACTATGCCAGTACACATTCATCCATCACGCCATTTTTAATAGCAAAAATAATTAAGAAAGCATCAAAATCACAGTATCCCCCCAGATTCAGCACCAGTAAAGACTAAGTATTTTATTTCCTTAGAGGCACAAAAATTTATTGCCTGAAATCTGTTCCTTAGTATTAATTCTAATTAATAAATGAATAATTAATTGTAAGTGGTTTTAGGCTATGAATGGAGAAAATTCTCTTCTGTGTGAACTGCCAGTGAACCCACACTGATGACTGTTTTGGATTTGCTTTGAACTACTTTTAAACCAGAGCAATTAGTGAGACTGATTACTTTCCATTTGAGTTGGTAACAGGTCTTCAGTTAAAGCCTGTGTATTTTCCTTGAACTTGTGTATTCATCATCATTTGGTAGAATTTTGTACTGCCATGAATCATTTTTTGCTAAATAAAGCATTATGGAAAAATGTGGTAATAAAATTTTCCAAGACATATTTGGGGCATAATTAGTATTTTGCCTGAATCATAACAGAAGAGGAAGGAAAATCTGAGCACTCAGAGAACACTCTGAGAGCTCTTAATTCCTTAGAGTCCTGTGTAGCCACCAGAATTACTAATAAATTTTAAAAATATTTTAGCCAAAAAGTCAATGTGTGCAGTTTAAGTCCCCATTTTGATTTTGAGGCAGTCTTCCCCTCCTGTCAGCTATGTTCAGTCTTTTAACAAAGCATTTTTATATTGATACCACCAGGGTTTTTTTTTAGGAGAGAATTTTCATCAAAATTAGAGTAAACTTCCTATAAATTGATTCAGAAGATGCTGCATCTTTATAGCACTCTATGCACTGTTTGCTCATATTGGTTGAAAAAGCAGTCATTGTGCTTCTTTGTTCCTTTCCCACCAGGTGTCAGGGGACAATACAACGCAAGGATAGAAAGGACAAATCAGTTGGAATTTCTAATTCTCTCCACACTGTTATTGTCAAAGTGCAAGCCTGCCTAAGATGTAATACGTTTCACACTTCTTATAAGAGTTCCTCTCCTATCATTAGAAGAAAACCACATAGCAAAATTTAAATTTTGAGGTGTTTCCTCTCACCCCTTAGACTCTTTCATTTTCAACAAACTTTATATCAAAAAGCCATTTTGACTTCATGGGGATGAAAGTATGAGAGAACCAGACTCACATACTTGAAATGACTGTCTTCCTGTTCCTGCTGAAGATGAGTAGACATATAAGAAATTTCAGTCTAAAAGCTTGAAATTTGTTATACCAGTGGAGCAGTTGGCATCTTGGAGCAGTAGTGGGGACTTTACATTCCTGGACTAACTTCAGCTTTTCTCATTTTGAAGCCAGGTTTTTGAAGGCTGCACAAGAGGGAGATTACAGAACAAATAACCTTGCATCAGATGTGCCAGTTTAAGTAGTGAACAATATTTTTTTCAAGCGTGAAGAAAGAACGAAACAATGTAAAATAAGCTCAAAAGGAGAACAATGTGTAAAGAAGTATACATAGGGTTAAGGCTTTAAAGTCAGAGTTGGTGAAACTCCACATGAATAATTCCCTGCAAGGAACATCCTGCTAAATCAGATTCTCATTAACTTTACTGATACTTCTAACACTAAGGCATAAATGAACCTAGGTTTTTATTAAATCATGATATAATCTCATACAGAATAACAGGAAATAACTTTTTTTTCCTCAACTAATTATTATGAGTATAAAAGAAAAACTATATAATGTCCAGGTAAATAAAATAGGTGATTCATGGGATAAAAATAAGAACCGAGGGACTGGATTAAACTGCTATTTTTAAAAGCCACTGATTTGTTGGCAGCCTTGGTTTAAGGAATTATTCATTGATCATAGGGATTTAAGCTGCATAAAGGAAGGGTTAAGAAATTCTTCAATGAAGCAGATGTAAAAGGTAGAATTACGTAGCATTAATATTACCTACAAGGTAGGTTGAACAGTTGTTACAATCTAGTGGCTTTAAAAACAAGCATTCAGAATGAAACTTTTTTGTACACATACAATTGCAAAGTCATCCACAGCTCTGTAGGAATCGTCTTGATATATTTCCCTGCAAATCTGAACAAGTAGAGAAAAGAGTTGTTTGTATATTATTATTGGTTTAGCCCAAAAGACTAAAAATGGGATTTATTTAATATCTTATTGCTGTTTTCTGAGTCTGATGAATAAATTAATTATTTCACATGAACTAAGTCTGCCTTCACAAGGTACTTGTGGATTCAACATTTATGCCATTTTGAAAATCCTAAGGAGAGAAAAAAATATTCTCTTCAATTCTAAACCAAACAAATGAAAAGTTTTTAAAATCTTTAACTTTTTTCCCCCATAGATTATTGAAATAAAGCTAATGAACATTAATTTAGTGTATCTATTAACATGACACAGTATGGCTTCTGCAATTACTTTATCTTATTTTCTTTCTGTGTTCTTTTAGAGATCATCTATAGCTGGGTATTTAATGAATTCCCATCTTTTGTGGCAGAAGACAGCAGGCGTTTCATCTCTCAGGAGACAGGCAATCTCTACATATCCAAGGTGCAAACATCCGATGTTGGCAGCTACATATGCCTGGTGAAAAACACAGTGACAAATGCCAGAGTTTTGAGTCCTCCTACGCCTCTGACACTGAGAAATGATGGTAAGAAAGGCATTATTTTTGGGTACTGCATGAAAAAAAAAAACCCCTAAATAAAAATACTCTAATTAATTAAAGAACCATGATTTTATTGTTTTTTAGTATATGCATGCATTTTCTGTAGAAAATGGCAAAAAGGGAAGTTGTTCATGGTGGCAATTTCTTTTAGAACACCCAGACATTGTGAGAATAGTTGGATCTGCGAAGGCTGAAGTGCAAACTGGCACCTTTTGGTTCTAAACAAGCTTTTGTTTAGAACAGTTACTCCACCTTGCCCTTCTGATGTTCTGTCACTGCCAGAGAGAAGCACATCTCCTTTATAGGCAATCTCTGTTTCCTTAGGTTTCAGCTCAGTTGCTTCAACCCAAGTGGCCACTCTGATACTCTCAGGCACCTGAGACATCCAAATTTCACATGGGGCATACAGACCAACTGCAAGACGCCAGGAGATCATTCTTGTATTTGGCCGCTGTGGTTAAAGACAACACAAAAAAGTTTCCCTAAATACACTGGCAGCAGAAGGAGGGCTTGATTAGAGTCCCCATCCTTTTCTGGGTGCAGAATGTGCCACAGTGTCAGAGCATAGCGCAAAGTCTGAGATACTTGGTGCCTTCTTTGCCTCAGTCTTTAATACCAAAAGCAGTAGTACTCAAGATACCCAACTCCTAGAGCTGGAAGTTAGGGATGGGGACCTGAGTGATCCCCCCATAATCCAGGAGGGAATGGTTCGTGATCTGCTATGCCAATTAGATCCCCACAAGTCTATGGGCCTGGATGGGATACACTCAACAGGGAGCTGGGGAAAGAGTCCCCCAAGCCTCTCTCAGTTATTTACCAACAGTCCTGATTATCCAGAAAAGTCCCAGCCAACTGGAAAATAGCAAATATGAGGCCCATCTACAAGAAGGATCAGAAGGATGATCCAGGTTCTGGGTTCTGCATTTGGGTCAAAACAGCCCCAGGCAGTGCTACAGGCTGGGAGCAGAGTGTCTGAAAGCTGCACAGCAGAAAAGGATCTGGGGATGCTGGGCAACGGTGGCTGAACATGATCCAGTGTGTTCCCAGGTAGCCAAGAAGGCCAATGGCATCCTGGCCTGGATCAGCACTGATGTGGCCAGCAGGAGCAGGGCAGGGATTGATTGTCCTGCTGTACTCAGCACTGCTGAGGCCACATCTCAGGTATGTGTCCTGTTCTGGGCCACTCAGCTGGAAAGAGAATATTGAGGTGCTGGAGTGAGTCCACAGAAGGGCAGTCAAGCTGCTAGAGGTCTAGAAAGCACATGTGATGAGGAGTGGCTGAGGGAGCTGGGGTGGTTTAGCCTGGAGAAAAGGAGGCTCAGGGGAGTGTTTATCACTCTCTACAACTGCCTGAAAGGAGCTTGCAGAGAGGTGAGTGTCAATCTCTTCTGCCATGTCTCAAAGGAACAGAGAAAATGGCCAATATTTTCCTTCTTCCCAAAATGTTCTACACTCAATTATGTTGTCTAGCTCCTCACAGCAATTCAGCACATGTGAATCCACATGTACATAAATCAAAGAGAGAGAGAGAGAAACTTTTGAGAGCTTTCTTTTATCTTGCTTATAGCTTTTTCTTGAACAATTATTAGTCCTATGCTACAAACACTTTACAAAATCTGGATTTAAACACAGATGACTTAGTCTAAAAGAGTAAATTTAAAATATGTTCACCAATTAGAATGAAATTAAATTAATGTTTGCTCATTGTAGCAAATTTAAATTTCCTTCTGGATAGCATGCAGCCTCAGCAGCAAAAAGCTGGTCTTTTAATTTATCATTTACTACTTTCTTTTGCTGGTTTAGTACCTATGTTAATTGTTGAGTTTTGGGTGTTTAATTTTACTGACTTAACATAGTGAATCTGTGTAACATATCTTTTGGATAATTTTATTTTTTCAAAATTAAAATGGCCAAACACTGACTGCCCTTTTAATCTGTTTGTACTCTGAAAAAAAATTATCGTTTCATTGTCATATTTATTATTCATATCTTACTCTATTTATTCTTTATGATATTTTTTTCATGCTTTTACTTGGTTCTGTCTTGTGCAGAAATTCAGAAGAATAATTATCTATTTTGTACTGACAGTACAAAATAGGAACACAACACACTGAAAGAAATTGAGAGAGTAAATAAGGATAAAAGCAGCAGTCTACATCACTGAGCTAAGAGTAGAAATCTATGAAGGAAAACTCTGCAGATTTTTTTTAAATGTCAAGTGGGTAGTAAATACCAGCCTCCAGCAAATTTTTTGTTTCACGGCTGGCTGTCACACCACTGTGATAATCCAACCTTCTGAACTGTGCTGGAGTATTGGGGAAGTGTTTGCACATAGATGAACAGCTCTTCAGCAATTTCCCAGTTTCCTGACTCATTTTTTCACACACATGAATTTCTACTAGGCTTCCATGCCTTAATTTTAATCTGTTGGTATTTATGAAAAGCTCCTTTCTTGTCATGGAATTCTTCAGTACTTCTCAGTAAATTGCTTGCTTTCCTGTATGACTGAGCAAGTTTCTCAGTGAAGAAACCTCAGCTTTCTACCTAACCTTGTAAAAAAAATTGTTAAGGAAAGTACTGGGGTCTAAATCATATTATTTGGGACATCTGTCTGGTTCTACCTCCCCCACATAATGCAATAATATGGGCTTTTTGAAAACTATCTGGGATTATAATAAAAAATTTCCATAAATCATACTGTATTTTTTTTATTTTCATACAAATGGCCTTAGGTAATACTGCCTTGTCCATTGACAAATATTAAAGGGTCACGACAACCTTTTTAAAGTATGCATTCATCATGTGCAAAAATACAGAATAACAGTTGAAAAGTAGTGCTAACTAGTTAAAGAAAATTAAAGCAATTTATGAAGAAAGAAACTACTGGGAATAAACTCCAAGAGGGAAGTGAGAATTTAAAAATGGCATTCAAACAAACATTAAATTACCTGAAAATCTACTCAACTCTATGTTTGCTGAGTTGTGTTATATATTTTTTAATATGGCTTTTTAAGCTTTTCTTTGTCATGAAATTACTTGAATTACTTTGAACATTTCAAATACTCACTTAGGTTTAAAAATACTGCATCTTTCTGAGTTCCAATGGTAGGCATCACAACTGACATTACCCTAAGCAGTCAGCACATTTGTTAGAAACCACAGGAAGAGCTTGTGGTTTTAAACAGCTTTTACAAATAGCTCCATATAAATAAAACAATTTATATAGCCTGTATTCTCCAAACATATATATCATTAACTCCAAAGCACTCTAATTGGTTTATTTATCATCATACTTAGATTTTGATGTATATACAGTACCTATGCCCATGGGACTAGACAGCTTGTGACAAAGAGCACTTCAATGACAACACTGGTCTCTATTTATCTATGAGAGAGAAATGCAATAATATTAAGGCATTCTGTCAAACTCTGAAAGATTGTAAGAACTTACTGGGATTTTATTAATCTTTTATTTCTTCTGTGATGTGTCTCAAAGGAGAGCTTAGCTGCTTGATATGAAGCAAATTAAATAAAAACATCAAGAAATCCTTCAATTGATTCTGAATAAAATGAATACCTCATTTGTTCAGATGTCCTTGACAATCAGTCATTTCATATAATTCAATTTCACTTCAAGCTGGGTTATAAAAACACCCTAAAATTTTGAGGAGAGGAAAAGTTTTAGGAGGAAATAATAAAATATGCATCATGTCATTAACTGCCTCATAATGCATTACAAACTTTGAGGAAATATTTGAAAACTGTTTACAAATAATAAACAGCTTTGTTAAATTGTATCTTCACAGGCTTGGATGCTGATTGGGAGCAGTAAATTATCTTCACTCATAAAAACATCTGAAAGTCTTTTCAAATTAAGGAAATAGAAATCTAGGGAGTATAAACATTTGATTTTCAGTGCATAAGACAGTTATTTCAAGTTCACACATTTTTATTCCAGTTTTTCCTACTTTTTTATCCTTCTTTGTAAAATATGTTAACTTTAACATTATTACTGTACAGTAGCAAATTACATAATTCTTCATTTTAGCTCTGTGCAGATACTGCATATTAGCTTTGCTATGGTGAAATTTCCAGAGTTAAAAAAAAAAAGAAAAAGAAAAAGAAAAAATAACAAACAAACAAAAAAAACCCCAACAAACCTGGACAATTTCTGACGTCAGAGGATACTGTGTACTATGTTCCATTAGAGCAAATTAGTTTAACCTCCAGATGTTGGCAAGTCTGACCAGACATATTCTCATGTAACTGAAACTGACTTTCAGATTTTTTCCATATCTTCATAGTCTGTAAAGCAGTGAACTGAATTTTGTCTGTCCTCATTCTATTGATCAATTCTATGTGATGAACAGTCTCACATAATGATAGAGCATATAGTTATCGAGGTATTAAGGATGTTAATTTCTAATTTTCCATTATGAAATATGATCTGCATATGCTTTTTGAGGTTAAGCTCTGGGATATGTTGCTTGAATATCACTAGGTTATCTAAATATCTCTTTACCAGCATGAAGGAAAATTTGAAAGAAATCATAGCAAATTCCCAAATAATAGAAATCAAACCATAAAATTGCCCCCTGTAGCATAATAAGGTAATAAATATTGAAGAAATTTTGCAGTTTCACAGACAGAGCTGGGCCCATGCCAGAAGAATGCTGATAGTTTTTAATTAACTGATACATAGAATTTTTTTTTATAATTGCTTAGAGATGAACTGTTTTGACCTGTCATCTTTTGCCTTTCTCTGTTTTTAATTTTTAATTTTTTTTTCAACTTTTACTAGTGGTTTTGTCCTCTAATGGGATTATTCATATGGAGCTGAATTCTAGAAGACAACAGAGTGCACCTGACTTTTAATAGGGGTTCAAAACATATATTCAGCTGTGACTAAATTGTGCCATGTTTTCTGGATTTTCCAGTCTTGGAGGCTTCCTCTGTCACGTGGGTTATATTGTAAGGTTCTGCAGTAACATTTTGTATTTGAATTGTGTCCATAAGAACTGTGTAGAGACTGTAGGAACTCTTTTTACTCAGTACTCCAGGGCAGGAATCAAACCAGAAGTAATCCTGCTTTGATTTTTTTTTTTTTTTTTCCAAGCAGAGACAAACCGTCTGTGCAAAATCAAGTTTGTCCTTTAGTGGTATACAAAGATTGATAGTACTGACAGAGACATGAATGTATGCAAGATTTGCTCCAGGGGAAGTTAGATAAAATGGCAATGTCCCTGGACAGCCATTACCTGGTAGTAAATATGTTTCTCCTGTAAAACTGTAGTGATGTATTTTAATGATGGGTCACTGAAAACTGAAAATAAAACTCCTCCTACAATCTTAGCTTTACTCTACTGAAAATGTATCCTGCATGGGTTACAGGTATTTTGTACTTTTTGTCTCTTTTGTTCTGCTCTTGTGTCAAGGTCCTCCTGCAATGTTGTCAAAATAATAGGATGAAAATCAGGATTAAGAAATATCAGTGTAGCCTTATTTTAATAAAAAAAAAATAAAAATAATGACATACTTGTAATAGGACGGGGGAAGTTTGTTTGTTTTGTTTGAGGTTTTCTTATTTCCAAAATATTGACTTTTTTTTTTGTTTTAAATTTATAAAGTCTGTTACTGTTAGCAGCAATGGTTCTTACCTATAGGCAAGAAAATCTATAGGTAGGCAGATAATTTTATAGAGGGCTCCTTTACAATAAACCTATTACAGAGTGTTTTATAGGGATTTTAGAATAGTTGAGGAACACTCTCAAACAGCACAAAACAGCTCAAAGACACCATTTGTAAAATATTTAATCTAAAAAGTAGAGAGACAAAATAACTTGGGATGGTCTTTTGACAGTGTAAAAGGGCTGAACCCAGGGGTTATGGGGCTATTACAGGAGCAAAACAGGGAAAGGCTGGGAAAAGATTATGTCCCAGGATTCACTATAGAGCAAGAACTCTTACCCTGCAAAAGTTTGCATTGAGTTTAGTCTGCTTTTGAGTTCTGGTAAGGTAAATTCCTTAACTTAATCCTTCCTTCAGATTTTTAATTGCTAAGTCTCCCCATTGGTTTATAGAAACACCATATGCTGGAAATGCAGTGGTTGTTTCTTTTTAATTAACTAAAATAGCCCAAGATTCTAGGCATGAAGAGCCTTGCACGTCTTCTGCACTTATGTTTTCTTGTTTCACTCCTTCTCCTCATGATTTTTGAAACATGCACAAAGGAAGAGTTTACTGATCCATACACAGAATATACAGAGCCTGAAATTACTGAACTTGAAAAAAATATTCTTCTAAATAAGGATTAGGAATGGTGTTGCATTGAATTATAACTATTACGATTTCAGACAGAAGTCTGTTGGTAATATTTTAATTCTTGGTGACTAAATTCAAATTTGTGCAGATTGATAATGAAAGTAACCTTTACAGCTGTAAATGTTTCAGAGTATGAAGAATGGTCCTGAATGTTATGTGTCTTAGTGTCTCAGGATCTTAGATAGAAATTCACCAGTGATTGCTGCTTTATAGTCAGAGAGTATGGCATAATATTCAAATTGAAACTACTTGTCAGTTTGGAATATTTTTCAGAGTAGAGAAATAATTTGATTATGAACAGCAGGAGTTCTACTTTAAGTTAAAACTGCAGCAAGTAGGTAACAGAATTTGTTTCTATTGGATCTAAAACAATTGATATTTCAATACTTGTTGTTGATGACAGAGAAATTTTAGTTTGGTCTTTCATATTGAGGAAATAGTTGTTTTGCATGCTTATATGAGCAGTCTCAATTGAAAAAATATTTCTTATTTAGGAAGCTTTTCCCAGTTTATTAGATACAATGAATATTAGAGCAACACTATTACATGCATTAGTGTTCTAATTGGTCAGAAGTGAGAGCAATACTCTCTCTGGACATCACAATAGTTTTGACACTTCTGGCACCTAGCTGGAAAGGGAATATTTTGTTTTCATTCTGTAAAACAACTTTGCAGGTTGCAAGGAAAAAAGAATTGAGCTTAAGGTCATATTTGAAGTACAAACAATTATGTCATTTCCTATAGGAAAAATGAGATTTCTAGAGAACTTTCATCAGGAAGCTAATTAAAAACCCCATAAAAATTAGATGTTTCTCCTAATCACTCAGATTAAATAAGATTTCCCAGGTTTCTGAATACCTTTTGTGAGCCTGTCCTGGATGAGTATCAGGCAATTGGAAAGGAAAAAAAATGAACATTGACCAGTGATGCCTAAAAGAAATCTGCCACATATTTCTTGTGCCAAGTTCAATGTAATCTCATTTCCTGTAAAAACAAAATGGAATAAAACCCCCTATATTTTGGTTTTCATTGAGCTAGGCCTCCCAGGCAAGATGCTGACTATGTAGTGAGTCCATCTTGTTTCTTGATGTTCATCGCTGCTCAGAAAAATTATCTGTGTACCTAATCAGTGAAAATAATCATGTTTTCAAGTTTAGATACAATCTGCATATGCACAAATCTTCACATTGGAGTGCTGTGTACAAGCCACTCACATGTCCTCACTCATCTCTGAATGTCCAAAGCATGAATTTTGGTTTCATCCAATACCAGAAGTGCTGGGTTTAAAAGGAGAACTTAGATGCTATTTTACAAATACGTGGAAAACTGATGAAGTCTAGCTTATTACTCACTAAAGGCTTTTCTTCACAGAAAAAGACTGGAGACTTGGTCATAGTCTGCTCAACATCTTCAAACACAGGTGAACAGAAATCTCTGCAGCCAATCCGTACACTAGAAATTTTGGTCTCTCATTTAAAAAACTAAATAATATACCAGTATTTCCCTCATTGCTTATTCTGAGACTATCTCATTGCTTTTGTGTTTTTAGAGTTTGGACTCAGTTACCTTTATTTTATTCATAAAACACCTGTTTTCTACTGAAGATTAGGTGCTTTTGGTTGTTTTTGATGTTTCAGAGAGGCAGAAAGCTCATTTGTATGTATGACATACATACATTTAAGAGTTTTAAATAATAATATTTTTCAAGATAGTAATACTATCTCTAGAAAGGGCTTTCCAGAGTTCAGAGTTCAGTGTAACTGGTAAATTAGTGAAATCAAATATGAGTAAAATAGGGATTGTAAAGTGATGAGAGTAAAGTTATGTTTAAACTTTAAACACTTTTTTTGCTAAATGTGACTTTCTTTCACATTTAGCAGAAAAAAAAGGTTTCATTATAAAATTAGGAATACGTGAACATCTTATCCCTTAATTTTAAACTAGAATTTATTCCCTTCTTGTGCTGTATTCATTATGATATTATTTCCAGACATTGAATTACCAATTTTTCTTTCATATTAGGCTATATTCCAGGAAAGACCTCTTTCCATCCGGTGATATGCAATAGGATTTGTTCTCTAAAATACGAAAACAGTGTTGGAACTAGTATTCATTCAGTTTAGTGCTTAGTTCAGTGCATTACAGAATGCAATTTTACATGAGCATTTTCAGGACTTCTCAAATGATAAATTTATAGCTCAAAACCTGGCTGAGAGATGTTTAAGTGGAAGAAATGCTGTGGACTGTTTCCTTAAAACAACCATTCCACAGTAAATTTCTAGGGACTTACAGGAGGTGCTGGTCCTTCCATTTAGAATAAGATTAATAGCAGGTGAGTCAATAAATTCTTCCCAGTTCATTTAAAATCTCTGCTGCAGACCAGATACAATGGTGGGTATCATTATTATACTTGAACTAATTCAGTTTGTGCTGTCAATTTACTGTCATTGTAAATGTGTGTATTCAAGGCTCTCCCAGACAAATTTCTGGAGACATTTAACAGTGCAGGTCTTCAGGGAAAGTGCTAAATATTCATTTTCCACAAAGGGACTCACACCTTAGACAACCTTTGCTTTCATTGCAGGTTATAGATAGAAGTAGAAATTATACATGAACATTCTGTAAGCAATTTCCTAGGCAACATTTTCTTGGGTTTAGATACATATTTACACACCAGAGATCATTACAATGTGATTACAATCATTACAACTTTTGTTCTGTAAAATTATTTTTAAATCTTACGCAGCAGGATGAGTTTATCACGCCTCAAGACATTTCCCAGAAACTGAGAGGAAGATGCAACCTTGTAAGAATCCCAATTAAATTTATCTTTAGAGCTTTATAATATATAAGAAAGCCATGTAAACATTGCTGCACCATCTGATTAAGATTGGGGACTTCTTTGTGCAAACCTCTCAGATGAGCATTCTTAGTCACAGAGCTGGGAGGGTTTTATCATCTGTTAACAAAATAATGGCAAGTATCAATCCATGCCTGATCTTTCTCCTGGGTACAGGAAATATTTGTCCTTCATTTTCTCCTGAGCATTCTGATGATGTTCAGCCAGGAATCTTAGAATTTTTTCTATCTACTGTCTTAAATGTTTATCAGCCACTTATTCAAGCTCTGCCTGTAACCTTTCCAATTCGAAATTAGGCCCCAAAGGAAGTTAAAGAGCTATTACTGAAAAATTTTGTAACAGACACAAATCACTTTGGCTGAAAGGATTTAAGGAGCCTTCATGTTTTGGGACATGCAAGAGGGTAGTTAATATCTGGAAGATTAATGAAAGAAGCATCAGCCTCTACACAGCTGAATAAGAGAATGGTTCATGATTTCTCAGCAGTCAGATTATTTTTGGTCCCATGATGAAAAAAATTCTTATTGTATGAATACTGTGGTTTTTCCACACTCTTCATCTGAGGTTATATAAGCCATGGATTGGCAGGCTAAATGAAGAGGTAGAGCAGTCCTTTGCAAAGCAATAATGTTGGATATCCTGTCTGTAGCTCTTTCTCTTGTTCTTAGCTGAAAGGACTGAAAATCAGAAAGTGATCTTTCTTCTTTATTCTATTCTCCATTTCCATTAAATGGCCCCTAGTGGATAAAGTAAAGAATTTTAGCTGCAGTAATATCTGTAAATGTTTGAAATTTTATTACATCTATTCCTGTGATGTGTAAGTGCCCCAAAATCAATGTTTATCACATTGTTATGTCATCTTTTTTTTTAATACAAAAATGAAATGCAGACATTATAGCTTAGTGTTCATAAGACATTGAGTAGCAGAGTGTAGAACTCAAGTCACAGATTTACAGTAAAGTTGGAGGAAAAAAGGTGCTAAATAAAACCCTTTTTAAAAATTAAACCTGATTTTCTGAATTTTTTTTTTCTGCACTTGGGTTGGAGAATAATTACTTTGTGATAACTGCATCATTGTAAAAAAAATCTGAAGGACAGATCTCTTCTATAAATATTGAGGTCCCTTTCTGGCTGGGTGACTAACAAGCCATTGATTCTATCAAGGTTAAACTGTGCTTTTTCCTGTGATGTGCTCAATCCTTTAAATCAGTGTCTTCTTTGGTAATCAGAGGCAGAGCAAAAGGATTATTAGTTTTTAAATCTCCCCCAGCCAAGAGGACCCTGCCTGAAAGAGCGAAGACCGAAACACTGGAAAATTTAAGGTGAAATGACATATTTCAGAATGAAGGCCAGGGATAAGATTTACTTAAACAAACAAATTTTGCCTTTTAAACCAATTTCTAATCTCAGACCAAATTTCAAGATATGGTAAATTAGATTTATTTTGAAGAGGTATGTTTCATATCATTCACAAATTCAGTACTTTTATACCCTGATCTGAACTCAGGAGAGCTACAAAGCATGGGAAGTAGTGAGTCTAGACAACTAAATAATTACCCTAAAAAATAGTTAACTAGGGAGGTCAGGCCTTGGAAGGTAAAGGATTTTCAGAAAGGATTTTTTTTCATGGGAAGGCAGAGCACAGCAGCATTGAGAAAAGCATCCCATTGCTCTGTAGTGCCCAAACCCCGTGAGCTCTGTGATTTGTTAGCCACTTGAAAATCGTATATTATGTTTTTATTCTCTGCTGATCAATTTTATTTATTGTTGTATTTCATGTTTGATAACTGGGTATAAAAAATGACTGAGAGGATTTTTTATAGCCCTAGCCAAACCTCTGTAAGAGAGTCATGTATATAAGCTTGAGAGAGATTGATTCCAGTACACATAGCTCAAAACCAGAACATTTCTTAAAAGTTCAGATTCCTTTTAGCATCTAACACAAATGAACAAAAATCTTCATGAAAATGCAGGTGATGATTGTTTTGCCAACCCTGACTTATAGTGACCAAAACAGAAGCTAGAAAGCTAAAGAGCCTGGAGGCGCCACAGCCATCACAGAGCAATTATAGTGTAATATGGGAAGGTAAGGCCTTAACAATTCCCTTAATATCTATGCAACTGTAATGGCCATCATGGTCTCAAAGATCATAAATAATAAGGATGAAAAATATCCCTCTGCAATAATAGACTTTTGTTTCCTAATTTTCATAGGGACACCAAGCAATTGCTCAGTAATTTTTATACATTTCCTGCCAGTTGCTGCAGGCATGTCGTTTGCTGGGGTAGCAATAACCCAGGAGAACAGGACGTGGTGCAAAGCATCAGTCAACCAGCATTTCATTGAGAGTATGAAATGATGGCATGACATGCAAAGAGCATTCAGTACCTGTACAGGTTGCACTCACCAAAGGGACATAATGCAAGTTAAAAACACAAGATCTAAAAGAAAATATTATCCCTCAGAGGTGTACAGATGTACTGTATTATTTTAAAGGCAAGACTAATTTAATCCTGTTGTTAGTTCTGTTTTTTTCAGGGCTAAAAAAGCAAGTGTTGAATACTATGTAACAACTGAATACAATTAATTTCCAGAACAAAGCCTTTCCCAAAAGCAAAAACACCCCATTTTAAATTTCATTGAAGCACAAAACCTGTCGGTGAGTGTGAACAGTCAGCAGGTGTCAGAGATTTAAAAGGAACACCTTAGGAATATAAGGCTCCATCATAAAATCTAAATGAACTATTTTTAGCAGTATTCACTACAAGGGAACATAGGAGATTCCTCTATCAGGACTGATGTTCTTGTAATTGAAGTTTATATAGAAGAAATCTTAGAGGAAATATTGACACTACAAATAATAACAAAGTCCCAAGGCCCAGCTTCTGTATGGAAGGAAGCAGGATGTACTCTTTTCCTTCACTGAGCCTTAGGACTAGAAGGAAGGCAGGTAGAAAAGGTGGGGGTTTTTTCAAAAAAAAAGGACTCCTAAGAACATCTGAGGAATTAAAGACCACTAGGCCTTTCTGACTTCTTTGTCGAGTGTGTTGATAGACAATACATAAAAAAGGTATGATCATTAAGACTGTCATACAGTAGCCTTATCACACAGTCATATATCAACAACACAGCTTTTAACCAGAGAAATTGTGCTTCAGTCTGTATACAGCTTTCCTAAAGAGTATGAGAGAATATGAACAGAAATGGCCAAGCTGCTTGCATTTCACATAGTTCTTTACAGGGTCACCCATCAAAGGCTGTTGAGGAAACTAAATTCTTAGAGGAGCTGAAGTACAGCCCCATTTTCAATTAAAAATAGATTAGGAAGAAATCCACCTATTGTATGAGTACCTAAACAGTTTGGAGAACTGAGAGATTGTTAGTGAAGACTTATCTGGGACTTCACCACTCAACACATAAACTACCTGGAAGCAAAATGAACAGAGAAGTAATAATACCTTTATTGGATATTATCAGTAAAGACATTAGGGTGCCACGGTGTACGAACATCAGTTGGAGTACAAAACAGCAAATAGAACCGATTTTTGTAAAAAAACCCCCAAAACTCCCAGGAAATAAATAGTGTGATAGGAAGATCTACATCTTCATTATTGCTGCGCAGTTCTCACCTTCACATCTCAAAGTGAGAGAATGGAATTTGAAGAGGTGCCACATGGGCTCTAGGAATGTCTATTAAAGATTCTTTTTAAGGAAAGTTTAATGGTCTGGAGTTTTTCAGTCTGTTAAAGACATATTTGAAAGGAGATGTGATAGATATCCTGTAAAACCATGTAATTGGTTAACTGAGATAAATCAGAAACTAGTACTCATAGTCACAAAAGTATATTCAGAAAACAGTAAACAGTAAAACAGCAAAACGTTACACGGAGTGTAAAACAGTAAACAAAGTTACAAGGAGTATAAAATTAAGTTTTTTAATATTTTAAAATTATTTTAAAAAATACAAATATATTATATATATATAAATAAAAATATATTATTATATATAAAAATATTAATATATTTTATATATATATAAAATTTATTGATGTCTTACAATCCAGTGGGAATGCATTTTTATGATATACTAGCAATTACTTCAGTCTAGGCAAAGGAAAATTTTAATTGACCACCATTTTTTGATGGCCTGGCTTTATTTTAATACCCAGAACACATATGGGGTTTTTTCCCAATTAAAAAAAGAAGGTTCATAAAGCAATGTCAAAACACTAATTTAGTGATGTTTTGAAGGAAATGGGTCAGTATTGCTAGCACACATAATACTTCCAGTATAATGTTTTTTATAAAGAAACCTGGTACCTACAGAATTATTTATAGAATTGCATTATTTGAAATAAAAGCTTTTTTTGTTTTCTTCTTCTGTAATTTGATTCACTTATGAGACACATTTAGATTTTCTAATTGGACTTAAGCCTCTGCTGAAACATTCAAATGTATATATGTTGAGACCTCCTCCAGAACCAAGCTTCTCCAGGGGCCTGAGTGATGGTTGGAAAATGAGAGCACAGCCCCACTGGAAACTCCAGATCCCCATAAGGAACATTTGAAGGCTAGGAATATATGTTTTACAATTTCAGTCTCATGTATTGTTTTTTGCTCTAGCAGGTTGTGGGTTGTTTTTTCATCCATCTCTGCCAACTGTTATTCTCTCAGCTGTAAATCTTGTACTCCTCTACTTCCATGTTTCTTCTTACGCTCATTTCTTTTCTTTCTCACATAAGAGATCTCTTTTCTCTCCTGCCTTTTCATCTCTTGTTTCTATTTACTTGCTTTAGAGTTTTTTGGAGAATCTTGACTGATTTTATAGATTTAGATTTGTCTTGTTGCTACTTTTTCAACAAGTCAGATTTTATTCCATTTTCCTCATCTAAAAATCTGAACCATTCTTACTTTTTTAAATAGAGCCTTTTGCTCCCGAGTATTTCCTACCCCCATTGCACAAATTCCATCTAAACAAACACAGCTGTAAGAGTCATATTCTTCTCCTTCCATGCTGATTATGACATTTTTTACAAGTGGCATTAAACACAAATTTCTCACCACACCTTATAAAACATAGCTCCATTTCCTTACTGATTTCTCATTTCCTAAGCTCTTGTGAATCTCCAAACCTGTCAATCACTCTACACAAAATCTGAGGTAACTATTGATTTCCACTTTTATGTTTTCCCATTCCTGAATGTTTTCTCAATTCCTAGAATGCTATCTTACAGTACTTAAAGCATTTTCCTAAAAAGATATCTTCTTCCAAATTAAAAGTCTCACTGAAAATTACATAACTGAAATTTTCATGTCTACATATCTGTGTTTGTATCTGTGTACACAAATGCTCCTACATAATTTGAGAGTTTTTCCCTGAGCTTAGAAGGTCCTCAGTCAAACACAGCATGATATGGTGATTTATTCGTCTAATTGTGAATGTGCTGGTAAACAAAGATTTGGTCCATGAAAATTCTCCCTCTTCTATTGGTTGCCCATTTTAATCTTTGAAAATTTAAATAATAACTCAAGTTTCAAAAAATAAATCCTTTTTTTATGCTCAATGTTGTGCTGCTTGTAAACTGAAGAGCATTTTAGTACATAAATGTACTGGACCTGGGTACAGCATATCAGGTCAAGTGAGGCAATCTCCATCACTTACCAGCTTTATTGCTGGGCAGAATCAAATCCAGGCCATGGGTCTTTCTGTGATAACGGAAAACTGATGATACTTCATATTTTAAACTTTCTTATTTTCCAGGTGTGATGGGGGAATATGAACCAAAAATTGAAGTCCATTTTCCTTACACAGTTACAGCTTCAAGGGGAACTACTGTTAGGATGGAGTGTTTCGCACTTGGAAAGTAAGTAAAGATTCTTTCTAATTAGATATCATTGTTTATTAAGATGAGACATGACTGATTTGTAGTTTCATTATTTTGCTGGATTTTTTTTTTTTACAGACAGTCCTTACCGCATTCTCAAAATAACCAATTAAGTAAGTAGCTAATTATGAACTCCCTGCCCAGCCATTTCTGTGGTCAGGAATTCAGTCAAGTTAACAGTGTCTCTGTCAAAACTAAAAGTACCAATCACCTAAACAAAAAGTGGAAAGGTTTTTTAATTGAAAGTTTTACCAGACTCATACCCATTCATTCACATGGATACTACAAACCAGTAAATTAGAGTTTGTCCCATAAAAATGTCATATTTGGTGAATAAATAAACATTCATAGCATTTTCTTCCCTCTCCATATTAATAATTTATACACAAAGCTAAGAGCACAATGTCTTGATCACATCCTAACCCACTTTGTGGCAGCACCCACTCTATAGTTTCTACCTGACCTAACAGTACTAGCACAGAATGAATGTTTGCTATTCATGTCAAGGGGTTTTTAGATGTTTGTAGATAAAAGAGTATCAGGAGAGAAACTGAAACTAAAATTACTTCTATACAGTATTGAGGTTACAGAATGTAGGATGAAAAGGATAACATTTAAGTTTTGTGGTGGTAATCAGTATTAGTTACTCAAGTTATTACTATGATTGTTCCCAAGAATAAGGATGGCAATGTTAGTATACAGACAGACAGAACTAAGAGTCATTACTAGTGAATCAGAGATTCTTTCTTATTCACATATAGGCTGCTAAAACAGATATTCCTTCCATGGTATTTCTCTCAAAACATTTAAAAAATTATAATGGGTAGGGTTCTTTCCAAAATACCTCATCAAATTCTGTGTGGTGTGTTGAAAAACAAATCTCACCGTATTGAATTATTTTCAGCGCCTTTTCGTAATGATGTTCTTTTTGATCTTCCCCCTAGTCTCCAAAGTTATGCTGGTAAATATCATATACCCTGCTTGCTTTTATAGTTCGTGGCTTATCAAAAAACAGGCAAGTTTCTTACAGCAGGTCTTGATTAAAAAATAAGAGAAGGATTTGTCTTTGTAACTCTTTTGGAGGAATTTCACAAAACAGTTAGTCTGAGAAATACTATATCTTGCATACCAATTCTTCTCATTTACCTAAGGAGGAACAAAACATAGGAGGTTAGGAGTTTTAAGACAATAGACTGTTTTGCTGAGGATCACTCCTCCAGCTTGTTCAGCAGGTCTGGTGTTCCAGAATGACTTTTCAAAGTCTGTCTCTACTACCTGAGAGGGCTTTTAAAAGGTTTCATAGCCCTTTTGATTTTCATATGTCACTGGTCACAGGATTTTTTCTGTTCAGATTTTTCTCTTAACAGTTTCTAATTACTGAGTGGATTATATATGTCTGAAAATTACTCCCTTCTTGCTGTTTTTTCATGTTTGACCACTACTGAGATGCTCTCAGTGTGCAGGTCAACAGAAATTATACACAAATAATTAAAGAGACATTCTGACGAAGTTTTTCAGTTGTATCTATTTAGGTTCAGTGAAGTTGATGAAAAAGCAGGACAAAGCCAGACTAGTCCAAACAAAAGCTGGGAGACCATAGCCCACATGGAGGGAGCCAATAGCAACAGCAGCTTCTGCAAATTCAGTCCCAACATAAATTCAAGCAGTAGTTTAGAAAACAAATGTGAGACAAGAACTTTTGTAGGGTAGAACACAAGTCTTATGTTTTACATAGTAAAAATGAGAGAAGAGGTACGTGACAGAGGACAGGAAAGCAATAAAATGGAGAGATTCCCTGAGATGCTGAAATAAATGAGGAAAAGAGGCTGATGTCTCCAGGCTCTCTCCTGTCAGAAACACTGCCAAGTCAATTGTTGACAACGAGATCCTTTTAGACTCTAGGCTATGGCTGAAGAAGTAAGCAACATATTACTGCTTATTATGCTCATTTTGCTGGAATTAAATTGCAGTTGCTGACAGATTACAAGCCAACTTTCCAGTGAAAAGGAGGTATGACACACATTGTCCTCTACAACCACCACTGAAAGGCATGAAACAGACCTACTGATACCTTCAGCACCATGAGCTTTAGTAAACTCTCTCAAGAAGATTCAATCGCTATTCAAAAAGGAAGGTGAAGATGACAGGAAGGACTTCCATTAGATTATTTCATCTTTTTTTACTTGGTGCTAATCTTTAACAAACAAAAAAATCGAGACCACCTGAATGACCAAGGAATTTAAGGTTACCTAATAAGACCCCATTTGCTGCTATAGTAATGCGCAGCTATTTTTACCATGCACATTCCTAATCTTTTCCCAGCCATTAATGCACAATCAAATCAGATGAGCTGAAATTGCTTTCAACTTGATATGGTAATAATTACATGAATGACATTTCAAGCACCATTTGAAACCTGGAGGCTGAGGTGAGAAGTAGAAATGCATCAAATTTCCTATTCATTTTCATAATTTTCTCTTTTTGTCCCCATTTCTTGTTCCCAATGTCCTGCAGGGGTTGTTGCTTGTTACATTGCCATGGGTCCCATTTGTTAAACTGAATCAACAACTAACTTGTTCCTTTTTTATTTAGTATTTTGAAACTTGATATTTTGAATTCTCATTGTTAATAACACTGGGTTTATTAAAGTCTTAAAATCAATATGCTGCTGGTTTTCTCATGCTTTAATTCAGCTGTCTGAAACACTCTGCTCTGTCCACTGTAATTGTGAGAATGACAAAAGTTCCAGTGAGATTTCCTGAAGTAGGCATTTGGCAAATATTCCAGGAAGAGCCTAGTCTTTAGTTACCAATTAATGATTTATTAATAATGTTTATTTAGTGCTGTCAGTCACTATGGCTGAAAGAATTAAATAAATTGAAGCTCTGAACCTTCTGTCTTCAAACTAAAGTCAAATATCTTAATTGCTTGACAGAGATAAATTTTCTGAGAAGGATTTTATTCTGACCCAAGCAATATGTAACTGATTCAGTTACAACTGAAAATATTGTGTTACTGATGCCACTTACAAACAGACTTTGTAGCTGCTAAAAAATTCAAAGCAATGCAGGAGTGAAATGTCTCAGGATTATCTAATTTGCAATAGATAACGATTCTTATCATGAGCATCAGTCATTGTCTAAGAAATCACTGCATAAATCAGTGATTTACTGCTGAGGTTTAACAAGACATGAAAAACAGAGGAGAAAAATAAAATTTACTGCATATATATCAGAGAGTGCATTTTGCAATTAGTGACCTTTTGTGTTGGATATATATGCTAGCCTGAGACTGCCTTTATAGACATATTCACTGCCACATCTACACTACAGTTTATGTTCCAGTGACATCTATCTTTCATATATGTACCTATATATAACATGTAGATATGTTTTCTGCCACCCATTTAATTACTGTAGTTTCTATTAGAAATACTTGATTTTTTTTTTCCCTAACAAAACAGGGGATCATATTTTTTTTAAAAACATGCTGAAAAAAACACTGGCAATAACAAGGTATTAACATTATCCATTTATTTTTAACTTTTCACAATAACCAAAATACTTCTTTTTAGTTTGCAGAATTGCTACATCCTGATTAGCATTTACATAAAATGTTGTTAAAAGAAATAGTTTAAAAGAAAAATAAAAAAATCTGAATGGAAGAATTCAAAGTATCTAAATTAATTAAAATAATTCTAAACAGCAATATGTTAATGATTGCTTTTGAGTAACAGTTTTCACTGCTTGTGTCTTCTCTTATACAAAAAGACGAGCTGATTGTTTTGTAAAACTAATAAATGAGCTAATGGGTAATGAGGTTTCTGTTTGTAGTCCACATAATCCTGATTTTTTGTGTCCATTTCAGTGTAAAACCTTAGATTCCTTATGTAAATCAGGAAGACAGATCATGACCTTGTTCTTCAGAAAAGTTCTGGTGAAGAAGATATCATTTTCCTAGCTGACACTTTTGCACAAATTACAGCATTCTTGGCTTTTCCTGCTCCAGAAATGCAACTTTTCAGACACTGCCTTCTGTGACAGCAGGTTGCCATTTTAATTTTCTCTCAAGTGTTACTGACTTTGCTTTCAGGAGCATCTAGAGGCAACTGGTCCATTGTTTAATTTCTTTTTTCATGTACTTTATTCAAAGGAATAATTCTGGTGCCTTCATTTAGCTGCGCATTAGAAAGAGATGAAATTCATGCTGTTGATATGCAAAAGAACTCTAAATTCTATCCCCACTGTATGACACATTCATTAATGAAGCACTTCGGTGACAGTCATCCAAGCATCCTTCAGCTCTTCTTTACTTATGTCATAAGTAATTTTAGCACTATTATTTTAAATATGGGGCTTAAAGGCAGGCACCGATGGAAATGTGCTTTTTATTTTGAAGCCTCAAAATGAACAAGTTTTCATCGTTTGAGAAATGATACAGGACTGGTTTGTCCAAGCTGGCATGAAAAACTGTAAATTCCTGCCCTCTTCAATGATCCCAGACCCTTGGCCACAGAGGAAAGCAAGAAAAGTGCAAGTGTCAGAAACATCTTTCTTTTTTTCCCTTTATTATTCTTTCTGGCATATAACCCTAGGTTGTCTTCTTGATTCTATATGAATAATTCTACTCCAACTCTTTCACACAGATTTTTAAATTTTAAACTGTGTATTATCCACACACCCTACCTGACCCTCACACTTCAGCCATTTCCTCAGTGCATTTTTGTTTGTGCATTACACCAGACTTCTATTTTATTTACCATATAAAAGTAACTTTTCATTGGTTTTCTGATTCTAGTCAGAAAAAATTAAATAGAATTTATAGTATGATTGTCCCAGCAGCCAATTTTGAGTGAGTAATCATATTTTATTTTTCATTAAAACAAATTACAAGATCTGGGGTATTGCAGTACTTGTAGATTACCAGAGTTTTCAATCTTTGCTCTTAAAATAAGGGCTGTATAGACTGCCAAAAAGATTGTTTTGCTAAAAGCAAACAAAAAAAAAAGCTTTATGCATCCCTTTATTTATACTATGGTTATTTTTAAACCACATAGATCAACACATAGGTATTTGAATCAAAAGCATCAATAAACAGGGCTGACAATTTTTCTTATGACTCATTTGCTTGTTTTTCTGTATTTTTGAGAGACTATTTTATGCTTATGTTATTTCTGTACAATGGTAACATACATATTAATATACCAATATTCTTTTTAAATTCTAGGTTATTTCATTTTGGCAAGGTCAAAACTATGGTTTTGTTTTGAAACATACTTAATTAATGATAATAATAAATTACCAATAATTATTTATTTTATTACTGAAGTACAACAAGGCAGTTTTGATAGATGAGTTTTTCATTTTGTCATATTTAATGTTGCCTTAATAATTCTATATTTGACTTTGGAAGGGATTTACAGTTGTATACAATCGTCCCATATGTAGTAGGGCTTGCAAGAACTCAGCTGAAAGTCCTTTTAAAAATCTTGCTTTCTAAATGAAATTAAACAAAAAGAAGAAGAAGCTACATATATTTAAGTCATACAAATTTATGAAATTTATGACTTTTAATATAAGAAACATTCAAAAAATTTCTATTGAAACAATGAACTCTGAATCAATTAAAATTAATAAATGTCTCAAAGTTTTAAATCCATTAAATATAGTATTTCAGTTACCTTCTGTGCCTGTTTTCCTTTTGCCAGACTTTTCTAATTTTTCAAATTGATCTTCAAGCTTTTATTAGAAATGCTATTATTTGTTTGATGTCACTATCAATATTTTCATTGCAGACTCTATACCTGTTGGGGATGCACCATCCTGGAAGTTTTTAAGATGAGGCTGGATGGGGCTCTGAACAACCCGGTCTAGAGGAAGGTGTCCCTGCCCATGTCACTGGGGCTGGAACTCAATAATCTTTGTTTCCTTCCAACTCAAACCATTCTATTAATCTATATAGAGAGCTTACTAAATATTTTTCAATATGCAGAAATAATGGCAAAGTGTTTGGATAAGTGAGTATAATACCTAAGCAAAGACCAGAGCAGCCAAATAAAAAATCTTTATGGTCTGGTGAAGAGCATTTGACTGTAACTGGAGAATTGCATGAAGTTTCTGAAGAAGCTATTTTTTTGCTGGTGTGGCTCATTAAGCCAATGGCACAGGGTAATGGCTGTGAAGCAGTTTTCTAGGTATTGCAAACATTTTTGCAGGTACAAAAAGACAGGCATTGCAAGACCACGTTTTAAAGGGCTGTTTCACTGAGATCTGGCAAACAATGTAATGATGAAGAGAATAATTTCAGAAAAGAGGGTTAAAGGCACCCAGGAATGAATCTTTGGTCAGAGGTTTCACAGTACCTGATTCCTTTTTTTTTTTCTCCATCTGCCACATAATTTTTTGAGATTTTTGGAGGAATAAGAAGTTGATAAACTGTAATTTTATAATGAGTCACAGATCCAGGTTGCACACTTCTCTATCTAGCACACACAGTTATCCATCTGGTCTGTACACACAGGGGAATAGAAGATTCCAGCATTGCACCACAGTTCCCTAACTTAAAGGGACTGATTTTAATCCTCTCTGCTCTTCAAATCTGTAAAATAAGGCTTTTTACTTTCAGACCACTAGTTAAAACTGTCAGCCAAGTCTTTCTCATATTTCTCCTTGACTTCTGTCCTCTAGTTGGATTATCTTGGCAAATCCAGTATTACCTACTGGTCTTGAATGTTTCCAAACAGGTCTTCTAAGATTCTCCCCCCAGACCTGGCAGAAGGCATTTCCTGTTACAACCAGACAAGATCCTGTAACCAGACCCATTCCCAGTAATCTAGTGTCAAAAAAGGTCTCATGAGGATTTCTATTCTGGGACCAGTCTCTAATCTAACCTGAGTCTTCTTGTTATCATCATGAATCCACATCTTGCTCCATCCCTGTTGTTGTGCTAAAGAGTAGCAGAGGTAGTGTGCTGGTGACACTCAAAATTAGTCTCTGTTAACTGCACTACACTGAAACCCAGGGGCTTTGACATGAGTGAGCAGCCAAGGCAGCAAGCAGCAGATGAGTATTAGTGGACATAATCCTGGGAACAGAGCATGCTTCACTGGTGGATTTATATATATACATGCATACATGCATGCAAAATAAAAAAGTACAACATCTGGGATATAAATCAGGCTTCACTATTTTTAGAGCTAAGTATGGCAGTTCTGTTGTCAATGTATTTGGGATATGTCAGCAGATCTGTGCTTTTTTCCTGGAGAATAAGCTGTCTTTTCCTTGGACAACTGTATGAAGCTTCTCAGGGAGTGTGTGCCTCTTTGCTAAGGATCCTGATAGCTCATTAAATAGCCATTCAGCCCTGGAAGTTGCATAGTTACTGTCTTTTGGAAAATTTTAAACTTTTTCATGGGCACTAAACTGTCCTTTCCTCCTCCCAAAATAAGGGTGGCACACAGGAAAACCTTTGATATAAAAGGTAACATGGCATTAAATATAACAAGTCATTCTAGGTGCTAAACACCCAATTCAATGTTGGAACTTGGATTGAAATATTTAGTCATTTTCCTACATATAGCAGAATTTCTGTGGGAACAAGGCATGCTAATAAATTAACATTTTCAAGCCTCAAGCTAATTCACAGTATAGAAGTCCACAGGTAGTAATTTGCCTCTACCATCAAAACCAATGTTTAGCATGACATTCTATTTTTATATCTAGAGGTCACAGAGACATGAATTGTTTTCTCTTTTTCAAACAGAGAAACCATGCTATTGAGTATTAATCTGGTTTCATTATTTGCCCACAATGAAACAGCATGACAGATACAAAAATTGGTATAGAAATACCTGGTTTTAAGTTTCATAGGACAAAAAATCATGTTACTCCACGTCCCTTCACACCAGTTCTCTCTCCTGGAAAAATATTTTATTAATCCCATCAGATGTCAGATCTGGAAGCTGTGTAAGCAACTTTTACATTTTATTGATAACAAAATACTTGCAAGAAGGAAATAAACACTCTCTGCAGAACATTTGTCAATATTATAAATAGGGATGTTCTTTCCCCTCAAGATAAGCTTGTGATGAGAGGAAGAAACCTTTTTAAATGCAGATATGACATCTTCAAGTTGAGTTTGTTTATATGACAAAAATAGATCCAGGATTCTCTTTCTTTTTTTTTTTTTTCTTTGATAGCACATAATTTTTATATCAAATAAATAATTCTAAGACTTTCATCAACTTCAAGTTCATTTTCAGTTCATGCTGAATAAGTTTTTATGTTATGAGGAGCTAGAGTCAGACTGGATTTTGTTCCTGATTTTCAGGCTGGATTTATTTCTGTTTTCTTCTCAGTGCACTTAAATAGACTTGTTCTTAAATAGACTTTGTAATACTGGTACAGGTTTTGCAACCATTCATAGCAATGTAATAAAGATTCTTCAGTAAATCTCAAGTAGCACTCCCAGGCCTCAATCTGCCTCAATCTAAAATTTAAATTTGATTTCTTTTAGTGTATGGCATAATGGAAGTGGGAGAAAAACCTACCGAACTAAGTCCTCGTCAGTAGAACGTCATTCTTGAAGAATATTACCAATCCCTTTTCTTTCTCTCTCAGAAACCTTGAAGAAAATTTATAAATATTACTAAAAACTGTATTCAGTAACTTGTGCAGCTTTGCAGCTTTACTGTAGGTTTAAAGATGGAGGAGCTTTTTTTTTTATTACTCCAAACGTACCATCCAGAAACATATGTGTAGACTTTCTCTCTGTATCAAAGTCTGAGAGGATCAGAAAGAAAAAAAATCTAGCATTTCTCAGGAGTAGGTCACCAGAGTTACCACTGTTATGTTTCTCTTAAGGATTTGCCACAAAGAAATAAATGTATATGGTCCTATGGCACAAGAGTCTTAAATGCAGCAGTTCTGGAAATCATCACACTCATTGTCTTCAAACTCTGCGTCTGATCAGCAGGTTCAAAGCCATCCTGCACTCTTCAGACATGCTAGACTTGTATTTACATTTGCATCCTCATTGATGGTATGTCATGATTTTGGGATTTTTGGACTCATTTTAAGTAGTCTTCCTGATCTTCTGGATCTGCACAGATACACTGGTCATATCCGTACAGCAGAGTCAGGACTGTGGCATCGTGTGTTTTTGGAATCGGTTTTGCCTTTTGTAACTCAATAATGGTTCGGTCCTCGGTTCCCCCCCATGTACTTCCCTCACAATGGTTTCTCCCCATTTCCTTTGGAGCTGCTCCCCCTGCCTGTCACGGTAACCACCCCCCTTATCTCGAGAATTCTCTGTGTCAGTCATTCCTTATTCGATTTATGATTTGCCCCCGGGGTTTTTCCCCTCCCCTGTGTGATCCTCAGTGGCTTAGCTGTAACCCACGCTCCTCTCTGGACCCTCATTATTGGTAAGCTTTGTGTCTCCTCCCATCACACCCACTCCCTTTATCTGTGCCTCCCAAAGGCCTCCTCCCTGACACCCGTCCCTAGCCCCGCGGGGGGAGATTAAAAGATCCTTGGTACCTACACGGGTGTCCGCTTCTCCTTCCTTTGTCTCGGGACTTCGTAGCCGAGATCCCGCCTGCGCCAGCCACGCCGCAGACGGTAACCACTACCAGGGTTCCGGAGGGAATCCGGGAGTGGCGCATCGTGTGGCCAGCGTCAGCCATATTCCTGGAGCGCCCAGCCGGGCTCCCGTACAGCCCCCATGGCTGCGGAGAGAGGCTACACAGGACATCCTAGATCAATGTGCTAGCTAAAAATCTGCCTGGGCAAAATTTAATAGAGAGAAAAAATGACACAAAAGTTCAATTATAACACAAGGCAAATAAACACAGTTCTATTGCAGTATTGTGGCCCTGAAGATCTGTATGAACACCTGCCAAATATGTGTCATCTTTTCAAAGACATTCTCTGCTTCAAAGCATTGTCTCTTAAAATCATGTATTAAAATCTTCAGGTATTGTCCCCTTTAGTAAAAGAGCAGGTATCATATATGTCTTTTACTTTTCAAGTTGTTAGGTTCGTCTGCTCAAAAGCCTTGATCAAGTCAGCGGCTGGTGATGATTTACCTGTTTTATCTTTATTATTTTTAAGAAGGATGTCCACTTCAGAATTTCCCCAGCCACATGCTGAGGTAGGGTGTGATACAAAGACTAGAAAAAATGGTTACTGGATAGTTGAGGAAAAAACAGAGCTTATTTCCATCATTTTTGACAACATGATGGCTCAATACCTCCCCAATCCCACTACATAAATACCATACACAGTCTTATGATGACAAGAATATAATATGGATTTTTGCAATGAAGACAACGCTGAATACGTAGAAGGAGATGTTCAGTTCTTTCATATTAAATTTTTACCTGTGCTGTTGCAATTTCATCAAGAGAAACACCATTACCTAATTTTTAAATGCAAACCCAAAAGGTTGTGGAATAGCTTTTCCACTTTCCTCACAACTTGTCAAACCAATACCTTTGCCTTATGTGGTCTAGATTGAT
The DNA here is from genome assembly GCF_027477595.1 of Haemorhous mexicanus. Classification (NCBI taxonomy): domain Eukaryota; kingdom Metazoa; phylum Chordata; class Aves; order Passeriformes; family Fringillidae; genus Haemorhous; species Haemorhous mexicanus. Next base: position 44,167,844 of record NC_082342.1, read on the forward strand.
TACATCTTCATCAGGTGACTCATTTGTTCATGACTTAATCAAATTTAAGAATTTGGAACAAAATTTAAATCATGAAAACTGTTGGTTATATCACCTGACTTAGGGTATTGGACAGCTACATTATCTAAATTTAGCTGTTGAGTAGTTAAGTGTGAAGATTGAGACATCACTTTAGCCTCTGATCAACCAGCAAAGAGGAACTCTAGAGTATAATTCACTGCAAATAATGAACCATTACAGAAAATGAATCATCTTTATACATGGCACTATTTTCGATGCTAGAGATGCTCTAACATGCCATAATTTAAAGTATGAAGAAAATGCTGTGGAGCTGGATATGCAGCCAAGCAGGCACTGTCCTTGCTCTGTGCCACAAAGAACAAGCTAATAGTGGTAGTAAGTGGTGGCATGTCCACATTAATACATGACACTCATATATGCAATAGTTATTTTTAGCACAGTCATGGGCATCTGTTGAAGAGACTTACAGACCTGGACTTGTTCCTGCACACTGGCTTCAAGATCATCATCATTTGCTTCTATTGTCTTTAAATTTTTAAATCACCATATTCATGGCTGCTGTATTTCATGCATTTCAGTACTAACTATATTTTAAAAACCAAATGAAAGGAAAAGTGGTTATTGTGTCTCATAAAACTCTGAACAGATTTATGTGGGATATTCTAAAGGTAGATGTCCATGGCTGATAGGCATTACTGAAAACCATCTGTCAGAGAGAATTTCACTATAATCCTCAACATTTTAGCCCTCATAATTATCCTATAATAATTAAAGGCATTTAATACAGTTGCAAGACAGGAAGGTGTAAGAAAAAGAAGAATATTTTCTAGTCCCCATAGGCATGCAGAGATTTTCAAGATATGTTATGATGTGCTCCTGTGGGTTTGAAGACGCAGCTCAGAACAGTGATGCATGGTAAAGAGAAATCATGTGGAGCGGAATTAAAATTACCAGAGTAGATAAAATATTTCAAAATTTCACATCAATCTGTACCAACCAAGTACAGAAAAAGTAATCTATGCATTCCTATTTAAAATATTCTTGAAATCCTAAGAGCCAGATCCAAAGAAAGGGTATTTTAAATTTCAGACATTACTCCTATTTCTACCTCTTCCCTTTCCCAAAATAAACATGTACTTTAGGCATGTCATAAAATTCTTTCACATCTGAAATTGACAGGAAGAACAACAGCTTCCAATAATTTTTTAAAATGTTTTTATTTCTATGTTTTATTGAAACTTGTGAAGAATTCCAAATAATTCAACAGCACTCATCCCAAATAATGCACTTCTGAAAACCAACTCATAATGCCTTGTAAATGCAAAGGTGAAAGTATGACTCATATTTTCTTCAAATTCAAAGTGTACAAGCCCTCAGTAATGTCTTTCACAGTCACCAGGGACCTCTTAGGTTTTTATTTCAGTCTAGAATAATGACAAGTTTAATGATGGTATTTCTGAAATCAAGTAGGGTTTTTCTTGGTGGCACTAAGATTTACCAGTAGTATTCAGATGATTTTTTTTTTTTCCAAAAGTGAAGAGAAATCTTGTCTTTGAAGTCAACTGAAGCTCAAATCAATTTATTGGCAGGAGTTGAATGTGGATGTTGTAACAATAAACAAGGAAACTGTATTCCCATAAATACCTGCTTAGACCAAAATATAAATGGATTATATTGATTACAAGATTCAGTAATTATGCATAATTCATCAAACTCACATTAATGCTAGAAATACTTCTTCAGTTACTCTATTTTTCAAAAGCTGTGGATCATTTGAAAGATTGAAAATGTGCATATGTTAGCTGTTATGGTGGACTTTAGGAGTTTTCTAGAACAGTCAGACAATTTTATTCTTTCACATTCTCACTCATGTTTCATTTCATTCTCACAGAAGTGACAGAGGAGAAATAGGTATAGATATATTTTTATTTCAGATGTAAAATTCATGTCACTTGTGAGTTATGCAAGGAAAATAAGCTTCATTAAACAGAACTACAAGTTGTCTGCAAATACTGATTTGCAATATGGGAGTACTTTCCTTTGAAATCATTAAATCTGCACAGCTAAAGTAACTTTATCTCCTTGAAAAATTCTACTTACTACCTCATACTGATGAAGAAATAACTGAGTTGTTTTAAAATATGTTTCCTAATGACCGAGACAACCAACTTCTTCTGTGTTTGCCATGTTATACACATTCACTTGCTGCAGGAAGCACAAAAGCAAATTTAAAAAAATTTGTTAAATGCAATTTAAAGGAAACTTTCCAAATACGTGATTTTCAGAATAATCTCATAGCAGCTAAACGAGACAATTTTCATGGTTTATAAGCTCTTGACTTTTTCTCAGAAATATACACCACCAAAAAAAAATCCTTTTACTAATGCTATTCAGCAGAACCCATTTTCCTCCCTGACAATAGGGAAGAAGCATTTTTGTCACTGATTTTACTGGAAGCAAGGCTGAAGGCCAACTATCAAAAGGCAGCAAGCATGGCACCCTTAAGGTCCCAAACAAAGTGTTTTTGCACACTCATTTCAGTCATGAGCAGCAGTTGATGAGTCCTATTACACTGTACCAACATAAAGAATTCCTATTCCTACTGTGGACTTGTGTTGTGATAAATAATGATCAGTTAAACTCTTATCTGTCCATGGTAGATGCTTTGCAGCCAGAAATCATGACACAATTATATTCCATGTAAAAAAAGGACAAGCATACAGAAGTTAGCTCTTTACGCTGAATGTAAAACAGAAGACTTGCACAATCTCCACAAGTCACTCAAGAAAGAGTCTTAACTTGAATATCAGAATGAAGTGTGCAAGAAGAAATTAAATATGAGAGCTAAAGGGAGAAAAAGAAACTAAGATTGTTATTTGTACTACATATGATATATACATACAGGTATTAAAGTATAGCAAATAAAATGTTTAGTTAAAGATGTGAAAGGAATAACAACTGGTGGGACTAAGAAAGTTTTATTAGGGCATCAGAAAAAAATACCCTATTTATCTTTCATATTTAAAATTTAATATGCTGAAGTACTTGAATTAGATAGGAATGTGTAGTTCTTTTGGTCTTCTAACTGAAAAGTATGTAAAATATCTTCTTATGGGAAACAAACTATAAATCAGAGCCATACAATCTGTGGAAGAGCCCTCAAACCAAACCCGTAAGACACCAAAATTTGAAATCAGTCATCAAGAAATTAATTTAAGGTTAAAAATGAGAAGGTTAAAAAATTTCTATGGTGATAGAGGGGAAAAAGAAAAAAGAGGTCTTATGATCCACATCTATCACATGATCCAAAAACCTTCATAAAAAGAACAATATATACATAAATGGAGTGCTGGAGAAAAAAGAGACCAGCCTGTTTTGTTTAGCAAGAAGGAAAAAAAACTATTCCATAGAGATATTTCTTCTGTATGGACAGTGTTAAAAGATCATTTTGCAATAATAACAAGATACTGCAGGAACCATGTGTCAGAGATGAGTACATACACAGCCACAATAAAGTTCATTTTGTCAATTTAATTAATCAGCACAGCAAACTGATAAGGGAAATAATTCTTTTCTCTTTCTGGTATATTAAAATGAATTCCATATGGGCCAATGTGTTAGTTTTGTAAGGTAATGACATTAATAGGCTCAATAAAACTCAGTGATATGTGGCACTCAGGAGTTAAAATTAGGCAAATCTTCTGATAATCAGGCACAAGTTTGGGAATTGTCTTATTGTCTATAAAGTACTAGAATTTGAAGCATCTTGTCTGCAAGTTTGAGTACAACTGCAGTAATTCACATTACTGTATGTGATTCTAACTGCTTGAAGAATAACCACAACTTGCTTGTCACATGCTTAGTTTTTGTGTCTCAAACTGGATACCCTGAAATATTAAGAGAAAGGTGATATTCTTAATGAAACTTCATACATTTATAGCAAATGAAAGTCAGCAAATCATGACAGCAATTCATAGCAGTTCTGAATTTAAACTAAATAAATTTGAACTGTTATGAAGTGCTTTTCCTCATCTAAACTGCCACAAGGACCTGTGTTTATACCTGAGCTTAGACTTGAAATAAGTACAAAATATGTTTTTCAAAAAGTTCCATTTTCTGTTAAGGTGTCCTCCAAGCTTCTTGTGGAGTACCTGAAGCTGTCCAGTTTTCAGCTCAAAGTCAAATACTTTTTTATTGACAGTTCTATTTTTTCCTTTTTTCCCCTCTTAAATACCTGCCATACTTAGAAAAAAATGTATGTCTATACCATAAGGCCCGCTGGGTGCACAATGGCTGATGAGTTTTTGTGCTAAAAAGAAACTTCTATGAGTACAAACACTATTTAAGGCTTTTTTTTTTTTCCCCAAGCATGAATGTAAATGACCCAGGGTCCTCACAGACCTCTGTGGAACATCAAGTTGCAGTGAAAAACCATTCTGCTGCCACAAGCCAGAGTGTAATGCTGTGAGACAGGAACAGCAGTTCCATTAATATGTCTTATCACACAACAAGTTTTGCAATTTGCTGAGTATTGTAAGAAAAATGTCTCCATAGCTGCGGTCACTTAAATTTACCCAAAAAAGAAATTCCCCACCTAGACAGATCTTTTCATTGATTGACCTGAACTGCAGTTTCATTGCAGGAAAATTGGGGTGTTTTGGAATTTGCTAAGTTGATCCAAGTTTTGAAGTTATTTTTGTTGACCTATGCACTGGCAGCATTCAGAAGTAAAGCATAGAGTGCTAAAAAAAATCTAGAGAGAGTGATTTCAAGTGATTTATTTGATCTCAGTAAAAACAGCCTCCTCAGTGGATGAAAGAGACACATTCTGTGTAGCAATCCATTTATTAAGGATTCCGTATAGAAAGTGAACTAGATCAACCATTATATGAACCTTAATTGTGATTATGTTTTATTGCTACTTAGATTATTAAGTGTTTAAACTACCAGATAACAGAATCTATATTCTCAATAGTGGAAGAGTGTTAACATTAATTTTACTAAATATTTCAGCCCTGTTCCAACAATCACTTGGAGGAAAGTTAATGGTCATAATCCAAGTAAAGCTCGCCTGAGAAAATCCCAAGCTGTGCTTGAAATACCTAATGTGCAGCTAGAGGACTCAGGAATGTATGAATGTAAGGCTGAAAACTCTCGTGGAAGAAATGTCTTCAGAGGACAGCTACAAGTATACAGTAAGTGTAACTGCACACAGTATTGTCCTGAAATGCTTTGTCCACATTTAAGGCTTTGGTCACACGTGAAGCATTCCAAGGTTCAGCAGAAACAAGATACCTTGATAAATAGAGTACACACCTTATACCAACAATAGTTTTGAATTAAGGTATATGTTATTATTCCTTAGTATTTCATTAAGGTCTGAAACATGAATAATGTTGACTCCTTCAAAGAACTGACTTAAATAAAATTTCATATGGGATTTTTTTTTTTAAGAGTATAGCTATAATTTTAAAAGTCTATTTCTTTTTGCTTGTCTTTGTGTAACAATTACAAGCAACCTAAACATGAATTATCTGTCAGAAAACAATGCTGGAGATATTGTAGGACTATTAACATGCTTTTATTAACATTTTAATAAAATGCCATGCTTGGGTGGTGAGCTTTGTCAAGTTCCTTGTGCCATGCTTGGGTGGTGAGCTTTGTCAAGTTCATTGTACTGGAATGAGAGCTTAAGAAGGATTTGTTCCTTCCAGAAAATTTTCAACCTAGGCATGCACAATTTCCAAAAGTTCTCATCTTCTCAAAGCGTTCAACTTTTTCTAAGATGCAAAAAAAATTTTTTTAGAGACCATAAAAGATGAAGTCATGCATCAGATTGAAAATAAAAAAGGAATCCTGAAAATAAAAATATTTGACAAACCCCATTAATTCTATATTAAAATGTTGCTGCGTTCTAGGGTCCAGAAACAAAAACCTATGTAATACATACCATGAATACTTACAAGTTAAAGTTTGGTATATATCACATGTAAGCTTGAATCCCACTACTTTTAATCAATTTAAGCTACAATACTTTAAATCATTCCATGAACCCTACAACCTTAAATACTTAGCAGAAAGGGTCTACTGTGGGAGGTTGTGCAACAGATCTTTCAAATTGAATTGTTTTCTGTCTTCAAAGATCCCAGCCAGTAGAATTCCAAATGCTGCAGTTTAGATTGATCCTCAAGTTAATGGATATGTCTAAGAAGAAGTTTCTCCTCTAAATCAATTTTCTTTTTCTTTTCCCGATTTCAGCCCATGGCTCCTAATGCCTTCTCCCCATTAGAAACAATAAAGAGTTCTCTGTCTTTGTTACACACTTTCATCAAATTACTGTAGACCATGATAGTATATTTCGTTTATTTTCCACATATGTCAGTATTTTCAGATCCCTAATAAATTTTTCTGTCTCCTCTGGCTTTCCAATGTCTTTATCTCAACTCAGTTGATTTTAGTGAGTGCCAGCATATCTCTGAATCATGCTTCCTTCTTTGCTTTTGATTCTCATCTACCTAGAGACCAGGCCAGTTTTTTTTCATCAGTATTTTGTACATGCTGGAAAAATTATGTGATGGTTAAGATGACAGTCTGTGCATTTAATTCCAGATTTTCTATCTTGCACTTGCAGCAAAGGTTTTATAAAACTTTTACAGAAAACAGCAGTCAAAAAAAGCCCAGCACCTACTCTATGCCTCCTACTATGACAATACTCTGCTGATATTTCTCAAATTCTTGCTATAAATTACTTCCATGAAAGTATAGCAGCTACTTCCAGGCACATGAGGGCCAGGGGAATTTACCAGCTGGTCTTTTTCTGCAATGTTTCTTAAAAAATAAAAAATTCAGAAAATTTAATTTGGGTTATAAGATGTATCCCAGCTCATACACTTCCTACCTGTTTTTTAGAGCTGTGAAACTACTAGATGCTAAAGCAGTGCATAAAAGTGTTATAATTATCACTGCTTCCCTCTTTCAGAGTTAAAAGAATATAAAATGTACTCCTCAAGAGAGAAGCTAAGATGCTATAAAAATTATTTCTTCAAGAGCACCATGCAGATCTGTGGCAAAAAATGACAGCAAACATGATATAGTGTTCTACACAACTCTCCATCTGTCATTAGCCTTTTGCTCTGAGCAGAAATAAAGCTGGTATTCAAATCCATGGAATACATTTACAATGTTAGTTTTGTTGTATTCTGTCTAGATAGAAATATGAATTTTTCATTCTTCAGCATTGTCTAAATTATATTTTTAGAGTCTCTTCCTTTAAGGGATAAAGAAAAAATTTAGTTCATTGGGTTTTTTTTTTTTTTGCAATAATTTTGTACAACTTCTTTAAAAAATTAAGAAGAGAGTTCACTTCATATTGTCTCATTCTTCTATGAACAGATATGTGAGACTAGTACATTAAGTTTCACCTATCTACATCAGCAGGGCAGCAAGGTCAGAACAGGTTACAGGGGGCTTTCAGATGGGCAATACCAGTGCCAGCAGTGACCTCCAATACAGCAAGAAGCACAGACTTTACTGGCCCCCCACAGGTGCCTTTCCTTGGCCTCAAGATAAAATACTCCCCATGGAGCCACTCTCAGCCTTCAGTGCTCATGGAGAGAGCATCAGTGTCTCACTGGCCTACAAACCTTGGCTACTCTTTCCGGAGGTGTAAGATGGTTTGTGTGAGAGGGCTTCTACACAAAATTGAGCCAAATGTTACTTCACAAAACTCTCAGCTTCCTCTGCTGACAGCTGCTGTTGCAGGATTTGGGGGCATTATCTGAAACGGCCTTTTCTGCTGTACCTTTTGTTCATAACAACAGTCAACATGAATTATTTAGCTGCAAGCTCACTGTCTTTTCACTGACATCTTATTCCTCCAGGTGGCAATGATTGCTTTGGCTCAGAAATTCAGATGTAGGCCGTCATTTCTTTACCAGAGGTTTCTTGTAAAATTTCCGAGCAGTCTGTAGGACCAGCTGTGTCATAGTGCGGTCTCACAATTTGCAAATCTCTGTAGGAACTCACTCTCTGTCTGTTTGAATCTTCTTCATCCTGGCAGTTGCATCTGATCTGGGTCACCACAGAGCATTTTGGAGAAAGCCCAGGACACCCAGTCTGCCTGTCTAGTCACATTTAATCACAAACTAGTGATTTTTCTCTTCTTACCTGCTGCTGCAATCCAGATACACCGTGACTGCCTGATGCAGCTGACAATATGGATGTTGTTCAGAAAGCAGTGTCAAGGATCCTGACAACTTTGGATTATTGTAGTCTCAGCACTTAGTGGAAATTCAGCTGTAGGCATTAATAACATAATTTTTACAATGCCACGAATCCTCTTATGTGTTGCAACCTATTTTGAGAGGTGTGATTTTCCCCCAAGTGATCTGCTCATCTGTAAGTTTTTGTGAGATTTTATTCAAGCTCAACTCAATTAATGGAAGAAATGACAAAAGCTAAAACATGAGTGGACAAATTTGCCATTAGCCTTTTTGTTTCTCCTCAAATTCTTGTTAACAGCATTTTCCCAATGGTACTCACTGGAATGATCAATTCCTGCTCCTCTCTCACTCTTAACTTTTTGGGGTTTTTCCTATGTTACCTACTCACTACTGCCAAGATTAGCAGGGGATGGTGATGTGATTATAAAAACACATTTTTGGCTGTTCTTCTTTTGTCTATATTGGTTCCCCCATCCTGCACACAGCAGTGCCTTCCTGGCAGCTGGAGGGAAGGCTTGCCATAACACAAGAGTGGAAGAAGCATCTGACAACAGGAATATTCTGTAATGCAGTGTAACTGACCATACTGATTTTTAAATCTATTTTAATTACTTCCCTAGAAATCTGAATGGGAAAAAAGTCCACTCCTGCCACTACAGGTTAGTCCCACGCAGTAAAACTGACAAGAGAAGGGATTTTGTACTAAAAAAAGTAAATTAGTTTTAAATTTTCTGTCTCAGTTTTATCACTTATCTTTCTTAATATGTTTCTCCTACTTTACTCAGGAAAATATTTTTTTAATCCCAAACTCTGTATTTATTTGCATTTAAGGACATTATTTTAAATCATTTGTCTATGTAAAATTTTGTACTTATTTTTTCTCAGAGAAAAAAGTGCTTAAAATTTTGAGAAATAATCTAAATTTTCTGGTCTTGAATTTCATTTTGTGTAGAGGATTTAAAAATTAACCTGCAAGCTTGCAGATTTATTGCCAATTTATGTTTGCAAAACACAAGCATTCTGATATCCATGAATAAACAGGTGCAGAAATGCAGCATAAAATAAATCACGTATTGGATGGTGATTTTAAAATCTCAGAAACACTGTATAGAGCTCTGGCACAGAACTCATAAAGACTACTGAACACTAAAAAGCAAAATCCTTCTCTTCTCACAGCCAACCCAAAGCTCTTCACTGGACAGAAAAAAAAACAGGCAGACACTTGTTTTTTCCCAAGAAGAGCATTGCATTTATAAGAAAAAAAAAGAACTTGTTACTTTTGAAATCTGGCTAAATTTTCTAATTAAAATAAAGTGTGATTATGGATTTTTTTTTCTATACACATATATCAGGGTTATGTTAAGATACTTTTGTTAAAAAAAAAAAGACCCAAAAATGTTACATTGAGTGAGAGGTTGTACATTCAGTTAAATGGTTCAACTTTAAAAGTACTGATAGGATTTTAGAACAAGGGTTAAGATTTTATGGGGAGTGACCCTTGCTTACAAGCAGAGAGGGAATTCTCTGTGGTAAAGTAAGGAGTACATAGAGAGAAATAGAAGCCAAAAAGTGGTGAACAGTATTTCTCTCACTCCTTCTTTTAGCTCTATTCCAGCTACATAAACCTATTACTTTGCTACTTTATTCTCAAAGGGGTGGGAATCTTGCTTTCTGATGGCAAGTTCAACAGCCTGAAAAATGTGACTCCAAAGGCCACTTAGGCTACAAGGAGAAAATTTAGAGTGGAAACACGTCTGCTAATGGAAAAAGGTTGTTCTGACCAATCAGTCATGCCACTGTGATTTGCAAGTTTGTAGTTTCAGAAGAAAACCTGTGGCACATTTTTTAGCAAGACAGCCACAGACAAAGGGTAGGGAACAGCAGTTCTGAAGAGGATAAGTCTGCAGCCAGGCATGGGGCAGCTTTGTATCAATGTAAAAAGGTGCATACCCTTTTTTGGACACTGATTCATGATGAGCTCAAATGCAACATAGAAATGTGAGGATATATATGTTTTGGGTTAAATATTAAAATTTACAGAAATGAAAAATAATGAAAATAGGTAAATATAAATAGGAACAGCTCAGTTCCTCTTTGAAACTGCATGATTATATGGTACCACTGACTGTCTTTTATTACTTTTTTGCTACACATTTAACTGTCTCATCTTCCAGGATCATAGTAATGTAGTTATTTTCAAAGGAAACAGTTTATTCTCAGCATGCTTCCTTTGCATATTGAAACACTCAAAACGAGAACAGCAACTATACAAAGCAATTAAATTATATTTTAAGGACAATGGAGAACAAATAAACAGGGACTCCCAAAACCTGTTTCTTTCTGCAGATTTTTGTGGGACCCTTTATTATAACTTCAGAAAGAAGACATGCAGCACAGCAGAGCTCATGTAGAGGATTTCATGCATTGCCTTGACTGTAATAAGAGGAATAAGGAAGCAGAAGTTTTTTGTCTTGGGTTTGGGAGTGGGGATGGGTCAATCTCTCTGTTTTCCTCTACCAAAAAGGAAGTGAGTGATACTTCTTCTAATGTTTCCAGCTTCTGACAATTGTCTGGTCTGGGACTCTGAAGCAGGAAATTCCCTGCTTAGGAATGATAGGCACCTCGTTCACTTTCTTTATCATCCATGCACAGGATGTAAGCGAGAAGCAGTTAGTCACCTGTCATGCCTTTTCATATCTTCTCATGCCTTTGATTGATGACCAGTCAAATGCCAGCTAGATTCAAAGATTTATTTTTAAACTCAATTCCACATGTTTAAGTACATACTCAATTATCTGTCATTTGAAGCAAAGACTTTGTTATGACAGATCTGGACTTCTGTTCATACCGTGCATGAATTTTACATCCCTTTAGCTATGCCTTTTAGCTATTTATTTTTATGATTTGGAAAAAAAAACAACAAAAGAAGCAAAAAAATCCCAAACCAGCATTTGATATCCTTAAGTGAATTCTTGTCATCTATCACCCTCTGTGTTATACAAAGTGTTATGGCTACAGTATGAAACCCAAAAGCTGGCTTTTAAGCATACATTTTTATTTCTGTATATCAATGCTCAGTTTCTCACCGAGTCATATAATGTTTTCCAAATTATAAGATCCTACAAATAGCTATCTGATTGACTGCCACATTAAAGTTCTGCTTCTCTGAAAAATATATTCCTTGTATTTTGATGGATTATTTCATGAAAGTTAGGTACTAGTGATCACATATACAGCTGTCAACATTCTCCCTTTAAAAAAAGACTAGTTTAAGATTGATTTACTGATTTATTTATGCTCCTGGTGGATGACAGAAATCTCATGTGTTTTGTGCTTAAATATGTTAAAAGCATTTTCTCCCTTGAAACATGAATTAAACTTAGGACACTTTAACAAAAATATATGCAAATACCTTACCAAATTCCCAATCACTCCTAGCTAAATAAATAGTGATTTCCTTGTAAACTGAGAAAACTACATGAAACACAGCCTATGGCAATTAACCTCCTTACCACAATTTAAATCTTAAGTCTTGTGAATCAATAAATGTTCTATTGTTGCTTCCAAACATTTGTCTTAAATTCAGGAATAATGAACCCAATAATATATAGTACTACAATTTAATCCATTTGACTTTATTAAACCAGGCAGGTTTCTACTGTTGGTTATGTTACTGCCTGGTACCTTTATAGCAAATCCTTTGAAGTTTGGAGTTTGTTAATTTTATTGCTGTCTATTTTGATCTGTCTAGATTTTTGTGTGTGTGCTTTTTTTTCTGAGAGTAATATAAGTCTTGTAAAGAGCATTAATTTAAGCTTTTTAATTGATTAGGTCTTCGCACATCAGCTAGAGACTTACCACTTTATAATCTTTGAGTCTAACATGGCAATTTTTCCTTGCAGCCTACCCACACTGGGTGGAGAAGCTCAACGATACCCAGCTGGACAGTGGAGAGCAGCTCCGATGGGAATGCAAAGCCACTGGAAAGCCAAGGCCCACTTATCGCTGGCTGAAAAATGGAGTTCCTCTCTGGTCACAGGTACACTAGACAAGGAGTGCCCTCGATGCTGGATGCTTCTCCTTTCATTCAGATAAAGTCAGTTAAAGAAATTACTGAAAAGTTCTTCAGAAATTACTGTTTGGTTAACGCAAAAAGTGTGATGACCATTCCATTTTCAACTCAATCTGTTCTCTGCAAAGAGAACAGAACTCATAATGAAGACCACGAAAATGCTTCATGTAAGACTCCTAGAATGTAAAGTGTTTTACTACAATCACCTGATATATTTTAGAATTAGACATAAATAAAATTACTTTTTCTTTTAAAAGACCACTGATGGCATGGTCTGTCTTTTATTTCACTCTTTTCTGTTTCTCTCACTGCATCATCAAAGAATCATCCCACATCATGTGAGGTATTTTTGCCTAATTCCTTTTAATTTTGCAGTCTCAAATTACTTGGAGTAATGAAAAGTTTTGTAAATTTACTTAATATCTTTTTCCAGGTTAAAATAATGCTAGCTGTTTAATTCTGGGAGAAAATGTCTATATTTGCAAATGAACTGACAGAATGGATTTATGAATATAAAAGATGTAATGTTTTCCTTTCCAGCAAATGTCCATTCTATCTATCTGGGAACATCAACCAATTATGCAAACAACCAGAAAGGAAACATAAAAACAGTTTACTTTTGAAGCTGTGAGGCATTGAAAATAAGGTTACTCTATTCATTTCTGCCTTTTTAGATGGAGCTATTAGTACTGAAATTGAAGCAATTTAAATATCTCTACTTTTTGCTTCTCTGATTTTCCAAACCATTAGTTTCTCCAGGCTCTGAAATTTCAAATTGAATTTTACTTTGAGCTGGGTGAGGGCTTACAACAAAGTGAATTTTTTATCACAGTTTCCTCTGCATTCCCAAACAATTTATGCCTTATCAATTTAAAATTACAACAACTGTTAAAATGAAACTTAGAGTTGTTTTATAGTAGTTGAAATTATTCATATTATAGCTCCATTAAATACTCCCTTCCATAAACTGTTATTGATGTCCCTTCTCTTCCAGTTGTGGTAATTATTTTCTGCTAGTGGGCCTTTCAAATTAGAAATTTGTACTAAAGATGAAAGTAATTGGACCCTTTAATTCTTACTTATGCAAGCAATCTTTCATATATCTCCTTTTATGAAAATAGTACCATGACTGAGACCAAACATTTGCTATGTATTTGAAGATCATCAGACATATTACAACGACAAATGATTTTTTGCCTCCCTAAAGTTCCCAGGATGAGCTGCTTTTAAAAATTATGTAAAGGAACAGCAAACAAACAAACAGAAAAAAGGAAGCTTTGAATATAGTGATTTTATCAGAAAATATTTACTGTCAAATATTTTTTTGAATTTTTATTCTTATAATTTCTTGTATAACAAGATAAAGGTAAGCCCAAGGAAACTTGTTGCTCAGTTTTATTTTAGGTCCTTTTCTGTTGCTTCACCTTAAGCTAATAACACAGCAACTTTCCAGTGCCTTTTTGCTTTTATAGAATAATTTTTAATTTTTTTTAAATTCTATTACAGAGCAGGATTGAGATGATTAATGGTGTTCTGATGATCCAAAATGTGAATGTCTCAGATGCTGGAATGTATCAGTGCTTAGCAGAAAATAAGTATGGTACGATTTATGCCAGTGCTGAGCTGAAGATTTTAGGTGAGTATTTGGAAAATAAGCTGTTCCTTTCTCCTCTTTTGAGAATTCATTCTTAGACTGGTGTGACAAGAAACAGCTTCTGCCAGTCCAAACAGCAGAGCAGATAAAAGTGGTTTCTTTTTATTCTTGTTCGTTATGTGTGGGTGAGTCTTTTGTTGTCCCAGAGAGCATTGGGCTTTCTGTTAACCAAAAATTGTCATTCATACATAACTGACTCCATAGCATTTTGTGAATATTTCTCATATAAAGCTATTTCAGTTCAAATAAATGGAAAAATATTTTTCACTCCCTCAAAAATATGTGCAGGATATGAAATTTAGAGGAAGCAAATGTACTTTAATCTCTGCTAAAAATAACTTATTATTTCTACTTTGGTCTTTATTCAAAGGCAATTAAGGTAATTGAAAGGTAATTCAAAGGTGCATGATCTTAATTTCAAAAAACTTCTTCTGAAATCACCAAAACTAATTGAATAGTATAAATTACATACTTGGGGGAATATCCTCCACAGAAAAGCAGATACACTGCATAGTGTTACCTGGAAATACAATAAAAATGTTATTGTCCAAAAGCTGAAGCAGGCAGTTAATGGAGAAAAAACTTGAAGAACTTTTGAACACTCTAATTTTCCTTAAAGCAACTGTAATAACGTGCAGTGGAACAATAGTGATAAGTTCCCTTCCAGATGATTAAGTGAGACAGACTTGTAAAATCAGCTTTACTAGGATATGATGTAGCAGGAAGAAAGTTGTCCACCAAAGTCATTTAATGGCCACATCAGAGATTAGAACTGCACATCAGAATCATTCCTATAAACTCCCAGGCAAATGAGTAACAAACCTATAATTGCAGAAATATGCTGTGTTTCAGTTAATATTTGGCTCTTTGGGGGTATATAACCTTTCTAGTACATTTCAGCTATTTCCTAGCTGGCCAGCTAGAATTTCCTAGAATTTCTTAGCTGGCCAACTTAGAAATTCCTAGAATTTCACTGATAAGTTATAAAATCATTTCTTTATAGCCATAAAGTAAAAATCCAAGGCCAATGATTCTTCTCTTTTCATCACTTTTTTTTGGTCATTTGTGGTTCTTTCAGCAAATCAATAGCTACAGCATTCTTTGGCTTTGTTTTTTATGGGTTATAAAATAGGTATTCCTAGTATGTCAGGTACTTGTAGACTTTCTTTGATGTTTTTTAATATCAGAAATAGACTCTGCATATTGCTGCAGTAGAAATAGATTTTCATCTTCTCACTTGTAAGATTGTAGCCCTTGTTAAATTTTAACCATAATATAGTATGAAAGAAGCAGTTGTGTTTAATTTGCTACCTTACCAAAGGGAAAAGAACAGAATAAATTGTCCATATAAATATCTCTGGTATGAAGATTAACCAAAATAATGGTAGGAAAATCCTACGCATTTGAGGCAATGAAGTATAACATCCCAGCATGGCTGAGACGTACCTGAGGTGATGTATAGCTGAGATAGGAGCCTTTGACTTCACAAAAGTAGTTCAAGAAAAACACTGTCAAACACTTGACAACTAATGTCCTTTCTTGGTGTGAAATTATAGAAATTAATGTAATTTTCAATGCATTTGTTAGCTTAGCTTTTGTTTGTAAACAATGGCACTTCTTAACAGGTGAAATGCTAAGAACAAGGCATGGTTAAACATCTTCTATTTAGAAGTTCTCATATTGAAATTTCCAGTATACAGACAAATACAAGTCAAAGCAATAAAATTTCTGTAACAGTAATATTTTTTGTAAGCAGAAATCTTGAGAGTTCATTTTGGATTGTTGTGGAATTAAATTAATTAATTTTTTTCATTTTGAACTATTTACCTCTAACAAGTTCATGATAAAAAAAAATAGGAAAAGTGTAGCTAAAACATTTTCATTATTTAATTTCTAAAGTTTCTAGATTTCATGAGTAGTTTAATCTGCTCATATGAAAGATTTCTCATGAATCTGTAGCTGGATTAAGTTATAAACCTACCATGTAATCCTGGCTGCTGATTTCAAATGTTTTGTAAAATTTCAACTTTGACATAACAATTTCAAAGAGAGAAACTGAGATTCTATTCCCAAAACTAAACATGTTTTTCTAATCTTCTCTTAGAACACAATGGAACAGAAGGCTCTGATTGTTCTCCCTAGAGTTAACCCACTTCTTTTTTAACAGCTTCGGCTCCCACTTTCCCGCTCAATCAAATGAGGAAAACAATAATTGTGACCAAAGGCCAAGAAGTTGTCATCGAGTGCAAGCCGGAAGCCTCTCCAAAGCCAACTATCACTTGGAAGAAAGGCGACAAAGTATTAAGGGAGAATAAGAGGTCAGAAGTCTGTTCAGTAAACTAAAATTGTGTCTGCATGTTGGATTCTGTGATATGTTATGAAAATGCAGCAAGTGACAAGAACATGCTGAATGTTAGCCTGGGTATGGCATAATTATTTTGTCAAGCTGATTTGTTTGACAGTAGTGACTTTATAGTTTCTGCAGTATTGAAATGAAAAATCTTAACATTGTTCAGAGATGCAGAGAGATGAAAAGGTGTTGTTTGTGGGGTTTTGTCTCTATTTTCTGTTATTAATTTCAAAAACCTTTCAATTATTCTGTAGAGGTACTACAAATTTAGTGTATGAAAGTATCAAAAGCATAAAGGCTGAACTATTCAGGAAGACATAAAATGTGCTTATTCATTTGAAATAATTTTAATAAGGCAGATTTACAGCTTGATCACAATGGAAGTCTATGTAAGGTTTGCTTTAAAATGTTTCAGAGAAGGAAAATATAATTCCATTATAAGATTTAATTATACTGGTAATTTCTGTACCCAGCAGTACATCTGTTTAACAGATTATGCTTGATTAAATAACTTCTGTCCAGTTTTGTATGGTAAAAGTAGTTTAAGCACTGCAGGTTAAATGCCAGATGTAATTGCACTTTACAAGATTGCTTATCTGTACACTAGAATAGTTTTGCTACTCTGCACATGGTCTTTAAGTACAAAGAGCAATCTTTTCCTCTTTCTGGTAATGTGGTATGTGAATGAAGTCATTTAGAATGACTTGTGTAGTATAATCAGAAAGATAAAATCAAGCCCCCCTTTTGTTGAATTTTTACAACACTGAGAGAAGCAGTAGAGTGCATCAGTCCTCATTAGCTGCCAAAGCTATTTTGTTTAAGTGTGCTGTATTTTCATCTCATGACATTTGTTTTGTTCTGAGAAGGAAAAATGGGTAACATCTTGTCGCATATTGAATTTTTTTTGTTGAGGGGGAGAGAGCAAAAGAGCATTATATACAACATTTTACTAACAGGAGTGAGTTGTATCATTTGTATTGACAATATGACAGATTTATATTACAAAGGAGCTGAAAATATCAAATATTGTGACACTGATGTCTCTATGATCTACCTATACAGTTGATATTTTTCACTACATGACCTTTTGCTCTCATCTCCACAAAACTCACTATGGTTTCACTGATAACCACATGTAAATCACATTTTAATCCCAGACCAGTAAAGCACTTTTGTAATTATTTTATATCTGTCCAATCATAGCAAATCTCTGAAGTTAAAATCTTATGACAATAGATCTGAAGTTTCATTTTGGTATTTGTGGTTTTTGATACTTGCTTGTTTAGACAGAGGCTGGAACAAGAAATGATGAAACATGCAAAATGAAAAGCTGGTTGAACTATTTCAGATATTTGAAAGAAGAGGGTTGCATTCAACTTAATTTTTAGTCAGCTGTTCAAGGATTATCTTGTGTTATTTACAGCAGTTTCCCTTCATCTACTTTATAGAGGGGTGGGCATGAAAGAAATTTCAGTTTCAAGGGAATTTAGTTCTGTCTCTATACAATATACTTTAAACAAAAATAATAGAGTCTCTTTAAGAGAAGATGAGGAAGTCTACTGTCATTTGTGAAAGGAAGTGTAAACCAATAGAGCTGCCTACGAGAAACATCAAGGAGGTCCGAAACTCTAGCAATGTGGAACCTCTGCAATATAATGACATTAGAACCTTTGTAATATAATAACAACTTGTTTCCATGCTTTGGGCGCTCTGAGAAGGAAGGACCTGTCTTAAACATTTTAAAAAGGAATAAGCTGACATTGTAAACATATCTGTATACTTTAAAAATGGGCTTTCTTCATAGTCTGTTGATAAAAATCCTACCAAAAGAAAAAAAATTAGGAACTGTCATCTGATGAGTTCTCATGGACTATCAAGTCCTTAGAGATAAAAAAATAATTCATTTTAAAAATAGCAACGTTCTGGTTAAGTAATAAGGACAAGAATAGAACAGCATAATATATTTACTTTTCTGTCACAGTTTTTTTTTTCTCTTCTGAAGTGTGGGTATCAAGCGTACATTGTGTTTAAGTTTTGTGAAGTCTGTGAGCCCAGCAAAGGAATCTGATCCTTTTAGAAACATCAATAGAAGAGAGACCTTCCCCTCCACAGCAAAGAAAAGAATTCACTTGAACAGTGGGTCTGCTATTGCCTATTCTATGTCTTCCAAACTCTGTTGCCCCTTAGGTGTTTTTTATACAACAAAAGCTGGTTGACAGAAATACCTCTAGCAATGTTTCCATAGGTAACTGGAGAGAAGGCTGATTGTTCCTGTGGGACTCTTGGCTGGGTATAGTCCTCATTGCAGGTAGACCTTAAGTTCCTGGAATTTAATGCAGCCTGAAAACCTCAAATGTTTCAGATTCATTGGAAAGCCATGAACTTGGGAACATAACTGGAATGCCTTCATTGGCTTCATTTCTTGGTCTCTTTTACCTTTGAACAAATTATCCAGGTCAAGCCCTTCAAATTCATAGTATAGCCAGGATAGGCTTGATCCCCAGAAATCATTTTGAGCAGCCAGGTAATTTGATTCTTCTAGGAAAGCATTTGCATATTGTAATAGGTTTTTCAATTCAGTTCCAAATGAGTGGCAAATCTATGAGATAGGTCCAAAAGAATTAGGATATTCAGTTATGTCAGCTATTATATATCAGTTATTTGCTGATAAAAAGCATGGTTCCAAGTTTTACAATCTCAAAACATATTAAATCTAATGAAATTGCTCCGATAAAAAGATAGTTATTTAATGAACTTTCTGAAGTGTTTACTATTCATCCTGTTAACCAGAGATAAAGATCTAGAACTGATGCAAAAGAAATTAAATAAAACATATGATATTAGAGATCTTTTATGCAGAAGACTAGAACTTCTGAAGATCAGGGCATAGTCTGTGAAGCTTACTGATACAGGACATTTAATGATCAGCATTTGAACAGAATTCAAGTCTCTTTTATATATCATTATCTCAGTGAGTCATTAATGCATTCAATCAAAGATAATTTCATCTGCAGTTTCACCCAGCAGTTAAAGGAAGGGAATTGTTATGTTTCTATTTTGGAATTAAAATACAGCTGAGCACAACACCAATATCAGTGGTGTAGATATAGAACATATTTAAGTTGCATATTTTCATTTGTCATCTCACAGTAGTTAAAATTCATAGCTATCTTTCCTAGCAACTTGTCTCAGGCTGGTAGATGATTGTGTCTCATTTATGGCAGGCTATGATAATGTGTGCTCTGGTTAATGATTTGAACAATATTTTCATCTACAAGAATTTGTAAAGAACTTTGGAATATTTTTGTTCATAAGCAGTTTTGGTTTTATAGGAAAGGGGATTTTATTGGTAGCAAAGTCTGAAAAAAAAAGGTCTTGCTTTGTTTTTTAGTAAACAGTTTGGTTGGAACTTTGCTTTAGAACCTAAAAAGGAGGAATTAGACCCTTGGGCAAGAGTTCAGTGACCAAAATATATTTTTGCGAAGTTTCTGAAATATTTCAATCAGATACTTCCTAAAGTGTAATCAAACCATCACTTATTGCTTTAGCATCAGCTTCTAAACAAGACCAAGACCCAGCCCATTCAGACCACAAAGCCATCCAGAAGCCTGTTCATAATTAAACATTTTTTAATTTACAAATCAAATTTTAAAAAAGGCAACAAAAGTGATTTTTTCTTGACAGTAAATGTTATCATGTACACTAGAATGGGCCAGAATTTGGTGTCAGTTGCACCAATATAAAACATGAGTTCTAGTAACAAAGTTAATGATTAAATTTAGGACAACTATTTTCTAAAATTTTTTGCAATTCCTGTGTTCAGGTATCAGGTGTTTTATAATGATTTACAACTGCATAAATTTTTGTGAGCCATTATTACCTGAGCTGTAATCTCTTTTTCTTCACTTTCTTAAAAAAAACCTTCTTTTCTTTTCTAGATTGCCTTGTAGTGGTGATTACAGTTGATGTTTAAATAGATACTCCTGAGGAGTCAAAAGTGTTGAAAAGTCTTATAAGTCCTTCTTCATCTCTTTTTGTGCTTTCTCATACAACTAAAATATTCTCCTCATTAAACTTATATTAAATTTTTATTCTAGCTCATTATTTCCATTACATATACATTAATTATCATTAAAATAAAATAATTTGAAAGCACTCTAGGAGTGAAAATGTTCTCTTTAGTCCCTATTTTTTCTTCTTTATTAAGACTACCAAGTAATAAAAATAATAATAATTTTAAAAAGCCCAGTTTAACCTAAAAATGTGTCACCAAGGAAGAAAGCACAGCTTAACCAACAAATCAGTAACTGAAGGAGCAGGACTTTTCTAGTCCCAATTCTGTGCTGCTTTATTTTGCCTTTGTTCTTTTCCTTTTGAAGCTTCTCAAATTATAATGCTTTGTTTGTTTTACACTGTAATTTGTGTGCAGATTAATATTTAATCTAAAAAAAATTATAAAAATATAGGGATGACCTAATTCCTATGTATTCATTGGTAATGTAGTTCTGTGTTCATGGATTTTTTACTTTCCATATGGCACAGTGGCACAGTCTCAGCTTTCTCCTTCACCTCACAGAACAAGCTGTGCAGAAAAACATTAAGGTCAGACTCACCAGAGATCACCAAGAGCAGAGCAGTGCCAGTCTCTGTGGCCACTGTGTAATTGCTCATATTGATCCACCTATGTCCCAGATGAATTTTTGCCGAAGACCTAAATACACTAAGCCTTTCTGTGGGGAAAATAAATGGTAGCAAAACTCCACCTGCCACTTCAAATCTGTCACTTTTTCTATGGTGCAATTAGATTCCTTTGTTCTACTTCTGTTTGAAGGAGTTCTTAGATAAGATGAGAAAACTTGGTATGTTAAGCAGAAGAGGGAAATTCAGATATTTTGAAAGTAATAGACAGGGTTTCACCAGGACTCAAACTTCAACATCTCTACCCTTGCAATACACAATCACAATGGTAATTTTATTGATTGCAAGTGGGTAAAAACTCTTTCCTTTTTTTCTGAATGATAGAAGAGAATTACGGAGCAGCAGTGAGTGGCATGGAGCTCTGGATACACCTGGTCCACTCCCAGGATCAGAGCAGTGTCAGCTAGAGCGGATTGCTTAAGGTCATATCTAGTCAGGTTTTGAGTAACTCCCAGGAGGGAAGCACTGCAGCCTATCTGGGAAATTTGTTCCTACTAGAGTTAAGTACCCCTACGGTAAAACAAAACACCAAACCAAAAAATGCAAACAAACAAAAAAGAAAATTTTTGTATTTGAATGAAATTGATGTTTACATGGAATTGCATGTGTTTCAGTTAGTGCCCATTGTCTGTGTCCTGTCACGGGGCACCACTGAGAAGTATCTAACTCTGTCTGCTTGCTTCATCCCTTCAGAGTGTGCACATCAGTTGATCAGTGCCTTTAACAGCTGGGAAGCTCTGATCTGTAATAAATATGGCCATATAATGAGCTTCTATCAATGCTTCTTCCATGACACATGAAATTCTCCATTCAGTGCAGTGCCAAACCTGCCTGGCCAAAACTCATAAAATGGAGATGTCTCTTCCCCCTACAAAACCTTCCCAGAGTGTATTGCCATGTTGCAAAGTTACTCTCTGCTTGCCATATATTCTTCATTTACTGTGTGCCTTCCCTGAGGTAGATGGGATGGATTTGCAGCCATGATGAGGCCTGTAGAGGCTGAACGTTGAACAGCAAAGTACTCAATAATAATATAAGTGCTCTGACAGTTATTCCTTTATTACAAATAAAATTAGTGGATACAGAAAATAGAGATATATGGGTATGTGTGGAGTTTCTAAACATTAGAAGTACGGAGGATTATTTATGAGGAAACTTTGTCTTCTGTGGGTACAAAATTGCAAGCCATACATTGACCTGTGAAGAACAGGAGAACACTAAACTGAGCTCCTTAGGTGAGAAGCATTGTCTATAGGTACTAAATTTAGAATAAAGCCACTGGAGAGGACAAAGTGTTCAAGCTTCATGTAACAATACATGAGGGAATGAATTGAGGCTGCTGAAGTTTGCCTTGAACTAAGCTTGCTTTATTTTGCTTTCTTTCAGTTATGTTTCCCTAACATTCAGCAGCTGTAAAAGAAGTCAGAGAAAAGAAAGAGATCTTTAAAGGGGACATTAAATTCCAAATACAAATATTATACAAAGACACAGGGAAATCTGATGCTATTGCTTTTTACCTACCTTCAAGTCAATACTGAAATCTTTGAACTACACAAGTATCTGTGCTGTATGCCTAGATATTTCATCTGTCACACTTTGCTATGTAATTAGTGGAAGCACATAGAGCACTTAAATCTAAAAGTATCATCATTCAAAACCTTAGAAATAGACATGTTTTTACAGTCTTCTGGTCTCTCAAACTCCTTCACTTTCAGTTTTGACAGGTTCTTATTACAGTTTTTCCTCTTCATTCTTCTGTATTTAAGGATCTGTCAGTGTTTCCATTCTAAGTTCCTATTTTAATAGCTTTTAAGCTTAATTATGATGGAAAAATCAAAAAGGAAAATAAGGGTGTTTCAGAGCAGCAGCAAGAAAAAGATTGAGTTTGTAGGCAAAATCTGTATTCAGTTTAGTAAAGTGCTTTGGTTTGTACGTGTTCTGTTATGCTTTTGAATATGAACATGTAGCATAGATATATGTTTTCTTCATAATTATGGTGGTAGCTTTCCAAAAGAATTTCAGTTCTATATAACTATGGTTGGTATCATTTGTTTGAACTGAAAGTATGGACTGTGAAAGAAAAGAAGGTATATATGTAAAATGGATGGAAAATTATTCTGAATCACATTTTTGGGTTTGTCTGTTGGTCCCTGAGTTGCACCAGGCTCAACTTGTTCTTGGCACATGCTTTCTTGCATTTGTGCTATCAGCCACACAGACAGCAGAGTAGTTCAGCTACTACCATTCCAGATTTTCATAAGAATACCCTTTATTTCCTCAGAGTAATGAAATATCTCTAGGGTTAATACAACAACAGGGGCAATTTGTGAAGCATTATGAAGATTTTACTCTGTGCCCCCAGTTAAATATCCAAAGAAAATGACTATTTGTAACTTTTAATTAGTTTAACAAATAACATTTCCCACAGAATGCCCAAAAAATTATCTTTTTGTATCCACGTAAATTATCTATGAGATTCCATATGACTTCTCTGAATTGTCTTTCTTCCCAGGAATTATATTCAAGAAAATATATTTTATTATTTGTCCTTAATACAGCTGTGTAGGCACTCGCTGACTCTTTTTGGGGAAATAACTCTTGATTCAAATTAGAATTATATGTTTAGGTAACAGTGCATTGAAGTCTACATTTTAGAAATACATTCTCTTCTTCACACATTGGCTTGATATTTGAAGAAGTGTTTCACCACATCTTACCAATTTTCAATTCAAGCAGGATTTATTTGTGTTAAAATAGAGACACAGCTCCCTACAATAACCCCACTGCCACCCAGCTTACATAATTACTCTTTAATATCTATCAGCCACATATGGATGTTTTGGACCTGTTCAGGAACCTACAGTCTAGACACTAATACTTGAAGAGGTGAGTCCCACCCTGTAGGATCTTGTTTTTTGGTATTTTCATGAAACTGCATTTCCTTTATTTTGACTCAGTTACTGAACTCTAAGTATCCCCGATACTCCATAGCCCTAATTAAAAGTAAAAGCTGAAAAGATCAGTCATTTAAGGTTGCTGAGAATGCAAGAAATTTGATCTTCTTGTCTGTGTCTTGAATATCTGCTGACAACTAATTATCATTTGAGCAAAAAGTTAATTCATTTTGATTTTACTATGATTAATTTCTCTGTTGTTGTTATAAATGGCTGCCTGTTTGTAAAATATGACAAATCATCAGTCAGGCCTAAAGATTTTTCTTTGCTTAAGACTCCTCAAACTCTGACTTTCAGCATCATTTGCCCTTAAAAGAAACCTAATCTAAAAATCTTGGGATTATAAAGACTTAAATTCATGCTTCCAACTCTCCCACAGATTCCCAAGGGGAAATTTAATGATCAAAAAGTAGTGAAGAAAGAAAATACCCAGGACATTAAGAAAGAGAAGCTTCATGACAGAAACTCTAATCTTCCTGAGAGAGTTCTGCAAGTCACTTCTTTTCAATTTTTGCATAAATCATGGTCTAATTTATCTGTGGCAGGCTCATAATGGGATTTAGAGAGCTGGTTATAAAGTAGAAAAGGGAAACAATGATAACCTTGACTAAACAGTAAAAACAAATGGCAAGATCATCTCTTGACAAAAGGAGTCTGTTCCAAAGCAGCATTGTTTTACTAACTGAGCATATTGCATGAATTTCTAGAACATAATGATTTGGCCACACACCTAAACAACTCTCAATCTTCACTTATGTTTGCTTAAGAGAACATGTTTAAAAAAACAGTCCGGTACCCAGAAATATTAAATGGTATGTGCTCTGTGGGCTTTGGGCAAGAGCCTTGCTTTTCTGTATCTATGTGTGCAGTTAGGCATGGTTTCAGTGACAAACTGCCAAAATTTCCATCCCTCATCTCAGGCCTCTTGCTTTACAGTGGAAAGATCTAGGAATCCAATTCAGGTGGAAAACAGCCCCTTTATTTCCCCTAAGCTTTTTGTCTGGTATTTTTCTTTTAAATCATTCCCTTGTCAGCATGTCATAGAGATGCAGTCATGACTTGCCAGAGCAGCCCAGGAAGGACTGGAGTGATGAGCCATGGACTGGGAGAGGTGCTCACAGCAGAGTGTCTAGGACAGCACACACACACAATCTCTCATTTTTATGCCTATACATGCTCTGCACCAGTCAGGGCAGATGATTTACCCACACAAGTAAATGAAAAGCTGCCTAGTAATCCCAGCTGGGATTCCACTGGGATGCAATCAGATTAGCTATTCAGCAGTTAGTTCCTGGCTGGATTTTAGCTTCCCTCAAGTAGCTGTCCCAAGCAGTCCCTAAGCATCTGAAGTGTTTCAGCAAGTCCTGCTACACTGTCTGCATGCTGCCACCATGTTTGAAAGGCTAACATCATTGAATGGATGAAAGCATTTCTGTGATAGCTGACTTCCCTGGGGGGTGGGGGGAATACACCTATTTATGTTCCTGGTGGAGAAATAATCCTTGTATAAATGGTACAGCACATGAGAATCTCACCTCAGCCAGAGTCTCTGGGAATTATCACTGAAAAATTATCACTCTGGGCATTAGTCACAAGAAAAGTAATGATTTCTATGGCTCAGTGACATGTAACCATACAGCAACAAAGTGTTTCAAGGCTCTAGGAACCAAGTTAATTTTTAAATTAGAAAGAAGTAGAATGTGAAAGGAGCCCCCAAAGCATTGTGGAAAAGTTGTAGCATGAGCCCAGATATCTTGGATTGAAAAATTTTTTCAGACTCTAGAATATGAGCATGTATTTCAATAATATGTTTTAACTTATAGCACATATTGCATTTTGAGTGATGTTTAATATTTTTTAAATCTACCAGTCAGCATCCATGATCTGTGTGAAATCTACAAAGATCTTCTACACATGAGTTGTCAGAATTCATTTGGCACTGCAAATCTCCTTTACAGGGGATATTCTTCCCTATCTGTCATAAATCTAAAGTAATTAGGGTGTTTTTTCAACAGATTATCATCTATTGCATCTAGATTTAATTATATTTTCTTCTTCATTGTGAAATTTATAATGAAATTTAAATATTAAAGAGGAATTTTTTATGCTTTTGGCATCTTGTCTCACATTATGTTCTGACACTCTCCAGTCTGTCGGTCTCAAAAATCAAGAGACTCTGTATTTATGTGCTAATTGGTCCCAAAGAAGGAGAATAAGTTTATGCATATTTTTTAAAAAGTAGATAAATTTTGCAGAAAATTAAATTTTGTGCAGAAACTTTAACAAATTATTCATTATTTAGAAAAAAAATATGGTGGAAACTGGCTTTCCAATTACATAAGTAAAAAAAAAATAGCTACACTAATCTAGAAAACAATGCTATAATTAATCCACATAGTCATGACAGGAGATAATGACTCTCTCAAGATCAATGATCTTCAGGTCTCTGCCTAACTTTATGAACACACTTCAATCCATAAATGACCATAAATTTACTATCCAGTCAGCAATCTCACTGGTGTATTTCTAAGCAGTATATGGCAATGAAATTATATATTATCCAGCAAAAAGACACTCTAGGTCAGAACAAGGGATATCCGTCCTGTTTGCATTTTGCATAATTTCAGCTACTGTAGAACCTCAGTCACTGCTGTTGTCAAGGTTCAGATTTGCCTCACTATGAAAAATGGACACCAGATTTCCTCATGAAAATTTTATGTCTTTTTATCTATAAAGAAAGCCAAAATAATAATTTAAGTAATATGAAAATTAGTATCACAAATCAGTTTCACACTGTTACTGATCATGGGATACATTCCTTGTCTTTCATCAGTATCAGTCTCATGCTCTCATTCAGACAAGAGGTTAAATTAAAAGAATTTTAAATGTAATGTTTCTCCCTAGTAAATCACGGCGAGTAGGCGAGAATTTGACAATATTTCTGAAAAACAACATGAGTGATCTACCACTGCTTTTAAATTGTAAATTCACTTACTGCTGGGAAAGACACTGTCTCTAATAAGATCTAGTTGTGTACAACATTAATTTCACAATGGCATATTACCAGTATCAGTGAAAATCAAATTACTCTGATATTAGTGGCTTCCATGTAAGTAGATTTTCTACATATATATCTGAGATTCCTACATTTCTCATTTTTCTTTTCAGTGGCTGTATACAGCTCCTCTCAGTATAGCAAATAAATGAAAGTCAGAGGGAAAAAAATCATAAAAGTAATGGACACAGGAAGCTTAAAAATATACTGAGGCTTCTTTTTGCTAGGCTAGCCTTGAAAAAGAAAAATGTTCTAGCAAAGCAAGCTGTTGAGTCATTTGATATTTGTGAAGGCTTTTAATGAACATTCTTCAACCTTGCCCTTCCCTTCCACTTTCCTCTAGCTAAATCTTTTTAAAAAATGATTTCTCCAGTTTCTGGTTTTCAAATTTAACAAGTAAGAGCTTTTAAGTTAATTAATATTCCATTTAAATCAAATTATTAAAAATATTTAGTAAAATTAACACCAACATTAATATCTTTAGCACTTCACTGGACCTAATAAACTAGTAGGCTTCTTTTTCTCCTGTCACAGAGGCCTGTCATTTCTGTACAGTCACTAACATAATTTTTAATGTGTGCTCACTGACTATTATCTCTCCACAGAAGATATAATGAGGCTAGAGGTGGGAAATGTATCATTTAAATTTTACCAAAGTGTCATTAAATTAACTGTGCTGATATAACTGAAA
This sequence comes from Haemorhous mexicanus, assembly GCF_027477595.1. NCBI lineage: Eukaryota > Metazoa > Chordata > Aves > Passeriformes > Fringillidae > Haemorhous > Haemorhous mexicanus. The sequence continues at coordinate 44,195,561 of NC_082342.1, forward strand.
CATATTTAAAGCATTTTAAATTTTGAGTTTCTGGATAAAAACTCAGAAAGCTGTATGAGAAAAGTTTGTTATTTTCATATATGTGTGTGCCTTAAGGTCACATTGAACTAATTTCCCTCATTAGGTAGTCTGAAAAGTGATGGTGTGGTATTGTACCAATGTAAGAAGGTGATGTGGTGTGATAGAAGTATGATTATGCTGGAGTCAGAACAGGCACATTCTGAAGCTGCTAAGTGTTTGATGTAGCTTCCATAAACTTCCCAGTTTTACAAAGTTCTCAAACCATTGAGCAGAAGGATCTTTCATTACCCCATTTTTTGTTATTTTTGTAGGAGTGACCTCTTTCAAAGTTCTCAGATCTATGCATTACTTATTCTTTGACAAAAACAACAATCATTCTTCAAAGGAATCTCTCAGACTTTTGTCTGTGACTGTTTATTAATCTCATAATTGTCTCCTGGTATTGTTGCAGTTTCATATACTTTTCACTTTCATCCTCAAAAATTTTCTCAGCTCTTCAATATGTACTGCAGCTCCATAACCCCAAGAACATCCACTGCTTTAGTTCATTTAAGTCACTAAGTGGTATTTTTTTTCTTATTTTTTTTTAAGAAACCCTTCTTCCCATAGAACATTAGGTCCTCATGGTTTTTGGTTTAGAACTGAAAAGGTTTTCTGTAGCTTCTCTGTGGGTCTCTAGGTTTTCTGCACAGTTATCATTATCCAAAAATTAATCAGTATTTCTTTTTTGTCTAGCAAAAATCAATACAGCTCTCCTCACACTAAAAATTGCAAAAAATAAGTTCCATATTAGAAAGAGCCCAGATAAGCCTACAAATAGTCTCAGCCTTGATAATTCATTATCCCTCCTATCTACAGAAACTACATTGTCATGGCTTAACCCCAGCCAGCAGCCCCACACAGCCACTCACTCACTCCACCACCAGCAGGATCAGGGAGAGAATCAGAGGAGTAAAAGCCAGAGAACTGATGGATTGAGGTAGAGACAGTTTAACAGGGAAAGCGAATCCAAAACACAGCCCCATACTACCCATAATAAAGAAAATTATCTCTACTCCAGTCAAAACTAGCACAATGTCCACAAATTTCTTGGACTCATTGACAATTCCTATTTTTTTGATATATTACCACACAACTTTGAAGCACTTTTACTTTTTGCTCTTTTATTGTCAGCAATTTTTTAAAGCTTCCTTTCTCTAACTCTGGTACGTCTTTGCTCTGAATGGATCCTGATATCCTTTAGTAATAATCCAAAGTCCAAATCATTCACCGTCATCAGTTCGAAGCAAAATGTTTTGGAGCTAGGTAGTAAAAACATTATTAAACCAAACAAACAAACAGAAACACAAAACCACCTTTTTTTTTTCAGTTGATCTTTATTTTCTTTTTCTTTCTTTTATTTTGTTTTGCTCTGTTATATTGCACTGCTCCTGGAAAGCATGACTGTGTAAAGAATAATTGAGACTGGATTCAGTTTCTAGAAGCCATCTAGCCTAACTCCATCCAAAAGTGAACTAACTGCATCATGTTTCTCAGGAGTTTGTCCAGGCCAGCCTTGAATATCTCCACGGATGTAGATTCTATAACCTGTCTTGTCAACTTATTACAGTATTTGGACACTTTCAGAGTATGTTTGCTTCTTAATATGTTGCCTCATGTTTAATTTGTATCTGTTATCTCTTAAATTTTGCATCTTCAATTCCAGCTCTGTCTTCCCTATGCCCTCCAATACATAGATATACTCAGAAGAAACTTTAAAATATATATATATCCTTCACCTTCTTTTCTCCAGGCTGAAGAAAAAAGCTTCAGATTTCCCCCAGCCTCAACTCATTTGTTGTGTGCTTTCACCCTATGAGCATCTTGGTGTATTTCTTCTGGACTGACGCTAGTACATCAATATGATCAGTATGTCAGACACAATCCCAAAAGAAAAAGTGCCAAATAGAGAGAAACGATTGCTGCTGTGAACCTGCCAGCTGCCTTTTACTAATGCCAAAACAAGTTGGCCCTTTCACTGCAGGGGCTCATTGCTTACTCATGTTCAGCTTGGTGTCAACCGAGATCCTAGGTCTTTCTCTGCAGACCTGCTTTTAGCTAGTCATGCTAAAGCTCTTCTTTACAGATGTAGAACTTTAAAAAAATGCCAAGGTTTGTCTCAGTCCTTTTTTCCACCTGCTGAAATCCATCTGAATGATAATCATGCTCTGCAGCATATCTATCACCCTCTCCATTTGGTATTTTTGTGAACTTACTGCATGCAGTCCTTGCCATTGCACATGACATTTACAGGACCAGGAAACAGCAGTAGCCCCTCTATAGGACCATAAGGAATGCCAGCTAGTAACCAGCCACCAGCTGGATTTTATCTCACTGAGTTCAGACTTTTGAAAGAGAGTGTAACCTATTCATTCCATACACCCCCACAAAGCAGGCCCCATTATACAAATGCTGGCCCAGGATCAGCTGGCCTTGATGCCTCAGCTGCTGCCAGGGCACTCTGCCTGGCCTGAGGTTACAGATTTACAGGAGTAAATGACCCTCAGGCCAAGATTTAGGAAGACTGCTGTTGCCTAAAATCACGTTCTGAGTCTTCCCCATCTTGAGAGTTTCCATCTACCATTCCTTCAAGTGCAGTTTGTAGCTGACCCTCATTTCTAGTTTCACATGGTCTGGGCTTTTGCCTCCTCAGGGTCTCTGAGAACAACTTGTCAATCACCTCTCTGCTCTCTCTGATGTCCCACAGTCCACATGCACTGCTGCCTGCACTAGCAACTCCTGGGTCTGTGGCAGGGGCTCTGCAGCCTGACAGGTACATGGGTGCATCTCAGCACCAGCCAGAAAAGTACTCAGGTCAGTTCTTGACAGCAGTCACCTGAAGACAGAAACACAAGCTGTCCCTAAGCAGAAAACAACTAAGAGAATCCACCTCTTTGCTGAAGGAAGCAAAAGTCTAGAAGACAACCTTCACCAATAGCAACCCACCAGTAAATGCCAGAAAAAGCTCTCAAAAGAAGATGGGAACTGTAGCAGTGACAGCTAGCTCCCATTTGCTGTGCTTTGGGAACTGTGTTTACCCTATAGATGATTTTTGATTGCTCATTTGTATTATCTCAGCTGGGATGGGAACATTTCCTCAACTTATTTTTTTCTTATCACTTTCCTGGTTACTTCATTTTATGCCCACCTCATATTTATAAAGAAAAGATAAATTTAAAAAATCAACTTTTCTAATTACCCCATAATCTAAATCCAGGATAAACTAAGATTTTGCAATTACTTAATCAGAGGAGAAAAGAAAGAATTCATTTTACTGTATGTGAGTGATAGCTCAGTTCTAGGGAGGCTTAGGAGGAGGGTAAATGGATCACCTGAAGCTTGAATCTGCATCAGACAGGTTGGTGCAAGGTAGTGGTTGCTCTACAGCAGGCTAAGGGAAGAGACAAACAGGATCCTGGGACACAAAGACCCTGTACTGCAGCACCAGTGCCTTGCATAAGCTTGGCTTTCTCTCTTCATAAATGGCATAACACTCAGTGACTCACTTCTGGTTGAGATATAGATCCACTTCAACTCTGAAATTGCTTATACTGTAAGCACATTTTCTAATAAATAAAGTTTAAAAAGTATCCAAATTAATATACTTTTAATTTACCTTAGACCTTAAGTGCATTCAGGAGAAATTATGCTAAACAGTTCAGACTTCATGCTGACATTTCTGTATCTTCAGACTAATCTTTAACAACCTATCTCCTTGTTTAAGGATTTCTCCTTATTCTCCTTTTTCTGATTTCATGCATCACTAAGCTCTGAAAAATTCCTGTCTTGGAGCAAAATATGCACTAATTTTGCTCTGACAACCTTGTAATGGGAGTTCTAATACTTAATACACTTTTTTTCTAGTAAGAAAAAAGAGAAATAAAAGGCCCCCTGTGATAATATAACCTGAGTTATATGATAAGAGGTGCTGTTTTCCACTGTTATGTATTTAATGCCAATTAGGAACAAATTGTACTGTGTGGTTTATTTCTGCAATAAATACCTTTCAGATGAAAAGTGGTATTTCTGGGGACTTAAAATTCCTAGTACTTCAGGAGCTAAGTTCAGCATTCAGAAAGATACATCAACTGAAGTTTTATCCCCAGATTCCCCTTAGTAGTTAATTTTTCTTGAATCAGTTTCTAAACCCTTCCTCACTTTCACATGCAAGGCACAGTGCATTGTAGTTGTGTTGTTGTGTTTTGTTTGGCATTTTCACTCTCTGCCCCTTCCCAGGATCAAGGCCCACACAATAGTTCTTTGTTGTCCACTGGTTACTCACTCAGGGATATCTTACATCCTCTTTGATATTCCATTAATACACAGCGTTTCTAAATTCTAATGTCACTTAAAAGACTCATGCAATTCAGGCTATTGAATTTAAGCACACGTGCTTTTTCCTTTAAGACATTATTCCTGCTTGATGCTTGACTTCTGCATTATGGCTCGACTGCGCTTTCATGTGGCACTGAGATAAAAGCCTATACTAGAAAGTATAATCCAGATTTCATACTGAAGAGAATCCCCTGTGTCTAATACAAAGTCCTATAAAAGGAAATACTTGCAACCGCAGCAGTAAATGGACCCTTATTTATTAAAATTCATTTATTCCTTAGCAAGGGACTTCCTGTTCAACTGAATATAATTTGCTGTAATATTAATGAAAAAAATTGTCACTGTAGAAACATAATATTGAAAAGAACTAATTCAGACACTTCCAACAGGACCCCAGAGAGTAGGAAACTGTGTAATAAAACTGACTATACACTGGTTGGATAATAAAACCAGGAGCACCACTCATTTGCAGATCGTATCCTCAATTTTTTTAACTTTTAATTCTTCAGTTTATAAATTTTAATTTAACCCTTCTACTACTTTTTCCTGATGTGTGTGTTGATTTCTGTATGCATGTGCTTTTTTTTCTTGGGCTTTATTTTGTTTTGGGTTGTTTTTTTTTTTTTTTTTTTTTTTTAATGTAGATCATTTTCTTCCACGAATGAGGTATTATTTTCAGAAATAAGACATAAAAAACTGAAAAAAGAGTTCTACCAAATCATTGGAGCTAAACTCACACATGGGAATGTCTGTATGATAGTAACATGGCATTTCCTTTACTGCCATTCACACAGGTTAGTGAACAGATAAAAAGCATATTGCCTATATTCTTAAGTATTGAACTTGCAGCACCATGGTTTTTGCCCTGTCATCCATATGGCCTGAAAATTGATTTCACAAATGGCCTAGCAATAGGCAGCTCTGCCTTGCTGGTAGCTTCTCTCCAGATTACTGCATGGAAGGAGTCCTATTAGCCTTTTCAGCTCATTAGTTACGTAAAGAAACAAAAGTTATGTTTCTATTTACCTTGACACATCCCTTGAATTCATTTTCAGATGACCAGTCTTCAGCTGCACTTCTTTCCATGGACAACTTGATTCAACTCAGAGCCCAAACACATTCCCTAGTAGTGCATATGGCAAATGTCTCTCAGTGATATGAGGTCAGCTGAGTTAAGCCAAAAGATACCTTTGGATATTATCTCCAGGTGGTTATTCGCAATAACCTGCTTTTTTATGCATTTAGTTATTTTGTTCATCATTACTTTTAGAACATTAAGTGAGAAAGTACTGTAGTGTAGAGACTTCATCTTGTTTGCTTTCAAATGATGCAAACAGCTGTTCTTTCTCCCTGCTTTATGTCCCTATGTAATGCATCCTTTATTTCAGTATGTAAAAAAGTGTAATTTGCATTTCTGTGTATTACCTTCCCTATGTCATAGCCCCTTTTCCAATTTCTGTAATAATTTTCAAGCTGTTTATTTACCTAGTTTAGTTCTGGCACCCTTTCCCAGAAATAATTTTTTTCCCTTTACTTGAGAAACAAATTCCTTACAATTTTTGTATCTTTAACTTAATTAAAAAACAACTTATTTTACATTCCGGTCCTTTGTCCAGTGTGTAGCTTCCCAAGGTTTCATGTGTAATCAAGTCACTGAGCTTTTACCTTTTTTCTCAGGTCCAGTATCCAGGAACTGTGTTGGAAAGGAGAGTCACTTTTCTATCATGTTCAGGAATAATTCCATTAACCATTTAGCATTTATTATTCAATCCATGCCATAGTCTTCAACTGTAATATGATTTTAGGAGGCATTTGCTTGTTTGCTAATATTTCAAAGATATCTTCCCAAATCCAAATCTGAGACTTTGTGCAATCCTTTCAGACTCACAGACTTCCTGAACTGATCAAACTGAAAGAAATCACCTCCAAGGAGTTGATTCACTTTAAATATCATGTCTAAAATTTTCATAACCTAGCTATTAGCAGAACATAGTATTCACAGTTAAATTTCGCTCTATATTCTCAGTAGCTCTTAAAATATCAACCTGAACTATGATGTGAGCAGAGTAACAAAGGTTCCAGTGAGGGGGCTGCAGGCAGACACTGCTCCATCAGCCCTATCTGGGAAGTGCTTGGCTAAGAGGACTACAGAAGGGAAGGGTATTCTGAATACAGACAATTATGTTAAAATTCTGTTTAATTTGTAGGTGAAAGCCAGAAGAAAATCAGGCAAGTGCCTTCCTAATGTAGAGGAAAGTTTCAAAATTTTATAATTAATTGTGCCTTAAAAACATATGAAAAAAGAAATTACAAAATTGCTGTCATATATTAAACTAGCTCGGCCTTTGTTTTAATACAAAATTAACAGTTTAATTACAGAAAAAAAGTGAAGAATTTCACTTGTAATTTTACAAACATCAAAGTTTACATTGATATTTCCACAATACACACTTCAAGCAGAAAAATGAACAAAAGATAAAAAACTGTAGAAATTGATCAAGAACAGCTCTGCCAACAAAAGAAGTGGTTCTTAAGTGAACACAAAGTGCAAGAAAATGCACTTAGCTTTAAAACTCTCGATTCAGGACTTCAAAAGCATTTTCCTTTCTCCTTAAATATAGAGGACAGGAACTTCTTATTGTAGATTGTGGCTTAATGCTCTTTAGGATGATGTTGAAACCTTGCTAGAAAAAAAGAAACACCTGCCATGCTTTTAATGCACATTCTGGAAGCTTAGAAATTTCTCTGCAGCTGCTTTCATTCTCATAGCAGGGTGATTGAAAAAATGAGCATCCATGCCCCAGGTTCTTAGCAGCTCTCTGTGGATCTCTGCGGTAGAGTTCTCTGCAGCGCTATTATCCATGTACTGTTAACTCAGATTTTGCACTTAGCAAGTGGAGAATTTTGATCAATAGGAGGGATTCTACTCAAGGGACTCTGGATAGGCATTAAAATTACTGAAGCAACTAAATGAAGTCTCAAGGAGTCTTGACAAATTACCAGCTGCTGCTCTTGTCACATTCTTAGCAGTAAACTGGCTGTGAGCAGAGAACTGTATCAGAAAGGGATAAAACATGAAACAGTTAAAGCACTGCAAGGTAGCACCTTTCTAATTTTGTAAGATATATCAATTTTCCATTAAAAGATTCATAGGCTGAGCCCAGAACATTATGAAGAACCGTAAATGTCTCATTGAATATTATGTAAGTTGATTATTTTTAGCATTTAGAACTATCACAGGGGATTTTTATCCCAGGTCTATATAGAGAAAAAAAAAAAATCTTATATTTAAATGAATGTAAATTATTCACAGTTATGACAAAGAACAAATAAGGTGAAAATTGAATTCAGGTAAAGTCAGAGGATCACAAATGTTAAAGAGCCACCTTGCTTGTCATTACATAAGTTTGTTAACTTTTAACCAAAAATTATTGAGCAAAACCTGATTGAACTATTTATAGCCCTTTCACTTCATCTTCTAGCAAATGAATTAGGACCAACAGTTTCATAATTCAAACAGAGGAAGAAAATTGAATGGAAAGAACAAATAAAATAGCATTTGTTCTTTCCCAAGAAATTATTTTTAGATATAACGATTCAGCTTTAAAAAATGTGCAAATAATATGTTTGCTATCAACGTTTTCTTTGCATCCATTGTGCTGGGCACTGCTGAGGCACATGCAGCTCCCATGTGAGGATGCAGCATGGTACAACGAATGATGTCTATGTAAGCAGGTTTCTTTCTTTGTGGAAGAAAGCCAATTTATTATTTAAAATCCAGAAGTCAAGATGAAAGCTTATGTTTTCTGTGTAGAAAAGTTGACACTGTGAGTTTGTCCCAGGAAACAGTGCTAGTCATGAGACACAAATACTGCATATAGTAGTATTAGAGAAATTGATAGTCAATGTGACACATGAAAACAATAGAAATATTTTCTCTGATGTATGCCAAAGCTCTCATCAGGTCCTTTTTAAATCATAAACACTGTTCCTAGAATAGGACAGGAGTTGATATGCTCATTTTTAAGAGGATATAAATACATTTCTTAGTAAATATACAATTCAGAAAAATTATATCTAAATCATTGTAAGCTATACTCTTATTTTCTGCTGCAGGAAAAAATTAATTCTCCTTGTTTATAAATAGAAGCTTGAAAAACTGCATTTAATGACATTTCCACTGACTGATTTTATCACTATGGAATATCTTCATAGTTTATTTATAGACAGGCAAAGGGTCATGGGAACCATTTACCACATTAATGGTGATATATATGAAACTTGGATTTGGTGGACAGGATCTGAGGCCAAATTATGCCCTGAGAAACAGAGGGGGTGTGAATGGGAGCTGTGTGAAACAAACTAGCAGAAAAATGAGGCTGTAACCTGGACTGTGCAGTACCCAGGACTGAGTCATATAATGTTTCCTCTTTCAAACTGGAAACCTCGAAGCAAATGAAACTCATAGATTTTTTACAATACACAAACCACTATATTGGCCAGTCATTTTCTAGTCTGGTCACAAGGTTTCTGGTATTTTCTGTCTCCACTAAATCATTTCAGGGAGCCTACCTACTAACACCCTAACGGTGTTTCTTAATGTTGAGTTGTTATTCTTCCCTTCCTCATCTCATTTACAGATTTCTCACATTTTTAGCTGTCATCCCCTTGTTTTACAAGTCTATGTGATTTTACTTAAGTTGCTTGAAAAGCTGGGCCTTGATTTGCAGTACAGGCAGCTAAAGAAGTTCATTGCTAATAGCTTCCTGAGTAATTGCTGTCAGTAGATGTTTTACAAGGCTTTATTTTCACCTCTTTTCCTGTTCAAGAGAACATGGGTAATTAAATTTGACACTTCTGTCATGACACTGCATATCTAATGGATCATGCAGGAAAAGCCAGAGGGAGTCTGCAGACCTGTGTCATTCCTACACAGAATTCAGAAACACATCCAGGTTCCACACTGTTTTGATATGATTCTGTGAGCATTGTGCATGTTGCAGATAAAGCCATCTCATTTTCATTGCCTCCAGTGTCCTTTTTAAAAACACCACAAATTTTCCTCCTCTTCATCAAATTCTTTTGGAAACTGGTATATTTCACCATTTTTTATTGGGTAAGTCTCCCATTACAGTAAAAACAACATTGCTGGGACTTCTGTCATGCACACTGCAATATCATTGTCCTTGGTACTCTGTGGATTAGAAGCTGATTTTGCCCAATCCTTTCACTAACATTTAGGAAAACATACAGTATTGTTTTCATTATCTGACTTCTATGGTTTTTTTAGGGAATTTTATCAGACAGTAATTTTTCTGACCCTTGAACTATTTGATATGGTTTCCCATATTAATATTTTTTAATGACAAGCAAAAGTAACATTGAAAAATATTTTCAATATATTCACATGTTTACATAGTATCAGTTTTATATAAACAGTTTCTAACATTAAGGATCCTTAAATATTTGTTCATAGAATTTCTTTTTCTAGGTACTTGCAAGTATAAGTCAATATTTATTTACCTGCACTGAAGCTTCTGTCTGTGCAGTACAGATCTCAATGAAGCTTCTGTCTGTGCAATACAGATCTCAGTTTATTTTAATGTCCACAAGCTGTATTATCTCCTGTCTTAAACACAGACACTATAAACATCAGATTCAACAAAGTCATTTGGTATAAATCCCTTTCTAATAATGAAACACACTTTACTATGAGAGGAGACCTTCATAGGCTTTTGATTTTAGAATAAAACCTCTGCCAACCAATATAAACAATTGTTTCTAACATTTATTTTCTGATATTTTTCCAAATTTCTAGAAAAATAAGTACATTTATTTTTACTTCCTTTTCTGCTTTTCTTCACACATGACAGATAGCTAATGTCTGATTAATGGCAATTTATGTTAATTAATTCTGGACACCTGCAACCTGTAATTGATTTGGCCCTGATATAAATTCCCTGACTCCAATCCATCTATTACACTGCCTTCAATGGTATTCAACTTTTCCTTTAGATTTGGTGTCTTGCCTTAGTAGGGAATTAATTGATGATGTTGCTATTTAAATCGTTTTCATTTGTAGTTCCTTCCTTCCATTGGTTCAAAAGTCTGAGTATAACCACAAGATAAAATTATGCTACAATTTCCACAACCACCATCCTTGTTAAGTGGGAATTGAATATCTGGAGACTTAAATGGGTATGTTTATTTAAGGATTCAGACTATTTCTAGGCACTGAGCCAACTTCATCACCGAAGAATCTTAGCCTGCTGGGCATTAAAGAAAAATAAATCTCAGCTTATAATATATTTGATTTTCATCGGTGTTTTTTAAAAGGAGAATATTTTGATAGTACTGATACCCCCTTTCAATTATCTTCAATTTTTTTTCTTATGTCCTGCCAGTTTTAGGCTCAATATGTTTAATTTCCTCAATTTTCTAATTGGAACAGGATAGAAGTATTTCTAAGATGTTGAGCTGTGCAGTTCTGATCTTTAGTGTAGAAAACCAGTGATGTGATCCCCATTTGGAGTAATGAGGATAAGGTTTTTCTAAGATCCCTGACCTCAACAATTACTGAGGATAACTCTGTCAACCACTTCAAGAGAATGAAAAAAAATTTAGAACTAATTAGAAGTGCCACAAAACTGTTTTCTAAGGAGATGAATTTTTAACTACAGAGAAAAGCCCTACAGGAATATAGGTGGAAAAATAATAATTTACATTAAAAACTTTAGGAGATAAATGACCCTCATCCCCCTGTACTACAGCATTAAATACCCACAATAAATGTATATTAATCAATAAGAATATCATTAATCACTAATAATATTTTCTCTATGCTCTTGGGCAGGGTTTTTTCTTACGGGGAGCATATTAAATAGATATAGTAATTATAAAATGTACTTTACGTATTTATAAATGTTAAAAATTTATGTTAAATCTAAGTATTAAAATGTGAAAATTATATTATTTATGATATATATGCATATGTTATGCTATGCATCTGATCATGGGCTTTTTTTTCTTGCTACTATATTAGAGGAGATGCATGTACTGTTTTTAGTAAATACCACCGAGTTCTACCTATTTTTTTTTGTGTGTGTTTGTAATTGAATGAGCAGAGACTGAGACAGAATAACTACCTGTTTCAGGCAATTCCATGCTCCTTTGCTTTACTTTATGGTTTATTTTACACTGATCGTAACAGCTCTTAAACTGAAACCAAAAAAAACTTAATAAAACATGTATACACTATATTAGATATTGATGAAATGCTCTATGCCAGAAAGAAATAAGCTTTGCATGGCAAGAGTTGCTGAGATTGCTTGACAATCTCATAAGGGAGGGGAGCAGATATGTACCTTTCTACTACTTCCAGCGATTCTTCCACAGAAATTAAGCCTAAATTTGAGAATAGAATTACAGAAAATTAAGGATATCAAATCACTATTTCCATGTCTAAGTATTTTCAGGTTGGGCGCTTTTGTTTGCTTTTTCATCTAATCCTGGAACAGTCTTCAAAGATTGCTTCTAGTTAAATAGATATAATATTCCAAAGTTCAGTGCAGTGGAGATAAAATCTTCTGGATAATCATCTGAAAGCCTTAATTTCTTTGAGTTTTCTGTAAAACTTTCCTAAACTGTCAGTGTTTACCATTGTTTCTCTGAATGCACAGAGATGAGCTTTGGGGACTGGAACATGACATTGACAAGGACTGCCATCACCCTAAATCACTTAACTCTTTGAATTCCTCATCTTGACTAGTGGGGTGGGAGTTTCTCATTTATTCTGCAGAGGCCTGCAGGGTTAATTTGACACATTATCAGATCACTAGTAGGTTAGAAGGGACCCAGAATGATCACTAGCCCCAGTCCTGATCAAAGTTGAATAAACAGTGAATCAGATCTGGCTGTCATAGTACTTTGATGTACTTATGATAATTTTTAAATAAGTAACAAAATTAATAGCAACCATTTTGGGGAAAAAAAAAAATAAAAATCTGTGGCTTCAAATTGTGACCATTAAATAAACTAAGTTTGGATGGAAGCATCATCACAAGAGAACTTATCCTTGAGTTTATATTTTCAGAATTTGGCTAGTTTCTACACATAGGGCAAGCAAGAACTTACAGCTACCTAGCAGAGAACAGATTAGTTTTAGTTAACATTGGACAAAATATGCTGAAAAAGACCGTGGCATTATGGTACTTTGGGCTGAGCTAAAACTATTCAAACTTCATATTTTTTCATTAATTCAATTTAAGGAAAAAACTTTCAGAACTATTTCTTTTCAGCTAAAAGGTGCTTGCTTACAAGTGATTCAAGTATTTCTAGTGCAACCTTATACAAGAATACATGGAAGAAAATACCTATTTTCCTGAACTATAAGTTCTCCTTACAATTTTTTCAACTGTTGTAGTAAAAAAACCAAAATCATTTGAGAATACTTAAAAACTATCTGTCTTGAAATTATGTGGGATACTAAGAAAAAGGAGAATCATGTTCTGAGAACTCATTGATTGTGTCATTTGCCTTAATTTATGAGTTAATATGCTGGTATTGTTCCTGACTGATTTTATCTTTGTTCAAAGCTACAATACGAACAGTAAATGCACTAAATAAATTTACAACTTGGTAACTTATTAGACAAAATTCTGATCATTCATTCATCTTCTAAAAAGGACAAAATATCTTTCTGTAGCTTGAGGACCCTGTTATGAATTAATATATGTCTTCTTAAAAATTATTTTATTAAGAAACAAAATTGGTCACTCTAAGTAGCAGCATTCCTGAGGGAACAATCCTTACATTTTCTGTTTTGTATATTGATGTCAAACCACTGGCCTTGCCTTGCAAGTGAAATTTTTGTAATGAATACAAGCTGGGTTTTTTTTTCCAGACTATTTTTTCCTGTATTTCCTACAGTGGAAATAGCACAACCAAAACTTCTTATTTGTCCTCTGACCAGCTTCTAGAAAGGCCACCCCACATTTCAGAGTGACACACTTGTGCTCCTTTAGCACATTTCTCAGGGTAAATGAGCAAGTTATGTCTCAAATTGCAAGTAATGCAATGGGTAAATTGCAAGTTATGCAATTTTTGTTCAGGTAGATTCTTTGCACGGTTCATTATCTCCCCTGGTGCCTTTGACTGACAGTGGACTTTCCTTATGTGGTGAGCCTGTGGGCAGCTCTTACTTTTACAAACCCAGAAAACTGCACTCATCTTCATGCATTTGATGCTTCACTTCAATTTATGCTGATAAAAACCAAATAAGTTTGTGAACCTTGAGTCTTCTTCTCTTATAGTGTGCAGATATCTTAATAATCTCTGCAAAAATATGTTTTCATGTGTCAAGAAAATTGTTTTCCTCCTGTGTGGCACAGCTCTGTGACAGAGGAAATTTACTGCTCAGTGTCATCTGAGCCCATCATGGCCTGTCATGTATGATCAAGGGAAAATTTAAGCTTTGTGAATAAGTATTGTCAGAAATGGCATGAATGGCAAATACACATTAAGGCAACAGAGTCTTCAATAGCCATCAGTGCTTGCAGAGAAGTGACAGTATGCAGTGACTGCTGTAAAGAGCCACTGGTCTCAATTACCTTTAAAGCAAAATATGTCACAGAATCATAGAATTCCCAGTTGGAAGGGACATCAAGGATCATTTGGCTTAATCTTTCTTGGCAAAAGCACGATCAAGACAAGACAGCCCAGGAACTTGTTCATCCAGTTCTTAAATGTGTCCTATATTAGGAGAAGCCACTAATTCCATGTAGAGGTTATTCCAACGGCTGATTGTTCTTATTGTGAAATATTTTCCTCTTCTGATCAATTGGAATCTCCCCAGGAGTAACTTGCACCTATTACCTCTTGTCTCTTTGATGTATCTCCTTGTAAAAAGGAAGTTTCCCCTCTTCTTTAAACGGTGGAGAATGCTGATGTAGTGTCTGCTGAGCCTTCTTTTCTCAAGGCTGAATAAGTCCACTTCTCTAAGCTGTTCTTCACAGGTCAGGCTTCCCAGCACTTTGACCACCTTTGTGGCCCTTTCATGGACTCTCTCCAGCCTGTCCACATTATTTTGGTAGAGCAGGGACCAAAACTGAATGCAGTACACCAGATGTGGCCTGAAAAGCACTGACTAGAGTAGGATTATGGCTTCCTTAACTCTGCTATTAGTGCCCTTCTTGATGCAGCCCAGCATCCTGTTGGCTTTCCTTGCTGCAGCAGCACTCTGCTCACATTGAGCTTGTCCACTAGGACCCCCAAGCCCCCTTCCACAGAGTTGCTCCCCAGCCTATAGATCCCAACCTAAACTGCATTCCTGGATTATGAGTTCCTAGTTACAGGCCCTTACACTTGTCCTGGTTGAACTTCATAAGTTTCTTGTTATTCTGCTCTTCCAGCCTATCCAGCTCTTCCTGCAGAGGGTTCTCCTTTCTGAAGTATCTACTTTCTCACTCAGTTTGGTATCATTGGAAAACAAGTTTGGTCACAGTTATAGATGAAATATGATCCAAACTGATGATTTGATGCTAAATGGAAACTATACCATGAATTCTGGAAACATCCTATCGTGCTAATACTGATCATGCTGTAGTTGTCTACAGAACTCGTCTCTCAAAAGAGATAATGCCACAGTGATGTACTGACTTTATCCTATCTGCTCTACAATAAAGTTGAAATAGTATAGCAAGACAAGGGTTAATTTTATTGTATTTACATCGTCAGTTTATCTAAAGTTCTGTGTACAAATGGGGCTTCACTTAATGTTTATTACCTCAAAAGAATATAATGCTTAGTGTCTTCTTCTTAGTGTTGCTAGCATTTTCCTTGTCTTCTAAAGATATTTCCAAGTCAACAACTAAGAACACTGTCCTCTACACATTTTAACTTTCTCTTCCTTCTTTTCACTTTCTTCCTTTTCTCCTTTATCAGTGATGATTTGTGCCCGCAATAGCAGTGATATATATATATATATATATCTATCTATATTCTTAGAAAATATATATATATCACATGATGGATACTACCAGACAATGGATATAATCAAACTACATAGAATAAATGCAGATACCTGGAAAAGAGAACACGTACATCCTGAAAACTACAAATTTTGTTCCTTGTTGAGCAAAACCAGAAATACTATCTACTGGTTTTTTTCAATGGCATCCTTCTTATCAGATAAATGTAGAATTTTTAAAGGGTGTTTGAGTGGTTGGAGTTTTTTGTTGATTTTTTTTAACATCAGTAACTTGCAATAGTATTTATTAACTTCTTGTTGGCTTGGATTGTCAACAAGGTTAGGGTCTTTTTAAAATCTGTTTTACTCATAAACCACTAAAGTCCCTTTGAAAGACAGAGGAAACATTCAGTTAAATAGATTCCTAGTAGTGTGTCTCCTGCCAATACACTTTTGTATTTCAGTTAGAAGATAAACAGTTTATTCCACTGAGATAAGAATAAAATAAATGTTATGAATACATGAATGTACCTTGCCCTTCCTGTAATTGTTGTATATGTTCTTTCTACCTGAATATAAAACAAAAAAATCTATAACAGGAGTAGGCACAGCTTTATTATCCTTCTATCAATCAAAAAAACAGCAAATGATAACCCATGCAGTATCAGACATTAATATCCATGTCCAGGCTTGGTGTAAATAAAGCTCCAATGTCTTCAGCTACCTCACTCCATTTAGCCTTCTGCTTTGTTGGGAGTGTTGTACTGAAATGGCTCTGTTTGCTGTCAAATGTGATTTTCCTTTTGGGTTTGTTTTTTTTTTCCCTAGACCATCAATTATTACATAGACCAAATTATCATGTTCAGCAAATTTTGGCATACTATAGATTTATGAAAGAAGGCAAAACATGCTGACATCAAATAGAGTTGCTATGTTGAGTGTTGAATTGTGATTTACTGAAGATAAAAGATAAATAGAACAAAGAACATTTCTCAGCTCAGTCCAAATCTGCTTTTTGGTAATTCAAAACATTGAACAAGTCTTGCTGTACTCTACTTTGTAATATTTCAAAGGAGTTTTTTACTATACAGATAGACAACTATCGAATCCAAGGAATTATAACTTCTGCTACCTCAGGACAAGTTGTACAATAGCTCAATACATTCTGTATCCTAAATCCCATGGCAATAGACAAGAGTGACCATTGACCTTCATGGGAATGTGGAAGAGGCAACTTGTCTTTTCCATGTTTTGCGTTACTTCCAGGCCATCATCCATTCTTGTTCCTTGTGAAGAAGAAGCTGCATAGTTGGAATGATGTCCTCTTACTGCTAAATGTTCTTAATTTTCCTCTGTTGAGAAGTGCATTGCTGGATGCCAAGCATGTACTCTTCTGTCAGTGCTAATGAGACACAAAAGAACACAGTAACAGTTTTTTTCTCAATGTTGTAGAGGTTGGAACTGTAGTAGGCTGCTGGATGATCTAGTCTGGACTGCTTCACACCTCAGAGCCTCATTCTCTAACAAGTAGCATGTTTGAGTATAACAAGTCTTCTTTTAAAAGGGAACCTAGATTTAATACAAACACATAAAATGATAGGTATCTGGCTCTTCCTGTGCTAGTTTTGGAAATTTATTTCTCCCAACTTTTTTTGTTTGTTTTTCTGTACCTTCCTTGCATTTGTACTTTTAGTCCATTTCCCTTCCAGACTATGACCTCCACCTTGCTACAATATCCTTTCATGCTGTCCATTTAAAAATATTTAATGGTCAAGCTTTATTTTTCATGAGCAATCATGCCCTCTTTAAAAAAAACAAGAACAGAAACCAAACCAAAGAAACAAAAATTATAAAATAAATTAAAAAAACCCAACAGAACACCAACAAATAACCCCCAAACTGAACAAAACCTTGTAAAAACCACAGAGCTTATTTTCAAGCTGAGTATCATGTTTATAAGTTGCTGTGTTTGTCTAAACCGTTGTCAGCTAAGGTTGGAAAAGGATACCAGTAAAATGCATTATCCATGCTCAGCCTCTACACTGAGTGATGGATCTCCACTATCAATCAGAGGTAGCAGGAAAATCTCTCCACTCAGACTCTAAAACACAACAGATGCTGCTCTGACAGTTTTCATTATGCTAAAGTAGTGTAGCGACAAGATTGTTTCTGGATTTTTGAATCTGATGTTATCAGTTTTCTCCGGAATAGTACCCATTTCAAATTTCTCTTTTGACATTGAAATGCAACACTTCTTAGCAGCCGACATCTCTGCTGTTCTTACATTTAACAGCAAAGCAAACTAAGAAAAACAATCTAAATTAAAATTTTTGGAGATTTAAGGACATTAGGAGCTATCCTGCAAGTTGATAGGAAATAATTATTTACAAAATATTCAGTAGCAAGGACTTGAATGAAATGCAAGCAGGTCCTTAGACTTTTATCTAGTGTCCTCAGCTGTGCAGTGTTAATGATTGCTTTTAATAACAATTAATGTTAACTACTACTCAGCTTTATTTTTGATTGATTTGTTTACAAAATGCATGCATTAATCATATTAATGTCATATTTTATCATTTTCAAAATTACCTGATGACAGTTGAGGAACTCTAGATAAAACAACTTGTTTCTGTCTTTTTCAAAGGCATTATGAGAGGTGATACTATGAAAAATTGAAAGTATTACTAGTGCATCCCTCTGAAGAGAGTTTATAGAAGATTTTAACATGAGAGATTTTCTCAGACCTATTTCATTTCAGTATCTTTGACTAGGATTGAAGTTATAACCCGGTAAACCCTTTACATAAATGTTCCTAATAGGAAGTTTTAGGCAGTAAGCAAATAAGTGTGTTACAAAAAGTTAAATCTTGGCTCTAGGTATATTAACAGTAATTAAACTACTAATTTCCATGACTATGGAGGGCTAATCTTGAGTTCTGTATAGCAAAATGTATCCTAATTATAACAATATATGCTAAAAATCTGTTACATTTATACATTAGAATAATATTATAATTATACGTTATAATAATAAAGATATAAAAAATATATAAATTTATATGTATATAAAGGTATTATAATTATTAATTCTAATAATATTGAGATTATTCTAAGGCTATTTCTAACTGCTACTCCTACATAATTTTTTTTACATAATTGATACTGTTTGATTGATTGCCCTCTGACACAGTGCAGATTAGGAGATACTGGTGTGGTACCCTACAAAGCTGCAATACTGTAGTAATGTAGAAAGAAGAGCAAGATCAGGCAGGGCTCTCCAATTTTTATGTATTTTGATCCTCTGCATGCAAAGCCAAAAATGTACACTTATTTTCAAGAGCATGTGCTCGTGTAGTAATGGCATTTATTTTCAGAATTTAGTGACTGACACAGAACCCACCAACAGTGCATGACAATATGAGATGCTCATTCTGCCCCACAGTGCAGCAACTTGGTGTCACGGGGGCAGGCTGAGATCAGGCTGCCTTCATGAGCGCTGTGGGCATCAGATTGGCACTGACACTAGATAAAGAATTAGTCTAAGAAACAGCCAGAGATTCAGAGCATCCTCGAAACATTTGGTTCTTTAGTACCTGATTCAGCCAGCGCCAGAGGAAAACCAACACCAAGAGAGACAGAAGTGGACTGTACTACCTAGCTCTGGTACCTCCGGTTGCAATTGTTCCTTTTTGTTTTCATTGAACTCACCTGGCTTCAAACACCAAAGTCTATAATTGAGTTCCATTTGAATATGATTATATTAATCCTTTTACATGTTTGCCCCTTTATACCTCTGTGAGAAGCTGACTTAGTTTTGATAAAGCAAAAATGGAGCTGCTAGACACAGAGCATTGACTATAAAGGGGCCAGAGCTCCTCTTCCCATAACCTGCCTTACTTTTAACTAGGAGGTACTTCAGCAAAGACACTGTTCAGTTTTCTCCTTTGTAGTCTGGAAGGGAGAAAGCAGTCAAATGTTGCACGAGCTTTGTCAATTACCACGGGTGTGGACGAGCTGGAGTGGAGCGGCAGTTTCAGACGGCAAGACAGCACTGAAGCATGCTGCTTTTAAGTCCTCTCAATTCTTTGCTTTGGATCAAAGACAAATTCTGCTGCAGTCATCTGAGCCTTGGGAGTAGCTGATATCCTTACTAAATGAAGTACATATGCCTTTCCAAAGGTCTAACTCCATGCGCCTGTCATTCTTCGGATTTTATTCATCAGGCAATCTCTGTATTCCTGGAGCATGATAAACAGCAGCAAAACCCATCCATGACCTTGATAATAGAAGTGGGGAAGCAGAGAATCCTTCAAAAATACTGGATTTAGACATCAGTCTGTTTTAGCAATTTAATAGTACAAAGACTGAAAAAAATGAAATATGTTTCTTTTTAAAGTTCTTGCCAAAAAATTAGGGAACAAAATTCGACTCTCAAGCAAAAAGTGCTTTTTGCCACTGTTTTAATTTTCCTTTGTTTTACTCATGTATATGTCTTGGATGAAAATGGATTCATTCCCTCAGTGACTTATATAGAGCCATTCTTAATATTTTATGTTGAAGGAGGAATCAAATTCATAAATATTAAATCTAAACCTTGTAGGTGGAATACACAGGAATATAATGAGTTTCTGTGAGAAATCACAGATTTAATGCAATAATGCAGTATTTTAATGTCAGCTATACTCATTTGCTATTGCATGAGAATAAATTATCAGTCATTAGTGTATGCATTCAAATGAAGGTAATTACTACTTTCTTCACTGATTTTTGCTACATCGCTTAACAGAAATGCGAATCTTAGAGATTAAGAAATGAAACAGTGTACTGCAGACAGTGGGGTCAGAATGAAGAATGTGTAAGAAACTATTTTATATTATTTCATAGAATGCATTTGATTATATCTGAAAGCCTAAGCTATAACCACAGTTAAATAAAACAAGGGGAGCAATTTGGTAAGCAAATGCAAAAAGGTCTCAGAAAAAATCTTTGTCGAGAAATTAAAAAAAAAAAACAACCAAACAAACAAAAACAATGCAGTCATAAAAGAACTAATCTCAGTAGAAGGGTCTAAAAAGGTTATATATATAAATAAATAAATAAATATATATATATATATATATATATATATATATATATATATATACCTAAAAATAGATGCTAGCCAGCACTTCTTTCAGGCTGAGAGTTTCAGGAGACCTGAAACACTCATGTCATGTGTTAGAGGGTGACAAACAGGACAAAAGCACAAATTTATCTATGTAACAAACACATGACAGTCTTCTCTCTGTCTTCTGGACCTTTCAAACACTATGGACTTGACTTACAGTAGACCTGAAGTTGATACTGACATTATAAATTCTCACTGATATGAGTGTAAGAAACTCTAAGAATTTCAGTTAGGGAACAGAAAGCCTAGACTATTTGAGCTGGAGAAATCTCATTAGGCTCTTATGAGTGTGGAAAGCAAACTATTGTGCCCCAGAAGTTGGGCATATATTTGCAGCTATTAAATTGGAACCACCTCTTTTGGCACTTTAGTTCTCACCTTCCTTCCTTGAGATGCTGGATGATCTACTCACTTTCCTCACATGGAAACAACAGTATTCTGACCAAGTTTAGAGAACAAGCGGATGTGTTCAATAGCTTTGACCTTAGAGTTGCTGGGCAAAGATTACTTGACTGAATTAAATAAGTAGTAGGTACTCAAGAATTCACTAAACATTTAGCTCAACACTGACCATTTTACACTTCAGCTGCCCAGATGGCTGACTACTGCAGTTGGGATGTTGATTTTCCCAGCATGAAGTGTCTTCCCAACAATGAATGTGCCCTAAACTAGCATTAAAGGAAGGGTTAAGATTTAATGATCACCTGGATAAAGCCCTTGTCTGAGATTTGTTATCAAAACCACAATTATTTGATTTATCTTTTCCTCAAGAGGTAGTTTTATAAGATATATACACTCATGCACACAAATATGCCTAGATAAACAAATACAAATTAATTTACAAGCAATGTAATTTTTCAGATTTCTACAGATTTAACATTGTGATTTCTAATTGTACTTAGAAAAGTGGAGTCAAAATGATGTGTGGTTCAAGATGTTCAGCTGTGTTCAGAGTGCAATCTGTTATAGCTAATTTCCGTGATGAAAAATAAGTTTCCATGTCCATTGTCATCTGTGATATTCCAGATATTCTCATTGTAGAGTTTATCATAACAGACTATCACAGAAAATATTGGTTTCAAAAGATTTGGTGAATGATTAGATATTTAATTGTACAATAATATCCAAATTTCAAAAACATACTAATTTATTAACTTTTAATAGAACTTCAGGGATAAAGCTCTATTGTAGATTGAAGTATTGCTCTGGACAGCCTTTTGTGTCATCTTCCCTTCTCTACCTTCTTAAAGCAAAGTCTTCAGCATTGTCCTATATGTGCCAAGCCCCCCTCCTTCAAATCTCACTGGAATGACAATGAACTATTATTTACAAAGTGCATTGAACATCTTGTGATATTATCCATTGTTCAGCAATGATTTAGACATGCTAGAAGTAATTTTTTCTTTGTTAATTGGATTGAGCAGTATTTGGGCAGTAAGATTATACAGTTATTACTGGTAGTGCCAAATTTTCTGTATTATCCAGGTTTTTCTGTAAGGAGTGCTAATTGTTCAAAAAGACCACAAAAAGACCCCAAAAACTTACCTTAAATACATGTTGTCTGTATCTAATTCTAGCCCAATTACAGACGGTATTTTTTAAAGTTACAGCAAATAAAGTAAGTCGAAACTACTTTATTTCCCCACTTTTTGATAATATTCTGTATACACACCTCAAATCTAGCTTCCAAATTTTACAGGCTGAGGTGCTGATCTATTCCTCTGGAACTCAAGGCTATGCACTTTTTCACCTTTTGTTGATTTGTCATTGGAAAAAGGCTCCATAAACTCACTGAAATACATCGAAAGAGTGTACATCCCCCAAGTCTCAGTTCAAGAAATTAAGTTATTCCTAGGGATTTTTTGCACAACATGTGCTGTTTCCAGCACCATTGTATAATTATAGTTTTAATGCTTTAATAGGTTTAATATCTTTGCTATCAGCAAAAGCAAATAGCAAACTTTGCTATTGGCTATAGCAAAGTTGCAGACTTCTGTACTAGATAAACACACTGTGAAATGAAAAAGATCTTCATTGTTTTATGTAATTTTTACTTTTTTGAGTGTGATGAGGTACAGAAAGTTCGAGACAGGGTTTTAGAACAGCATAAATTTATAAATTTTTCTTTTTTTCTTTTTTTTTTTTTTTTTTTTTTTTTTTTTTACTGGAGAGAATTCCCACCTATATGAGTACAACACTCATAAAAAGATCTCTGGATGTGAGGCAGGTAATAACACAGTGATTTCTCTTTATCATTTTTATTATCAGAAGTCAGAGCAAGTGTCAAGACATGCCAGGACTGAGGCAGTCATCCAAGTTGCATGAATGAGTACCGAGTTTGAACATCTTGTCAAACTTCTCACAGACAGACCCAATTTTTTTTCCTTGTTCATATTTACAGATACATGTAGTTTAGTATAAATGCCAGTCTGCCCATCCATCTGCCTAGCCATATGTGAGCAGTCTTTGACATGCTCCAAAATTCCTCATTTTAGCCACTCACTCCTTCCTGAGCATCAAACTGTCCATTTCTTTCCCTTCTTGAATGCTCTTCCAGCTATTCCTTATTTTTAGGAAACCAATAGTCATGGATTCAGAAGAGGAGTTGCATCCCTCTAATGGCAGCCAAAGATGAAATGTTTCAAAAGAGAAAGAAGGAGGAGAAGGATGTAGTCAGAAGAAAAACACCAATTTAATTGAGGCTTAAATACATGTCTAGATGTAGAAATTACAGAAAGAGAGGAAGAGAAACTGCACATTTCCTAAGGAAATGTTTTGTAAATATCTAATCTATAAGCAATAGGTACCTATTCCAGATGTTTCTGCACCCTTTGTTTCCACAGCACAGTGTAATTTGGCTTCAAACTTTTGAATGCATGGACTTTTGTCTGGGTTTAGTTCAAGTATGTCTAACATAATGGCACCTCACTCACTTTGTTGGCTAGGTTCCTTAATGTGCTCTAAGATTTAGTTCATTGTTCATTACTGCTCAATATTTATTTGATTTCAGTGTGTGACTTATTTGTCACCATTATCTATGCAGTTACAAATACGCTGTTCTGTGCCCACAGATTTCTCTTTTATTGAGTTAACTTTAGAAACAATTTATTTAGTTTACTCAGATGGGTCTGGCAAAATCATGTGTGTACCATGGCTGGGAATTTGAATTAGGCTGCTCGGTCTTTGAATATTACTTAGTTTTTAGTTGAAAATAATAAATGAAGATGACACTTCTATTTCCATGTTTGAGCATACACTTTATCAATTTCTCAGAGTGACTTATTTTTATTTCTTGTGCAATGGTACAGATCTTTTTATGTCACTGCAGACATTGAAATTCTGGATTCTTTTCTTTTGAGATTGAACTGGACAGATGCTTTGGAACAAAAATGTTTCTGTGCTTTATAAAGATAAAATATATGTTTAATAAATGTAGAAAGGTCTATTTATATAATCACACCCCACATATCTGCATTAACAACAGATATTTAAATTTAGGAAGTAAAGGAACCCCTCTCTCTATTTTCCATCTCCTTTTTATAATAATGCACAAAAGACTTTTTGTTGTGTTCAAAGGAGAAAGCAGATGACTTTGTCTGTTACCCTAAATACATTAATTAGAATGAAACTAAGAAGAAAACACAACATATTTTTGAAAATAGTTATGAAAGGATTGTGGGACATCCTTAGTTATTGCATGACTGAATTTTTAATCCAGAATTACTGCACAGTGAAGGTCTAAGGATAGAAATAATGCAATGGAAAGGAAAATTACTTAGTTAGCCAAATAATACAGTTGAAAAATCAAATAAAGTTTTGGGATTACTTTCTGTAGACATTCTAAATCTATAGGGAGCTACTGCAAGAATCTTGGGTGTTTTTTTCTTCTAGATTGATGGCTCTCTGTAAATCAGTCAGTTGTATTATTTCAGATTAATACTTATTGCAAGAAGCCATGGTTAAATAGAAGCAGGTGCTGCCATAGGTACCAGATGATGAATTACAAAAAATATCTGAGCTTCATTCACAGGATTCTCTATTTGGTAGAAAGACAGTAATGAACATGAAATTGAAAATTTTTTTCCATCCTTAGCTTATTCTTGGCATATGTGCTGAATTCAGGCTCTAATATCAAGGTGTTAAATGCCATGCATGTGGTCTGCCTATTACAAGATTTAATTGTACCAGTTTTGAGGGAATAGACAGGCTGGAAGGGGAAGTATTTTTCATTTTCTCACAAAAGTGTTTTCTTATATAAATTTAAAAACAAATACTGTGGGGGCTGGAAACAGGGCTTTCTGGGATACCAAAAGTATTCAAGTGTGTGACAACAACCTAGAACCACATCTTTATATTTATTGGCAGGGTGATTGTCCAGGTCCAAGTAAAACCACAGAACAGCCTATAGCACTCAGGTAAATTTGTTACCACTGTGCTTCTTCTGACTACGTCTTCACTGTGCATATTACAGGTGTTTTGCATCTCACTTTTGAAACTGAACTATAATATTGAACTTGTTGTAATAATGATGAGAAAGTTATATGCCACTGGCTTGTCAGTCTTTTCCACTTTGAAACAGAGGAAATTTCTCTGTCAAAGGCAGAAAGGTGAATAGAAAATTTGAAGCAGTTATTGTATTCATTAAATAAGATATTTTAGCTATTACCAAAAAGAATTTTATATTAAATGTGAAAAGCATCCATTAGGGAAAAATTCCATTACTGTGTTAAAATGATGTTTTTTTCTATTATGTTAACATATTGATTTTAAATAATAGGTGTATACATCCAACCTCCTGTCATGTGGTACAAGCCACATTTCACTCCATACATGAACTGAGTTCAAATCTATCCTATTAAAATTAGAAATTCTGTCAAATAGAGAGATTAGTAGGAGCACTGTGCTCCACACTGGTGAAATTTTTTTTGCTTTTCAGAAGCTCCTCCTATGGCTGTGACTCACAAGACAGTAAATCCACTTTCAGATTGCTTGTTCTGATACCAAGGATGCTGAAGCTATGTTAGGAAACACTGAACCACAAAAGCAATCTGCTGATTCAGAATTGTTGGGGTTTTTAAACAAAAATCAAGTCTTAGTAAACTTTGCTTGAATTAATTAGTCTGTCCTCCCATGCCACTGGAAAGAAAAATAAAAACATAAGAATGTCAGAAACCCTTAATAATGAGTTTTGGCTAATTGGATGGAAACACCTATTGTAGTTCTGTCTCAAATTTATGATGGAAAGTGATCCAGAGTGATTGTGAAATGGGAGAGTAACATCCAGAGACACTCAGAATTGGGGTATACACAGTTTTTCTATAAGTTTCAGAGCTGAATATAGAAAGTGCTAATTAAATATGCCTCTGCTTTGCAAAATATTTTTAACAATCAACCTTGTTTCCATTTTAGGCAGATGTTTTCCAGTGCATTTGTCTACGTCTTTGTTTCTTTTATCAGGTGTATGAACCTTTAAATTGAATTTCTGCATCTGTGGGTTTCACTTTAACAGTTTCCTATTAATTAGATCAAATGAAGTGCAATCTTATGGCTAGTGGCCCAACATGAAGACCTAAAACTAGTGTAACTCCATTCAATGAAATGCAAGTCATTATTTAATTGCCAAGACATTAGTTGTTTAGACATGGTGATTAATTCATTTGGCATTTACAAAGATGAAAACAGTAATTCTGTAATTAATTAGAGAGAGGCATATTGCCTTAAATGAATCAAGCCTCAATCTGTAAATCTCAACAATCATGGCCTAATTTAAATGGAAACATTTAAATTTCTTTTATTTAATATTTTCTGATAAAGATGGTGACTTTTGCCCAACAGGAAACCTTTTGCACACGAAAATATTACTCCAACAACAATTTAGGTTTTCTGTTCAAGCAACAATGATTTATTTAAACAAATTTCCATACATAAGAATATTGATGTGTAAAATGAGTTATAAAAAGGAGGAAGTAAGGCTTGGCACTATTTATCTGGAAGTGAGTGTTTGTACTTGTTATAAAGCTTTGTTAAACAAAAACCTATGAAATTAATTTTGAAGTCCCTGTCTCTGATCACAAATTTTATTCTTTTCTTTCATCCAATCTCATAGAAACTACTCCAACTTAGTGGCCAAACTGTAAATATTTCACACTTTTTATATGACTAGTGATGCAGAATGTTGAATACTAAAAATATTTTTCGAAATATTCTTATCAAAATATGCTACTTTTTATTCAAAGCCCAAGGAATTCCAGAAATCTGGGGCAAAGAAAAATAAAATCCTGTAGTAAATTTGAACCTTCCACAACCATGGCTAATTCTATGGAGTTAGATATCAGAATAGTATCCCTAGAATACTTGAATATCCTGTAAACATTAATTATCCGGTACTAAAATATTTTCCTTTTTTCCATCATGCATATTTTCACACACATGGATAGGAAACCAGTATAATTTGTACTTCAAACAAACATTTGTACCATCACAGCTAAGGATATGGTTCAACACCTGTGTTGCATCCCAAAATTTCTTGATGGTCTACATTTTTTTCTTGATTATAAACAAGTAACTAGTGGACCACTGAATTCTGATTGAATTTTAAATTCAGGCAGAACATCAGCCAAAAATTTATTTTAGAAGATATCTATTCCCAGGTGAACTTGGACACAAATGTTTCCAGTGGTTTGTTAGGCTTATGTGCTGCTTACAACCTGGTTAAACTTCTATAGTAAAGAAAAACAAAACAGAAGGGAAGGTTTTGTCATTATTGTGTTACAGGAAAGACTACTTGCCTTCTGCAAGTATTCTTAGAACTACAAGATTTCATCTTTAAATGGAAAATTAGAATTGGATCAAAGACAACCTAGGGAAAAAAAAAGAGAAAATAAAAAAACTTGAGTGATCATGCAGCTGTAAGAATTAAAGCATAGCTGAGCTTAAGCAAGCTCTCAAACCCTGTATCTTCAAACACTCAGATGTGAAACCAGATGTAGGTTTAATCCCATCAGAAAAGTATCTGATGGGATTAAACCTACATCTTATCTCAAAGCCCCTTGCATTGTGGTGAACTTAGAGCTTTGAGATTAAAATTATGTATAATATCAACAACATAAACATTCTCATTTTGAGATGAAAATAGCTGTAGAAGAAATGATATTAGCTTGCAGCTATAAGGTTTCTTTATAGTCACAGTGAACACGAATCTTTCATCTCACCCTTTGGTTTTTTGTTTAATTTTTTTTACGGCAGCATTGCCTAAGGGCTTCAGTGTGCAGTGTTTTATTCTTTGATTATTTTACACTACCTTGCCTTCTTTACTAATTGTGACCTTTGAATCACAGTGCCCATATTCTAGAGGAGTTCAGAAAAGACCTAGAATTCATTCTAAGGGTGCACAGGAAGCAAAAGAATGTCCGACATTTTCTTGATCCCAATTTGTCCCTCACCATTCTTCTCATATCTGCTGTCCTTCCTAGGCAAAACCCAGGAAAGTGCCTGGCCCTTTCAGGAAATTGGTTAGAAAGTAGCAATAAAGTTTTCTTGTAGCTTCCCTGTGTGTGCAGGGATAAGAAAAATAACCCACTTAATACTTTTCTTTTGCTTAACCATGAAGCCTAAGGTAAGACATTCTTAGTATTGTAGACAGTCATTACTTCGTTCATTAAATAAATACCAAATGTGGAGAAACAAAGTATCCCTACAACTAATTCCATACTGACCAAGAAAAGCTTTTAGATACAAATCACAATTAGGTAGAAAGAGTAATCTGTGAAAGAGCAGTCAATGGACCATGGTTCATAAATGACCCAGAGGTCTTAAACTCTTCACACAGGTATAGTGCTCACTAGTGACCTCTTTGCAATGATAATTACTGCAAATCCATACTTATTTCATGTTTGGCAGTAGGACCAACTGATTAGCCAACTGATTTATCTACTGCTCATGTCACTGCTGAGCAGCTGAAGAAATAGGCTGTTCATTTGTTCTGCTATGGGCTACAGGCATAGAATGTGTCTTCCCTTCTTGGATTACAGGAGTTGCTAAACTCAAATTGGTGAGCACTGGTTCTGCATTCATTGCATCTCCTTTCATATGAGGCAAAACCCTTTACATTGTCCTTTATTTTAAGACTATTTTTGTCTTTTCCACCAAGTTTTCCTATTTTCATAGAATCATAGAAGAGATCAGATCAAAAATTAACCCCCTAGTGTCCCTTGCAAAGAGCAGGGACACCTTCAGCTGGATCAGGTTGCCCAGGGTTCTATCAAACCTGACCTTGAATGTTTCCAGAGACTGGTTATTTACCACCTCTCTGGGTAAATTTATCCAGTCTTTCACCACCCTCCTTATATATTCTCCTCCTCATATATATAGTCTTCCTTACATACAGTTCTAACCTCCCCTTTTTTGGTCTGAAGCACATTGTCCTATCACTTCAGGGTCCATTAAAAATGTGTTCCCACCTTTCTTTTAAGTTTACTTTAAATATTGGAAGGATGTTCCAAGTGGAAGGTTGGTGGTACAGGACTCATAAAGGTAGTGTTACTGGTTTATAAAAAATATGTCAATTGAGCTAATTTAATTTAGCTCACATATTGCACAATTCATACTATCAGTCTGTATTTGAGTATGAATCTCCTTAGATTCTATATTTGAAGATATAAATTAAAGTGTTTCCACAGTGAAGATAGGCCCACAAGTTGGATTGCTTTATAAATGTCCATAAATAAAAGTCCATCTATGAGCTTGGAAGCTGTCAAGCAGCACCTTGAATATACATATATTTCTGTGTATCACTAAGCCTTATCAAGGTCAGTCCTCATCCTACTTTTGAAGGTTTTAAACTATACCCCACTCTCAAAGGGATGTTTTTGTCTGATCCTTGTAGCAAAGACCCCACCTTACTGTGTTCCCTTCCACAGCTTCACTGCTAAATGGAAGCTTAGGTTTCCAATCTCGATAAAAACAGTAAATAAAATTTTCTTATTAAAAAGCAATTTGTTTTTGCTGACTATTCATGGAAGAAGCTGTGAAATCTTGATTTAAAAGGCCAATTGCTCTTTACATACTACTTTTGCAAAGTCCATAAACAATCCTATAATCATATCCAAGCAACTACGTGAAGAGCACTGCAAAGGGTCTGAGTTCAAACACTCAAAAATAAGAGAAAAAAATTATGGATGAAGTTATAAGTGTAATCTCAGTTCAGCAGGAATTCAAGTGTGATAGGAGCATGAGTCAAACAGAGTTCTGAGGATTTTTCAGTAATTTTCATCAAAGTGAGCATGCCTAAAGCACCAAAAATCTTTGAACCACAAGAGCTATGTTTTCTTAGAACTGAAGTAAAATCAAGGGCAATTTTTTAAATGGAGAAAACTTGGCAGCAGAAAGGTGAAACTATAAACAGGTTATCCTCATTCACTGTGTCCTTGGAAGGCTCATCCTTCCCTTCTGTTGGCTCTTAGTTCAGCAATCTTTCATCGGGTTTCAATAAACCTGTATGTAGTCCTCTCTGTATCCCTAGGAAAAACATCTTTTTTTCATTGCTTCTGATCCCTGACTGTGTCTTTTCCCAGACATCTGAAGACAGGGAAAGAGAGATGCCAACACAGCGAACTGCAAAACAATGGGCAAAACTTGTGCCATCTGTCACTACCTGCTCTAAGGACACATTCACACTACTGCCTTTAGATACTTAGTGTAGCCTTGCCAGGTCCCTGAGAAGTAGTTACCTGGTCTAATAGATTCAGAGTACACAAGTAAAGTTATTAAAAATAGATTAAAATTCTTTTAAAGTTCTGGAAATAATTCTGTGTGCAAAAATTAGATGTGATTATAGAGTAGGCAGTGAAGTCTCTGTTGATTCAGTACTCCTCCCTGTCATCCTGAGATGGGATCTTGCTACAGTACAACCATATAAAATTATAAAATGGGGAGTGTTTTCTGATTAGTCTAGCTGTATAATTAGAGGACACCACTGCATATCTGGCAGCAGATTACCCCCAGCAAGTCAGTAACTTTTTCATCCTATTTTCTGTGTTCCCAGCTCCATGCCCACATCATCAATAATGCACTTCAGAGGTAAGGTTAGGGAGGAAGTGAGATGTGGCAACATCTTGACATCAGTTAAGAATATCATAACATACTGTTTTGGGAAGAAAAGAAGAGTTAGGGAAGAAAGACTGAGAAGCAAGTTTGAAGGCAAGTAGAATTTAGGCAAACAAGGAAATTATGTCACTGAAGAAGTATCATGTTCTTGTCTCTATGCTGATGAGAGAAGATGCCTATTTATTGAGACTTGGTATGAAGACAGTAAGCTTGGAGTTGTGTGCCATGTGAATGTTCTAATGATGCTTTGACCTTCTCAAATAGGAAACAAGAGCCAGATTTTAGCATTAGAGTTTCCCATTATAATTACAACAGCAGATATCTTTGAATGATTCCACATCTACCATGTCACCAGTCTGAAGGTGTGACATAGCTAATGCCACACAAAAATTTACTTCTGCCTCTAGACCAATATGGACTAATATGAGATCCTCTCCAATTTGATGTGATGTTGCAACCATGACAGTTTATATCTTGAAATTAGCAACTGATTATCTGTATTATATGGGAGTATGAGGTCTGACCAGTGGGATGTAATGATCAAACTTACCATGATAAATAAATATGGGCAGGCATTAAGTCTCATACATCAGAGAACCTGTGGCTGGTAGAAGCAAGAGAAATCCAAGAGTCATCCAAAGCCTTTAAATATGTGGGCATTCAACACCACAAAATTGGCAGTTACATCTTCTCTCCAAGCACTTTCATGGGTTCTTGCTGGCTCCCTAGTCCTTTCTGGGGCCTCTGATCACCACAAATTTCCATCCATACACAAGCAATAAAAGCACTGAGAGACAGGATGTAGAGGTTGTATGTGGGTAGTTTGTGCATAAAGCAAAATAGACTTGGCCTGAGGACACCTTTTTTTTCACATAGAGTGTTTCCCCCAAAGAAGTCTATGACCTTCTCACTGTGCATGACAGGACACCTGATTCTAAAACAAGAGCCATCTTTGGGAGCAGCCTGGTGGACTAGCACAGATAGTCACTGACATTTTTTTTTTCTGTTCCATTATTTTTGTCACATGTTTTATTGCACATAACTTATATCACTGCAGGTATTCCATCTGTTATCCTCCAACAGCTGTAGATAGATACAGTTTTAAACTGATGTTTTAAACTGAAGCGCATCCTCCTGAACTGTTATTCCAACCTGTAATCAAAATTTTTGAGTTGTGGCTAAAGTGCAAGATATTCCAGAGTAAACTAAAGCTTCTTAGGTTCAAAAAACTCTAATCAATAAATTGTTTGTCAGTAAGAACTTTGTACCCTTTTCACCCTCAGTGGCAATGTGGTTCTCTGGAGGGAACATGTGTCTTTTTAACTGCCTTTTCCAGTTAATAGACTGTATTTCACCTTGTGACATGAGAATAAAATAAATCTTGTTTTACCTAGTTTTCCAGCCATGGTACCTGTTTCCCCCCTAGAATGCAAAATGAACTCATCTGACCTGAAAAGTGGAGTCAATAAGATCCTAGTTCATTTTAGTCAAAATCCCATTTACCACTCCTACAGTCTGAAAGTATTTTTGTGCTGAGCCAGTGCTTTTAAACTGTCTCTCCGCTGAACTGATTGTCTTTCCTTCCTGCAAGATGTCTAGATCCGCAGGTCAGGTTGGTTCTTTCACAAAATGTAAGAAAATTAATGTAGATCTGTCAGATTTACAGCTTAGTTAGATATATTTTTTTACTCCTCATAAAGGTTTAAACACTGCATGACCCTCTAAGTAGGATCATTAACCTGTGGGTTTACTACTAAAAGAAAAAACTAATTAGAGAGAGTTGTCCATTATTAGAGGAAAGGTAGTATTCCAGCAAAGCTGTCTTCCAGAACAAATTTTCCTCTGGTAATTTTGTATGCACTGCAGAAACAGCACAGCCTTTGCTCTGCACTGCTATTTGTAATCGAGGTTTCTGAAGCCTATTCTTGCAGCAATATCTTAATAAACAGCAAGGTGTTATTGGTAGAGGCATGGCCTTTTGAGCACACTCCTTGTCGAGGATGCAGTCAGGAAGTGTGTTGAATGTAAATGATGTAGAAATCCAGAGCTGTATCACAGAAATAGGTTACAGATGCATTATGGAACCAGAGATGGATGGAAGTTTGTTTATCAGGTGATTATCTCTCACTCCACACATTTTTTGTGAAGTCTGTTCTATCCCACAGGTTTCTCCACTGAAAAGCTCCTAAAGGTGTGAAGTAGTATGGAGTAATGGAGCCATGAGATAGCTTTGTTTTCTTTCTGGATGTAGCAAGAGATTATTGAGATCTTTCACATTAGATCTTATTTTTGCTGAAGATGATAGAAAAAAGTGCTGGAATTTCCAAGGGTAAACTCAGAAATATCACAGAACTAAGCAAAAAAGTGATGACTGCCCCTTATTGGACACAGCATGGTGATCTCTGATATGAATAACCAGACAGCCAGCAGGGACATCTTACTGCAAAGCAGGACCAATTATTCTATTCCATCACATCTATTGCTATGCTAATACATGCCATTTTTGTTGTGCACAATCTAAAAAGCTTATAAATGCTCAAAATTCTCTAAACATCTCAGCAAATGTATTTTAGGAGGTAATCTATGTTCAAATTATTCTTTTCCCATTTTCAGAAGTTGCTTTTGTACTGAAAAATTGACTGTTTCCCCTCTAGATCATGTATCTTTCATGAAAACAGTGTGTCAAACTCATTTGTAGTCTAGCTGAGACTTTATGGTTATTAGACAGGGAGAAAATAGGGGCTATTTCACAACAGCAATGGTTGGAAGGCCAGCAGTTCTGTGGAGCACTGAATCTTATATTGACAGCTCTAAACAACTAGTGAAGGACTTGTAGCTATTGATCCAAGCACAACATACATCATGCTAATGGAATCTTCTCTCCACGGAGTTTCTACCTGGACCAACATGCAGTAAGGGCAGACTTTGCACACTCTTCCAGAGGCAGCATAATGATGAAAGCAATCAGTCTTCATTTTCCAGAGTCCAGCAGTACATACCATATGATAGAAATATATTTGGAGCTTCTCCAGTTGACAACGGAGTCAGCTTGATGTGAGGATAAGGCAGACATTGCCACATTCATCTGTCCTGTCTCTGTACTACAACTGAGATCAGATATATGAGATAGTTGAAACCACAATTTTGCAAATTTCGTTCAAAAGTAACAAATTAACAGAATGCTACATTAATAGCATTTATCAGTGGACCATTAAAACTATCTCAACCCTCCCACACCATGATCATATAAATCTCATTATCCTGTCTATTTCTGAAAATGTCAGGAAAGAATATGCTTTTTTGGTGTGTTTCTATGCATTATATGAATGGGACACAGAAATCTCTTATCCTTTTCAAGCCTCCATGCTGGCTATTTCACAAGGATTTACAACCCACTTGCTGATTTCATTCTCACCAGTCAGCTTCTTTCTCAAGCATCCAGCCATCAGTTTGACTGCTGGTCCTTTACCTCCTTGCTCGGGATTGGGGCATTCAGCTCCCTGGCTCTTCAATACTGACTGTCTATGTATGCCAGGAAGAGCACTACCAAGTAGAAAACACCTCCATCAGTGGGGGGGTCCTTAAACAATGCATATTAATTAACTGCAAACTGCAATGGTTTGGGATTGTGGGGTTTTTTTGGGGGTGGGGGGTGACAACTGTCTGCTGTTCTTTATTTTTCTTGAGAGCAAGGGTTTAATGCAAAAGAACAATCATTTATTCTCTTCTATCCAGCTCTTCTATTCATGTGAAGGCAGTAACACTATATCTAAGAAAAAAATTTTTCAGAGAGATGGGAAATATTCAATTCAATTGCTGTGTTACATGAAAGTACCACTTGCAGCTAATATTCTAGTAGTGCTGTAGAATCAACACTGGAATCAGGTTCCATCTGACTGGACATCATTACACAGCTTCCAACAATAGTGCTTTAGCTAGATGACTGCCAGACAACTTTCATATGATAAGCATATGAAAACTTCCCATGTAAGCATCTAATTACCAGTCTTCAATTTACAAGAATATAATTTGAATGAAATTTAAGTTTCTGCTCTTCATAATTTATTTCTGAAGTTAATGTTAACTCTTCAAGCATAGCATAGTTTGGCTGTTTTGAGATGTGGTTTTATCTAGTATGAGCCATAATAGAATCATGTAGTTGAATGAAAATATGTTATTTTACACTGGCTGAAGATCTGCCTCCTTGAGCACCTGGTCTATTTGAATTTTACCTCTTGCATATAAGGTCTGCCTTTGAGTATTAATGTTACTTTTCTAACTAACAAGTGAAACACAGAAATATCTTAGACTTGCTAAGTTTCCTGTGTATTTTTCTTTCCTGGGGGGATCATGCAGTCCTTGCAGAAGTTATTATTTCTAAAGCTTCTGAGTAAAAGAGAGCAAGTTAATAATTCAGTGCTGTCACTTAGAAACATGGAGAAAATTATTGTGTTAAAGCTTTTCCTGAAAAGAAGGAACCTTGTTGCAGCAGGAGAAAATTTTTGACATTGAAATAGTGTGCAAAAAAAGAGGAACACATTTAATTATTAAAAATATTTAAATATTAAAATATATATAAAATTTAAATGGGTCAAAAGTATGATATGGATTTTAAAAATATAAAAGAACATGTTAATAATTTTAGAGTATTTTCAGCATGTTTAGAAATAAATTGTTCTAAACCAATTGTATTTTATAAGAGCTTTTAAAGAACTGTTGGATTTCAATGCAGGGCGAAAAAGACCTTAAATGGACTTTCTTAACAATTTCTTGAATAATTGTTTCTAGAACACTTATCCTCATACATCTTCTGAATAATACTCCTAGTTCTTTCTTTGCACAAAATGAAACACATTTGAGGGTAAAATATTTGAGCAGCACAACAAAGTACCAATTAGTAAAGGGATATTAAATTTTCAATATGCACCAACACTTCCTTGAGAATATCAGTAAAAATGTAGAATAATTTAAATATCTGCTTGTTGCATAATTTCTCTAGCTAATAGATTACTGATCTGAATTTCTTTTTCCTTTACAGGTAGGCTCTATTTCAGTTTATTACCTTAGCTATCTTGTTTGTTACCTTAGAAATTTAATTTTTAGCATCTTTCTATCATCCTTGGCACTGGTGCTATTAATAAAGTCTTTAAAGCAAACAATGTGCTTAAGTTTTGGG
Source organism: Haemorhous mexicanus (assembly GCF_027477595.1). Classification (NCBI taxonomy): domain Eukaryota; kingdom Metazoa; phylum Chordata; class Aves; order Passeriformes; family Fringillidae; genus Haemorhous; species Haemorhous mexicanus. Next base: position 44,231,368 of record NC_082342.1, read on the forward strand.
TTGAATAAAGTCATTAATGCAAAGAATGATTTAAAATAATAATGACCAGCTGATTCATACAAAGAAAAAAGCACACCCAAAGACCCTTCCAATTCTGACATATCAGTGTTTTCCAGACTTTGTTGCACAGAAACACTGCAGATCATATTTATTCCCTGTGCTGAGAACAGAAGCCACATTTGTTAGCAAAAAATAACTTCTAGTGTCATTCACATGAAATTATATTTACATACATGAACAACATTTGCACCAGGGAGAGCTATGTGTTTTCATGCACAAATGTTCCTGTGCAGCAAGCAGCAAGGACAAATGAGAGGGCTGGCTGTGGCTCTTTGAAAGAAACTGCCCTAAGACAGTGTGCATAGATTAGCTTAAATAGAGCTGGAAGTAGTTTGTAGGACATAAATTATAAGGCTTAGTGTATTCCAATGACCTAAGACATCACACAGGAATTGCACCACTATAAATGTTTGAAAACATGAAGTGAAGAAAATCCAAATCATTTCATGCTTTGCCAAGGGACTGTGCCAAATATAGGGTTTTTTTCCTAATTGAGTCAAGAATATTAAAATAAAAATTACTCTATCTAGGTGATATTATTAAAAAATGAATATAAAATAGATTGTCATTTGCTTATCCAAGTGGCCTTACTATAGCAATGACTCACATCTGTTTTCTGTAACCATTAGAGGTTTGTGCATGTATTATGAAGGAGCAAGAGAAAACAAAGAGGAATGAGATAGCCCAAAGCCATTCAGGGAGAAATAAAGGTTTCAACTATTTACAAATATTTGTTCTGATTCCTTGTAGTCTACATTAAAGGAAACTGACAGATCCCAAACCCAAAGTAATGTCAAATGACAGATTGTTCAGATCAGAACACTGTGAGGGACCACAGGCTAAATGAGTCAGTGCAGATTCTCTCCATTTGCATCTTTAAAATTCTTATTTCCAACATGCAGACAATTTCATACTCCTGATTTTAGATCCAAATGAAAAATGCAGGGGGTGATTTTCTGACCACCAATAACTTTCTTTTTAATTCCAGTTACTAGGTGTTAAAGTTTGTAAAGGTTTTAACTAAATTTTATGCTTACCTGATTGCTGTGGTTATATCTCTAATGTGCAATAAAAATTTACTTCAGTTTGAAAGTCAAAAGTTAACACCAAAGGAACTAATTGAAAACAGAGAAAGATAATAATATCTGCAGCCTAACCAAACTACCCATCATTAGTTCTTCGTCCCCACCAAAAATGGCCACACATCTGACTTCTATTTTTTCTTACTCTGTAATTGTTATTTAAAGAATACAGAGCTCCAAGTACAAGCTGCCTGACACTAATTTCTATTAAGATCCAGACACTCTGTCCCTGTCTGTGTAACAAGTCCTCTGTAAAATCCTGAACTGTTGCGCAGCAATTCTAATGTTTGCTGCCTCAACTGCTCTGCTTCTTCAGCATCCAGAAACAATTTCTACCACAGCATCAAGACATCTGATTGTGAGAATCTGCTATGAATAATGCAAGAGAATGAAAATTAGAGTTTCCATTTCTCATTATCTAAATCTTGATGGAAGTCTCTGCTCACTGATCTAACATGATATGGAGAACAAATGCACATCCTGGCCCCAGTGGGTCAAGGTAAAACTGTCCCTGGTGATAAAGAAGGCTGAAAATTTCCAGCATCAATTTTCAGCATACAATAGTATTTCCTCTACTAGCTGTAAATAATATCTGAGAATTTCTACGGTGGGTGATACCAGATGTTAATGAACTAATATTTTTTTCAGTAAGACAGTGGAACAGTAAAAGTATCTGCACTACTAATACATTTCATTTATACTTAAGAATTAATCAAAGGAAAAAATATATGGCAAACAGAATATATCTCCTTTTTTTTATATCAAAACAATGATGTCTGTATTTCCCAAGTCTTACTCCTTCCCCTCAACATAAGACCAAAGTGTATGGTCACTCTCAAAAGTTTTCTATGAACTGAGCAGCAGGAAGGAAAAAATATTTCTACCTTTTAATCAAAATACTGTAAAAAAAAAAAAGCAAACCATACCATGGAAACAACTCTTACATATCATATCCTATTCCCATTCTCTAAATCACATGAAACCTAAAGGAAGCTGAGCTTTTTCATTCACATTTGTGGGGAATTTACTCTCTGTTCACTACCATCAGCATGTTCTCTACCTCCTGTCAGTCAGAAGATTAAGAGAAGGCATTTCAGACTGCCAAATAAAGGGTGCCCAAACACCATCCATAAGAAAAGATCCAGCATTTCTTGAGTCTGATTTCCATCCATCAGCTTCTTAGTAAACACTTGGCCTCAGACACCACCCTTCTATTCATGTCAACATCCCATATGCAAACAGTTTGGAAGTTCATCCTTCCAGGTAAAGCTGGGCATTCTTTGTCAAAGACTTGCTCTCCCTGGTGCATACTTCATTGTTGAAAGAAGAACAAAACTGACAAAATTCCTGATCTGAGTGAGCTAATGCATTTTTGTTTAAAAAAATATACTAGGTGTGTTTTCAATCTAAATTGTTACTGGTGAGTATAAACTTTGAATAGACTGCAATATTTTTACAGTAAAACTAATAATTTGAAAATATTTTTTGAGAAGTGTAGTTGCTGAGTATTTTCTAATGTTAATCTAAGTCCAGTCCAGAAGCCTTGGAGAGGAAAATTTACATTCTCATTCATATTTCTATGGCTTTGTAGCAGTTCTCAAACTAGTTTAGTTTGTGCAGTCATTAGCAAAACTGACATTATAGAAATGTTACTAATATGTATGTCAAAATTTGCTGATGCTCTTGGCAAGCTGGGCATCCAACAGCTGCACTACTTCTGATACAATCTGAGTGGAAAATTATAATATGAAGAGATATAAGACACACTTTGAAATCATATTCAATTTCAATTTAGGTCTTTTAATTATTAATTTGTTGGGGGGTTTCAGCTTAATTGGCAGTGAAGCTTGTGGCTAATTGATTTCCATGTCTGTGTTTTAAGCACTTACATCCTCTCACGGGTCTTCTGTCATGTGTGTCAGCCCAGTGCAGGTGTCTAATGGCCATTTCTGCATGAGCAGGTAGTATGGATCAATAGGAGAAGCAAAAAATTGATACTATCCACACTGTCCACTCTCCAAGGTTTCCCTTTGGAATAGCTCTAGTTCCATTCCACAGATGGATTCCTGTTTTTATCTGAAAAGCAATTGACTCCTCAAGCATTCCTTCTAGTTTAGTATCAGCTGAAGTTCAGGTGCTCAGAGGGCTTCATTTCAAAACAAGCCTACAGCAAATGGGGACAATGAGGAAATTAATTTCCATGTCTTGCTGCAGCTGTGGTTTTACCTCAGAAATTATGCCAGATCATGAAATGTACTTATATCTGGGGAACTAAATTAATATTTGAGGTTGAGATTCAGTTCCAGGTTGAGATCCAAAGTGTGGAGATCTGCATTGTGAATTACACATCTGCACTTTATACTTTTTATGGAGGTTCAAATGACTGCTGACAAGATCCATGAATTAACATGTAAAATAGAAACCCATCTCACATGCAGTTTTAATTTTACAAACAGCCTCTAGAACAAAAGGTTTTCTTTCCTCCCTGGTCATCATGCTGATCTTTCCAAATGTCAGCTTGATTAGAATTAATCTTTCTGAATACTGATGATCAAAATTGGCCTAATTATATTTTCTCAGAACTTCATGTATTAATACCTCCATAAAGAGATGCAGGTTGGTATCTGATAAATTCTAGGGTTGCATTTTTCTTTACTGCATGGTTATCTTAGTTCAGAGTCACAACTATTGCTTTTCTACCAATCTGATGCTCAATTGCTGTCTCAAAGAACCATTTTTTAAATCAAATTTTGAGCAGCCTTTTTGTATCCTGGTAACTTTGAAAAATAATGTCATAGTATAAAAACCAATTTCTCTCAAAAAAAATTCTTTTCTTCAACCAGTTTCTTAACAATCCTTAATTTTTTTATTAAATGTATTTAAGCAGCCATGGAAATTTCAGCATGAAAATCATGCTTGAGACCCATGGAAGATTAAAACTGCATTGCTTGTTTTCTCTAGAAAATATTTCTTCTTATGGAATATTATAATAGTTTAATCTCTTTCAGTGTACTTCAGTTAACCAATGTTCAATTTTATCTCAAGTCCATTTGCTGTTATATCTTACTTCCACTTTCCTAGCAATTACTGCTAAAATCTCTGTTGCAGTTGATCTCAAGACAACACATTTTTTGACATGAGAGGAGACTTTAACTCTCATCTCCTTTTCTTCATGTTATTAGAGAGATGAAAACTCTTTTCTTCAAAGACACTTATTTTGCGCCACTCTTTTTCAGAAACTTTTTATGGACACCTTCCATCTCCTTTATGTGATTGCAATAATTTTTCTTATACTTAAGTACAATAATTTCCAAACTCTCACCATGATCCCTTTACCATCTTTTTTCTATTTGTTCATCTATCACCATTTTTCCCTCACTTTCAGATTAGTTAATAATTTAGGGTTGCTTCTTTTCCTGAATTATCCTTAATTCTACCCCAGCTCCATTTTCCTCTCTTTGCTTACCTTCTATTTATGAAGTGAAAAAAACTTTTTACTATGAAACTTTTTTTGTTAAAATATGCAGACATGCTACTTAGGTGGTCTCTCTGTGACTGAGAGATATTGGCAGGGAAGGAGGAGAAGTCTATGATCCTGCTGTGTGCTGCAAGTATTGTATGCATAAATAAAGCATTTCAGTTTCCATCATAACCAGGCCTCTGGCTTTTTTCCCAAACACATGAAAAAAAAAGGGAGGACAGGTGAGTGCCAGGCATCTTAAAGAAAATATTAATTTCCGAGCCAAATAATTCACCAGCAATTGTTTTTGCAATTCCTGTGATTGAGTGAGTCCTCTTTCCTTCATGGGTAACAGGAGCTTTTAACTACATAGAAACGTAGTTGACAATATCCATAAGATTCATTAGATAATCTTCCATATGCATCTAAATTTCTTTTTCTCCAAGGTCAGAATTCCAAAACTGTTTTTTATCAGGATTTAAACTGTGTATAAGCTTCTATAATTTGCAAATATTAAAGGAATATCCTGGGGTTTTTTCTGATCCTGTCAGTATATTGATGAGAACAATCACTGTTCTGCAAAAGCTATTGCCATGCAAATGATGTCCTCAGTGCATTGAAAACTGAGCATGTTGGTAGAATTTTTTTTTAAAATTACACTGAGAAAAAACGAAGAAAACTTGCATCCCAGTCAGTTTCTAAAGCAGAGTGTTTCTTCAAAGGTGTGACATACCGTAACAAAGTTTCAAGCCTTCTTATTTGTTGGAAAAAAATCCAAACCCTCAAAACTCTAGTACAGACTCATTTGCTTAATGCAATAATGTTTACTGTAAAATTACCTTTACACAAATAATGTGACTCAAATACTGATGTGTATTTTTTTAGAGTAGGATGGGAGTTATGCTGGGGAACCCTAGAGTTGACATGTCCTTCCTCTGCCCCATTCACTTTTGAAGCTATTATTTTCTTCTGCTGTCTGCTGAGTGCAGTGAGTGGTTTCACATCTGAAGTGAACATTTTTCACTGGAATGAAATTCTGTTTTCTCCACCATAATGTTTATGAACCTCGGATAATAAACCACCATTTCTCACAGAGTTAGAAAATAGGGGATATTATTTTTTTTCTTGAAGAAAAAGGAAGGAAGGAAGGAAGGAAGGAAGGAAGGAAGGAAGGAAGGAAGGAAGGAAGGAAGGAAGGAAGGAAGGAAGGAAGGAAGGAAGGAAGGAAGGAAAAGAAAGAAAGAAAGAAAGAAAGAAAGAAAGAAAGAAAGAAAGAAAGAAAGAAAGAAAGAAAGAAAGAGAAAGAAAGAAAGAAAGAAAGAAAGAAAGAAAGAAAGAAAGAAAGAAAGAAAGAAAATAATGCAGTCTCATATTAATGATTTGAGTGCAATATTGAATTTTAAACCTATGTAAATCACTTCAAGTATAAATCAAATGTAACAGCTGTGAAGTTTAACAAATAAAGCCTAGAAATGTAATTCCTTCCTTCTTTTGCTGCTGAAGAGCCCAACCCAGTCCTGTCAAAAGTGCCATACTCCTGATTAAATACTTCTCAAGAGTAAAACACAACATTGTACACTCCATGATTTCTAGTCACAGACTCCACAGAGGACTCCCAGCAGAAGGAGTGTCAGTCTATACTGTATTGCCCAGAAAGTCCTCTCTGGACAGGTATACCTAAAAATCCAACCATCCCTGGGAAAGAGCGACCCACCTACTTATTTAGATTCTCTAACGCAGAGGTCTTACCTTAGTTTTCAAATACAGGAGAGGAAAGTGTCCCATGTCCTCCCCACCTCTATGGGATACCTGATGGCATTTGCTGAGGATAATCTGCTTCCAGTGTCTGTGCTCCCAGCCTACATCTCCCAAGACCTTCAAGAGAGTCATAACCACTACTTAACCTGGAAAAGGATACACAACACCTACAAGCAGGGCTTGGATTAAATGCCATCTAAGAGTTCTCATACTCCTTTTAGGCTCCTACTGCTCTGTCAGAAAAAGAGCCATGATTATTTACTGATCTTCCAGACTGCAACTCCAAGATAGAATAAATTCAGGGTATTTATCATTTTAGAAGAGCATAAAGAGTGTTAATTTACATGCTGCTTCTTGGATTTTATGATCAATATTGTGCAAGCAAAACCAAAATTTGAAACTCCTAAATGTGAGCAGGTAAACATTTCTCATGAATATGCTTTAGCCAAGAGGTATAGTGGAGCTGCAATTATAGACTCAGAAAAAAAAAATAAAAGCCCATCTACAAAAAGCAAAGATTATTTAAGTCCCTTTGCTACACTGTACTGTGATGCCATAAATCCTCTTTTGACCGGATACAGTTATAGGGTTTTATTTTTGTCTTTTGAATTTTGTTTCCCATTCTTCTCAGATCTGATTTCTAAGGTCATTTTTTTTCTAGATGGAATAGCCTGTGCTTGATATTGAAATGTGGTTTGACAAAAATATAGTGGTAAAACTTTGAAGACAAATTATGAAGAATTACCTTTTCTACTGTTCTACAAAAGTTTCATTACAATTCACCCCTAATAAGTGTCAAAGGATACTAATCCACTGATGCTTCTGTGAAAATTTTGAATTAAGGAAGGTCGAGTAAAACGGATCTATTAAAACGTTTTTGAAACAGAAGATAATTCAGTTATCATCTTCATCATCCCTTGCTACAGAGGCAGCAGTCCTTAATCCTATTTATTATCTTTGAAAGATATCACCATGGAATTTGGCTAGGATGGGAGAGATATTTATATATTTATGGATTTATCCTTTCCAGGATAACTATTCTTCCACATGGGAGTCTGCGAATCCTGAATGCTTCCAAGTCTGACGAAGGGCGGTATTTATGCCAAGGTGTAAATGTATTTGGATCTGCAGAAATCATTGCATCAGTATCTGTTAAAGGTATGAAAAATTGCTTTGATGGTAATGATCATTTATTCTGACTAATATTTAAATGTTACTTAGAATCCCCAGCCAACCATAAAGCAGCATTCTCCAGGAAGAATAAAAAGGCATTTCCAACAAGCTAAGGGGACTAAACTCCATCTGGTCAAACATTGAATCATTTTTCATACTCCAGCTGTTTTATTGTAGATGTGTCATAAGAATTGATATATATATTAAATCACTCAAACTACAAATAATTCTATAAGTAAGGGAATCAATATTGCTTTTATCATATTTTATCTTTGGGAACTTACTTACCCCTAACTTTTTCTGCATGAGAAGAAACATTTCTCTGGATTTTATATAGATACAATTAAAGTAATAATTGTATCTATATAAAATCCAGAGAAAGGTAGTACTCTAGAAGATTAATAATACTACTAAAACTACTGAGCAGCAATCCAATTCTGAACCTTTTTTTCTTTTTCATTTTTCAGCTGAATTAATGGATTTTCTTTGCAGGTGTTCAAGCCTTTCAACTTCATTTTTCAAGCTACCTCCTGTATTTAGTAATCCAGGAAACATCCTTTATTATTTTATGTGACAAAACTGAATTTTCATGCAATCACAAGATTCCAGGTGCTGCAGCCTTAAAAAAAAAAATAAAAGAAAATAAGTAGTTTTTCCTGAAACTTGTAAAATTAATTAATGAATCCATCTCACATGTTCCATAGATTGCTGTTTAGGATTCTGCCTTACTGGCTCTGTGAAGCTGTCTGTACCTTCTGATCCCCAGTGTCATACTTCAGTGTGTATTACGAATATCTTTCAGTATTTGACTGTCTGCAATTCATACTAACAACAAATGTAAGCTCTGGGTAGACTCAGCATCTGTCAATCCTATTATTTTGGTCTGGCGCTATAAGTGAATTTCCATCTGAATGTTTCCACCACTTCTCTGTTCCCAGAACCTACAAGAATAGAGCTGACTCCCAAGAAGATTGAGCTAACGGTTGGAGAGAGCATCGTCCTCAGCTGCAAAGCTCTTCATGACAGCACCATGGATGTCACCTTCTACTGGACGCTCAATGGGCAGCCAATTGACTTTGAGAAAGAGGGTGGACACTTTGAAAGCATCAAGGCAGTAAGTGACCATGCATTTGTCATCTCTGTGCTGGGAATTGATAGACATTTGCATACTATTATATGTCTCCCATTTACCAAATTACCAAACTGAGAGATAACTGGTTTCTTGAAGAATACTTGTTACTGGTTTCAGTACCATTGGAAAGAAATGTTAGAAAGAGGAGGTGCAAACTGCAGATCACTAGAATCACTACAAGTAGTATTCTTCAAGAAGATATTTAATTTAAACTTCTATATCCTATTATTAGTGATGTATGAGATAATATTTTAGAGGGAACAGAAAGGAGTTTCCATCAAATCCTACTTACATTCTTCTGATTTTAACATAGAAAGGATGCTGCTATAAGCATTGATGTCCCTCTCACAGGTAATGTCTGTTGAAATGCCTTCACCTCCCAATGCTTTACTTGCCTAGAAAATATTTTAATATCTGAATAGCAAGGGCTATATTTACTGACTTCCCTCCATGAGGTACTTCCTAACCATGTAACCATTATTTAAGTCAATATGAATCAAATGGACAAAAATATGCATACCAATTTAAAGTATTGCTACTTGAGTCAAAAAGAGTTTCATATGATCAAATGGAATGATAAAGAATTTCAACCCTGTCTCATGTAAAATGATTTGAACATTTCTTAGTAGAAAGAAATCTTTTAATTTGAACAAGCTTGGAAATGGAATCTATGGTAATTTAACTGAATCTTCCAACTAATGAACTGTAAATCAAATGTCCACGCTATATTAACAGAGAAAAATTAAGTTCATAAAGGTCAGGAAATTTTAAAACTTAATGTATCTCATTTGAGTACAATGTAGCAAAGTTAACTTTGCATTAAAAACCTTGTCATCTGCAATCAATTTATTCTTCTGTTTGCCTACATGGAAGTCATACTCTTTATGGAAGTCATATCCTCTTGGTGGGGGGTTCATGTTTTTAAAATTTGAGTTTACTTCAATAAACCTTTTAATTGGACAACATTAGCTAGGTATATTTTAGTGGGAAGGTTCTTAGTATAGTTATCTTCATCTGAGGAATATAACACTCAAAACAACACTATTTATGTAAGAAGGAAAACTTTCACTTTTCTTTAACTTCAAGATCATTCTTTGATTCAAGAAAAAGCCCTATGATTAGAATTTAACTTCAAGTCATTCCCAAAAAAATTAAATCTAAAACATGCTACATGATACTTTCCTAGTATTTCAGCATCTCTCTTCAAGGGAAATTTTTAATCAATGGGAAAAATCCATAGGCTAGGAAACTTTCAAAATAATTTCCTATCTCATATCAAAATAAAGTTAATATAATTTAGCATATGAAAAAACAGGATTTTGTAGATCTCTCTCAAGAATTTTTCATTAATTTCATTTCTACAAGAGAAAACCATCAAATTGATGGAAATAAGGCTTATTCAAACCAATCAAAGACAACATCCTATTTTCTGACAAATGTTCATGCAAATCTCACTAAAATTACTGATTGCTTTATATGCCCTGACATGATTAAAATTTGGCCAAAACTTGATAGATTTAACTAACTATTTGAGTTTATGACCTCCTCATAACTGTGCTGCTGGAGTGTTACTGCTACTTTACTGAGTGAAAATGGTACCACTCACAGAATCACAGACTAAGCTGGGTTGGAAGGGGCACACAAGGATCATCAGTTCAACTCCTGGCCCTGCACAGGACACCCAAGAGTCACACCATGTGCCTGAGAGTGTTGTTCCATCACTTCTTGAACTCTGTCAAGCTCTGACTCAACTTCAGGCTATTGCCTTGGGTCTTGTCACAAATGTGAAGAGATCTCCACCTATCCCTTTTGCTTCCCCTCATAAGGAAGTAGATGGGAACTTGGTCTCACCTCAGTCTCCTCCAGGCTGAACAAACCTCTCATAAACTAGTGGCTAAAATATCTTGATTTTTTTCATTGTCCTGAAATGAAGCTGGATCAGTGAGAGATGCAAATCTTGAAAGTGATAATAAAAACTGTGGTAATACAGGAATTTTTTGGTGTGTTTTGACACAATTCCCATACCTACTCCTTTGTGGAATGCTGTCAATTGCATCTCCTTATCATTTCTGTTAACGACATGAGAATGAGAAATTAATCAAAAGGTTAAAAATGCACTTCTTTACTTCACTAAAATCTAAAGCATGACCAGATACTGGAGACAAAAGAAGAAAAAACTCTTTTTTTGCTGTCATGTAATCTCCTTTAACCTATCCAGTTTCAAAGCTGAGATACACAATGAGTTAAAGCCATAGATTTATGAATAGGGAAAAGAGGAACTTGAAGTCTGACAGAGTTCTATTTCCCTTATATCGCTCTTCTGACTGAAACATTTCAAAATTGCATTAGTTGATCCTGAAAAAAATGCTTTTTAATGGAGTACATTTAAGAAAAAAATAGCTTTTGTGTGCATGAAGTCACAGAATTATATGTCCATTTTTTGTACATACACTGATACTTCATCATATAAAAATATTTTCAGGCTTGCCTGAAAGTTTGGTTATTCATTTTGAAGCCTGACAAATTAATCATTATTTAAATGGCTTTTGCTAATAATAAAACCACAGTAAACTTCTCATCACTGGTTGCAGTGCTCATACTTTCACTGTGGCAGACCCAGGTGTTATGATGAGCATCTTGATGCTTAATGCAGTGTTGTAAAAGCTATCACCAAAGTAACATCTGTTTGGGCTCTAGATTAATTTTCACTTACTAGAATTGCATGATCCCTAGCAATTACAACTAAAAAGAAAATCTTATCTTACTGATAAATATTACTATTTTTTAAAAAATTATATCAGTAGCTTTTGAACCAAAAAAGAGCTGTTATAATTTTTCATATTGAGAAGTAATTTTTCATACAAATTGAAGGTATTTTTGCTATTCTTTTTTGCTGAGTTATCAATTATTTAGTGCCCATACCAATTTAGGTACTTCAAGGATTTCCCTGGCAGAAAGTTAAGTGTGATAAGGATGTCAACTGGTGCATTAAATGGATATTAAGGAAAATGGACCAGGTGATTTCCACTGGAATGACTGCATATAGAAGTCTAGGAAAAGAAAACATCCCAAATTATGTGTAGATATAACTTGACAGTACATTTGGCAGAAAAGCAAGAATGCCAAGGGTTATATAAAACCAGAATCCTCAGGCATTGGTAAAGTCTAATTTTGTCTAGCAAAAGTCTTGATAACATTTTAGGTTCTGTAAGGGATAATTTGTGTAATAGAAAAAATTTTTCATGAAAGTCTGAATTTCCAAAATTTTCTTGTAGCAACACAGTATGCAATGAACTCAGAAAGTAGACACTTTCTTGTTTTTTATTGGTGTAACTTTGATTTTCTGTCTCTTGTGCCAAATGTAGAAGTCCTAGTCAAAATTCTATTCAAAATGTTTTCTCCTAAAATCTCTACTGACCTTAATCTTCCCATAGACATATCCCTTTTTCATCTGAAAAGATCAGATTTTTTCAGTAGATTTACATCCAACTATCATAATTCCAACTCTGTGCTTGAAGGCTGATACTGTTTTTATAGCAGCCAAACAAAATGATTTACTGTGGTTATCCACAGACTGGTAAGCAAGAGCATTGCTCTCAATGTCCCTCACCTTGACTTTTCAGACTCAGGAAAGTGGTTTGGTCTGAATATGTTCTTGGTCTTTGATCTTAGCTGAAACTGCCACCAGGGGAAGCAATAAGTACGACTTTTCATTTTATATTTAACAATGGTTATTTGTTCACATGGAAGTGAATGGAAGTCTACTGTTTTACTTCAAAAGGGACAGCAGATACAGATTGGACAATGCATTTCATTCTGGCCTAGTACTGGAGACTTCAATTTGATAACCTAGAATTTTGGACAATGCATAAATTTACATCTTTCCTTGTATTTTCAAGTCACTCACTAATTTCTTGTAGTACTTTTATCATATTCAAGAAATTAAGGTTAAAATTTCCTAAGCATTTCTAAATAGGAAGAGCTAAGTTCTACACTGCATGAAATCAATTAAACCAGCAGACTGTTATTAATAATGTCTTTCCTCTTTATTGGATGTTAACCCAAACAAGGTTAATTAAACAGGGATTTTATGGAACACCCCGACTGCCCCCCAACATGAGGAAAACAGCAATAGTTGTCAGAAGCTTTGCAGAAGACAACAAGCTCTATTCACAGAGAATTTCTGTTCAGGGTAAAGCTGCCATATCAGCATCATTGCTACCAATTTGTTTCACTGTCTGCTGCAATCCTTTCCTGCTGATGGAAGAGGCTGAACACAGCCATTACTGTCAACTCTAATCTCTAGATATTTCAGCCCTGGGCTCATTACCAGGTTATGCCCACTTGTCATGCTACAGCAGTTACCTGTTTGAGCAATCAGGAGCAGTTTAAACCAAAAAAAAAAAAAAAAAATTAAATCTTGTCTTTTGGTAATAAATAGCTGTTGTAAATTAGATAGTGTACTAAATAAAATAAGGATTTCTGGACTTTGAGTTCTATGACTGGTAACTACAAACCAAAATCCAAGCACAAAGAAGACCACAGTGCAATACTGCATTTTACCATGTGTTTCTTCCAGGATATAAACAGTTCTAGTGAACTGATTGAATCTATTGGATGCTGTGTTAAGAAAGAAACACTCCAAACTTTTCCTAGAGTCAAAAAAAAGTGTAAATTGTTGCATACTAGTGCTTGTGGCTTTGTCTGTTAATAGAGAGTAAGGGACAGAGACAATAAGCAGCATCTGATCTCGTTTAGCCAGGAGAAAAGGAAGCTGAGGAGGATCTTACTGCCCTCTTCAGCTACTTCAAAGGAGGATCTAGCAAGGTGGGGATCAGTTTTCCTGTCCCAGGTAACAAGTGACAGGCTGAGAGGAAGTGACCAAGTTGCACCAGAGAAAATTTAGATTAGAGGTTAGAAAAGATTTCTTCACTTCAATTGGTCAGGCATTGGAACAGGCCCAAGGAATTGGTGACATCACTAATCCTGGAAATGTTTAAACGGAGTGTGGATGTGACACCTGGGAATGTGGTTTAAGGGTGAACACAGCAGTGCTGAGCTAATGGTGAGACTCGATGATTTTAAGGGTCTTTTCCAACCTTAAAAATTCTCTGAACTCTTCTACTTAATTTTATTTTAGACAAGGGAGATAACTAATAATTTTGGAAAATTGAGCCTCTTAACATTCCTGACCAATTTCTATTAAAAAACTGTTGTAATAGGTAATGAAATACAGTCAGATAATTTTTACAGATTTGTTCCATTGTGGTATTTTGTACCTTTTCTTGTTTACAAGAAGCATTCTAAAGCAGAAAACCTTGGGATAAAGAAAAGACATTTCATGACAGTCCATTCCTCTCTCTGTTTACTTGGACCTGATGGATCATTTAACTGCTTGGCACAGTGTTAATCTGGGCCATAACAGCAGAGTCGATTGCTTGAACAACTGATCAATATCAGTTCCTAAAGAAGCCTCCATTTAAAGCTCTGCTGGCTATTTTACACTTGCAGCTCTGCAGCCTTTCTCCCCAGCTGCTGTGGCAGTGCTTTCCAAAGCCTTACTGGAAGTACTCCTCCATTTCACTTCTTACATTCCCAAACTTTTGATTTTATTCTTGAGGCCTTGTACCTGCAAACCTCAATTGCGTTGTTACAGAAAAGTATCATGGGAAGAAGCTTTCACTGTCCTGAAGCTCACCTCTACTTCTTGCCCTCTTTCTTTTTCTCTTGTTTGGTAAACCGAGACACAGCATGCAGCACAGTAGATAATATTCACATAAATACTTCATAAATGTTATCCAACAATATACACACTAAGAATCGTAACAAAAAATCATTGTGTAACAACTGCTCTTAATAAACATATTCCAATGAATATTAACAAATAGGAAGTGTAAGTAGGTTCCAAACAAAATGATATAACACTAGGGGGAAAAAGAACCCAGCAAAACATAATAATCATTTTCATTGTCACCTACTGCACTGGAGGGAGCCTCTAGAAATCTTTTCATCCTTTTTTTTTCATGGTAATAAAAATCTCAAATACAGAACAGGAATTTAGCATCGGAAGTGTAGTGAGCATCTCTGTCCTGAAGCTTGCCATTTCATATCCCATCTCTTTTCTCATTCCTTCCCATTCTCACTGCTTTTTCCATGTTTTTTGTTAATTCCTTGATTTCACAGAACTACCCCAGTACATGACCACCTGACAGCTGCTATTCTTTTAACTTCATCTCTTTTTCTACCTTTATTCAATAAAATTAATCAAACTCACTTGCAGCAATCAAGATGCTCTTGAAATGCATTTGAAGCATTTCAAGTTTATTCAAGTTCTCCCTTTCTACTCTCAACACTCCATCACTCTCTGGCACCCACTCAAAGCCACCAGTACTCACCAAAACAACTCTCTTCATAATTCTTTCTATGTCTATACAAACTATTCATAAATACTGCCACTCAAAGAGTCTGCACTCCCCCCTCATGATTCTTAAGGATTCACAAACCTAAAGGCATCCTTTTAACTTCTTAAAGACAAGAGAAATGCAAGTTATGTTTTATGAGTCAGTCTGCATCAGCCTAGATACCAATATATTACCATTATTATCCTGCCTCCTACCATTGATCACAACAAAACTTATAATGATTTCATCTTCTTTGTTCCAAATATGTTTATATGATTAAAAGACAGAGCTCAGAATATAATTTTCCATTACCAATATACCAATGAAGAAATCTGCTGCTTCTCAGACTAAATATTTGCAGTTTTTAATCATCACTAGCAATAGACAGATGCAGCTGATACGTTCAAACCTGAGAATTTGCCTGAAATGGTACTTAAATTGTCCTAAACAAAATATGGACAGAATTTGGCTTGAAGACAACAATCCATCATAATGTACATATGAACTGTTAGTATTATTTAAAAGAACTTTATTGTATTGCTGGTCCTCACTTATTGTTGATAGTACAAAGATAACACTGCCAGAAGGTTATTCTGTACAATCATTTGTTTACTTCAGATAAACTCACCAAAAAAACCCTCCATTGCCATTGAAATGTAGCAAAAATAAACTGATGTAATTTTTCAATTTATTCTACCTGAATTTCATTAATAAAGGCTATTTTGCTAAATGAAGCAATATATGAGTTAGGAATTCACCTAACCTTTGTGTTACATGTGAAATCACGCATATATTTTAAATGATCATTTAAATTGAAAAAGCTATCATTAACAACCTAGGTCATTCTTGTTTAGGATCAAATCTCAGTCCTTTTTACTCAACACAGCATTGTTTTATTGTTCTCAGTTTAAACAGAATAGAATCTTTTTAGGCATTTAGTGTGTTCTAAACACACTCTTCTGTATAAAAAACACTTTGTAGTAAAGCATCCTCACCTCTCACTGTCAAGAGATTTATATGACAGGCAGCAAACCTTGATAAACCCCTGTAGCCATAGTAAAGAAGTGGCCCAAACTCCACTTTGGCTTTCATCATAAAAGCTTTCCTACAATGACAGTCAGTGTTTGCCCATTCTTTTCTTCCCTTTGATTTAAGCTTTTGTTGAATCACAATCATTTGTAATATTCTCATTACCCATTTTAGACACATTCTTCTCAGGCAAAGAGACAGTTTTCACCACACATTGTCCAGGCTGAGTTCACAGCCTGAATCCTCTGCACAGTACTGGGCAGTCCTCAAGCCCTTGCAGTGCAGAAGTTGAGAGCTGTGTGTCAACACGTCATCTCTACTGACTACCCAGTACTATGAACTTCTTTGGCTTTTTGTCCCTCTTTCCAAGATAAATCAGAGCTACATTCAAAGAACTGCAGTTGGAGAGCAGAAGGGAAGTATGACAATGAATGTGGAAAATGAGCAGCATTGGAAGCAGATTAAATGAAAGCTGGGTTTGATACAATGACAAAATCATGATATTTCATCTAGATTTTCCACATGATTTTGTATTTTAAGCATATGTCATAAATTATGTAATAATCAACCCAAGTGTAATTCTTTCATGGAAGAGATAGGGAGAAAGGAACAAAAGACTTTTGATGTTAAGAAAGTGCTCTAGGGTATAACTGTGAGCTCCATTTCAAATGCAGACAAATTAGAAATTGTGCAAAGTCTTCAGAAATTGATTAGAAATTTGAATTTTGCAAAGTCTTCAGAAGAAAAGGTTGGATACACTGAATGGACCACCTTGGTTTAGAGATAAAAACTCAGCAAATGAATGGACAGGGTAACAGAGAGGTTTCCTAGCAACTGGCTCGGGACAATGAACTCACTGTCACAGGAAGAATAAGTTTGATTCTCTTCAATTTAGGGAAGAAACATATGTAAAAGTTGTTTATTGCAAAGCAAATCACAACTGTTAAGATCTGGTTATTAAAATGAGAGAGATGTCTTTGCCCAAATTAAGGTGCAAACAAGACCATATGTCAAAATCATTAGTATGCATTTTTATTTAACAGTAAATGTGAGGGAGAAAGGGAGAAAGAGAGAAAGAAATGGGAAAAGAGTGGGAGCAGGAAAAGAAATAGAATGACAGAGAGACAGGAAATATGTCACCGCTGCACGGATTCTGTTGGTTCTCTTCTGGCCTTCTCAGTGGTGAGCGTCCCACTCTAGTCAAAGGGATTGTCACTGTCTTGAGCCATGAGGGGTGGGAGAAACACAAAATCCACTGGGTTTATATTTACTCAGGTGTGGGTGGGCATGCCCAAGTACCACCCCTGGGGCCGGGAGTTTTACACCGGATGATGTAATACTTTGAATCATGGGACTCTTTATCAGTCTGATGGTTTACGACACATTCTAAGACTAAGACATCCCAGCTGCCTCTTATTTCAGTAAAACTGAGCCAATTATGGCCCAGCAGAAGGCGTGAATTCCTTCAGGCTGTGTGTGAATGTCCTGCCACTTCTCTGGAAGGGAATTTCCACAGCTAGGCACTGCTGTAAGGACTTCGGTATGATAAAAAGTAGGACCTCAATATGCAGGATCTGCCTCTTGTCAGCCTCTTCCCTTATCTTATCCAACATGCAGCTGTAGCCTCTGGTGATGGTGTGCACTCCTTCTGCACCTGGGAAGTTAAGTGATTGATTGAGTAACTAACTAGTATCAGTCCAGGCTCCCACCACAACCTCTTAAGATTTATGAGATGGAAAGAGAAAAAAAATCCACATGCAAGTTCCTCTCTGTGGGTATTTGAGATGGCTGAAGAATTATTAATTCCCCAACAGAAAATTCTCTGAAAGTTGTCTTTTTTTTGTTGTTGTTTTCTTGTTTGGGTTTTTTTGTTTCTGCAAATCCCCCAAATATTAGGACCATGAATGCAAAAGAATGCATGTTATATGTTCTTTGGAGCCTTTTTAAATTTGGGGAAGTGATTCCACATCCAAAGCAAATGCTATTGCATCGATGGCACCAATTTTTGAAAAAAAAATCGCTTCAAGCAATATGTACAACTAATGTACAGCTAATAAGATACATTGCAGACATGACTATGACCTCAGACAACATACCATGCTGAAGCAGACAGAGCCATAGCTTGACATATCATTCAGCATTGGAGCTGCCCAGATCTAGATGAATGGGATGCTTGGGAGCATAACATGAATGGTACAATAATTTGTAATCCTGGAGAGAAACATTAGTCATGACAGAGAGGATTCTGAGCTCTATTATTATTTATTTGCTGCTTAACGAAGATCAACAGTGTACAGCAGGTCTGTAGCTGATGCTGACCTTGAAGGTTACTCTTATCTTTCCTGAAAATCAGTAAAAGTTGGTTGTTGAACCTATCAGTTTTGGTTTGGTTTTTTTTAAGTTTTAGCTCCAGTAAAATACAATCTACATTTCCCACAGTAGAAGTTTATACTGAGATTAAGATACTGATACATGGCTCTGTGGATAATACATGATGCAACACCAAGGAATATGGATTTTTCTAATAAAATGTTACTTTGAAATAACGCACTTCTTGCCAAATATTCCCCACAAAGAAAGAGCATAAAATCAGTAAAATAAAAGGAAGCTTTTAAAAACATAACTTAGCATCAAAATTTAGACCTAGACAAAGAAATTTAAATGCCCCTAACTTTGTCTTTAAATAAAATTGAGACCACAAAGTTGGTGATACACCAGGCAGAACTAAATCATGTTAGCCCAGGTGAGAGACCTTCCTACATTGCTTGCATTCCTATCACCCAGTTTGTGTCTTCCCCCGAGGGGAAGTGAATGTCTCTGCTTTGCTGAAGCATCATGTGTTTTTCCACTGACAGAAGTCTAAAAGCACAAGAAAGTTTCTGACCTTAGATATTTTTCTTAATGGAGTCTCTGCTGCATTCCCACTTAGTAGGGGTTTTTTTTCAACTGGATTGTAATCGTTCAAGTTTAAGTAGCAGCTACAATGACAAGGTGCAGAATTTTTCTTGAGACATAGAAAGTCAGCACATAAGTTTAACTGCCCCAGACCTTTTTGTGGCCTAGAGGCTCTCATTACAGGATAAACTAATAAGCAAACAATTTGTCTTCCAAGACTTGGAAAAGTCTGTAAAATTAATGAAGACCACTTTATACATGCCACAGAACAGCCCTAATACATTATTTTTTTAAGAGTCCCTGCTCAAACATATCTCCTACTTATCTAAATGGAAGCTAAAATGTGTCATAATTTTCTTGATTACAATCAAGAATCCAGTGTCTGAGCATATATCTATCTGTATTAAACACAGTCAGTGTTTAATCCACTCACATGTCCTCAGGAATGCAGGCTGCACATCCTGTTTTGTTGTAATAAAAGTGTTTCATAGAGATCTATTGCACTGCACTGCTCTCCATTTACAGCAATGATTCTTTCAATTGATGCTTGTCTGCCCAGGTGTGCAGATGAAATACATCTATTTTTCCTGATAAGAATATTAGGATTTACACATTCATGAACCCTCTGGAAGTTAGAGTGACAGCCAAGGTTTTTAACAGCTCCTGAACAATCAAACCAGACAGTTGCTATCCATTATGCTATTTCTCACACTTAACAACAAAACACACATTAGATGTAAATTACCCTCAAGAGAGGACAAATGTGGACTGATTCTAGTCTTATTCTTTATGTAACTAAAACTTTGTACCAAGATCACTAGTGATCTTGAGCAACCCATTTCAATAGGAGCTAGTAAATGCTACTGTTATGCAACTTAAAAAAATTTATATCCTGAATTTGACTCCTGATAGGAGTGTGTGCTCTTCTTTTGCATTTTGAGCTGTGGAGTACTGAGATATCCATTTCCCCTGCTGTGATTTCTCATATGCCAGAGCAAGAATATAAGAATTGCATTATGGCCTGACTGGTCTGACTATCTTCCCTTCAGCAACATCATTACCTAGGCCACTTCAGAAGGCAAAACACTCCCATGGTAATCATGCTCTTAGATCTACAGGGTTATTAAGCTATAGATCATGCCCACATTCACTTTGGCCTCAGAGGCAGCCTTAATGTCTCCACCTTCCTTTTCCTTCTTTGCATTTGAATGTCCTTTGGTGAAGATTTTGCCTTGATGCTATATAGGATATTACAACAAGTTAGTTCAAGAAATGCAAATGAAGAGAAGATTGACTGAAGAAGTGTGCCAAGATGTGCTGCAAAGGAACTCTTCTGCCTAAAAAGAAAAAAACTAAATTATAGAAGATTGGATCTTGAAATGAATCCTTTTTCATCTTGTCATTAATGACCTTGGCATAAAAGAAAGAAGTATGCAAATGACGATTGTATGGTACAAATTGGACATCTTACCAATGCAGCAGATGATGAAAATAACAGATGGGAACAGACAAGAAATTCAATCCCATGAAGAACAAGTTCATGCACGTATGAATGACTGGTTATAAAGAGGGAGCTCATAACTTGCTAATGAATAAGGATAAAGATCTGAGTGTGTCTGCGTGAGCACAGAATAAGTATAAGCCAAGAAACAAGCAAGTATGAATCTAGGTGAATTCAGTGACAGATTTCCAGCACATCTAGAGAAGTATCAATTCTAGTACCCTAGAAATATTTTATTTTGAATGCAGAGTACAATTCTATTCACTCATGATCAAAATTACTCAAATTAGAACCACTGAATGGGATAGAAACATATAGTTCAAAGAAAGACTGTCAGTGTTTGCTTGGTTAGTAAAGCAGGCCAAATCTGAGAAAGGAAATGCCTATTTTTTTTTTTAAGTGAACTTTGGGGAATTGTAATGAGTATTGGCTAAAATTCTAAAAAATAGAAATTTGAACTGGTTCTCTCTTTATATTCTCTCTATATATATTGCACTTTTCAGCATTAAATACATACATATTTCATCAGGAAGGATGAGAATCATATAATATTTTCTCATTCATATTTAGCATTAACTTTCTCTCTATTAATTAAAAAAACCAATTAATACTATCTTTCAAGTAATCTTAATTTTAGCACAGTAGCAAGACATATTCCAAATGTCACTGCATTACAGTAAAGAGGGAGAGGAAGAAAGTTCCTATTTTCTAAGAGGACATTTTTAATACCACAGATGGCATCCAAAATATTTCTGTTCATCTCCTTAATGAATTTCTTTGTGCTAGTTGGAATAATTCGCTTTGAACATGCTTTAAGCAAAGTCAAAGTTATTAAAAACCTGAAATGCTCTTCTTTAATCCCTACTAATCATTGTATAAATGCACTGTTCGGATAATCCTCACAAGAGGGTATTAGGGCACATACATTTTGTAAGATGAAAGCTGCATTCAAGAGTTGCTCAGACTGTACGAAAAACACCCTTGTGAACTACCTTGAACACAGATTTACTGAGTTTTAAACTGGCACTTCATCCCTGTTTCAGCAAGCGTCCTCTGCAGATTTAATGATCAGGAACATCCTCCTGGTGCACGCGGGCAGATACGGTTGCAGGGTCCAGACCGCAGCGGACACCGTGTCGGATGAGACAGAGCTGCTTGTTAGGGGTGAGTATGCTTGTGGTTCTTCTCTGAAAACACAATCACCACACACGGCTCTACCAGGGACTTTTAAATACGGGAGCTTCAGGGATGTCTCTGCTAGGCAATGGTCCTCAGATTTCATGTTATTGAAGCCAGTTGTGATTAACCTGCTGTCTTTGACAGGAGTTTCAACATAAGCTGACCTGCAGACACTGCAGAGAGAAACAAAAGACAGTGGGTTAATAGACAGTTTTAAGAGAGGTAACAGCACAAAAGGTATACCAGATTAGCTAAAATGCAGACAATTAGCCTTCACAGACCTGTGTAAGGTAGGCATAATGAGTGTTTGCTATTCTATTTGATGCTTTGCATTTCATCTTATGGCCAAGCCATTCTTTCAGCTTTAGCAGTTTAGGAACATTCCTTCATTTCCTTAGAGGGGCGCCCATGCAGCCTTTTGTAAAATCATAGATATGAACAATGAAGCTCCATAAAATGACAAGAATTTGGGCTTTTTCACACGTGGAATTGTTACCACCAATTGTTTACTGCATCTTTATGCCCCAGTCCTATAATCTGTTAAATTGTTTCACCTGTCATTGAACCTTCCTGATTATGCACAGGAACTCAGGGTCCTTTTCCTGAAGGATCCCAGATCATAGTGAGGATGCCAACTCCTTTAAGCAGAGTGTTTCTGCATTCTGCACTAGGGGTGTGTGCATGTGTGCATACTCACACACACACACTCACACACACAGAGACACGTGTGCTCAGTGCCTCAGTCAGAGGGGATCTGAGGATTTGCAGTTCACTTACTTGCATAAGGGCTGGTGGGTCCTGCAATGCCAAGAGAGATGGATCCCTGCTAGGCAGCACAGCTGGGTAGCCATACTGTGGATGATACATTTTTAAAAAATCAAATCAAGGTAGATATTTTATTAACATTTGAAAAATAATAAAAAATCCAAATTCTTTTTGTATTATAATTAAAAAATATTTATTTTACCACATTCCACAATATCTTTAAACTTGATGTGTTCCTATGCACCACTTTTAGGGTAAATATATGTTTTAAATGATAAAAAATGTTTCTGGCTGACTTCAGGGCTCTCCATTTTTTCATGAAAGTAATAGTTAAATATTTCCATAAAGACACTTTGAGGACCATCAGATTTCCCTGAGCTATGGCACTTTTGGGATGGTTCTATTCAGCTGGCTCGCCATGTAATACGATTTTAGCTGCCTTATGAAATCTGATTCATCCTTCTGGGTTATGCAAGGCCTTTGTGCCCCCTTTGTCTGTCTCAGACAGGAGCAGAAGGCTCTATGGATAGACAAGGCAATCTCACCTTTAATTGAAATTTTGTGACAAAAATGTCTTAGTTATTATCTAGGATAGACTGATTACAAATTTTTTTTTTTTAAGGATACTGGTTATTTAAATTAGTTTATTGAATTTCCTGTAGAAATGAAATTCTTCTCTGAGGAAGAGGTCTGAGATTAAATTTTAAAAAAGGCATTGTAAGAAGTATCAGGATTCATTTATGTGAGTCTCATCACCATGTCACCACGTTGTTGAAGTAAAAGCTATAACTGCTTGTTAGTGGAATTTGAATTCAAATATACTTTGCTTACAATTTTCTCCTTCTCTTTTTTCTACAATTGGATAATTTTAAGATAGAGCAAGAAATTTTGTTTTGTGTTGCAGAAAATGTTTGAAGCACCTTCAGCGTAGAAGTGTGAATGACTAGTCCTTACAGACATCAACAGTGCAAAAATAAAAAATATTTATAAGAATCTAATCTATCTCTCCTTATACTTTTACAGGAACTTCATTTTCATTTCAGTATCTCTAATTTTTTTTCTCCCCTATCTCAGCCTGTAGAGTGCACATAGTGGTTTGCAATTTGACACCGATGATCCCAAATTGTAGCACCTTCAAACTTCTTTATGTTTAGTTTTCGGTGATGATGGACATTGTTTAGGAAAAGATACCAACAGAAACAGATGTTTCAGTAAATATTTCAGTTAACTCTGAAGAATTTCACCTGACAAAGGAAGTCATCCTCTATGAAAGAAGAAAACTCAGTAAAGTTTGTAATCCAAAGCCATATTATTCTTTATTTCCAGTACAGTTTATAGACAAAATAATTTCATTTTATGCATATTACAAAACACCCTTTTCTTTTAAATGTTACAGCCCAAAGCCAAACTGAGATAGCAGAAGCTTTGATATGAACTCTTATATGTATTGATATAAGCAACCTACAGCACAAGCACACCCTTGCTCTGACCTTTCTCTCCTTTTGTCTTTGCAGAAAATACCAGTGATAATACTGATAATATCATAACAGCATATAACTCCATTTCAATCATTACTTTTATTGTAGGGTTCATATGGTATTTTAATAAATCATTGTAATTCTTTCTTGAAAAATTGTCCTTCTTACAATGTTTCTACATGAAATAAATTGGACATAGAGAATAAATTAATATAATCTCATTCCCCCTCCTTTAGATATTCATGAATATCAGAATTACTGCCACTAGCAAATTGATTAAATTTAAACTGAAGTATGCATTCAACTGGTTCTCTATTTTTAAGTCAAAGGACTTTTTGTCAGCACTTAATTCCAAGTGACTTGGAACAGTATCATCCCTTCCTGCAGCCTCCTCAGATGAAGGAAGCAGAAACAAACATGGCAGACTTCTCTTGCTTGAAATTAACATCCTGATCTTTAACAGACAGACATTCACCACTGTATTTTCAAGGAAGTGCAATGTCTCAGTATCATTTATTGTGTGGAAAACATAGAGTGTCCTTAAATAATATTTATCTATTTTGAAACCATTCTTACTACTTGGTCTACTGGAAGTTCCCTTGATTATATGCCAAGGAATGACACTATTTTTGCCCTTCCTCTTCTTTGCTCTGCATCATACAATGAAAGCTATATTCCTAAAATATCACCAATGAAAGACAAGACAAAGAACAGAGAATGGACAGTACCAAGTAAATCTCAATTTCTTTGAGTCTAATTATTCATAAGAAGGTAATTAATGGCGCAAGAAGATTCCTGAATTTACTGCATATATATGTGGGTGTGTATGTGTGTGTGTGTGTCTGAAAAACAAAGGAAATGAAGACAGCAGCAAGTTTCTGTTCTGCAACTTTCTATAATGTGTTATACATTTTTAAACTCAAAATTTAAATTTTCAAATTCACTACCTCACAGGTCTTGAATTTAGGTAATTTGAAGTGAAAAACACATCTAATACTTTTTCAATAATGATTGTGACCTATTGAATCTCTTTTGGGAACATTTCAAACATTCTATGTCACGTTTGGACAAAATCAGGATTCAAGTTCTGTCAGAGCTAAATGCTGAAAAAAACCCCCCAAATACTTCTCTAAGATCTCTAAAATGTAATTAAACTACGTATACTAAATCAAGAAAAACTTTTTAGTGGTCCATAGCACTTTTTTTTTTCTAATGCTGCCAGTAATGTGGATTTCATTAGGAAGAGATGCTCTGCCAGTGACTGGAGTATTTAGTCTCCAAAATACAGCTCTACTAAATTTTTTTGCAATTCATCATCACAGGGTTTTTTATTTTTTTTTTTTGTGCCTAAAAAAACCCCTTCATAATCTTTCATTCATCTGAGATCCACCATCCCCTCTAGATATACACATTGATTCTGTAGAGGTCCCCAGAGAGTCCTTTACTCTCTGAATATGGGGAGGATGAGAGAAGTTTCAGATCAAAGGCCAGAACTGATTTAAGGCAGAAGAGGCAATATCAATCACTTTCAACTTAGCTCAGCAACTGCAGTGCTCATCTATGAAGTAGGATAACTCTTTTTATCTGTCTCAGACCACGACTCAAAATCACACTTTCTCCTTAAAAGTATACTATACCTTCAGGTGGCTGTTAGGTGGGATCAAGACATGTTCAAGCCTCTTTCTGATGCAGAGGAGCCAGGAGCACAGAAATCAGGTGACAAACAAATGACCACCTGGATGGGTAAGGCACAATTTAGGGCACTTCCAGTAACCAAAATATTTCCTTCTTTCATTGAATTGACTCCTGGTATAGAAATAAACAGATGTTCCCTGAGGTGAACCTCTGTCAGTTGCTTAAGCCAATACACTGAACTGTTTATTGGAAAGGGAAAAGCTAAATAGCTTTATAAAAGCTAAATAACAGGCATCCCACCCTCTGAACCAGATTGCCCTGAACTGGGGCTAAGGTGGAGATAGTGGCACATTTTCTGCAAGAGAGTCATCAGAGCCCATAACAGCAGAAGATATATATGCTGATACATCTCAAGGACATCTAGAAGAGAAAACAGCTTTTCACAGAAGCTGGTAACTATTCTAGCACCAAGCCTGCAGGAATGTGGTATCTCTCAAGTGCAATCCCATGACAGAAATTCTGTATGTCTGATGATCAAAGAAATAGTTTTAGTGGAATGAATGACTACAACAAAAACCACCTTTAAGGACTTACATTCCTGACACCCAAGTCATTACCTGATTTCATTTCATTTATGTCTTCTGTTGTTTGCTCACCCAAGGAAATGCAGAATACCTGTTTGCCATGCAAACAAGAATGTTTACAGGAGAACACAGATACTCACTACACAGTCAACAAATGTTTTCCTCTGCACATGAAGACAAGAGCCATTTAAGAAGTAGAAGCGATTTATGATTTTTGTGAATGCCAATCCCATTCTTGACATCAGTCCAAGAATACTTTTCCCATGTCATGTGCATTTTTTGGCTACCAGCCTTTACTTATCCACCCAGATCTGCAACTTGCAGTGAATATTAAGTAGCAGAGGAGCAGAACTGCAGAATGCTAGAGCTTGGCTGATTTTCCACCTGATTTTGGCACACCACTAGTCGAGTTGTCTCTGTACTGATATTTCACAAAGAAGTGATTACCTAAGCAGAAGGATCTAATACAGGATAAATATGCATGTCATGTTCTGACACTAATGATATCATCACAAACATGGGTACCAAACACCCAAGTACCAGCCAAGAGGCCTGCCTCTCACAGATGTCTCAGGTGATCTTGTAGCCAGCAATGTGTCAGCTTTTCTTGAGACAATGCCTGCTTGGTGAATTAATTTGTTTTAAAACATGATTTCCAAAAAGGGCTTATTACATTCATATTTTCCATTATGCTCTTGAAATCTGAAGCTATCTGTGTTTTCATGTTTTCACTTCAAAGGATATCTAAATGATCCTATGCTTCAACTATGTTTTGCTGTGAAGATGTTTAGAACAAGAAACACTTTTATCATAAAGATGTTGACACCATGAAAGGGCTGACCCTTACTACCGTACATTGGTTCAATTAACTACAGTATTTTTTTACAGTTTGTGTTTATTTAATTCATCGGTACAAAATCTGTTATACAGTGACTGGGAGGTTTTGAAGAACACCAGCAGAAGTCAGAGATAAGAGCAAAAGGCTACTTCTTACATTTACTTTACCAAAAAATATCTCTTTTCTCTTAAAACACACAATTTCTAATGAATTCATTTGAAGCACTGCTTTGCCATAGGCTGCAAGAAAAAAAAGCTTAAGTAGAAAAATGTCCTACCAAAGCTGTTTACTGTATATTCTCTGCTCTTTCTTCTGCAAGCTTGAAGGTTTGGCTGGAGAAAAACATCTGCAGTTCAGCAAAAAATAGTGGAAGTTGGGAACACCACTCTAGAGTCTAACTTGCTTTCACAGAAGTCATCATGAGGCTTCGTGTAGTCAATTACAGGAACACTTTTAGATACACTGAGATGAGCAGTAGTCCTGGTTCAGCAACAGTTTCCAGGAATAACAGAGTCTCTTGCAGATTAGAGGATCAGTGCAAAACCTGCTGTAATCCTTATCTCATATGGATGGGCACAGTGCTTCAAACATTTAGAGCAGAGTGAGTGATTTTTGCTGTATAAACCACAATATTGGTAGAGACGATAATGACACCACAGACACCAGAAAAGTTATTTTTCCCAGTTATCCATTTTATACATGACATTATTTTTTAGAAGCATCATGACTGAATTAGAAATACAAAATTGTGAATCAAAAAGATTTGTTTACATCTGTGAAAGCTTCAGTGCCTAATCAATGCTACCAAGCTTCCAGGATGTTAATGCTTATTTAATCAATGAAAGATTTTTATCACAACAAAATACTGGTTTCAGTAACATTAAGTTTTCAAATTAATTCCATCAACTCTTACTTGCAAATTAGTCTTGCAAAGCTGCTTTACAATTCATTATAAGTAAAAGAGTAAGTTTGTAAATGTTTCAAACTACTCAGACAGATGCTGGATGCTGCATTATGCACTGCCAGTCTATGGAGCAGCAAGGTCATCTCCAATTTTTCTTTCCTTAAAATTTCTCTGCCTAATCACAAAGGAGCAAAGACTACTAGTCTCAAAATTACTTAATTCAGTGTTTGAATTTCGGCAGTGAACAGTGTAAACAAAGGTAGAGAAGGTTGACAGTACAAGGTAACTAAGCCTGGGAGAGGGTAGCTAAGACGACCATGAGGTCTCTGCCAGGAAAGTACAGCAATGCAGCAGCCAGGCGAATTGGCTCAAGTTTTGAGTTTGAGGGGCTAACTAATGACATGAGCCACTCTCTAAAACAGAAAATATTTCAAATAAATAAAATGAATAGAAATTGTTAATTCATGTTTCCTTCTATTTATCAATGACCATAAAAAATTGTTTCATCGCATCTAGTCCTCTTAATAATTTATATATAATTTAGATTAGATGGATAGATAGATAGATAGATAGATAGATAGATAGATAGATAGATAGATAGATAGATAGATAGATGGATGTAGAGATAGAGATAGAGATAGAGATGATAGACATAGAGATATGGCCATCACTCTCTACAACTACCTGAAATGCAGTAGTGAGGCAGGGCTCAATCCCTTCTCCCATGTAACAAGCATCAGGATAAGAGGAAATGGACTCAAGTTTCACTTGGAGAGCTTCAGATTAGATATTAGGAAAACATTTCTTCTCTGAAAGAGTAGTATTGGAATATGCTGCCCAGGGAATTGGTGGAATCACCAGTTGTGGAAGTTTTCAAAGGGTGCATGGTTGAGGAATTGGTGATTAACACATGGGGCTAAGTTAATGATTGGACTTGATAATCTTAGAGCTTTTTCCAACCTTAATGACTCTATGATTTCATCATTTAATAAAAGTACTTTTTAGAATATTTTTATATTACATATCTACTATCAAATCTACTTTAGGAGATATAATGTATTGGTGTCAGTTACACTACAAATAGACCTGTGCCCTCTAAGCATACAGTTTAATTTGTTTACAGTACTATCTCATTCATCTACACTTAAGGATTTTAGTAGATTTAGATACTGGTTATTTTCTGGGTATTTTAGTAATTGTTTACTCACTGTGTTTGCTTTTATTATCCTTTTCACTCCTACTGCTCAAATTGTGTTTTCTATTGTTATGGATGTCAACAGACGCTGTGATTTTTTAAGAGTAAAAAAATAAGTCCCAGTCCTCTTAATTCTCTACATAAATGCTGTATACCCTTGGAAAATTATGAGCATATATGGAACTAATTAAAATCCTTTGACCAGTACAAATATTAGTTAAAAACAAAAACAAACAAACAGAACAAAACATGGAAGGAAGCTTCTTTAAAATTGGGATGAAAATCAGCTTCCTCCTACAACATAACACATGTGTTTTAAGGCTGTGCCCTGAGAGATAAGCAAATACACTGTGCATGCCTACTGTAAGTTATGTGAGCATTGAGATCAGACAATCAAACATCTTCCTGCAAGCTGTAAGATGTTGAAATGAAGCAGAGCACAATCCGGCAGTGTGAAGGGATGAAAGTATTTGTGACTACAATCTGTGGCTCGAGTACACATTTTGTGGTCTAAAAATAAAATAAAAAGGTTAAAGCTATTCATCTTATAGAGTGGCAAAACTAGCAATCTAAGCAACAAATCCACTCTTATCCTTTATTTTTTGAAAAGTAATGTTTCCTCAGAACTCTAGTGACCCAGAGCAAATACAACGCAAGAACTGCTGGTTAGGTTGACCACCCTGCTCCTTTCTGTTGTGATATTGCCAATAAAACTTAAAGACAAGCACTTGGGCTTAAAGGCCTTCAAACACATTATTAAATGGAACATAAACAAGGTCAGCAGATTCTTGCTGGTCCTTGAAATTACATTTGAGCTGTAGCAAAGGCCAGGAAGATGCCCTGAGCACACACCCTGTTATTTGGACTCACAGAATATGTCCATAATACAGAACTGTTCCCTGAGGCCAGAGGGTACAGCAGAGTTCTAATTCACACTCTTACATTCCCAGTCCTCCTCCCTCAGGACAGGCATGGCAAACCACCTGTAAGGATTTGCCCCAGCCCACAGTAATCCATTAATTGTGCCAGAGCACTGGTGGGAAAAATCATAATTTCACAGAGCTTTTGGCATTGTGATAGAGTCTGTCTGCTAACATAAGAGCAGGTAGGATCAGGGCTAGAGTTCAGATCTGTTCTTCGGCCCTTTTCAGTGTGCCAACTTACACATTTATTACATTGGATTATAGTATCTTATTGTAGGTGGAGAATCAGCCCTTTAGCCCACAAACTTCACCAAAACATTTCCTGCAATTCGATCTTGTAATAGGACCTTCAATTTTTTTAAATATTTTTAATTATATGAAATGGAAATAGAATCATATCTTTTAAAAGCTGGTTTTTTTCAAGAGTTTAAAAATGATCCTTTGTTCTAAGAACCTTATTTTACAAGCATCAACTTATAGGTATGAACTTACTTCAGTCAAAAAGTGTCTAGAAACAAAAATTAAAGATCAGATGTGAGGATGTTTATTCACTCAGTGCCTGAAAAAGACACATGTAGTCCTGGGAGTGCTGGTGCTCACAGTAGGACTGGAGAGAGTGAAGGAAACAGCATGGGCCAGGGTTGGGACAGCTGGCAAGGGATGCCCTGCAGCACTAAATGTGGTCAGCAGGCCATGCCAAAGAAAGACACACTGCCAAAACTCAGTCTCTTACTCTGTTTGGGAGCTGCTAGCAATGTCATCCAGGATCAATTCCTAGGCTAGTAGTGCTTTTACACCTTAAATGAAATTCACGTTCCCTGTGTTCTCCATACATTTGTGTCAATGACTACCGCTACACAGAAGTCCAGCTCAGAGGTTCTGGACTGCAATCTGCAATCTGAGCTCAAAAAAATCAGCATCTCTCAAGGTTGCCTCATCCAAATTCACTATTTTTAGGTTTTCACAAGGCAGAGAAGTCATCAGGGCAAAGGGGCACAACACGATGGGTACCACTAAGGCACTTCTCAGGTAGTACACTAGGGATTTATCTTGATGTGAATTGAGTGAATTCACATCCCTGAAGTGAATTGAGACTATCCAGGCTGAAATAATCAATGTCTTCTTTTTCTTACATTCCAACCCTAAGCCTAGCTTTCCTGTCTATCCTGACTATTGCTGGGTTATAACCTCTCCATCAGCCCACAGCCCTTTTGTACCTTACAGAAACCACACATGGGGGACGGGCATTATGGATGCATTCACTGAAACCAGAGGGCCTCTGGCATCTACTGTACATCCAGATTTCTCTCCATCATCTCCTCTACCACATGTGAACACATAGTCTATCATAGCTGGGCACAGCAAAAGGGATTTATGCTGCAGCAGTCAAGCTCCTGTTTTATGCTGCAGTTCTATGTGCCTTTCCCACTATTCTGTAGTTACTGCCTCGTTCTTATTCTCGTTTCTCAACCTCTCATCTTCTTGATGACAATCCAGTGCACCTTGTCATTCAAAAAGAAAAATCTTCAGGTCAAAAAAATCTGTGTTTGTGAGCTGCTACATATTAGGCTTCTTAGCTATTTGGTAAAAGTAAGAATTCTCCTGGTCAGGCAGCAGTGAAGTAAATCAGTGCATATTCTGGGATTCACAGGAAAGGGCACTGCCTCACGGAATGACTACAGCTATTTTTGGTAATTGTTTTTCAAGAACTCTCACATTAGCATTGTATCATGGCAAGCAATCTAACCTCTCAGGATGATCATTCCAACAATAAAAAGATACATAAAACAAATTTGCCAAAATGCAGTCATGCATGTCCTGAAATGAAGTATCAATCTATGGAATTGCTCTGAAAGGAGATAACTGACTAATATCCTTGACAGTGGATTCTCAGTGCTCCTAGAGTTGTATAAGAGCCTATCACAGCCCCAAATGTCTTCTACATGAAGGTCAACTGCACCATACTGCATTTATGACCAGTCATTTTCTGTCTAGTTTCCAGATAAGCATTTGAACAGACCATGCATTTTTTCCTCAATTGGGTATTCTCAGCTAAAAAATTGTTTTAGAGATCCTGAGCAATAACACAGCCCTTGGGAAAAAAGCCCTTCTGCATTAGCCATCTGACTGACACCATGAATGATAACATCCAAGCATCAGATTTAATGAGATTTCTACAAAAATGAGTGACATCTGCATAGCACTCATGTCCTGGCTAGCTGTCATACATTTGTCATCACTGAGGCCTTTGTCCTTTATTAATCCACTTTCAAGAATGCCTGCTGTTGGAAATTGGAATGCTTTTTAGCAGTCACCCTGCAGACTGTGTAAGAGCACACGTCTCCAAAAGCATAATGGCACACTGTCATGCCTAGCAATGCATATAAAACATTTAAAAAACAGGAGAGAACTCTGACAACAAAATATATTGAGAATTTAGCAGGAGATGTCTGCATAAATATATTTTACATCCTTTTATATCAGCAAGTTGCATATTCTTCTGTTATAATATAGTGGCTAGAAACACTTTAACAATATTCAGAGTGCATGGGAGAAATATTGTTATAAAGGAAATGTACTAAAATATTTCCCTTTAATCTTGTTTGTGCTTGGGACCATTATATAATTCTGGGCCTAGGGCTCCAACCCAGTAAAAGCATATGACTGTATCAAAATCCCAGCTTTCCTCTAAACTTTCCCTCATGGCTACAAATAAAAATTTCACTAATATTTTCCTAGATCAACAGATAGCCTGAAACAGTAGAGGATGGAGATTGAAGAATCACCCTATTTTATTAAATTAGCCCCAGGACTTTCTCTTCTGAGACAAAAATCTGATCTGGTGCTTCCCAGCAAAGAGCAGCAAACACTTGGCAGGAAGGCAGGAGTGCAGAGAACACATCTTTCTGCAATGTTTTCTCCAAGAAGGAAAAGCAAGCCATTTCCACTGCAAATGAAATGGGACTCCAGAGGGCCAGGACCTGCAAGGTGTCCAATGGGAGGCACCGTTTTATTCCAGCCATTGCTTGTGGCTTGATCAAAGGCACTGACAGCAGCAAAGACAAGCCTGGTGAGCAGGTAGAGCAAGGGAAGAGGAGAGATTCCCAGAACTGATGATCATTGCCCATGGAAGTGGAAAACCTTGTTCCTTGTTCTTCCTATGGCCCAGAGCCATAACCTGAGCTCCTGTGCAGACTGCAGCTACTGCTGCAGTGACTTGCTGACCTTGTTGTGAAGACAATATTCTTCCATCATACATCCATAGTACTAAAATTTACCGAATTGAATCTTCTGAATTTCAAACATTTTTCCTCTTTCTTGTCACTATTATTTCTAAATGCCATATATTTCTAACATTTTATTGTCAATTAGTCGCTTGTAGATCATTGCCAAGTAAATAGAGGCAAGTGAATAGCACAATTTGCTCTCATTTTTAGGATTCAATGATTCTTTCACTCTGAAGGTATTGATTCTATTTCAAAATTCTGATCCTACTGCTGTCACAGTTCATGTAGCCATGTTTTAGTTGAAGGCATATCAGAGGAAACATAAAGCTGTTTGCAGCTGCAAATGACAAAAAATCACAGTACATACAAATACTTAAATTAATGGGGTTTTTTAGCCTTTGATGTTCAGATGGATTTGTTTCTAATCATGCACTAAGAAACCCAGGCGGAAAATATTTGATTGCATGAAATAGCAGTAAAAGATAAAAATGCTGAACTCTGCAGTGCAGAAATACTGGCTGCAACTTCCTCTTCAAAGGGGTGCCCCAGATCCCCCTGTTTGCCACCTTGATCTGCAGGTGCTGAGCTCTGACACTTCAGCAAGTGCCATCACACCACTCACAAGAGCTCAGAGGAATGGAGGTTTCCAAAGGTTCTACTCTGCTACAGCTCATGATATATGTTAAAACAGCATTGGGCTCCCTCAAAAGTGTACCAGCAATGGCTTTCTGTTAATGAAGTTTTGTTCCCTTCCTGCAGTTCCATTCTGGGAGAAAGTGCCCGTTAGTGCATTTCTGAATTCACAGTCCTCCATCTGTGTAGGAGTACAAGCAAAACATCAGTCTTCAATAGCAAGAAGATGGAAAACAAGTGGAAAGGCCTTGGATGCAAAAATAAAATTATATTTTTCATAAATAATTATACCTATGAATATAGTATGAATATTTTATGGAAGTTTAAGTTCTGTCCTCCAGGACTTATATAAGCTTTTAAGTATAAGGAACGACAAGAAAGAGCTTTGTTTTGCATTTACACATGACAGAGACACACATTTTCCCCAAAACATCTGGTTAAAAACAACTATGGAGGAGGATCCTGAACCAGGACAAATTTGCCTCCAATTTAGTTCAGCAAGTGTAAATGGACACTGTTTTCAAACACCAGTCATATCAATCATCAAGAATTAAATAAGAAAATTATGGATGGGAGTAGGGTGATACAGCCACATTTTTCTTTGCAAAGTCATTTTTGTTACCAGAGACCTCACTTATTGCAGAAGTCACATGGCCTATACAAATGGTGGCTAGCATACCCTCATTTAGAGCAGCTAAATGGAAAAAAAAAATCCTTTACTTTTCAAATTAAGAAGTTTCTGTTAGGTGGTTTTTGGGTTTTAAAGGCCCCGAAGTCATTTTCAGCTTTTAAAATATTTGGGTTTGGGTTTTTATCTTAGTTTTAGTAGCTTTCAATTAAACAGCTAATGGACTTCCAGCAGGAACCCAAGCAGCTATCCTGAGTGAGTGAATTTGAGAAAAAGGATGAATGCTGTATTCTTGATTCAGGTATTAGTGATATTATTGTTCTTCATGAAGAATGTTCTCCTGTCCTTCATTTTTCTTGCCATCTGTCTTTCTCGCAGACAAGTCTCACACAAAGAGATGACTGTGACTGTTCAGTCTAGCCTGGATGCATCTTAAATATCCTCCTTTTTCCCTCTAATTTTAGGTTCAGAACAATTATAATGGAGTTTTGGGGGTGTTTTTTAATCTGTTTCTATTTTTAGTTCTTCGGCTGTCACTCTGGCAAGTTGATGGATGTTCACTCATGCAGCATCTAAAGAATAGCAGCAATCACAGTTTACCATCAGAAATCAGTGGAAATGAGGTATCTCCATGATGTAGTACTGTGTATCTTACCTCTCGTGTTTCATGGATATTGAACTCCACTGGGTCCCTGCAGAATGCATCTCCTATAATAATGCTGCACATCCACGATGATGGTGTAGTCTGTTTGATTATTCCACTTTATTTCTAGGTCCTCCTGGTCCCCCAGGGGTTGTAATAGTGGAGGAAATTACAGACACAACAGCAACACTCTCCTGGAGTCCTGGGGCAGACAATCATAGCCCTATCTCCCTCTACAACCTGCAAGCACGCAGTCCATTTTCTCTTGGCTGGCAGACCGTAAAAACAGGTGAGAAAAATTTTCAAACAGCACAAGTAGACTATTCAAGACTCCTGATCATAACAGTAATAATCACTGGCAACTACAGGAACAGATACTCTTCAGAAAACAATGACAAATTAAAATCACTGGGTTTTTTTCTTTTTTTTTATTCCTTTTGTGTTACTTAGCAACAGCTCTGAAAGGACAGCACAAAGACACCTGCCAGGATGCATCTGTGAATAAGCAGAAAGCTCTCCCCTAAACCCTTCAATCTGTGTCTTTTCAGGAATACTACAGTGCCAAAAACCTAGCTGTGATTTCTGACATATTAGATCCTTGATGTCGATCATTTCTAATGACCAAGTTGTACCACAAAGACTGCTTTCTGTTGAGATACTGCCAGCTGCAGATTTCTGAGTGACTTATACATTTCTTTATTGTCTCCAGTTCCAGATCTGATAAGTGGAGACATGGAGTCTGCTATGGCTGTGGAACTGAACCCTTGGGTGGAGTATGAGTTCAGAGTAGTAGCAACCAATAAAATTGGGACTGGAGACCCAAGTGCACCATCACGAGTGATCAGAACCAATGAAGCAGGTAAGGAAAGGATAAAAAGATTATTTTTACAGCACTATCAAAAACAAGACCTGCTTTAATATAATAATAGACCTAATGTCTTTTCACTGGTACACATCTGTGTGTCCAGTAATCACTGTTCCAAGGTGATATTCTTTGTAGTGGGGAGACAGTTTGTTTCAATTACAGGAATATTGCTTAACTTGCAGAATTTTCAAATACAATTGCTCTTCTACTGCATCTGAGCTACCTTACTTTTCATCTTACACTTAAGCCATTGCTTAAGTGTAAGACTCCCTCTGCTAAACTACTGCTGCTCCTAAATTAGGCTGTTTTGCAGTCTCTTCAAACAACTGCGCTACTAAGCAGCCTCTTTCCCCAAATTTTTCACAACTTCTCTCACTGACAGTGCATGGAATTTTTTCAGCAAGATAGGGAAATCATAAAAGTCTTCTTAATTTAAAATACCTTGTATTATAAGTGTTTCTTTGCCTTGCACACTCTACTGTAAACAGTCACTACATTTTAATAAATTTCATTGTATTTCTAATTGGGACGATACTTTGGGAGACCAGAAAAAACCAAAATATCCTATTTGCACCTCTTGAAAGTTACAATGGACTCATAAGATTTGGAATCATTGACAATATCTTCTTTATCTTCCTTCATTCTGCCCAAGTTAAAGAAGATAAAGAAGGACTGGGAATCTGAGAAAAATACCCAGGCACTTAGAAAGATGTTTTAAGTGCAGAAAGAGGTAGAGATAGGATTTGGACAAAGCCTCAGATGAGAACTACATGTAAGAACACTTTCAGATTATTCTTCTTTATTTTGTTGTTATTTAGGATGCCTAGACAGATTATTTTGTGTTTTGATGTTTCATCAGTTGAATAATTTTAAAGTAAGCCATTGCACCACTATGAAGACCTCATGCCTGCCTTCTCAGTGACCTCCCCACAGGCACTGGGAGCTGATGTTAGGTCTCCCAAGACCATCTCTGCTGCAGGCTGAACAAGCCCAGCTTCCCCAACCTCTTCTCACAAGGCCACTGCTCCAGCCCTCCTTCACCCCAGTGGCCTCCCCTGAACTTGTACTAGTTGATCAATGTCTTCCACATTGTGGCACTCAAAATTGGATGCCCTACTTCAGATGAAGTCTAACAAACTTATCTGCAGTTGTAATAAGACACATTTATGTTTTCCTGCTTTAAATGATGGTGTAGTTGCCAGCTGATATTAAATTTCACTGTACAATCACAGAACAGCACTGAAGTGATTTGGTTCCCATTCAGCCATGTCGAAAGATGCTTCCTTTCAAACTCTCCCTCACCTTCTTCAAGCTCCCCACAGTGAGAAACTCAACAACTTGATAGCAGAAGCTTCAGATGATCCATATATTGTTCCATTAAGAAAAAGAGGACATGAAAATTAAATACAAATTTTTATTTTTTTAAAAACTCCCTTTTTTCACTGCCATTATTCTTTCCTTAATTTTGTACCATATTTCATTGGCAATACAAACTCTTATCAACCCCAGTGTTTGAACAAGTTTTCTATTTATTCAGATGATATATAACAGAGAGGAGAAAAACTTTCTAGAAAAAGTTTTTCCTGAAATAGGTTGTACCCCTGGTACTATGCTCTTTCAGTCTGAGGAATATTTTCACTGTTTTCAAAACTATGGTTCAGTACATCAATTGACCTGGTGCAGTTAAATTGTGGGCTTACGTTTTTCTGACAAACTGAAGTTTGAAAATGTTAAATTTCATCCAGCTGGCATTTTTTTAGGGTCCTTCTTCTTCTTGCCCAATGTTTAACAAACTAAGGCTCTATTTGCTAAAACGTATTCTTATAACTCAAGTGAAACTCTTCTTAATGCATATTCATTTTCAACATTCTTTGCAACTTTACCTCTGTAAAAATGATTTGATAAATCATAATATTGATCAGCAAAAACAAAATTATGGGAAAGAAAAAGCATGCAATGTGTGGTGAATTTTTACCTGGTGCTGGGTACTCCTTTCTGGGTAATATTTCACTGTTTTTGCCATCAGAAAGAACAGAGTCTTTAACTCAAGAAACTAGAATCTGCACAGACTTGTTAAATTGGAACAATAAAACAATGGATTCTGCTTTAAATAAAGAACCAAATAAATAAAAAAAAGCCCGAACTATTAGACATATAGTTCTTTGAAAAATGGCATGATGCACATAATATGTATGTTACTCTTGAAAGGTCAGAGCCTTCATGACCAGCTTCATTCAGGCAGCCAGCTATTCCTTAACTTCAGATATTCCTGAAATTCAGAGTCTGTTGCCTCTGTATTCTGAAATGCCTTTCACTGATTTTGGGAATTATCACCCCGGTATAGTTTTTAGATGCCAAAGAGAAAAGAAAATAGTAATAGTTTTCATTGTCTTCATATGGGTTTTCAAATTAGCACATAATTGCCTATTTTAGTAAACCCATTGAGCCATTTTCCACATTCTCTTTATTACTAATTGTTTTTATCTGAAAGCTTCAAGGGAAGCTGTCTATTAGCATGATGCCCAGTTCTAATATCATAGTCCTCAATTCTTAAAGGACATTTATGTGATAGGTATATTTCAGAAAGAACATGGCATGAAACTCTATACTCATGACCCAGGCAGAACAACCTGGCTGTTGGCTCTGATGGGAGATGTGGCCCACAAGTTCAAACTGGCACGTTGCCCCTGCACTGGGTGGAAATCCAGAAATATTCATCTCCCAGCTGAGAAAGTGACTGTGACTCGTGTTCAGATAGGAGCTGAGACCCTTCAGGCTGAATGGTAGCTGTGTAGACAATCCACAGAGGTAGAAAATGTGTGATTCTGATTCCATTATTTTACACTTAAATGGAAATCTGCATGTGTAGTTTAATGGCAAAAGAAAATTTGATTGGAGACTAAAGTCTCTTTTTATCCCCATAACTCACTTTTTTAATCTCTCCTTATCCAAGATAGTAGTAACACCATATATTAGTCCATTATCTAAAAATATCTACAAAAATAATAATTCAGATGGTGTAATGAAACCAACAGAATAATAAACAGGTTTTGACTTGCTTTAATTTTTTAATTAAACTCTAATCTTGTTACTTAGCTCATATTTAGTTTACATGATTGCTTTTCATTGCTACTTCCACTGGAACTGAAAACATCACAATTTTCTGGCACATCTAACTTACAGCCAGCTGCTGCATTTTTGTCAGTTCTAGCCTTGATACTTATTTCACAGGTCCACAAGTTGCAAAGAGCCAATAACATGAATTTAAACATGTCTGGCATTCCACTAAGACAGTCGGGGCATTTGAAGCCTGGGGGCAAAGCATCAGTTACATTATCTATTCATGGGGAAACATGGAGAGAGAGAAATTGAGTGGAATCGAAGTTTAACCTGTTAATCATGCATGCAAACTGTATTTTAGGAGGTAACAATGTAATGCACTCTCTTAGCAGCAGACTCTACATTTGCTGTATTTTTAAGAAATCCTTATGTTGCATTAAGTTGCCCTTATTCTCAGCTAGAATTCCTTCACAGCATAACAATAAATGTCTCTGTCCCAGGAAAAAAGTTGACCATTTTAGACTGGCTTTATTTTCAGGATTTTTTTTGTTGTTGGGGGTACTGTTTTATTTGTGATTTGTAAAAAAGAAGTTCCAGCTTTTCCCATTATCAAAACTATTTTTGTACTAGAAAAAAAAAAAAAATTGATAACCTGCTGCATCTGGGACATTCACAGATGAAGGCATGGTCTACTAAAGCCTTGTAGAAAAAGCGATTTTTCCACAAAGAAAAACAAAAGGAGAAACTAGGCTGCAATCACTGACTGGAGACTTCTTAGGCTTTGGATTGCAGGCTCAAACTAATACTGACAAGGAATCCAAATGTGTGTGTGACAGAAAATGGGGCAGAAAAGACCTGCATCTGTCCCATAGTATCCTATGTATGCCACAACATTCAGGATTTCAGCTCTATAGGTGGTGACTTGGAGACTATTCAGGAAGAGTCCTGGAGTCACATATGATCCTCTTGTCAGTGAATAGAACTGAATTCAAGCTCATAAATAATTATAAATATTAAATATTAATTATAAATATTAATAGTACAGAGGAAATGAGAACATCATTTCAGATTCTGAGACCAGTAGGGACATCCTTGTTTTTCAGTAGTTGAATATGTGTGCCATCCACTTCTGAGATGCTGGCATGTTGTACATTTCATTCCTGAGTTGTGCCTTGCTATTCTGGGCAGGTGACAACTTGGGGGTTGGTCTTCCACAGAGTGAAAGCATTTTCACTTAACACCCTCCTGTTTCCCAGATGTGAAGTATGGAATTGGGGATTTGGGAAATCTGGACTCATTTGGTTAAGAGAAAACTATAAATTTGGGCTGCTCAGCTCAGCATCTCTTAGTCTTAAAACAGGAGTTTAGTAAGATTATTGCTTCTCTTTGTCTTCCATTTAGCTCATCTATTCCCTATTAAAGGATAGGGACCAAATCTAGGTACAGGTTTCACTGCAATGATGCAATCAATTATACTCAATTATCATAATTATAATTTTGGCTGCTAAATATTTTTTGTTCTCAAAAAATTAAGATAGACTACAAAATTAAGAATCTGTATTTTCTCTTCATAATAGACAAAACACATTGAAATAAGCCATTAGTGGCTTATTTTGGGGGAAACTTTCCTTGGGGGAAAAAAAAGGTAAACAAACAACAACACAAAACAGAAATACTTTTAAAGTATTAATTATTCATTCAACAACATTTTTTCAAATTTATTTTCAAGACTGAAATTTTAAAAAGAGCATAAACTGGCCTACAAGTACTTTCAGCTTTTCCATGTTCAGTGTGATATTTTTGTATTTCTTTTTTGCTTATTTATTTTTCTTTAGCAAATTAGAACTAAAATAATATTTTTGGATTAAAATCAAAAATCTCTGTCAATTCAGGCCAAAATACTCTCATCTGTCTTTCTAGTTTTACTTTTTCTATTTTTAAAAACAGAAGCAAAATACAAATTATATATTTTTTAAGGTCAAACTGCTATGCATCATTTTTTATAATGTAAAAAGGAAATATTTAGCGAGTTATAACATTTTTCCCAAAACTGAGTACCAAGAATCTTTGAATCGGCTCATCTTTGCGGTCCACCATTTCCATTCAAAAATAAACAAAAAGCCTAAACTTAAAAGACAGCACAGATAATCCATCAGCCTTGCAGACTGAAGAAAAAGGAATTTTTACCATCTAATTAAATTACCATAAATCACAGAGCAATTTTCAAAATTTTGGAAATCACAGTGAAAGTGAAAGAAAGTGAGCATCTACCCCATATGCTTGTGTTTTCATAGTTATGGAAGTATCCACCACTTCAAAAGCTTCCCCATTTAATTTTTTTACATTTAAATATAGGTTTAAATATACACATGATGTATGCTGTCAGCATTTTTCAGCACTTTATAACCACTGTTCCTATACATAAAACCCTCAGCAACAGCAATTCTGTGTATATATTTTTTTCCTAAATTAAAACTCTCTGCTTTTCATCCATATTTAGCTTGTAATGATAGGATACACATGAATTATTAAACAATTGTCATGGTTTCCTGTATAAACTTTATCCTTGCATATCACCTTTACTTCATTTATATCTTAAGTATCTTGTCAAATGCTTTGTAGGATTGCTGAGAGCTACATTCTCGGTGCCTGCTCTTAGTGAAAATGTTAATGGGTTTTTTGTTTGGTTTAGAAGAGATAAGTTTTAATAGAGTTTAATTTGACTTTCATTTCCAGCATATCACAGTAATTTCTTGAAAATGGAAAGCAGCAAGAAAAAAATCCTGTTTGCATTACAATCAAACTCCTGGCACATTCATTTCAAGATTTTTGCTTGTTTGCACTAAGAGGGGGAGTGTATTTATTCAGAAGAAAAATACCAAACTTCTCAGCTTTGATAAACCACAAGCAAAAAATGTCCTGATGTCCTTGTTCTCCAGGCCATGTATCCTTTTTCCAGGAGCCAAGTTTAGGCATCATATTGGTGTATTTGGTGCAAGTGCCTCTCCATGAGTGCCACTGCTGAGAATTAACAGCTTAAAAATTGGGAAGGCATTAATAGCATGGCAACAAACTCAAGCCATGAGTGAGTAAATTCAGATATAACACTGATATAAAGCGGATGGTGCTGAAGCCATGGCTGAGGTACAGCCTTGGTGTCTGGCAAATAAATGTTTCCTTTTAATAGTTTTCTTCACTTAATAGTTACTCATTTCAAACTGTTTCCCTCTAACTGTGTATGCTCTACTTTGCTGCAGTGCAGAGGAAATTTATTCTTTTGACACATTTATTCTTTTAATGGTTATTCATTTGAAAGAGTTTCACTGTGTGAGTGAACATTTTAGTTTCATGCAAAAGAAATTCATCGTTTTGACAGTTTTATTCTTTTAACGTTTATTCATTTAAATAGGGCCACAATCTGCAATGCTGTTAACAAGAAAACTCCAGAAAGAGGGTGCTGCAGGTTAAATAAGTTCATCATGCTGGATATTTCGAAGGACTACAGCACCCTCTTTCATTTCTAATGTGGCAGGAACCTACATAAAAACTTCATTTGTCTCTATAATTTACCCAAAAATACCTTAGAGAGGCAAGAGAAAAATGGGTGCTAAACAAGGTTTAAATATGCTCCATTAGAGATGGCATCATAATTTTTGGATGTTAATTAACTGTCAGATGAGGCTTCATCTGCATCCTTTCATGCTAGACCATTCGTCACACTGTTGCACATTCATTGCATTCTTTCTATGCCTTTTTTAAAGCCAGAGGGAAATTCTGTTTCTGAAAGGAAAACTTCATTGCCTTTTTGCCATGTCAAAGGAAGGAAGCGAGGAAGGAAGGAAGGAAGGAAGTGGCGGAAGGAAGGAAGGAAGGAAGGAAGGAAGTGGCGGAAGGAAGGAAGTGGCGGAAGGAAGGGGCGGAAGGAAGGAAGGAAGGAAGGAAGGAAGGAAGTGGCGGAAGGAAGGAAGTGGTGGAAGGAGAGAAAGGAAGGAAGGAAGGAAGGAAGGAAGGAAGGAAGGAAGGAAGGAAGGAAGGAAGGAAGGAAGGAAGGAAGGAAGGAAGGAAGGAAGGAAGGAAGGAAGGAAGTGGCGGAAGGAAGGAAGTGGCGGAAGGAAGGAAGTGGCGGAAGGAAGGAAGGAAGGAAGGAAGGAAGGAAGGAAGGAAGGAAGGAAGGAAGGAAGGAAGGAAGGAAGGAAGGAAGGAAGGAAGGAAGGAAGGAAGGAAGGAAGGAAGGAAGGAAGGAAGGAAGGAAGGAAGGAAGGAAGTGGCGGAAGGAAGGAAGGAAGTGGTGGAAGGAAGGAAGGAAGGAAGTGGCAGAAGGAAGTGGTGGAAGGAAGGAAGGAAGGAAGTGGCAGAAGGAAGTGGTGGAAGGAAGGAAGGAAGGAAGTGGCGGAAGGAAGTGGCGGAAGGAAGGAAGGAAGGAAGGAAATGGCGGAAGGAAGGAAGGAAGGAAGGAAGGAAGGAAGGAAGGAAGGAAGGAAGGAAGGAAGGAAAGGAAGGAAGGAAGGAAGGAAGGAAGGAAGTGGCGGAAGGAAGGAAGTGGTGGAAGGAAGGAAGGAAGGAAGGCAGGCAAAGGCACCATATTTGCCAGATGAACACTGGTTTATTGGAGAGAAACACAATAGAAATCTCCCCTATCAGTCTGCTAAGAGCCACAGATAATATAACACCTTCCTCATTTCCAGCAGTATGAATCAGAACCAGTCCCTGCACTTTGTTGGGTTGCATCATTAATGAGGAAAAGCAGAATCAGGCTTCTGTTCTTTATAGGGGAGTTGAGGGTTCAAAAAGTGACTATCCAAATGAATTCTGAAGTCTTAGGTGAACAGACAGGATCTAATAAAAATTGCATTTTCATTGAACTCAAGTTTTTGATGGTGCAGGAAACAGGGAGGACTGTGTACATTTATTTAAATGCATTTTATTTTGTATAGTTCAAAGGCACAGTGCTACTCACTAAATAAACTAAACCTGCAATAAGGCCTGAACACTTAAAGGCTCACAGTACATTTCTACCAGTGACCTATGTACTGATGTAAAGAAGAAAATAAAAAGTTTGTATCTTAGG
This sequence comes from Haemorhous mexicanus, assembly GCF_027477595.1. Classification (NCBI taxonomy): domain Eukaryota; kingdom Metazoa; phylum Chordata; class Aves; order Passeriformes; family Fringillidae; genus Haemorhous; species Haemorhous mexicanus. The sequence goes on from NC_082342.1 coordinate 44,275,484, forward strand.
ACAAATTTAATCAAATAGAGAATGCAGGTTTTGCCTCCTCACAGTAAATAAATTCAAGACTTTGGCCATTTAAGAAATTTCATTAGAGGCACTAAACAAGGTAAAAGAAATTATACAATTCCAACAGAACAACCAATATTTCTGGTTTTGGAAAATATGATAATCCAAATAAAAATGGTGATGATAGTTATAATTTACTTTAAAGAATTTCATTCATTGCACTTGTGCTTTAAAACTGCAATGATGAGCTCAATTTTTCAAGAACTGTGGGTAGTACTGCTTCCAGCACTTTGCAAGAAATCATGCGGGACATTAGAGGTTGGTTGCTTTAAAATTTCTGAAATTTGGCTCCCCAGTAGAGCAATGAAAAATAGATTTACAATAATTAAAACATTCTAAATCACTAACTACCTCAAAAATAATAGAGACATTATTAATTATGTTGTATGATTTTACTTGAAATCTGAAATATGTCAGATCTCTTGGCATTTCAAGTTTTTTGTTAAAAAATTACAAACATTAACAAGGTGATTCCTGTTTTTTTCTCTTAGGTGATCTGTACATTGGTACATTGACATTTTTACCAATCTGCAGAAGACCTAGTGCTTAAGCAGTTTAGTTTTTTTATTCCAAAATTATTTTCATTCTCTGCTTATGTTTTGTTTGATTTTTCTAGCCTGAAATGAGGCTGGAGCAAATTTTCTTTACCACAGAGTGCTGTGTTTTTATTCCTGTTCTGATTTAACAGTCTCATATCTTCTGCAGCAACTTATTGCAATGGGGAAAACTTCAATAACTTGGATATTCTGGTTTGTTCAGTTTTGTTTTGTTTTTCTTTTTTACACACAGTGCCAAAGACACCTCCAGCTAATGTGAGTGGCAGAAGTGGAAGGCGACATGAATTAGTAATAGCATGGGAGGTAAGGAATTTTTCCGTTTAAAGGTTTTGTTTCATGTTAACTTCTTTGAAGCCAAAGTAAAGAGTACTCTACTGGGGTTTCCTTACAACAAATCTTGTCAACACATGAAGACAAAATACTACTCTTAAATATGTTCTAAAATTTCAAAGTACTGTGGATTTTCATGAGTTTTGAGTAGAAAACATTATGGCATCAGCTCTGAAGTTCTACTAATTCATCAGGCTTTTCTTCCTGATGTACTGCTTGGGTTAATTTGATTTTTCTGGATCTTATGTAAACACCTGATTAAATAATAGCTAAGAGAAGAGAAGGAAAGACTTATAAAATGTTTTAAACTTCCATTATAAACCAATTATTTTTTAATTGCTGAATAAAAATCATTTAAAGAGAATCTTGAGATCATATTTGGGATGCAAGATGCAACACAGATGTATAGTCATGCCAGTGGGACAGTTGCTTTCTCTACTAATTATAAAAAATAGTAGAACAGAAACTTCTCATAAGCTGTTTTCAAAGCTTCCAGATTTATCATGAACAGTTTCAGATTTATAAAAATTCATATATATATATATATATATATATATACAAGAAAAAATCCATAAAATAAAAATATGGGTGCATAATGAAAAAATTTTAAGCTTAGCCAATTTGAGGAGTGATTCAGATGGTAAGAGACACACCAAATCCTAATTGTTTAAATTTTAGGGCATCTAAAGAGACTGCCTTCTGTTGGCACATCTGCATTTTTTGACATCATCTACCAAAGACAGCTGAGACAAAGCTGATTTCAGTTTGCTTCATATTTTATAAGGGTAAATATCAACATCTCTCTTATTAGGAGAGAATTTGCTGAATCCTGGACAAAAATACCTGGTGGCTAGAACTGTTTCTGATGTGAATGGACCTAATCCCAGTCCCTAAGAAGATGTATTAGTATGCAGTATTCATATTAAGTGTCTTTATAGCACCTGCCAGGTGACTGGGTTGGGGGTCTACTGGAGAGTGTTATAAATCCCATTCTGTCAAGGGCCAGAGTTTTCTTCCCAAAAATATCAGAGACACATGAGTGAGACTAGGTTACAAAGTCTTAGATTATCATCCTCTGCCCATGCAGTCGTGATTTTTTTTTTCTGGGATGTGTAGTGCACAGCTTCAGAAGGATGGGTAGAAAATTTTGTCTGCAAGTGAAGTGCCAGGTGATGAGACATTCACTTGAAATGTGGAGGGGAGAGAATTCAGTGTCACCTGTGCCCCAGCTCTGATTCATTTGCCCATTAGCTGCATCTCTAGGATGGGCATTTCAAGAGAGGGACTTTAGACACCCATTTTTGGACATTTCACATAGGTTTAATATGCAGACAGCTGTTAAATATAACCTAGTTCCTAAAATTAGTCCATTGACTTCACAATAAATGTAAGCTACTGCTAATGTACTGATTAGCAAGAAAAGTTCCATTCATTGAGTAGGACACATAAGTTTTATTTTTTGCAGTGTTCGGACTCTAAAGCAGGCAAATCCCTTTTCTAACTGCATGCTTATGTCAGATGTGTCCCAATTTAAGTGGCTAATTTCACAGGTCCTCTGAGGAGAGAAAAGAAAATGTGTTATTTTCCACCAAAAAAAAAAAAAAAACTTTTTCAGACTTAGAACAAGTTAGATTTATTACAATGCATCCTAAGTATTAAGTTGAACCCTGGAATTGAATCTCTAAGTCTTAACACCCCACTTGGAACAGAATTTAGACAGTCTGGTGCCTAAAACCCAAAACAGTCCCACCACAGTAGGTGTCACACACATCATTTACTCACAATATATTGGTCTATATTTTTAACAAGGACACTGATAGGGCTATTCCACCTACAGACAACTGGTCAAAGCATCCTAATAAAAAGTGGGATATATAAAACACTTTTCTGAGCACAAGAGCTCATTCAGTCCTAGGACAATGACCTCACTGGTGATTAGGTGAGGAAACTCTCTTAGGAAACAATTGTACTTATGAGGACAGGTATGTTATGTAAAATCCTATAATGGAACTGTGATATTGTTTTAAATTAGTAAAACTATTTCTAATCATAATTAAATTTCTGAACTTATTTTTTCAGCCAGTGTCAGAAGAGTTTCAGAGTGGAGAAGGATTTGGATATATTGTAGCCTTCAGGCCCAATGGGACACGTGGGTGGAAGGAAAAAATGGTGACATCTTCAGATGCCTCAAAATTCATCTACAGAGATGAAAGTGTGCCACCTCTGACTCCTTTTGAGGTGAAAGTTGGTGTTTACAACAACAAAGGAGATGGTCCATTCAGCCCTATTGTGGTCATCTGCTCAGCTGAAGGAGGTCAGTTCAACATCAAGTTAAATTGCATATCCTGAACTATAGAAAGCCTTTTATTTATAATGCATCCTCTTGTAACACACTTCTTAAACTTTAATTACAAATTTCTTTGCAGATGTGCTAAATAACATTAAACAGGCTTTGCAGAGAAAGAAGTGAACTAACTTGCCAAGCTTACCTAAAAAGAAATTTAAAAGTTTAGGAAGAGACTTCAAGCAACATCAGTCATAATCAAAAAAAAACCAAAAAACACCCAAAAAAACTCCCGAAGCCATGAAGGTTCATCCCTCATACAAAATCATCAGCCTTAACTTTAGGCAGGCCTTTCTCTAACACCAAACAAAGAAAGGATGCCATTTTCTAATGTTTCTGAGATTCATAGTCCTTTTTTGATGGGTTAATCAGAAAACAGCTCAAAGAATAAATAAATTCACTAATGAATGTTCATTTCCTAGTTAATGAATTCTAAAATTGCACAGAAATAAATTTTAACTTTTATTTCATTAGTAGAAAGTTCTGACTTTGCATTAATGTCCCAGTCTTCAATGTGAATTATAGAACTAGCTCCCAAGAACAAATGAAAAATATTTGTTGAAAACTTCTATTGAGAATTGCTATAAATTCTAACAGTATTTTGTGTGGCAGAAAAGAACTAAACAGAAAAAACCAACAAACACTAATTGATACTAGTAAAAGAAGCTGTTCTTTTTTGACAGGACTCAGTGTATGGAAAGCACCATGAACAAAAAAGACGAATAAATGCTATCCACAAGAATATTTTCAGAAGCTCCTTTATTGAAATTTATAAATATCAGTTTTTCTTTGCTATCTTGAGTTATTCCACTGTCTCCTATTAAGAGAGTAATATTAGCAGAGTCCTAGTGCAGATGAGAGGAATTTCAAACTCTCTCTGAAAAAAAGTAATGTGAAGATAATAATATTTCATGTGAAGCTGGGAAACATTAAATGATACTTCATATTAATCCAGAATAAATCTATAACTTTGGAACCATGATGTAGCAGACAATGCCTACTACTATTCTCTCACGGTAATTACAGACATTGGAGCTGCTGTTTTTGCAAAAAGTAGTCTCAGTGATTTGGGTTTTTCCACTTTTTGAATCAGGATTACCAAGTAGTCATATTTTTATAAAAACCATTACATTTTAAAATGTAAAAATGGCACAATACAAGTTGAAAATTGTACAGCTGACTTTCCTGTTTCTAGATGAAAATTTATGCTGTGAGGCCAAGGGTGATGTTTATATTTTTTAATAATTTCATACTCTGAGCAGAAAGTTCTTTGCAAAAAAAGTTTTGCAAAGGAAACAAACACTTTATTTTTTTTTAGTAGCAAAAGGTGTTTTAACAGAAGCTGAATGCTGAATTGCAATAAAGAATGATTCCTTGTACCTTTGCATGTTATTTGGACAAGACTGGAAATAGAATAATTAGTAATATATAAACAATTTTTCTAGCAGTTCTTTTATAATATGAGCTTTAAAAATGGTCTTAATAGAATATTAAAATTAACTTTCTCTAGGAACCAGCTTTTCTGATTTGAATTCAGTAACTTGAAAGTATCTATCCATTATAGCTTTGCTAATTCAGTCTCTGAATGTGTCTGTACATGAGGAATTCTATGGGCCTAAATATTTTACAAGACATATGTCAGGAAAAACATGGGATGCTGTGACATTACAGTACAAAATTAATTTATAAAAAGGTTTCCTCCAGAAAAAAAAAAAAAGGTAATTTACTGAGAATTTAAAGGAGCAATGAAACAGTTTATTACAGATAAATTCTGGGCAATTTGAAGGTTGAGGACAATAGACATTGTAGTTTGCTATGAAAATGGGGAACTGTTTTTGAAAGAGGTATGGACTGTCATGCCTAGGGAGCTAAACTGAAGGTGTAATTTTTAAAGGATTTCTACTGAACAGTAGATATTAACAATTGAGAGTACAATGTAATATGGTCCTAGGGGTGATCCAGCAAAGCCTTAGCTTAGTTGCTTTTCATTACACATCCAATTCACTCAGTAAACATCTAGAGAAAGCAATGCAATAAAATTATTAAAAATTAAGGCTTTATGTTACATATTACAAGTTTTCCCACATCTGTAAATGGATCTACAATTGTTTTATGGCATAACAAATTTGTCTAAGTCTAAAACATGTTGCCTCTGCTAAGCACACTAGAAAAACAGTTTTCATGGGACAGATTCTGAACCATGAAAAATCTTGTATTTATTAAACATGAATGCATCTCCTTCTTCTGTATGACTGTGACAGCACATTGTGTGGTTCACATTCAGAGCCCTTTGGTGATAACTCTTAGTTGCTCTTAAGCAAGCAACTTGGCAGGTGGTGTTGAGTAAGGTGTTCCCTCAGTGAACACAACAGACTGCCCTCTGATTGCATAAAGTGATTCTGTCGGGGGCAAAAGGTTTAAAACATTACCTTCTAAGCAAAAGAACTCAGAAATTGACAAAAAACACTGAGCACTTTTTCAGAAGTAAATTGAGTGGCTGTTTTTCAGTCTATTAAGTCAGATCATATAATAGAATCATAGAATGATTTGGGTTGGAAAGGACCTTAAATATCATCAATTTTAACACACTCCTGTGGGCAGAGAACCTTCCACTAAGCAAGTTGCTCAAAGTCCCATCCAACCTGGCCTTGAACACTTCCAGGGATGGGGCATTCACATCTTCTCTGGGCAACTTGTTCCAGGGTCTCACCAACCTCACAGTAATTAATTTCTTTCTAACAATTAATCTAGATCTCTCCTCTTTTAGTTTAAATCCATTCCCCTTTATCCTGTTACTATGTGCCAGTATAAAGTATCGCTGCCTTTTTTTGAGCCTCCTTTAAGTACTGGAAGTCTAGTAGACAGTCTCACTGGGCCCTGCTCTTCTCCAGGCTGGACAGCCCCAACTCTCTCAGCCTGTCTTCATAGGAGAGGTGCTCCAGCCCTCTGATCAACTTCATGCCCCTCCTCTGGACCTGCTAAAGCAGGTCCAGGTCTTTCTTGTGATGAAGACCCCAGAGGTGATGAAGAACTGCAGGAGGGGTCTCAGCAGAGCAGAGGGGCAGAATCCCCTCCCTGGCTCTGCTGCCCACGCTGCTTTGGATGCAGCCCAGGATATGATTGGATTGGCTTTATGGGCTGTGAGTGCACACTGCTAGCTCATGTTCAGCTTTTCATCTGTGACAACTCACAAGGTCCTCTCTCAATGGCTGCTCTCAATTTCTTCTTTTCCCACTCTGTTTAAGACTGCCCCAACTGAGGTGCAGAACCTTGTACTTGGCCTTATTAAACCTCATGGGGTTTCCACACACCCCCATCTACAGCTTGTCCAGGTCCTTCTGGATGGCATCTTCTCCCTCAGGTGTGTCAGCTGAAGCACTTGGCTTGCTGTCATCTGCAAACTTGCTGAGGGTGCCCTCGATCTCACTGTCCATATCATTGATGAAGATATTGAAGAGCACTTGTCCCAAGACAGAGCCCTGATGGACACCACTTGTCACCAGCCTCCACCTGGGCATAGACCAGCAGGTGTTTAGAAGATAGAATTACACCCATGGTCACTAAAACATCAGCAGCAGTGGTGACCCAAAGTTGAAGAGGCAGAAAGTCTGCCTGGTCATAGATACTTTAAGACCTTTTTCCTCCTTCACCAATCTTTTGACTTTTTAAAAATCATCATCAGAATATAGTTCATGGGAAAGACTGCCCAGGAGCTAAAAGTGCAGATGAATGTAATGGAAGAATACAGAATAGAATGGAGAATCAGTCAAAAAGGTTGTACAAAACTAGACATATAGTCCATGGAGAAAAGCAAAGCAAATATATGTGTGACTCTCTGGAAAAGGTATCTATTCAGTAGGGAAGTTTGAAGGAAGAGCCTTTCCTGGAAAACATAGGAAAGGAAATAAAGCAAGTAATCAGAGAGAAAAGAAGGAAATAGAGGTGACATGTAGTGATGTTAAAAAGGGTGATGGTAACCAGGAAGCAGTCCTGAAGAGGGAATGAGGATGATGCTCAGAAGATGCAGCATAGAAAAAAGATGCACAATTACCTCAATAAGAAGGCAGAACAAAAGGAGACAGTAGGCATTTCCAGCAGCAGGGAAGGATGAGCCTGAACTTTACATAAAGGAAAACTTTAGTAAGAGAAAGAGACATGAGGGCATGGCAAATTAGGCTACCTGCCAGGAGAAAGGTTGCAGTGTGCAGGCCTGAGGCTGAAAAGGATCATGAACAGAACAGAGAGAAATCTTCTGACCATACTTTCTGTCAAGAAAATAAGGTATCAGATTCTTGCTAGAAAATACTGCAACAGCACTGAAATTCAGTGCAGGTACAGATGAATTTTATCCACAGAAGAAAAAATACAATTGTAAAGGCACTAGACACTGAAAAAAAAGCAATGAACAAAAATAATGTTAGCACTGTTTGTTACAACACAAACATTTATGCATCCTCTTTTTATTGATGACCATATTTCATCTAAATACTGAGGTGCCAAGAATTCCAAGGTTACTAATACAAGCTTTCAGCATCAGAGAAAACTACATGCAACCTCTGTGCGTGGCTTTAATTCACTGGAAAATGAAAACTGAGGAAGTCACAAATATAACAATGGAGGAGAAAATACAAGTCTGAAGATATGATGGTAAGAAGATGGAAAAGGCTGTGCTGATAACAGTGATGGCCAGGCTGGCTTTCTTTAACAAGCATGGCTAGACAAAGTATGAGCTACACAAGAAAGACAAAATAAAAGTTGGATGTCATAACATGCTGATGATGGGATAATGTATCAGCAAATAAAAAAATCAGCATTTGGATAAAGCAGAATAACCTTGGGTCCCATGCAATTTTGGAAAAGGGCAATTACAAAAGCTGGAAGTCAAGACAGAGGTCAATTACTGATTACCCTGATCAATTTGGATGCTGAGAAAGACATTTCTAATTGTTGAAAATTACTAAAGACTGCTGTTATTTATCAGCAAATTTAGCTGTTCGGAGTAGTTTGGATGGTAAAAACTAATTAGTAAAGACTAATGACCTTGTGTTCTGGCTGTGCTAATTAGCAGATTCTTTATCCAGTACTGACTAGGTGAGAAGAAATAACAGTACAATAGCCTTGTTCTGATGAATAATTAAGACACTATAGAAAAGCTGATCATAAAAAATAACAGTGGTACATGTCATCATTAAAAAGCAGGAAATTATTTTATTAACTGGAATTAACTGTTGAAACTAAAAATAGAAGTGTTTTGGAATGTCTCTAAGCAAAACATTTAACAGATACTTGAAGTTTATACTGCAAGAAATGGTATATTTCTGAGACAGAACATTGCATCTGAGGATCTATAGATGTACCCTCTAAAAGATATTCAGAGTAAGTAAAAAACATACATAATGCAATCCAAGTAGTGAAAAAGATAAAAATAACACAAGTATAGACAAAAAATTAAGGTTCTTCTTTTTTTTTAAGTTGGGAAAGTATATAAGGCATGAAAAATTGAAGCAAATAAGGAATTGATGTTAAATATAATCAAGGAATGGAAAACAATAATGAAAAACTTTAGCATTTATTTAAAATAAATAAGATTATATAGACAGGATAGCTAATAAGAACATGAAAGTGAAAATTTTTAAACCTGTAATGAAAATTTCTGGTATTGCCAGTTGTCAGAAATTCAACCCTTTCCAAATCCAACAATGCAGAATTTGCTATTCAAATCTACCATAATAAAATTTATTCTGTTTTTCCACTCAGGGAGATGAGGGAGAAATTACACATAAGAAAGGCTCTAATGTTTTAATTTGCATCAGGGCATTACTCTGATAAAACTGTCACGTCCTGGGGCAGCACAAATTGTCCAGAGTCAACACGGATGATGCCAACAGTGTAATGCCACAGATAGCTGTTTGTCCATGCTCAGGGAGTTGCATTGTCTGTCCCCATTTAGTTTACAAGTATAGATGCAGCCTAAAAGCACAAGGATAAACATGAATTAGAGTACCCTACAGTATGGAAATAGATGAGAATATAAAAGGAAATAGAAGTTTCTGGGAACCCAACTGGTTTCAAGATGAGTTAGGTCTTTTATGAAGGGTTGTTTTGTTAATGGTTTTCATAATGGGTGATACAGGATCAGTTCTGTTCATTTCAGTATCTAATTTCTCCTTCAGGCATTGACAGAATTATCATCACAACAACTGAAAGATCTATAATTTTGATAAAGGGAGTAGTGAACACTACTAAAAACTTCTATATAGGAAATAGAAAGCCCTGAGCAATACAGGTTAAAGCCTGAAGACTCTAACTTTTACTGCTTAAAACCTCCTGAGGGACCCCAGAGGCACTTCTGTAATACATACAAGATGCAATGATACTGCACAGAGCTTTTGTTCTTGCTTTGTATGGATTTGTGGTAATTCATTGAGCCAATGGAGATCCAAAGCTCTCAGTTATCCAGAAGTCAAAAGACCATAGAAAAGCCATTGCAGTTTTGTTTCTCCATATTTAGACAAATAAATTACTATTTTCTTTTCATTGAGAGGAAATAATATGCAATTACACACCTTGGAATACAGCCTCAATGTCTTTAATTAAAATCTTAAATTCTTGAAGTCCTGTGATTCATTTCATAGTTAAAGCTGAGCTACTTGGGGTTTAGGTGAACCTGAAAACTAATTGGCAGATTAGCTGTAAACTACAGAGGGTTATTTCCTGATTCTGCCAGATGATCTGTCTGGAGAGATGCTGCGAAAGCTCAGCTAGAGCTGTCTCCAATGACTTTTTAAGGAATGAAATCACAATCCTGACATGAAGGAGTTTATTAAGCACTCCTCTGATCAATGGCACTAGCCCCAGGGGAATCAGATGTGCAATAAATATAATGGGCACATCCCCCCCTCACATGCTGAGGGTAACTCTGTCTGCCATGTCACTTGATGGAAAACAAACCATTTGTGTTCATAAAGATGGCAACGCTCCTCTGGTAAATTCTTTGTGGAATAAGGCAGCTCCTTATTCCCAGATGTCACTCTGTTGTGTAATAAATCTGAGTTATTCCACAGGGAAGGGAGAGTCACAGCAAGATGAACACTGTGAGAAAGTGTGCAGGAGAGAATCATTACAAGAGAAGGTTTCAGAAGTTCTACTCAACAAGAAAGAGTATTTCAGCACTACATCAAAAATATTCAGGGCAGAGGTCTTCACTTGTAGCTCATTCCAATACTCTTCTAATTTTTCCTGTTTTAAAGTCTTCTGCAAAGACTCTGGTCAGAGAGAAGGTGAAAAGAGAAAGGACTTGTGGAAAAGTGAGAATTCCAAAGGTCTGTTCTGGAAACAGTAATCTTGTTTCTGGTGTTGTGGAAATTGGATATTTTTTCCCTTTTAAGCGCGAGATTCCGGAGAAATTTCTATATCCTGCAGACATATATTTCACTGCAGATCTGGTAGAGTCCCTCATTTCTCAGGAATGGAAAAAATTCACTGGAGGTTCTCTGCTTTGCAAGATAGTCTACATGGCTATTTCTAGCAAGGAAGCAAATGCTACCTCTTTCTTTACTTACAGGTTGACACAAGAGCGATGACTTTTCCTAATTTTCCTTCTGATATATCTCTTGTGGGTTTTTCCACAGAGAGGCATTATCACAGAAATAGATCCTGGCTGAAATCCCAAAATCTCAGCTATGAAGAACTGCCTGCAGTCATAATGCAATTGCTCAGACTGAGGTTCTTATCTTCAAACAAGAGCTCGAATTTTGAATAAGACTACTTTGTAAAAATTTTTTTTGGAATCAGAATAAGAACTAAACAGACATGAAGTGATTGGCTTTGTAGTCCTGACTGAGGCTGTGTTCCACAGAAGAATTAAAACAACATAAATTTGAGTAGGCTCTTGGACTTCATGTGGAAATCTATAAGGATGAGTATTTCAGGAAAACAGATCAGCTTACAGTCATAAACAGGTACCACACACTGAGGGCTAGTAACTGATTCTTTTTTTTACTTCCCAGTGTCACAATTCAGGATTCCCACTCTGAACATTAGAAATTAAATTAGTGCAAATGCATGTTCTGCCATTTTACGGCCATCCCACAAAACCTACATATTGATCATGTTTCTTTAAAATGTGATTGCAGCACAGGGAAAGACAGTGTTTCATGGCTATTGCACACAGCCTTATGAGAATTTGTTGTACTGCATCTTTAATTCAAAGAAGGGAATATTAAAGGGACTCCTAAAGATGGACTTTTTTCTTTTTTCAGGAAGCATGACCATAGGTAGACAGCTATAGGTTTAACATAATGACAAGATCTGAAGAAAATAGTATGATTATAACATCAGTGACCATAATAGAAAAAGCTAATGAACCTATCATACTTATCATTAGTTTTAGACACAGAGAATAAAGCATGACATTGGAGTGAACCACAGACTGTATTATATCGCCAGAAATTATATGGTCCTCATCATATCTGAATCAATAAAAAATGCTATTTAGGCTCCAAAAACTTTCAGACAGTCATGCTATATCTTATTCCCAAATACATAATTTCTGTTGTTTTGCTGAACACAATTTTCAGTGCCTTATATCAGTGAAACTGCAGTGAATTGTTTCTGAATATGTGAGAAATACATTTTCCTCACATAAAAAAATCCAAACTATTTCTGCTCCATTTGTTGAAAACATTTTTTAAAAATATCAGAAAATATTCTGTGTTTCTATTCAAGCAATGTATACTCCACTCCTAGTGAATGCTATGAAGAGGAAATGATTCCTGCATTTATAGAAAATGTAAAGTCTGCCAACCAACATTTTGTGTACATCTCAAATTATTTATACCACTGCAATCTTTTCTGACAACAAGGTAATTGCTTCAATAATACAAAAACTAGAAAATAGCTTTTGCCACACAAATCTTAGTAGTACATAAAATAGAAAGCAGGATGTAACTGTTGAACAGAAAATCATATTACGAGCAATATATTTCTTCATAATGCAATTCTTTCAGTATTGAATTCAAAAGATCATTTCTCCTGTTCCTGAACATATTTTTTTATTCTTTATTACCTAAAAAGTTCCAAACATATTTTATACTTATTAGTAATGCTCATTGTTGGCAAACACCACTTTGTATCACATCAGATTGACTCATTTTCTTCAGATGTAAATTAAAAAAGAGATCAAAAAAGAGTAACAAACATTTAAAGTCTGACATCAAAAACGATGAAAAATTAGTATGAGCCGTGTCAAAAATGTTTGTGGGGCAGTAGTGCCAGAGCAACAGCTGCAGAGAAAGGAGAGTAGTTAATGAGTCAGTTGATATTAGGTATCTTACATATTAGGTGGTTTGATCACTGAGAAAAATATGAAATTTTATCTCAGGCTGTTCTGTAAGGAGACTGCTTTTCTGCAACCCTGTTAAACAAGTCCCCAAAACCCAATTTTTCAGAAAGCTCTTTGATGTGTCTCCCTATGACATAAAACCAAGACCTCTGCCTGCCCTTCAGGAACAGATCACCACATTAGAAATGTAATGAGGAACATTTGGCCAAGGAAGAGATCACGGGTTCTGTGACTAGAGGGGAATGTGAATTCACATTTTTGCTAAGTGAGCTACACCAGAAAGGTGGAGAAATTCCCTATTGTGTGTTGCACAGTATAGGTGGAAGCCTTGCCTCCACAGCTTGTCTTAAAGAAAGTTTTCAGTTGTATCTGGGTAATAGAGCAAAAGACCCACAAGATTTCCTTGACTCATGTCCTAGTTTCATATGAAACAATTTTTGGACACTCATCACTCCCAGTATACAGTAACAGGTGGTACAACTGAGTGGTGGAGTGCTCAGCAGCCTGTCATGGCAAATATCTGGGCACATTTACTCAACTTCCCAACCACTGAAAGAAGCTGGGCCTCTATAAAGCGTTCATGGATGTGAAAGTACAAAGGCAAACACACTTGTGGCAACACTGCTGGGCAAGTGTGCTGTGTAAAGCACCCCACAGCCTTCTGTGAGCATCCTGGCTGTGCCCCAGCACCACCAAAGGGCACCCAGGCTGGCTGGAGGACAGGAAGGATCCTCTGTTCCAGACAATCAGGAGGTCAGAACTGCAGAGTGTTTTATGAATAGCATGGAGATAGAAGCACAGACAGAGGGCAATGGAAACAAACACAGGTAATCAGAGGGACAGACATTAGGTCTTGGTGTCTTTATAAAAAATGTGCACCCAAGTCCTAAAACAGTAAATGCTGCACAGCAGAGAGAAGGTGGTACTTCCCAAACACTGGTGCTGCTGACTTTGAGGATATAATAACATAGTCTTAAAAAAAGCATCTTTCACACAGCATTTCACTACAGTGCTGGGTATCACCTCCTGCTCAGTATTGCCCCAGGGCAGGGCTGACTGAGCACCCAGCAAGGCATTGCTCATCCTGAGCTGACAGAATGGCACTAAGAACCCACAAATAGAATGAAAGCTCCTTTTACTGCTGCAGTTAGGGCTATGAAAGGGGTGTGTGGAGGCAGGGGACACATATACAAATATTAAAGCTTTTTTAAAAAATTGCAGACGAGATTCTTTCACAGTTTGCTGCACCCATCATCAGTGATGAGATATTGATGCAGCATGACACAAATAAAGAAATAAAACAATAATAATCTCTTCATCTTGTTCAGTTTTTCATGTTCCCCCTAAGTGTCATACCTTCTTGAGAGTATTAAGGTAGAATAAAGGAAGTAAATGACAGTTTCAGACGGAGTGTTTTTGATAAATACAAGCTGTTACAGTGGAGGTTTATTGTTTCAATTTTTCTTAATACAGAACCCACTGCTGCTCCCATCGATGTCAAAGCTACGAGTTTGTCTGTATCAGAGATTCTTGTTGCGTGGAAACATATTAAAGAAAGTCTAGGAAGACCACAGGGATTCGAGGTATGAACACAGAATATCGTAATGAGAAGTCCTGTTGCTTTTGAGAGTGTTGCATTCTGTTAACATGTGCAGTAGTGAAACATCAATAGGAATTATTCTCGTTTTAGCATACGCACCACTGGCTGTGGAACAACGGTCACAGCTTTAGCACCGGAACATTTTTTATTTATTTGTGCTTGAAAACTGTTCAACACTAGTTCTTATAACATCTCTTTGTCACTTCAGAAAGAGCTGAAAGAACTGCAAGTGACCCAGCATGCATCATTCACAGGCTGGGGAAAATTAGGTATTGACTGTTGCCAGCTCTAAGCAACCAGTTCGAACTTGTTATTTACTGACAGCAATCAGCCCAGAGAAAGGAGAGAGCCTCTGCATCCATGTGCTCTCATCCCACAGTGGCCGAGGGACATCTGCTGGGCAGACAGTTAAAACAGGATGGAGGGAGGGAAGCAGTAGCTGCACAGTCCATAAATAAAACACTGCTTAGAGACAGCCCTTCCTGACTTGGGGGAGGGAACCAGCCCTGGCAAGGGACCTCCTTGCACCTTTGGATACTGTTTACAACCCAAACCTCCAGGAACAGATCAGATCTAGCAGTACACCTGTCTATTCTTTTGGGCCACCACCACAACCCACCCTGACCTTGTGGATCAGGCTGTGCTGGTCCTCATTAAATAGTCTAGCTAAACCAAATTTACTGCTTTTGGGATGCAGGATATTTGTCTTGCTTAAACTTTTAGGCAGTGGTGATTCATTCCTGATTTTCTACAGTAACATTGAAAAGAGAGTAAACATGTAGGTCTGAGGTAGACACCAATCATGGGGGTGTCAAAGAATAATTTACTAGTACAGGGTGTCTCCCTAGTAGCATGTCTGGGCAACCACAGGGGCAGGTGATAGCCACCAATAGCCTTAGGAAGGAAATGTAGGTGTCTGGGCAGCTCAGCCTCCGGCTGGCCAGCCACAACCAGGACAGCACATTTACCTCGTAGCTCAGATGCAGCCAGTTCATATTTTTTTACCTGTTTCTGTAGCCTATTGATGTATTGGATAGCAATATCTCTGTTAATATCTAGCACTGTGTAAATGGGCTGTGACTTTGGTGCATCCCCTCAGGTCTAGCATTTGTTCAGGTCTTTTTCCCATCTACGTCAGCACGCTGAACTCTGCTAACCCTCGGTCAGTTTTCTTTCATTGCTCTTTTCTCCCGCTTCTTCCTTACATTAAATATGTTTCTATTCCTTTGCACATAGCTTGCTTCATACAGCAAAAGTTATATTTGACCATTTTACTTTTCAACATGCCATTTATAAAGAGAACAAGACTGTATCTGATAGAGATGATATTCATCTTGCAAATACTATTCCTCTCCATGTTGAAGTGTTCCACTTGTTACTAAGCTGACTTCAATCTTGAGACCAGTCTTTTATCATCTGTAATGACTTACTTGCTGTACCTTGTCTCTTTTTTTTTCAGAAAGGTGTCTGATTTGGCTTTTTTTCCCCTCAGCTCTCTTAACATCTTTTAAATTATACCTACTGTTTTCACTCTTACCCTCATTCCATTGATCAAAATGATTCTCAAAATGTCCTATTAAGTTTGCATTACATATTTTAAAATAAAAAATAGATTTTCTTTCTAAAATTGAAATTTATTTCCCTAGAAGCTTCACCTTCCATAATGTGAATGGATTTTGCATTTACTTGGTTGTCACATAACACTTCCCTTAGCTCTACATATGTGTCTTAGATGGTTGTTACAGGTAGGACAGTGGGCTTGCTTTGTGTCAGAGGTGGTTTTCTGCACTTGGAAAGTGCAAAACCTTTGGAGTTTGGCATACTCTGACCCAAACAGCAATACTGTCTCTATGTCTCTAAGTCTCTCACAGATTTCTCAGGTACAATTCTTAATGTGCCCATTAATATAGGAGAAGATGCTAATAGTGAACCTCACTAATAATTTGGCTCCTCACTCTGCTGTACACCAATTTTAGGATTACAGCATGAAGATTTCAGAGTAAATATTTCAAGCCAAGGACCTGCAATTGACCTAACAAAAAAAATGGAGAAAAAAAAACAATTCACTGCTCCCTTTTACCTCCTCTCACAAAGCAATTAGAGGAGCCTTCTAAGGAGTAATACCTTTTGAGATACTACTTTTATCTAGGGAGATGAGGGTATTTTTTTCCTCCCCATCCTACCCAAACCCATCCTGCTCTTTCCATCTTTGTTCGTTTAGCCAGAATTCCTCTGCTCACTTTCTGGCAGACAAATCTTCCACGGAGTAATTTATTCTCCTCCATCCTCACAGGAATGATTACAATCAGAGCAGCACTTACTCAGTAAACATAAAAGTAAATGTTGCTGTTCTGCACAATCCAGCAGGAGAGAATAACTTCTAAGGATGGTATTGCTAGATCTTTTCAATTCCATTTTTGGGGAGGATTTCATCAAAAAGGAGGTAATGATTTATAGGATCAGTACAGTGAGTCAGTGCATTCTAATATTCACTTAAGTACACTATCAGCCCAATTTTCCTAACATACAGAGAGTTTGCCTTTAGAGCATCCCCATAGTGCAAAAAACAAAGGAGTCTGTGTAGGAAGACATTGGGTCTAAAATCCACCCCCCCAAAAAACCACCCAGAAGTACAGAACAGCTTTATGTTTTCTATATTATTTATTTTCTTAAGAGTGTCTTTCACTTGTTGGGAAAACTCTTAATTTCAAAACCAATTCTGAAAGTTCATAATTTGTTCAGAGCAGTGGAAAACAAAGCCTGTAGTTAAACAACAAAAAGCCTCCTTTAATCCACAAACAGCAAATAGATAATGCACAGAAATACAGTAATTTTGATAAAAGGATGAATTATCCTTTTTTTTTCAATTTTTTATTTGTTTCCTAACGTAGAATTACTTTGGGAGACAAGTAAAGGGTTGCCTTTGGTTCCATCTGAATGCAAAACAATCTGACTGGCCACTCTGCTTTCATGTCTCAATTCGAATTCTGGCTGCAGCCATCATAGCAGTGACAACCTCCTACACAGTCTTCACATTGCTGGCCTTTTGGCAACAGCATTATAAAAGGGGCAGCTATTTTCTTAACACTTGAATGTTTGGGCTTTAATCAACCAAAGTGACAGAATATTTACTAAATGTGGACAAGTTCACAGTGACCCACTTTCACTGTGGCCCTGCTTGCACTTTGTGCTAAGGAGTAATGAAAGGCAAAGGAACTTGTCCAATTTCACACTGTCATCCTTGAAAGGCAGTGTTAACTGTTATGCCACATGAGTTTTATGCAAGGTTTGCTGCCCTCATTTGCATCTTCCAAAGCACATATTATTCCTGCTTTCAGTACAGGTTTGTCAGCTGTCCGCCCGACCTCACTAAATATATGCCAGCTACAGCCTGATAAAGTAGAAGCAGCTCAAAAACTTTGTCAGAATTGTGGAAAAATATTGTGTGTTGTTCATACTTATTGTTTGGAATCTATAAGCTGAAGGTTATAAAATCTATTTGAGCCTGAGGCAGTATTTTCGTTTTTGTTCACTACTGGTAAGGAAGGGAAACAGAAAGAATTACTGACTGGAGGAAGAGATATTTTGGGTTTCTTTTTTCTTTTCCAGAAAAACAAGGCTAATACTTAAGTATAAATAAAAAAATCTCATGTCTTTTTTGCTGGAGCTGCTCTAAGGGATAGGAGTTTGGTTAATACAATCAAAAGATCAACTTGAAGCAAACAAATAAACAAAATCCAAAAAGGACAAAAATATAAAAGATGAAAAAATTGATCTTGAGTGCCTTTTTTAGAGAGGATTATTTGACATAATAACTTGGTTTATTATATTATTTATTTAAGAAAACTACATTATGGCATTTCAAGGAGAATTACTCAATATTTTGCTGCTTCTGAGTTGCACTTTATCTGGTTTTATAACGGAACAGATAATTTTATCTACATGGTACTAGATTTTTTTTTTGTTTGTTTGTTTTATTTAGTGAAGTTTACCTTGAGGTAATTTAGAAAGAGCATATAGATATTTTAACCATAGCCTGGAAAACCAAGACAGAAGTTCTACTTAATTTATACTCTTACTTGGTATGCTTAATTTATAGCTTTAATTTTCTGTGGTCAGAGGCAAGAATATCCAGCCAATAACTCTGGTTTTACTGCATTTAGTGAAGATGACCTGCAATTAGATCCAGTTCAGTTATGACAAAGACTGAATAACCTAGAAACTAACTTAGGCAAAAGAGTGGTATCATTTAAGATACTTTTTAACTTAAAACTTCAAGGAAGTGGTCTGCAACTATCAGAAGTAGAAGAATTTTAGACAGAAATTATTTTTTTTTACCAAGATTTGCTTTTAACTATTGCTTAACCCATGATCAGATCAAAGCCGGTTGCTCCTCTCTAGCTCAAAGGGATGGGTCTCTGGAAATCAGGTATCAAAGTTTATTATTCTTTGGCTAAAAACAACAGTGGGTCCAGGAAAAATGTAAAACCTTGCAAACTAGAATGCATTAAACAGACTAAAAATGCTTTCTTCTCCCTTTTTCTTTCAGTTTTCAAATATGGGCTACTTTTTTATGATTTATACTTCATGCTATTATCAATATTCAATGTTATCATGAATGAAAACCTGTTCTGTGTTATAGATCCCTTCTGAGAAGTTTAAACTAAGGTTACAGAAAATAAGATTTAAAAAAGAACTAGCAAATCCAGAAAAGTGTAAATAAGCAAACCCTCTATTTTAAGACATGTGTCTCTCACTTTTAAACATCAGAAGTATCTTCATTTCAGTTCAAATCAATGTAAATCCCCACACCATCTACCTCAGTCAACAATCATTGGAATGTTTTTGTTTTAGAACTACTTCTTTTATTTCCTTTGGTCATCAACAAATAGATGCTTGTATTGCCCCCCCCCCCCAAAAAAAAAAAAAGATAAAAAAGAGATCAAAGTTTATTCATGAACATTTCTGAACATTTCATTAGTATGAGACACGACATGTCCTGTGAATGAAGGCAGCTACTTGTAATTTTGCTCGCCTGTTCATACAGTGCTCAATATGGTGCAGTTCTCACCATCATAGCACCAAATTTGTAAAGATGCATCACAAGTAAAATGAAAGGACTCTGACTGCCCAAGAAATAATAAGTGTTGGAGATTCAACAGTAGGATTTGAATAAATGGTTATTGATTCCATTTTCTTTTGAAGAAAAGAAAGCTGACTCTGAATAGGTGTTATTTCAGATACCAGTAGCTTTGGTCAAGCATTCATCCAGCAAAATACCTCAGTGAATCACACTTATTTCAGAACAAGTGGTGACTGCAGCTAGATTTGTGAATTGAGCTGTAATTGATCTAAGAATTAAAGCAACAGCATTTTAACATGAGATAATGCAGGCACACACAAAAAAGGCAAATACTTGAATTTTACAGTTGAAAGAGTGGACTGTGAGGTGACACAAACTAATATACCCTCAATCAAAGTTAACAGAGGCACTTTTGTCAAGTGAAGATAGGACCTCAAATGTATATTTTTGCAACCAGATTTTTTTTTTTTTTTATGGTAGTCCTAAGGCAATTATAAAAGGTCAGCATTGTGCTCATTGTTCTTATTTTCTTGTGAAGCCCTTGGGGGTTTTTTGGTTCACCATTTCCTGGGAGACATTCTCAAGTGTTCTGTCTTGTCTCTGACCTTTTTTTTCTCAGAGGAAACGTTATACCAATACAATGTAAATAACTTATTAAGAAATAACCAGCCTCACACAAAAGGTCAAAATGTGGAAGAAAATCAAGTAGGTCTCAGCATGAATAATAGTAAGTTGAGTATAGGTCTTTGAATGGCATTTTAGTGACATCTCCTGTTAGGCAAAATAGGGCCCCATGAGAATTGCCTTTTCTTGTGTAGCTCTCCTAGATACATTTTCTTTAGTTACACCTTGGAAGAGCTGGGTGCCTTAGGACAAAGACTAGCCAAATTCTCAGCTTAGCTGTAAAACCTCTTTGAGATGATGTTAAATTTAAAGATACTAGAGAATAAAATTAAGAACCACCAAACATCATTTAGGGGTTTATTTTATGTCTAAAAAGGAAGAGCATGAACATACTATCAAAACTTCATTTACCAGAAACCAGTTTACATCCAAGAACTAAAACTGAATCAATTTCCTTCTTTTTCTTCTGTTAAGATTTTTCAAATTATTTAAATATTTCTGTCATTGTTCTGTCGTTGCCTATTCATTGGACTGACAAGAAATCTCCTGGATCTGATTTGCACCAGGCCAGGAAGAGAATATTGCTCAGAACACTTAACTGATGCAGTCAGAGTTTTCCAGAGTGAACATAGATATTCTGGTGACCTACCAGAGGATGATTTCTCCTTGAATGGTGTCCTTCAATGATGGGTTCTCACTGACAAAGTTCATTCTCTCCTCTTCTGTCTTATAGTAACCTACTCTTGTGCCAGAACACAGCCATGTGTTCCATGTGCTCCAGGTCACACCACAATATTCCATGTCTTGCCATTTTGGAGAAGAGAGCACTGAATGGCTTGAGGTCAAATCCCATATGCTTAAAGGGGTCTGATGATCAGAAAAAGGCATAAATGGCAAAAATACTTTCCACAGGGTAACAAGCACAAGCATCTGGCAGCATGAGCTTGCCAGGTGCCTATATTAACCCTTTGTTTGGTTGCTTGTTGGCAGGTTGGTTACTGGAAGGACATGCAGCAGGAAGAAGCAGCAGAAAAGGTCAAAACAGAGGGAAATGAGTCATCCATCCTCCTGACAGGATTAGAAGGAAACACATTATATCACCTAACAGTGAGGGCATACAATGCTGCAGGGTATGGACCACCTAGCACTGCTGTGCATGCAGCAACCAAAAAATCCCGTAAGTAATCTCAGTACCTTTGCTAAAAGGAAGAAAGCAGGGAGCAACTCTGTCCCATTAGGTTTTTTATTTATTAAGAGTGTATAATAATCAGGAATCATGTATAGCTTTGATTCATGGCTTTGCTTTGATGTTTAGAAATTAATTCATATGGCTTTGCATTCATAACAAAGGTTAATTTTCTAGAAAACAAGGCCTTTTGTACAAAGGGAGACAAAAGAGTTCAAGTCCATAAACTTTGTGGAATTTATGGGGTGGATGGAATAAATGCACTATAATCTACTAAATTACGCAACTGATGAAAAAAAACTTGAATGTTCCATCTAGAGTTGCTAGCCTGGTAACACTACCAGTTTTATATATAATGAAAGATTAAAATACTTTTGTTTTTAAAGAAACTAACTATAAAAAAAAGATATATGTACATGTTATTTTTTTTTTCTCAGCTCCCAGCCAAGCACCAGGCAATATTATGTGGATACAGGATGGCTCTCATGTGTCTCTTGGGTGGGAGCCAGTCAGACCTCTAGCTAATGAGTCTGATGTAATGGGATATAAGGTTAGTGTTTCCCCTCCTTGCTCACCTTTCTCTCTTCCAAGCAATTACTCCTCTTCTTTGTTGCCTTTTTTGCCTTTCTTCTTTCTCTGTGCAAGTGAAGCATTTTCTACAAACTGTTTCCAAACAGCTTTCAC
This sequence comes from Haemorhous mexicanus, assembly GCF_027477595.1. Lineage (NCBI taxonomy): Eukaryota > Metazoa > Chordata > Aves > Passeriformes > Fringillidae > Haemorhous > Haemorhous mexicanus. Next base: position 44,297,295 of record NC_082342.1, read on the forward strand.
TGTGAGAAGCAATAAATAAAATTAAAATGCGAGAAATGTCCCAACATATTTTTTGTTGGGATTTTCAAATACCAAACTCTATGTGACTCCCCTCTATCTCGGGGGCTCAGTCCATCCTCTCTGAGTCAGCAGTGGCTATTAATAATATCAGACTGCAATGAAATTCCTAATACCTCTTCAATTCAACTGTGTTTGCAGTAGGATTTAGAGAAATGCAGAATAATGAGATAGCTTTAATTTACATTAAAATTAATATTTTTGAAGCAGAAACACAAGTACTTCAGTTTATTTTGTGATCATGTTAGTGATGGTCAACTGCAGTGATGATATTATCTGGAATTTAAAGTTTTGAAGTTTGAAAGAATAAAATCCTGATTAACACTGAAATAACAAGTCATAAAATCAGAATTCACAGCAGTACCTTAAATAAAAATAAAATTATTACAGTGTTTTTAAAGAAGTGTGGAGTCTGGGTTTTTTGGAGCCCATATCAAATCATTTCTATGGACTACATTCTCATATCTCCTCTGATACATAGGAAATATCACCAAGAAAGTATAAAATGGTTCAAATAAACCAGAAACTGTTCTAACCTTTATGAAAATAGTTGATATTCTGAAATAGTAGAGTTGACTTCTTTGGTTTTTCACACCTCTCTGACCTTTTCAATTTTCTCTGGGAACAGAAACTCTTATGCAGAAATAAGAAAAAGACAGCTACGTGCTGACTTGCTTTCCTCCCACATGCCATAAGTTTGGATTGAGTTTCACAGGAAATGTAAGGATAGATCTGAGCTCTTGTCAGTTGATTTAGCCAGCTAAGGTAAACACAATAAATACATTATTCAGGCTATTTTTCTTATATTTGAAGTTGGGTTCTTCAGCCAAAAAATGTGAATATGAACATGAGCTGTGGGATAAGAATTTAAACCAAATGGAACTCAAAATACATTTTGAAATTTTGGAGATAAAGATGTGCAACACCTAATGCAAAAGAGGGCAAGTCCTCTGTCTTTGCTCTCAGCCATAATCTATGTCCTTTCACATTCATGAATCTCTAAAATATTTTGCTATTACTGTTTTGAAGCCACTGCAGGAGGGGAAGAGTAAAAGCAAAGTCTGTTCAAATGCAATGTCAAGAAATCCCTAATGAAAGCATGAAAGAGTAAACATTGCAGTGACTGTGTTATCTACACAAAATGTCTGGTACAGAGCTTGAATGACCACTGTGACCACTGTCTACTTTATCCACCACAGGTGTTATTTCGGCAAGAGGGCCAGAGCCATAGCCAAGTTATAGAAACACAAAAAACCTCTGCAGTGGTACTTCTTCCTGATGTTGGGGTCTACATCATTGAGGTCTGTGCAGTCAGTGAAGGAGGGGATGGGACTGCAAGTCCCCAGATCAGAGTTCCATCTTTTTCAGGTAAGGTTACACTTTTCTTTGAAAGCGTGGTGATGAAAGCAATGCTCATTAACTCTGCTATTCTCTACCAGAACAACCATGTTCTCACAATTCTTTAGCTAATAAATAAAGTCATTGATGTGAGTCTTTAGTTCTTTAGAAATAAAGTTATCTAGTGACACATGGGATGTTTAAGATCATCTGAGGCAACCATGTGAGGCTGATGAACAAATAAGATGATTTACAGGAAGCCTCTCCCATTTGAGCATACCACCTAAAAACCTACCTGAGCTGAAGATGTTTATATGTGCACTAGTGTCTCAAACAGTAATATCTGGGATGCAATCCACAGAGACCAGCAGTGGAGCCTTGACAGCAATTCATCTAATCTTCTGAATTTTACTATAAAGATATGAGCACCTAAAGACATCTGCAATGTCCTAAGGCATCCTAAGCAGAGCTGGCAGATGTGTTGTGGGACTTAGGGGATACACACACCATTCTGTGGGACTTAGGGGATATACACATCATTCTGAACCACCAGCCAGAGGTGTAACACAGCTGTGTAAGACAGCTAAAATGGCATGGATTTAGGTAGCTGACCCTATGTATGTGCCTCCTTGAGAATAAGCAGAATTTCTCTGTAAGTTCCAGTCACTCTCTTGCATAATTATTACTATTTAGTTATTAAATTATAGAAGTATTAAAGTGTTTTCGTTAGGTAAATTTTGATGTCTAGCTGCTCTCTCCTAAGTTACTGTGATATGTTGAAAGAATGTAAAGTATCAATATTACAAAGGTAAGTAAGGAATGGGAGGATTAGTGGCAAGAACAGCAAAGAAATAACATAATCCTTGCCTAAACACAGCAAGGCATTTCAATTATAACCTTCTGATAACACTTTAAAATTTTATTAAATATTGCTCTTTGATCCTTAAGGAGCACTAACCAAAAGGTGTGACCCTGAAACTTCTGTCTAGAACTACAATTTCAGCTCTAGTCTGGTCACAAACTGCAGTGCTATCCTCAGAATGCAGAAGACACTAATACCTGCCTCATGGAATATTTCTTTCATATATCATAATTCTAGGTCATGAATTCCTCCATCTAATTAGACTATGCATATCACATTTGTTTCATTTATGACAATTTTTGTCCAGAGAAACCCAGTCTGGTTCCTTTCCCATCTTGTTGCCACTACTAACCCAGAGCACATTTCCCCTTGGCATGGCCATTTCAGACAGTGCTGTGATCAAAAATCAACACTGCACCAATGGGCCAAAGACCACTTTTTCCTCTGGAAAAGGCTAGGGATGAAGAGCTAGCTTTCATCCCTTGTTCTGGGACAAAAATTTGTGACTCGGGGCAGCTTCTGCAGCCTAATGCTTTTTTGAAGATTAAGACACAAAACCATATATCCTTTTGGAATTTCCTCCTAATTTGCAGACTGAATATGAGGATCCAGAATGCGAGTTGCTGTAGGTATCATCACAAAGTCCCATCTGTGTAGGGAGCCCATTTTGTGACTGCAGTCCTTACATGGTAATCCATTGCCTAAAATTAGTCTTTTGCTGAGGGTAAAAGAATATAAATTTGGTCAAAAGCTAATACCTAAACGTAGCGTGAACCATTTGCATCATTTATTCATTAATTTCTTTGTTTTTCATTTCAGGAGGGAAAGTCACAAGTGCTCAGTCCACCTTGCATGTGTTGTCTACTTCCTCATCCTCTGTAACACTGCTTTTGGCACTGATGGTACCTTCGACCTCATGGTGAAGGCTGCAGACTTTGTCGTTGTTGTTATTTGTTTGCTTTAACTTGATGACACCAAGGGATGGAGTTTTATGTCCGTGGAGAAAGTGAAAACCCAAGCTAGTGCTTAAAGACCCATCAAAATGCCTGTGGTGCACTTAGAGAAGTGTTGGAGACACGGTCAATAATTCATCAGGTTTTTATCTCTTTTATTTGTAAAAGTCTTCTGGGGAGGAGACCCTTCTTGGCCCAAAAATATGCAGATTGTATGTAATAAACTTTTGTAAGCAAAGGTAACTGATGTCAAATGTATTTTCCTTTTTTAATATGTTCAAATTTGGTGAATCCAGTCATGTGTCATCAGGTATGGTGTCTAGTACAGTACACCTGTATGGTTTGGAGAAAATAAATCCTTTTTTAAATATAGAAAAAAGTTTGATACAGCTGGTTGCTACTACTGACAAGGAAGAAAAGCAGAATTTATATGCAAACACCTCTGCAAAAGTAAAGAAGAGCTTGTTCTAAAAATATACAATATGTAATAATTTTCAATGAAATGCTAGACAGCTTACCCCAGAACGTAGCAAAATGGAGCAGAAAATCCATTTATTTTATTACCAGGTAAATGGAAAACATTAAACACAATCTTAGGAGGAAACCAATTGGTTTTTATCAAATACCACAAGCTTTTATGTCCAATGGAATTTTCAATAGAAAATAAGAAATCAATTCCTACTGCATATGACAATGAAAATTCCACTGGGCATTTAAATATTACATACATTAAGCTACTAAGAGGACAAATAAAGCAATGCAAGGAGATAAACCAACTTTTCTCAATCACTTCTCAGTTGTAACTTTCTTTTTCCTCTGAGTCCAATTTTGGGTAGCATTCTATGCTTTTCAGAATGGCATTATCCACATATCTACAGACTGCTGTAGGATATATTTTGGAGAATTTTGTTTCTGAGAAAAAAATACTTGGAAAAGTGCTACAGAGCATCATTCCAATTATTTATCTAATTGGCTCTATTCCTATAGCTCACTGGAGATTATTCTTGTAGGTACTGCATGATATCAGTTCTAATCCCCATTTTTTGCTGTACCAGACAATTTTTTACTCAATAGACAATTTGGACAATTTTTCTACACTGGAAGACTTTCCCACCTACTGGAACCTGAGGAAAAACTACTCCCAGGGAAGATGGTGTGCCTGTTTGTACAATCATGGTGGGCACAGTGTTATGAAGGGCAGCATTTTGCTAACACATCTGGGGACCGTGCCTAGGAAAAACATTGCACTGCCTGGGAAGAATCAAGTCAAAAATGGTCAACATGAAAGTTCTTCTAGTTGTCTATCCCTCTAAAAGTTTTGATGAAAACCTATTTTAGCTGAATTGGGTTCCCAATTCAATTGGCATTTAGAAAATACACTGCAACTGTGCTCTTTCTCAGCTGTTTCAAAACAGGAACCAAGAAAGCACAACAGCGATAAGAAGGTGAAAAGCTGACGATGACTAAATATTTTTGCTTTTGAATATTTTATCAGTAAAATTTTTCAGAGGAGGTTCAACTTAAATCTTTGCTACCCACTAATATTTTAAATAATTTTCTTAAAAAATGTTTTTTAAAATTACTTAAGTCACCATGTTGCTCAGAAAACAAAGGCAGGATAGCTAGCTGAGAATTGACTGTAGATATATAGAAAGAGGCCTTCTATAGCTCTGCTTCTGGAAAAGCCTTTGAGATAAAAGACAGGCAGGTGTAAAGCACCTTGCTGATAGAGCAAACTCATAGAAAATAACTACCTGCTGTCCCTTGTAAAACAGCAGCACCGCTACTGTGCAGACAGCCTACATCAGCAATCCATCATCTGCCAAAACGTTAAAATAAATAAGAATAAAGTCATGAACCAAAAAGTTAAATGGCTATTTTATAAATTAGTTATGCATAATTTCCTCTATTTTTTTATACAGTTGCTTGCCAGTGCAGTTCATTTCAGAGTATTCAAAAAGGCTACATTCACTGCTGGTGGCATTTGGTTAAACTTTCTGATAACAATAAATGGATATGCTTTATAGGAAGAAAAAAAGTCTGATAAGGAGACAGAGCTCCATCTAGACACATCTCCCTCTCTAGTATGAAGATACAAATAGAAATATTGAACATACCATCAGGTAATGTAGTTGTATTGCAGGGACAAAAGGAGGTATGTTTTATATTCAACATGAACAGAATATGTATTTTGCATCTTAAATATATTAATAAACATGTTTTAAATGTTTAAGTACCTATGTATTACCTATTTGTTACTTTGTAGAAGATGTTTCCTTATCATGACATTTTTAGTTGCAAGGGAAAGCTCTTTCCTTTTTCATGTAAAAGATTGTAATAGTGCAGTCTGGCGTCACTGAGGAGACTGTATTTTTGTATAATGTCACAAGATCTGTTCAGAAAAAATAATAATTAGAAAGAAATCTTGTTTCACAGACCAAAAGAAAGTTGCTGTCATGGCCCATATCAAAATGTTAGATATATTGTATACAATCTGTATATATGCTATATATAATGGTATATACAATGTGGAAGACACAGTAATATAATAGTTTCTGTGTACTGTTCTTGTAACATTAGATCTTTTTAATAAATTATTCTCTTTTTATTGACTTTTATCTTATCTCCTGGCATCTCCTCAGTTATATTCGTACACTTCAAGTTGACAAAATTATTTGATTTTCAGCAGAAAGAACCTTTAAATTACACAATTTTCAAGAAAAAAGTGATGAATCTGAAATAGTGAATGTGGAAAAGGAGCCATTAAAATCAAATAATTTTTTACATCATTTTAAATTCACCTAAATTTTGGATTTCCTAGGTAAATATTTTTTTACAGCTAAATATCTGAAAGGTAAAAGAAGGCCTGAATTCTCAAAATGAAACTACACCTAATGAAAATTGCAATGTAAATTCAGTATCAAAGATAAAGGTTCTTTGCCTTAAAAAAAAATCAAGAACAGAAAAGAGATTTGTATTAGATTTTAGGGAAATCCAATCTTTCCTGGGGAGGTGGTGAGACTCTGGCACAGGTTTCCCACAGAAGCTGTGGATGCCCTGCACCTGGAAGTGTTCAAGGCCAGGTTGGAGGAGGCTTTGAGCAACCTGGGGTAGTGGAAGTTGTCCCTGCCACAGCTGAGGTTTGGAACTGGATGATCTCTAAGGTCCCTCCCAACTCAAACCATTCTATGATTTCCAGGAAAAGAAGAGCTTTGTAAGGGGGTCACCAAGGTCAATCCTCGATGTACTGAATTATTACATCATTTCTGGGCCCTCTCTGTAACATTCTGTCGAGTGTCACTTGTACCCCATGTGGAGGCACAAAAGAACAGTGTGGTCTTTCATGTTCAACTGAAAATTTTGGTTGCTTTTTCTTATGCTTGAAATACTTTGTGTGACTAACCACAATAGAATATCTTTCAAAAATACATATACCCTTTTGAGGAAAAAAAATGAGCAATGAATATGGCAAACATCTTTTGTTAGTTTGATTTGAGCTCTTTATATTCCCCAGTCGGTCCTTTATGAAATGCATATTTGTGGTCAATGACTTTGCAACACAGTACGAAGTCAAAAAGCCCATACTGAAAATAAAAATACATTGCCACAATCATTTGAACTGAGACTTCAATTAAAACATGGTTATGGCCTAAATGGCCATATTATATCAGGGCTTCTATTAAATTAGTCATGAATGTCACAGAAAACTGCAATGATCTGATTTTGCTGACATGGAGAAGTATTTATATTGAAAATCCATATCCTATCAGAACTGCTACCAAACTGCAACCCACTCTTGCCCTGTTATGGCCTTCATCCCAGTTCCTCTGAAGATGAAAGAGGTTTTACTTCTTAATTACTTTTTGTACTTTTGAGCAAAACAATGTCAAGGATTAGAGAAAATGATCAGCATCTTCTCACAACAGGTTAGTTGGTTTTAGGCTATTGCAAACAGCCTTGCTAAGCATGCTGGCAGACAGGCTACTTCCAAACATACAGGTCCTGAGTTTGCTGTACGAGTTTTCTCTCAATTCCAGTAAAGAGAGAGACCTGACTTTGTCTTTATTGTGGTTCATATTTTTAACACTTTAAACAAGACAATGATACAGTATGTAAATTAAAGCCTCACAAGCCAGAAAGAGAAATCTATGGATAATTGTACCATTTCAATATTCACATTACTTCTTACATTGATCAAGTCAATTGTAAGGCTCTTACAGGTCAGCTGTTTGTGCAAACTGGCAAAAATTATATTTAGATGTGCAGCTATTAATGCTTCCTGGGCTACTTTTCTGCTGTCAGATCATTAGCTAAGCACCTCAGTGTGTTTAAGAAACCTCTGACATCAGAAGAAACTGATAAACAAGTGTGGCATGCTTTGGTTTATCTTTTATTATGATGAAATAAATATTTCAGGCTAGAGGAAAATACCCTCCCTTTTAGTGTGGTTTGGTGTTGGGGATTTTTTCACTTTTACGCTCAAACTCATGAATTCTAAAGATATTATAAAATAAAACCAGGAGAGTGCTCCTGAGAAGTACAGTTAGCAAGATAAATACCAAAGTCAGGCACAATATGTGTTAATCACAAATAAAGTTATTCAGCATATTTTGCTTTTTGTACAGAAAATAAGATGGGAAAGTATATCAATTTCCTTTCCATAACAGAAAACAAGTTAATAGAAAGATACTGAAAGCAATTGAGGCATATCTGGATCAAAGCTCAAGCAAAAACAATTTTACTTAAAGCTGTATGGCTCTGTTCCCTGGCTGAACAACTATTTCCATTTCATAATGACACCATCTCTTGTATTCTACAAAAGGGACTTTTTAGTGTAGTATAATGGGATAATTTCTTTAAAAATTTGTCATGTGGAGTGACTGAATGACTTGGAAAAGAAGCCCCAGGTCAATTGCCTACCTTTGTATAACTCAGTCCCTTATTCTTGAGCAGTATATATGCCCAAATCTATCATTTTGGAGAGCATCATTCTAGATGATGATGTTTTAGGTGTATGTTTGTTCTAATTACAAGCAAGTTTCACATATGCTTTAGGCAAAATAGCTCAATATCTGTCCTGCTCTGACCACCAGGCTGTAGTCATGGGCTGCCAGATGATCAGTAGAGGTAAAGCTCAAGCCTGGATTAATACTTTGACGAGACTCAAAAGCAAATTGTTGATTTGTTTTTGGATATACTACCTTTGTTTCAAGTCATATTGGTAAAAGTTGAATTATCCATGGTGCATTGAGGGTCTCTTTTGCTCCAGTTAAAGAAATGAAAAAGAAATAGTTCACTCTGTCCTACAAATTTCTGGGCAGCCCCTCCTTCCTTCCCCTGCCTTGGCCTGTAACAAAATGAAAAAGGGTTTGTGTGTGGATGGAGAGGGATGGGCGGGAGGAGAAACAAAAGGAGGAGGGGGTCCATGGGCACTGTCTCCCACAAGAACAACATGAAATTAAGCCTCCTTCTTGGCCTAGCAGTGTTTGCCTTCCAACAAGCCATCTGAAATGGTGAGCCTTTTACCTTCCAAACAGGAGGCAGCATTGTTACCTGTCTGAGAATGGCTGCATTACATTATTCAAAACACTAAGCTAGGTTTCCACTGTATTGTGTCAATATTTTCCGACTTTCCAGTGGGAATAGAAGCAAATCCCAAAGCTTTTGAATGGGAAGTGAATGGAATTTCATCACTACAAATTTTTCATATAAAAAAAATCCTCTCGGGTGCCCAGGGGACAATAGGAAACAGTAGTCTTTAATGCTCCACAGCCTGAATTTGGTCTCAAGGGAATAGAGTCAAAGCCTCCCTCTACCTGAAAAAACTTGTAGGGCTTGGGTAAGGTTGAGTTCGAGAAGTTCATTTAATGCGTGAGAAAACTTCAGCAGGTTGCAGGCTGAATGTATTATTGCATCATCAGAAACAGGCTTGCAGTGGCAAAAATTTTGTCAGATTTCCACTTTCTAAACTTGAATGTTGCTGGATCTCTGCAAGTTTGCTTTCCAGAACAGTAGTTCTTCCTTTTGGGCCATTTTTTATTACACCCAAATATCTCTTGAAAGTTTCTGATGTACTAAGATCTACCACACTGAAAGTCCTCTGGCACAAGACATCTGCAGCACCTTAAACTTCGGTGTGACAGCATATTGGCAAACATAACCTTTGCTCAAGGCATAGCTACTTTCACAGTTCTTCTCTCCACTAAGAAAATATTTATCTTCATAAACAACAGTGATTTATCTTCAGAAACTACAGTGAGGTATTTCTGTTCTTACGTGGCTGCTGAACTCTTTCTTACTTCTCTTCAGAGAGTACATTTTGTTAAGATCCTGTAAGCATTTAAAAGAGATGTTAAAAACACACACAAATCCACTAGGTCTATTTTTATAGGCCAGCAAACAAACAAAGTCAACCAAAATAAACCCATCTTCCATCCAGATTAATGTTGGGGCAGGGAGTGGAGGCCTATCCCCCTGCAAACCCAAGTTCCTCTGTTGAATGTCAGTACAGAAAGATCTGTTGCCATACCAACTTTTCACAAAGTTCCTGGTAGGATGCTATAGAGGAGGAATGGCCACCAGGAAAAAGGACAAACAAGATTTCTGTCCCTTTTGTGGCTGATGCTGCCATTTCTACAAAGCTCAGAGGCAAGGTGAGAGATGTCTGTCCATCTTACACCTCCCTTGGAAACTATATCTCAACATTATGAGGGCTCTACAAAGCCCTTTCAGGTAATCAGTGGTAGATAATGTTGAAGCACTCATGGACTGCTCAAAACTGATTGAGGGGGGAAAAGACAGTAGCTACCTTTTAGTGCCAATAAAAGTGAGATGAAGAAAACCTAAACTATGTAAATCTAATGCTGAGTGGGGAACTGACAAGTGAAACTCAGGAAAGGCAACTTGAAATAATCTCAAAGGGAGTAAGAAACTCATGGGTCACCATACAGTATCTTCTAGAATGTATAAGTTGAATGCCACCAGGAAGGTTACTGAGACAAAGATTAAAAAAAACACTTTTCTGCCAAAGAAAAGACAAAACTTTGGTCTTATCACAGTACTGGTACTGTGTGCACTTGAGGTCTTGGCAACTCAGAAAGGCTCATAATAGAAATAGCAAAGACAACTCAAGTGACCAAGGGTATCATCTAGAACATCTGCCACTTGGGAAAGGCTGAAAGGACCAGGGCTCCTCAGTTTGGAGAGAGCAGGGCAGTGAGTAATAAGCTATCATACCCTCAAGTACTAAAAAGACCTGTGAAAGACAGACTCCCAAACCTCCTCTGCTTCCCATTAGGAAAATGTGCTTTAAATTCAAAGATCCTGCTTTATCTGTCCAGTGAATGCTGAACTATTCGCAAAGAAAACTCCAACACCAAACAGATGCTGTTTCAGAATACTCCCTATTCCCAGGACCAGAGTAATCAAAAATCTACTCCCAGTCGTGTTACAAGTTAGGAAGAAAAGGCTTTTGAGATCTGTGAAATCCTCAGCTGGATCTTTAAACAATTTGCAGCAGACAGAAGAAGGAAATGTGTCTTCCTCTGTTTTACAAAGGGACACTCACAAGTATTCACAGAAGCTTATGAGGGTACCCAGGCTGATGAAACCATCCCTCCCACAAGGACATAAAACGTAGGAGCTGAAGTCTAGCATTTCCACCAGTGATTGGATTTTAGACTTTATTGTAATTGCTCTAATTATTGCTGTTTAGGTTATATCCTCATGGTAGCTCTTGCAGACCATCTGTGTTACCTGCTAATAGCTAATAAACTCAAGACTGCAAAAAAACAAACTTTAGGATCTTCTTATCCTTGCACCATTTTTTAAGCTATACACAAAGCCTGGGAGAGTTTTAGGTAAGACAGCAGAGGAAAAGGCAATATCTGTTCCTACTCTTTTATGACTAACATCACATTTACTGCCAGACCATCAGAGACTGGAGGAAATGAAAATGCAGCATTTTTACTCCCTGTTTTATACCGAGTACACTAAGTGGAAAGATTTTGATATAATGTAGTAAAGAGGCCTGATTGATGTAGGTTATAATTTTAAAACTTAGTTTTCTGCTTCTGAGTACACACATACTCACTAATTAACTTGAACAGCAGTTTATAAGACCAGTTTTGACTCTGCCCATTTAATGAACAAAATCCAATCAACCACCCTGTTAGCATAAATGGAAAATACATGTCTGCAAGAATGATAAATAACTGATTGCCATAGTGATTAGCATAGCAGGCCTTGTGGAAAGCTATTTGGCATTCAGCTCTCACTAGCACGTTTAAGGATTGATACAAGCCTTGGTGTACTTTGCATTGGACGTGCAGCTGATTTAAATAGGAAGAAATCTTTCTAGATCTGGCGACTGACATTTTCATTTTAAACTTTTACATTTCTGTTTACAAGAAAATGAATCAAATTTTTCAAACTGCTGTGGATGCTTTCACATAAAACATATGTTTCTGAAAAAAAACCCAACCACTCTTAGTAGTGCCAGATGCTCCAAGCATTATTGCTGAGCTGAACTAACCTCAGGAAAGCTGTGCTGACTCATGCTTCAGCAACCTGTTAACTCTGGACACTGTGTGCTCTACTCTGGAAGTTTTTATGCCCTCTGTATGCTTCAACTATCTGGGCTGTAGAAACATCCAGAAATTGGATACATCAGATGATCCCCTTGACTAAAAAAAAATAGATGACATTTTGAATACACTTGAGGTGATTTGAAATGCTGCTAATAGATAGCAGGATATCTGTATTTGAAAAATGGTTAATTCATCTACTTTCTTTAGTTATTTATCTTTCATTGCAGTTAGGATGTGCTTTAGTATATTGGTCCATATTTTTAACATATTAGATTGTTCAAAATCCCCTTCAGATATAAAATAAATTTGGGAAGCTTTGCAGAGGTTGCCATGCCTGTCACAGAACGGGGTTAATTTTGGGCCAAAGCTCCTGCTGGACTTCAGGGTCCTGAGTCACTGTCTCAGACTGGGTCAATAGAGCTGCACTGAGTGTTTCTCCCATCTTGCAAAAGGATGGGCTCACTTAATCCAAAAAAGATTTGAGTTGAAAATAAATTATATTTAAATTCCACAAGTTAGTATGAAGAGCTTGAAGTAACTGATTACTACAAGCAACTCATATTTTCAAATTACTCTGGAAATTAAAGGGAGGCACACTTTCAAGGTGGACACAGTGAAATCCAGGAGGAAGGGAAATAACCTCTCAAGCTACCGTAGGTGCAAAAGGGATGAAATAAAAATGTTTGAACTGTTCCTTGAGTTCCTAAGGACAGGAACTGAGCTATCATTCCCAGGAAACACACAATGTAAGTAAAAACATTGCACTCAGTGTTTTCAAAATCTTGGTTAACTCCATAGCAGCACCTAAATACACAGGAAAATTGTCAATTCAAGGAATACAGATGTGAAACTGGGATCTCACTGATCATACATCTGGTGCAAATAAGACTGGGAAATGAATGCAGGGAAGTATAATAAAAGAAATTTTAAAATCTCCAGTCTTCCAAAGTACATAATTTTAAGTTTTAGAAATTGCATTATACTAGCTGGAAGGAAAAAAAGCCAGCAAAACAGGAATTAAATGAAATATCTTTCTGGCAAATTTGAAATGAGTCATGGACATCCTTCCCTTATTAAATATTCATGGAAGAACCACCAGATAACTAGAGGATACTGTGTGCAAACTCTCTTGCCCTTCTTGCCTGTGCATCTCACTCTAAATTGTCAGTCATAGGAAGGAAAGGTCAATAAAAGGTTCCCTCTGTTCATGGCCCCTTTCATGCCCAAAGGGTGAAGACATCTTCGCCCACCAGTAATTCTGAACCGACTGAAGACAAAACCCTGACCTTCCTTCTGTCCCTGAATACCAGCACCAACCTGAGCACCTGCTGAGAAGCAGTGCTTCCATTTGCTGTATTGCTCCTGCAAAGCCTGGTGTGATCTGATTTGGGAAGGAAAACACCCACTCCACCCTAAAGCACTCTGTAGAAATGGGCTTCAAAGGCTTGTGAATACTGAACTTGCTTTGAAGGGTTCCATTTTCATCATTTCTAATACCTTGGAAGGTTTGGCTTTCATCACAACCCTGGTAAACAGCTCCAGATGTGGTGCTGGAACAGCAGCTTCCCTGACTGTCCACTCAGAATATCTCAGAATAGCCCATGTACAGCATAAATAAATTATTGTTTATATCATGCAAAGAAGAGATATGGTACACTACTCCTCATTTAGCCAGTATTTATAAAAGTGTCCAAAACAGTGAAAAGCAGAAACTGAATCTGAAAAAAACACCTTTCTGCATATGCAAAAAGGCATCCATTACAACTGAAATGATAGCATATTATAAAGAGCTGATTAAAAAAGAAAAAAAAAAAGCATAAAAGAACCCTCAAAAGTACTGTATTTTCCACTGAAAAAAAGACCACCTCTCTTCAGGCTTTCCAAAATTATTCTGTGCGGTTTTCTGAATAATTTGGCATTTCCAAAGCAAGGCTGCAGAATGGAGATTAAATACTTGTGACTTCTTTTGTTCTCTAGTTTGTTTGAACCTGTAGTTTTTATGACACTCATTGATTGAAATGTAAACTGAAATAATTTCTTTGCTGTGAAACACAAATAATAATATCTGCACGTCTCACACCTTCAGACTGCTGCTTCTCTCTGGCACTCAGTTTAAACTGCACATTTTTTCTGCTGTATTTGTCAGTCAAGATGGGTATACTGTAGCTAAAAGCAGTTTTCCATCTAGTTTTCTAGTGTCTGCATTTCAGCCCAAGGTTTTCTTCATATACTCCAGGAGTAAAGCATGAGTCTAAAACTTCTTTTTCTGTGATGTAGTGGTTGTACCTACAATTCACATTGGTTGTCAAGCACATCTCATGTACCTAAATAAATATCAGTTGGCATTGTCATCATGGCTTCTTATCTCTTCTGGAACTCATTTATAATAGCATTGCTAAATGTGTGGTGTTACAGTGCCTAATTAAGCAAGAAGTGACTAGGATAGAGGATGACCTTTTCCAAGTGATTTTCTATACATAACACGCTGCATGAAATGTGAAACTCCGGCTCCTTAATGAAAGCCATCAAATGGGAAGACTGCTCTCTTTTACACTACCATTCTAGAGCACTGTGCAGATGACTAGAATCTTTAAGGCAAGAGCAAAATCCTAGCATGGGACATTTCATTTTCATAACCTTTCCATTCCATGAAAGTATGTTTTTAATGGTACAATCCCTGTAAATTATTGAGGATTTTGCTGGATGTGACAAAATTCATAAGGCAATATTGTCAGCATCATTTATAAGAATACCTATTAGGCATATTGTGGTATAGGGAGACAATTGTAGCAGAAGAGTGAAATAATCAAAAAGATATGTAAAATAAGCTGTAATTTGTGTATCACTGCATTGTGTTATTAACTTGAAAAATTGTTCTACTTCAAAGGAAATGTCAGTGAGCTTTGTACAGTTTTCAAGTAAGGCTCAATTTGGAGCAATAATGAACCTATCTGAGGCAGGGATGGTTTTTCACACAGAAGAAAATTTTAAATTATCTCTCTTATACTTTGAGCATCTTTCACATAGACCTTGTAAAGATTCTAAATATGTACCCTTTAATTGGATGAAAAGGCTTCTGATGCATAGGTAATAACAAACAGGTTTCTAGCATATCAAGTCAGTTCAAGAGGACATTTTCTGGTTTTACATAAAATGGTAGAGCTCATCTCCATTTTAAAAAATCCTCCTTTTTTTTCTAATTATTCAAGGTCTACTGCCTTTTTTATTATTATTATTATTGCTGGGAGGTTTAAGAGAGTGAGGGGCATTATCAGCAATGATAAGCAAAAAATTATCCTGCTTAAGTCAGAAGCCTAGAAATTCACAAGGAATTATTTTCTGCTCTCTCTGTACCTTTCCACCTCTCCTCTAAAATCTTGAGGCACATGGAGGAGGTACAGAGTATAGAAATTATATTAGTCTATAATTCCCACATGAAATTGCAAATTTGTGAAAAATGACAAGAAATTCATGCTGGGATGTCTTTAATTGGTATAGCTCTCTATTTCTGAATGGGTATCATAGGAAAAAGAACTTATTTGCTCTCCTTGACTGAAGTGACCATCTCAGTGTTGGCCAAGCTGTTTCTTATAAGGAGATGAACAGTTATGGTAATATTCTCCACAAGAATAGACATAAAAGTAGAGCAACAGAGAAGGAAATCCTTCCAGGCTGTCACAGCAGGATGTAAAAATGCTCTTCAAGAGCTCTGTCATGAAAATGGGGACAAAATCCCAGCTTAAATATGACCTATCTGAATAGTACTATAATATAGTCTGTGTAAAAGGCAGCATTTTACATTCTAAGATGCCAAGGCATTGGAATCACAATCCTAGGAATCTCAGAGACAGTATTGACTGAATAATGGTCTGCTTAAAAACAGACATTGTTTTCTGTGCATGACTGTTGCAAAAAAGGAAATATTTATTTGTAATGCAGATCAAGAATTTTCAATTGCAAGTCTAATGTACACTAATCCATCTCCACAGGTATTGCTGAATTGTTAATATTCACATCAGAACCTGATGCTCATTAGATCTTAGATGCCTTGAAATTAGTTCTTCCAGTCTCATGCTCTTTAATTTTGATGTACAGGCATTCCTTCAATTTTTAATTCCATAGCTTTATGCTTATTCAAATCTTTTATTAAATTTTTGCTGCAATTACATTACAAGCTAAAAAAATTGTTCCATTTAATCCAGAGAAAAGGGGTTCTTTTTTAAAAAAAAAGGGTCTTTAAAACTTACAGATGTATTATAGTCCTTAAGAAAATCATTAGGAAAATGTAGCATTTTTAGACCAAGACAAGGTGAGAATAGTGACTGAGCCTTGGCTTGGGTTAGCAGTAGGAGCTCTGAAAGCCAGCAACTCAATTAAAATAATTGTTTGCTCAGGGTGTGGACAGAGAGCAGGGCACAAAAAATAAGACTAAAGACTAAGATATGAAATTTTCATTCAACTTGAAATCATTGTAAATTGTGAGTGAACATCAAGATTGTTCTATTCTTTCACATCAGCACCATCACTAAAGTGGAAAAGAAGATTATTTTGTTTTGGTTATAATATCAGCAGCAGGTTGCTAAGACTTTTGTGGTCAGTGATCCTTTTCCAAGATGGGGCTCTCATTATGTGATAAATTTCTTCCTGTAATTAAACTCTGCCTTGAGTAAAGGGCTTCTACTCTCCTCTCTGATCTGGAGCTGTGGCACCATGATATTAGAGAACATAGATTTATCATCAGATTCTTCCTCAAAAAGTTTGTCTTGATATGGATGGACACCTTCTAGAAATTCATTCTACTGATTTTCCCTCCCTCCAAGCACACATTCTGATCCTTCTATTTCTACCCTTCACTTGTGAATTTCCTCATCTTTGTAAAGTTAACAAATTCACATCATGACAAGATCTAATTTTTGCACAGGCTTTTTTCCCTTCTGATCATCTAGCCAGAATAGGCTGGCATTTGCTTAAAAACACCCTCTGCATAAAGTGTACTATCTAGGAGCTATTTTTAGAAGGGAATTAAGCTACTGGTGCATGACTCTCAATTCTGGTGACTCAGATGGGAAGAATTAAGCCCTAATGTTAAGCAAGTAGTCAACAATCTATTGAATCAAGTATTGGCAATAGCAGGACCAGAAACTGATATCCCAGATAATCTAAGCATTCCTGCTCCATGGCAATTAGGTCACTTCTCTTTGACCTATCAAATTTGGTATAAACACTAGAACAGAAGAGCATGTCCTCAATAGTAAGTTATGTCATGTCTTAAGAACAATGAGGTACAATTTGGTAGTCTCCTCATTGGGGCTGTAGTAAGTGAAGTACAAGGGGCCCTGAGAGGAAATCCAATTTGTAATATTAGCTAAAACAGGCAAGAACACAGAAATACTCAGCTTTTGGAGAGTGGAGCTAAAGAAAATCAGTGCATTTCTAACTGCAAGCACAGACACCAGACCTATTGCTGCCTCATGGACTCTCTACCAGACAGCAGCAGCTTCTTTAGAAGCCTACTATTAGGTACTCAGGTACAGCCAGACATTAAAGTTTCTATGCAGAAAATTCCTTTCTTCATAGAAAATTCAGGTTGAGCAGCCAGAGTATTCCCATCTGTTCTGACAACCCACAATCTGTGAAAACCAAGGAGAGCTGCAGCCCCTTGTCTCAATGTGCAGAGCTCTGGGGTGAAAGAGAAGCCCTGCAGGTCTCACCACAGACCCACTGGAACAGCAGAGCTGTACTGCACTAGGCAGAGCTTTCAAAAGTAGCAGCTACCACTAAATTCAGCATTTAAGACTGACTTTAAATGTTTTCCAATAAAATTTTCCCTCATAAACAGTAGAAATGTTCCAGTTTTCAGACACACGATGTGCTAATTATGTGAAGGCGTTTCCCCAAATACTAAAGCATATATTATATCCAAGATTCACTATTTAAGGGATGAAAAAGAGAATTCTCACTAATTAAAACAAGAGAATAGCAAAAACTTTATCACAGAACAGAAAGTAGGAGAAAAATAGCCAGGCATTTTACCCTTCAGAAAGATTTGCTGAAGTATTTCAAGCCATTTCAGAGCTAACAGGTCTCATTTCCCTGATGTAATTAGCAAAGGAAACAACAATTACCTGCAGGTTCATTAAATAAATCAGCAGTGTTGCTCATTGTGAAGTTAATGATCAGTAATGCAGATGATTGTTATGGACACGGTTAGTACAGTTGATATTCAGCAGTCTCTTTACTAAAGAATCTATTACTACAATCCTAAATTTTGGCATTCAAACATGTGACCTGCTTCTTCTTTTGATGACTGAAAATTATTCTAACTGGGACTGAGTTTTGCAGCCTAATTAAGAAAAAGATTTTTCAGAGTGAAATATATTAACTGATTTATAGCTGTTTCTATGAAACAGTTTTGCTTACATTCATGTCATGTAACTCAGACCCACCAGCAGCATAATGCTGGCAATTATTGTTGTGAAATTCTCATTTTAATAACACTTAAGGACCCATCAGAATATTAGCTATCTTTGCCAAGAGGTAACCTCTCATGCTGCAATTTCCATTCTAAGCTGGCAGGGAGTCTCTGTCTCATCCTGGTTTCCAGCTTTGTGTTGTTCCACCTGGACTGCCACAAAGCAATATAAACAGGCATGAAATCCTCAACCCTTTGAGGAACACATATGAACTGCTCTTACACTTCTATATAAGGTTTCCCCAGAATCTCAGGTTCATTTTAAGGCTTTTGGTCTTTATCTTCAAGATGACTGATCACCCAGGTCCACTGTGTGCACAAATATATGTTTGTATTAAAATAGTAATCTAACACTTCCTGAGGAAAAATAGGGGTGAACAGCTTTATTTCTCAGAATAATAAGAAAAAAAAAAAGAAATAAAGCAAACCAAACCTTTCTACCATAAAAGCAGAGCTTGTTGATCATAACAGATTTCCTTTGAGAATTTCTTGAGACAGGGACTGTGCTTCTACAAGAACTAGAGAAAACTTGGCTTCATCATCTCTGTTCTGATTTCACATTTCTTACCTGTTTCCACAAGAATAAACTCAGGGCAGCTTGTTTTATACTAACTTTTATTAGGTACACCACCTTCAATCACTCTAAGGTATCAGCATGCAATATTTTCCTTAATATTCTATTCCAAGGGAATGTGACATTTTGATGTATAATAACTACTGACCTGAATTTTATAGAATAGTAGTACTGCCCTTTCAGCAGTCTTTCAGCTATCCAAGAAAGATTCCCAATAAATTCCATTTATAAGGGTATTTTTAAGAATTTTACATCGTCCTCCAAAATGTTAAAAAAGTTATTTAATATTAAAAATTAATAAGTGGCAGTTGAATCATCGAATTTTTGATCTTTTTTTTCTTTTAGCCAGAATTTACCAGGATTTTGTAACAAAACAATAAATATGCTCCCCATTGCCTTGGCTACTTTAAATAGGATGCAACAGATGGAATTTGTCTTGTCCTTCCAGGAGACAGAAAACCAACCAACATCCAGCTGACCAGCAGTCTGGGAGTCAGGTGGAGCCTCTCCCCTAAACTGACCTATTTCCTACTCATTTGTCTTTGTTCACAAGTGCCAAAGGGCAATCAAGCCCAAGGTTTTATTTTACAAGGCCTTAGTGTGAGGAGTAGAGTAAGATTCACCGCATGTCCAAAGTGCTTGGAAGCCAAATAAAATTTCACTGTCCCAACTACCATGCTCCAAAAGATGGAAGAATTTCCTTTCAGACCTGGCCTACAGGTAATGTAAACACCATTTTCATGTAAACTAATAGAAAGCGAGGAAAGAGAATAAAGCTGTTGTATCCATGTAATATCAGTAGTTCCCTCTGAAGTGAATAGCTTCAAGCATAAAGATCTGTTTAAAAATCAAACATGAATCACAAATAAGTGATAGAAAAAATTAAATTTGCTTGCAGAATTTCTCTCAGTGTATTCAACTACAAACTGGTAGAGCACCTCAATCCGAGTAAAAAAATTACAATGCACATTAAAATAACAGCATATAATTTTAAACCCCACTTTTTATTCAGAGAAACCCACTTGCTAAATTTATGTATAGGAATATTTCACAAACCCCAGAGATTCAGCAAATATTAGTTTCTCCATTTATTCCCATTGCAGTTGGAGGTTATTCAGCTGGCAGTTTCTAAGGGAACAGCCTTCAATTATGGAAAGTGTAATCAGAACTAAAATAGTCCTCTACAGTAGAGAAGTTCACAAAAAAATTAACATTAGATCTAAATAAATGAGCAAAATATTTATGTATTTATGTATGCATGTTCTTACACAAGCTCACAGGTGAGGGGTACATGGCATTAGATCAAATGAGATTAAACTGCTTAAGTTTTGTTTAATAACCAAAATTTCTCATCTGTTTCTTACAGAAAAGGTAGGAGACTAATCTCAAAGAGTTCTCAAACTTTGCTATAAATATCCCTAACTGCAGCCAGTTACCCATTAGGCCATTGCTGGAATACAGGTTTGTTTTTGTTAAAGAAAAGTGCTTCAAGTTTTGCAGATCAGGAGGTGTTAATGGTGTGGCACACACTCGAAAGGTGGCCCAGGCTAACAGGAAAGCTAAGCTTTTGAAGGATGGACTTGCCAACATCAGCAAGAGAGACTCAAACCTCCTATGTGTCTCACTGCTGTTAGGCAGAAAAAATGTTATGCCTCAAGTCAGAAAAAAATCAACTTCAAAACATGTTCAGACAACGTGCTTTCCTTTCTTTCCCTAGCAGCTTGGAAGTCTTGAAATAAATTGAAGTACTTGAAATCTCTCCTCTGGATCTTTTACATTTTTTCCTAGGACCTGGCATCCCAGCAGGCAGTGAGGATTACCCCTCGAAGTAGCTCCTAGAAGCACTTGTTCTGATGAGTAGACTGAGTAAAAGCATGATTCCTAAGGCCTAAATCATTATAAGGGAAAATTTCTCTCTTGAAAAACTGGCTGCCCTTCCTGGCTGCCAGGAAGAACAAGAGCCCAGAAAAACCATGTGGATAAAATAAACCCAGCAGGATAAGTGTTTAGGACTGGGCTATTCTGCAGCGCACTGGTGACTTCTAGTCATCTTTTTTCAGGGAAAAGTTGTCAAAAGCAAAGATGACAGCCATTGCTCTTCTCCCCAGTGTACAGCACATAAAAATGCTGAAGCTGATACAAAGCAGTTTGTTCTACCCATTTGTCCTCTAAATCCCTCTGTCCTTTCCTAAGCTCCAGAAAGAGCAATTTTGCAGCCAGCCCAAGACAACCTAGCAGGTAAATGCTGTCAATATACCCAAAGGTAAGTTGTGCTCTCAGAAACATTTCCCTCAGTTGAGTTGCACAGAACTGCAAGGTTTCTTTTAGACTGTGGGCCAAATCCTGAGATTTTTACTCACAGGTTCTCTGTGTCTGCAAAAATTACATTGCAGTTCTGTACAGGTTTCCTGGGGCAAGAGATTGTGCAACAATGGAAGATACATAGCATATACAAAAAAATTCCATTATTATTTGTCTTTCAGGAAAAATGTAAGGATGGAAGTTTTAGGATCCAAAACGCACTTGTAAGAAGTGCCTCCAACAACAATGTCCCATCAGAACCATATGGGACTTAAAGTTGTTTTTTTAAATAAAAATAAATCGCTGAGTTTAAAATCTTTTTCACACATTTCGGTACAATTAGTAATTGTGCCTCTTCACTTTCAAAGGACATAAAAGACTAAAGGAAAAACAGCCCTGTGCATCTGTCAGAGTGCTGTGGAATTGACAGAAGGAAAAATGATTGCAGCTTCCCCACTCCATGCTTTGCTTGCACTGTGTAGAATACTCCATCAATTTTAGAAAATTCTTTCAATTTCACTGAAAGATAGGAATGCCATAGTTAGCCCCCAGCTGACATACTGGAAATGGGCTTCCTATCATTTTATAAATCCTGCCAGGAATTTTAAGACCTTTGCCTCCACACATAAGACATCAGGAGGAGCATTATGCTGGTACCTTCATATTTATAGTTTATTTTGAGGTATTTCCATGCAGTAGGTTGGAGTGATGAAAGCAACACAAAAAAAAAAAAGCCTCTCTAAAAGTCACAAAAAGCAAAATAAGAAAAATAATCTATGTATACATAAATATATCAAGTTTAAGGATTGGAGAAAAAAATAATTTCATGAAGTCTGGTGTGTATAAACCATATCAGCCTGTAGCAATTTGCCTGATACTCAGCAAAATTTACACTGTTCTGTACAATACCACTACATTACTCATTAAATGGCAGCATTAAATTAACAACTTGAAGCATCATGGAGCCTTTGCATGCACATGGAATTACTGAATTAGCAGCAGCAGAATAAAAGACCTTAATTCTCTGCTTTTAAATCAAGCTACTTCCTGGCCTTTTATGAGTGTGATTTATTGAAGGTGCATCAGTGCACAGAAGCTTTGCTTGTATTGCCTTCCATGCTTCATTAGGAAATCCTCTATAGGCAAGACAGGTTTTATTGTCACTGACAAGGAACGTGATAGCACAAAGATTGCCAGATAAATTCTAGAGGCACAGAAGAAGCTGTATACCTGAAACACACCATCAAGAGAGCTGGGAGGGCTCCCCATCAGGGCATCTGCCCCACCACATCCCAGATGTTGTCTATAAGTAAAGGCTGTCCATGGCCTTCTAATGAAAAGAGAACAATTTATTGTCCTCTGTCAGTCACCTCTGTTGCTGACACTTCTAGGAACACTGTGAGAGGGCCACAGTTCCACTGACAGGATCTGGTTTCAGGTGCTTTACATACCCTGCACAAGACCAGGATGAGAGAAAGGCATGGACACAAGGACAGTCACAAAGACTTGAGCACCATGAAAAAGGGCTGCTGTGCCAATGGAGTTGCTTTGGGGATGGTTAATTTTCTGCATTGTACCTGGTATGAGGCTGCATTTTGGATTTGTGCTGAACACAGAGTTGATGACACAAGAATTATTTTGTCGCTTTTGAACAGCCCTTACACAGAGTCAAGGCCTCTTCTGTTCCTTGTCCCACCCCCCAGTGATGATGTGGAGGGGACACAGCTGGGCTGGCTGACCCCAGCTATGGCACTGTGCTTGGCCAATAACGCCTGGGGAAGGAGAAGGAAGGAAGGAGGGGACATTCAGAGTGATGGCATTTCTCTTCTGAAGCCACAGTTACGCATGATGGAGCCCTGCTGTCCTGGAGATGGCTGCCTGCCCATGGGAAGGGGTCAATGACTTCCTGGTTTTCCTCTGCTTGCATGTACAGTTTCTTATCCATCTCTTAAACTGCCTTTATCTCAACCTACATGTTTTTCTTCCCTTCTTCCAGTTCTCTTCCCCATCCCTCTGGGAGACAGTGAGCCAGAGGATGGATGGAGCTGAGCTGCCAACTGAGATTAAACCACACCTACAAAAACTCCACAGATTGAGTAAAATAGACATACACGACAAAGAATTAAGTAATTTAATTTCAGCCCTCTTAAAAGATTTTTTTTTTATTGCAAGATTTTAAAATCACTTTTAAAATTAATATTTATGGAGTTAGGAAAAATGAAATTAATTTATTTTTCACCCAAAGCGAAACACTTCAATCTCATCAGGAAGATAAAGAAATTAGTTCTGCACAGGACCCAAAATATTCTTCATTCTGATAAAAAATATAAAAAACAGTTATTGGCATTGCATTCTCTTTTCTTTGCAATATTAAACATTTATAGTCTTACAGAATATTGTTAAACAGCTTCAGAATGTCTTGCCAGAGGCTTTAATTTTAGCACAGTTGAAATCACATGCCAAGAGTCACTTTTGAAGTATGACATTTTTAGTGAATTCTATAAATCCTGTTAGTGACACTGCATACTCTAACTTGCCCCTTGTTGACACAGTTGTTTATACCTACAAAAATGCAATTCTTCTTTTAGTGTTGTTTCCTTAGAGATTAGACATCTACACACTGATTACAGATACACCTAAATAACAAGTGGAAAATATGAAAGTATAAAAGACAAATAAATATTAACAAAGAGGTATTAAATGTTTAATTATTGGTAATTTAAAATGTTAAAACACATTGAAATGCTCCTATTATGTGGACACTATTACATTTATCTTTACAAGTGAAAAATTTTAAGAAAGCGTTTATTCAAGAGATAGAGGCAAAATCTGTCCTTGCAGTTGATATTTTGCAGCACCCTTCATGAAAGTATGTTTTCTTACAAAATGTTTGCAGCAAAATAGTCCCTAGAGTTGAGGTTAGAAAGGCCACCACAGACAGTAGTCTCTTCCCTAGAGAATTATTTTAAATTTTATATAAAGTTAAATTGGAAGAAAGTCATATATATTTAAATAATAGTAAATAATTTTGCTTCCTGTTTCTTTATCTGTGCCTAAGTGTAATTGAAAATTTGCCTGTGAGTCACCATGAAGCAAGTAAAATTCTGCAGCAGTATTGTAACTGAGTTTTACACTGCTTTGTCTGATCCCACTTTTAAATTACATTGTCATTACTGTAAGTTCTATTACTCAAGCTGAAATGTCTGCCAACTTACCTTTTGCTCAGTGGAAACCCCAGCTGTGTGTCCCTGTAGGGAGTTCAGCAAAGGAAGTTGAGGGTGTAGAATAAAAACTAAGGGGAGGAATTAGAGAATGCTATCAGGACTCGGTTTCACAGCATTAGAACCTGGCTTGGGAAATAAATTGCTCTTGTACCCTGTAATAAGCTATGTTCTAGTTGTGTTCAACTTTTATACACACTGTAAATTGTTCTGGTGTCAGATGTTAGCTAGGTCTACTATCCAAGCAGAAAATCATCTTAAATCACTCATACAAGACAAATGTTGTCCCCTGCAGCAGTAAAGAGGGAACAAGCTAGGAAAAAATCCCATCATTACAGATATAGACTAAACCTTTCCCACAAGAGCCAAACTATATTGATTATGTCAAATATAGTCGTAATAGCACAGAATGCACTTGCATGTTACACTGCTGATGTTTCTAGTGTCAATGAGATGTAGTTCCCAGAGAGTAATAATTCTGTAAATAGACAAGGTCGCAGCATTCACATGCTTTGCTGCAGTAGGTGTTGTACTTGTATTCACAGATGTCCTGTAAAATTTAATTCCTTGGTCTTCTAGATCTATTTCAATTGCTCAGATTAATATGGTTTTCCCAATCCAGAGCTTTCAGGGCAGAACTGTGTAAAAATGCAAAATATTGAAAAAATATGAAAACATTATTACAAGAGTTCACGATATGGAAACAACCTTTGAGAGCCAGTTTTGTGGGTTTGTGTGGATTCCTGAGATTCCCTCATCTTAACCATACAATTAAAAAATGGTGAATCCAAAAATTCCTTAAGCTAATTCTTTGCCACTTAAAAATTATGAACCGAGCAAATGAGTGGCATTAATGTAGAACTAAAATTGAAGTTTTGTACCATTTCAAAAGCTAAAATACAAAGTGTACATTTCCTTACTATTGAAATCAACTTGTGTTAAGCTCTATGATATGACTGACATCTTGCCCCATTTTTATTGCTGTTCTTTGAGTGGCAGAGCTTTATTCACTGTTGAAAAGACTGAAAGCAGCAATTTGAATTCTTCAGGAAGTTGAATAAGCAGCATAAGCATAGGCATACAGAAATATGGTGGAATATATCTTTTTTTGTTTGCAAGGCTGCAGGGACAATAGTTAATCCATGCTTTGTGCTAGCTGCTGCTTTGAAGGGGTATTTAAGACTGTATGTAAGGGAAAACAAGGAAAAGAGATATTAAGACTGCACAAGACTGCTACTGAACTTATAATTAAAGAGAGAGGACCTAATTCATATATCTCTGAACAACATGTACAGTATACCTAGAGTCACTTTTCTGTTGCTCTTTCCAAAACTGTGAATACAGATATAAAATTCAGCTGGTTTTATGGGTTGTTTTCTGATAATCTTCTACTATAGTTTCCTGTTTTCTATATTAATATTTACCTGTTTGTTTTCACAGAAAACAACATGAAGCCAAATGCTGTCAGTGTAAAGAACATTAAACATTCAGCTTCATGGTTGTGTTTTGTGAAGATACATTTCCAAATCCCATACAACAGCTCCATGGAAATAATGCCTTATCTGATGTAGCAAATGCCACAGGGACTAGATCTGATGATTATAAAAATATTGAGAAAGAGAAAAGAAACTAAGACTCTGTGGGGATTGGAAAAAGATGAAACAAGAACTGAAACAGTAAATGCTGAAATAAAGTCAAGAGGGCATGCAAAAGCATCCAGGGGGAAGAGCTAGCACACAGGAATGTAAAATGAAAGACACTGACTTAGCAAGTTTTGGAAGAAAGTATCCAAAAAGAAGCAGGTACAGTCTCATGTGTCTGAAACACCAAAGAGTTGACACAGATCAGCTAGACAAAGATAAATATGTGACAGTGAAAAGAAATTCATGCTCACAGACACACGCAGACACAGAGACACAAAAAAGCAAAAAGGGTATTGTTTCATATTTAAAGCCAGGATGTCCTTATAACACAATGATGCTTGCAAAGTCCTGATGTGAATCCTTTGAAAGTGTGATCCCCATGGGATACCACCACCTTACAGATAAGGTGGCTTTTGTTCTAATATTTGAACCTGCCATTTGAGCTGAAGGTCTAGGTTAAGTCCTAATAAATAACTGTCACATGAATGCTTCAGCCACTTATGGGTAAAAAAACATCGAATCTTTAACCTTAGTTCTACATCACAGATGTACATTGATCACAGTTGCTGTCCAGATATCAAAGGTCATAAAAATAGCAACATTTTTTATAAAAAAAAAGATTTTTTACCACAGCATTTATGCAATCACTATCCATTCTCAAACACAAAACACCACATACAGAGTAAAAAAAGTTTATAGGATAGAAGAGGCAGAAATCAGAACAAAAATGTTCTTATAACAGAGCACCAAAATATAGTATTTGCAGGGTGCTTCAATGAAGGAAGGAATGATGAGGAGGACTCCATCTTATCAGAAGGCTAATCAATTACTATATTATACTGTATTACTCTATATTATATTACATTATATTACGTTACATCTAAACTGAATCTGCCAAGCACTCAACTCTGCACACAACTGCACAGAATCCCGAGACTGTCAGCTGACAGTCCTGACAGACACACACACCCCTGGCCCTGACAGGCCAAGGAAACAAAAGACCATCACTTGGGGTAAACAATCTCCATGTTGCAGTCTACTTTTGCACAAACACAGGCACAGCAAATGAGATAAGAATATTCATGGGAAGAATTGTGCCTTGCTGTTCTCTGTGAAGAGAAATATGGTGACACTAAAATCCTTTTAACAGGGCACCAAATGTAACTATGCTTAAAGCAGAAATTATGAATTACCACTCAACCATGCTGTACCCAAAAATTCATGTAAATCTCAAGCCCAGAATAAGCAAACATGACAAAACATTTAAAAAACATTTAGATTTATATAGCATATTGTATTGCAAAGAATTGTAAGTACATTATCTCCTTCCTGTCTTTATCTCCAGGAGGGACAAAATATAGACTCAAGCAGAGATTAAATGCATTTATACTCATGATGTTATGTATAATTGTAGCATACTTTCATAGCTCCTGATGGAGTCTGTAAAGAGACATAACAGAGAAACTTTAGATCCATCACATTTATGCTCAACTCCCCAGCTGTGGAGCACAGGACTACAATCTGTTCTTTGCTCAGGAAACCTTTAGTAATTGTTGCAGATAAGACAATCACACATCCAATTTTTTTTCTAATTTTTTTCAGACACATGGAAAAGATGAGTAAACCTTTTATGGGGTCATCTGTTAAAGGCAATCCCAGCATGTGCTGCCTGCCCTCACACTCAAATTATCAGAAAAGTCTACCAGGGATTTCATCCTTTCTCTGTCTCCCTCGTGCAATTTGGATCAAAGAAAACAACTTCTTGTTTAGTTCTGACATCAGACAGAGACCTGCTTTTTTGTAATATCATCAGGGCAAACCTAAAAGCAACAACCTTGAAACTACACTGCAATTGAGATACTAAGATTTTCCTGAGAAAATCTTTCAAAAAATTATCTTAATAAGGACTCAGCAAGACAAATCCTCTGGTGAATGGATAATGCACCCTGAGTGAGTGTTACAGGCAAGGTGGAGCTCACTGGAGAATAACCCAAACCCAGCTACTTAACACTGTGTTACTCTTTCTTTCAGATTTGAGTTTCTAACTGTATTGATCTGCACTCTCTTTTGCAAGGTGGTGGGTGCTCAATGTCCTATAACAATATAAACAACTACCAGACACAATTAATGATGTATTAATGAAAAAAGATCATAAAGAGAGAGGGGAGCATGTGCATGTGTGGACACAAGTAGAAGACATAAATGTGGGAGAAAACAATGTGAAGACAAAAAGAGAATGATTTGAATGATTTTGTTACGCAAAGAAATTACAGTGGCTGTATGAGGACATTACCATGGCATCAGATAAGCTGGAAACAGGAGACATTAACCACTGAGTGAGAATTAATCACATGAGATCTGTTGCCTAGTATTATGCACAAGCCCTGCCAGAGAGCTGGTGCATAAATGAAAGGGACTTCTGTAACCATAGGTCATATGGTTCTCTGTGGAAAAACCATGCACAAAAGGAGTCAATGTCTAATGTCTAATAGCTGTATCTGCTCAACAGCTTAACTTTCAGCAGCTCCTTACTGTCACACAAATTTCAGAGGTTGCAGTCTATTTTATTTATTAGTTTCAGAATAAAATGCACACCCCTGGCCGGTTAGAAATCCCACAGCAACCTGCCTTTGGTCATGTCAAATAGACAATCCCAGATTGATTTGAATCACTAGTGATGGCAAATTCGGTACCTCTCCTTCATTCATCTGAAAACCATTTCTCTCCCTGTTTTTCCTCATGCATAAACATATAGGCACTGCAACATCAGAGAAATAAATCACTCAGTAAGTAAATCTGCTAGCAAGTATAGTGATAGCACCCCAGCATAATTTTATTCCTTTCATTTAAATGTATACAAGTCACTCAATTCCCCCATCCTTAATATTGGGGGATTCATCCCCCATTTAACATTTGTGAAATGACTCAAGGTGTCTCCTGCTCATTCATTTTTGCCATTAGGAAATTAAATGAAACTGTATCTTTCTGCAACTTGTAAATGGTCATTTGACAACACTTTCCATCAGGAGAGCAATTTCCTACTTATCACTCGTAACCAGGCCAATCACTTTCACAAACCGAACAGTAAATCTATAAAATACACTTCTATGCTTCACAGTGTTTGCACTAAGTAACTAGCAGTTAAAATTATCAACAGAGAAATAAATTTGCACAAGTCAGACTGCAGAAAATGGCAAATAGCCAATAAAGACATTAACAATCATAAAACAATTCCACAAAATAAAATGTCAAGGGTTTAATGGGGGTTAAAATTTGGAAGCTTTAACATAGAAATATTTATGACTTGACTTTCATCTTCTTTATCCTAATTTTTCATCTGATGAAATTTTACAGGAGTTGTGTGTACAGGGCTTGTGTCAAGGTGCTGGTAGTGGGGGTCTGCAGGGATGGCCTCTGAGAGAAGACGCTGGGCTCTGCCTCCATGCCAGGAACAGGCTGCCCACAGAAGCTGTGCTTGCCCCATCCCTGGAAGTGTTCAGCCTGATCTCATGGGGACCATCCCTACCCACTGCAAGAGAATGAGAGCTACACAATTTCCAAGGCTCTTCCAAGCCGAGCCTTTCTATGGTTCTATGCTGCTGTGTCCGACAGAGCCAGCTCCAGCCAGCTCCAAGATGGACCTGCCACTGCCCAAGGCTGAGCCCATCAGCAACAGGGGGGGTTCCTCTGTTAAAACACGTGTAAGAGAGGGAAAAACTACTGAGAAGCTGCTAGGAGACAAGAGGGAGAATATGTGTGAGCCTTGTAGATACCACTGTCAGGGAAGAATGAGGGGAAGGAGGTGCTCCAGCTGCTGGAGCAGTTTCCCCTGCAGCAGGGAGATGACCATAACATGGAGGTCCACCCTGGAGCAGATATCCATGCTGCAGTCCATGGAGGATCCCATCCTGGAGCAGGTGGATATTCCATGAAGAATTTTCGGCCTGTGAAGGTCCCAGGCCAGCAGTGGGTTTTCTGTCAGGAAATGTGGCCCATGGAGAGGAACCCTCATAGGAACAATCCACTGCTGAAGGGCTGTACCCCATGGAAAGGACCTACTGCTGGAGCATTTTTTGCAGCCCATGAAAAGGACCCACCTTTAAGAAGTTCATGAAAGACTTCTTTACTGTGTGAGACACCCTGCATGGCTGAAGAGCAGGAGGAGGAAGGAGCAGAAAAACTGGTCACAAACCCCATTCCCCATCCTCCTGCAGCACTCAGGGAGGAGGTAGGAGATTTGGAAGTGAAGTTGAGCCTGCAAAAAAGTAGAGGGGTTGTGGGAAGGTGTTCTCAGTTTTGTTGCATTTCTCAATATTCTACTCTGTTAGTGGCCACAAATGAAATTAATTCCAAAAAAATTCCTCTTTTTTGCCCCTAACTGTAGCTGGTAAGTGGTTTCCTTATTATTTCTTCAACTCCTGAGCTTTTTCATCACATTTTCTTTCCTTGTGCTGTTGTGGAGAGGGAATAATAGAGAAGCCTTGTGGACATCTAGCAGCCAGCCAAGTCCTGCAGTGCTGCTGTACTAGCACAAAATCGGGGTAAGTAAAAAAAAAAAATTGCATTTTTCATGGTAAATAAAACATTTAAAGATATATATATCTCATCTTTTTATATAGACACTCTATGATTTGAACACCAGCACTTTGTAAGCTCTAAAACTCTGCTAACAAGGCATACACTCCAAAACACATCAGTATTTCTGAAGCAGAATGTTTTTCTTAATTTTTCTTAAGTGTGCTTGATCAGGACACAGAAAAAAACCCTTAATCTGAACAATCTCTAGAGGAACCTGTACTGATGCTGTTCCAAAGTTAAAAGTATACTGCTAAACATGGAAAGTAGATGCCATCTGCATTATTGGAGTGACTCAGCTCTGTAGAAGGGGCAGACTTATTACATTCCAGACAGAACCACAAGGGAGTGGTTTCAGGGTGGCTTCTGTGGTTTCAGGCCAGAATATTGCAGGGTAGGAAGAATTTTATATTTTTTTCGACCAAATATAGCAAATTCACTGATGAAGATCAGAATTTTCATAATTTTCCCACAGAGACTACTAAAGCTGGGGCTTTGACTTGTTGCTTCTGAAAGGAAAGAACTTGCACCACAATTTTGGTGACTGCAACAGCCACTGAGCACTGAGTCCTGCAGAGGATGTGAGTGACTGATGATAGCACTGCAGCAGGTGCTTAAAACCAGAATACAGACGTAGTTGTCACACACTTGCCCTCAGCTTTCTTTTTATTGTTTGCTTAAATAAAGCTCCATCCCACCTATTACAATGATTTTAAAGTAGTTCCCTTAATCTCCTCCACACCTGGCTTTAAACCTGTTTTCCATAGAAAGTCCATTTGCACATTAGGAATAAGTGCAATCTGCTTACAGTTACATACCTCTAAATAGAGAACTAAAAAGCTGAAGTCCTTTGAAATTTCAAAGTCCTTCCAAATGCAAATCCAAGGAAGGAGTGCCAGTGAGACTGATGCCTTAATTACAATCCCATTTTGTAGCACTGCAGCTTTGCTATTACTCCTGCTTCCTTTTATGAGGTTCCACTTATGTCTGGTCAACTTAAAATACTTCCCTGATCAACCCTTCCTCTCTCTTTACCCTCAGGCTGATACAGGTGTCTTAGTATTTTTTACATGTCTTGATAAAAAATTATTCCCATTGATTTTAGAGTAGTTCTAACAAGAGCTACACTTTAAGACCTTAAACAGCTGATGGGTATTCAAAAAAATAGAATGAAATATGCCGCATTCACAGTATACCACACTCACGTGATACAAAGATTTCTCAGGGCTACTTTCAGACAAGAAAGAAGGCTTTTCTGAGTAAATCCAGAAATCCAGTGAGATAACCACTTCACACCTGCTGTGTGCCTCTGAACATGTTTTGAGAATTTTCCACAAATCTAAATTCAGCCTTGATGAAAATGCCTTAAGCTCTGCCTCCTTTAGTCTGTTAACACTAAGGTGAATTTGTTCAGTGTTTTGAAAACTAAACAAACAAAAATCAACTTCTTCATCCTCCAAAGAACACTGTGGTTTTTAGACAGTAACTGGCATGAAGGTGCAGTAAACCTCTAGTGCCTCAGGGGCTGAAAGAGATTGCATTGCAGGGAAGCATGCTCTTTCTTCAAACCTGTCTGCAAAAGAGGAAAAAGTGATCTCTGGTATTCTCTACAGGCACTGGTGCTTCCAAGCTCTTCTGCCTCCTGAGGAACAGCCTCATAGACATAAAAGGAATGGCCTCTCCACCCCACTGAACAAAGTGTGAAGATTGTAACAGGTTTTCCCATGAGATCCTGTTCCATATTCTGCACTTCTCAAAAACATGTGAGTGCAAATAAAACCTTTCGTGCGTCACATCCAGATATATATCCAGGCAGGCATCTCAGTCTCAGTGATTTACACTGATATGGATTTGCTTCTACTCTAAAACAACTTCTGCAGCAGAAAAGTTACTGCCAGAAAAGCACCATCTTCCAGAAGAAGCTATTTTCTAAAAGTCACAAACATAGGGCGAACCAGCCCACAGATTTCCAAATAAAATGCAACATGCAGCTCTCACAGCTCTGACATCCTCCCAGATACACAGATTGCTATCTCAAAGAAACAACATGACCTTTTGGGCATTACCAAACTGCCTCATTTTGCAAAAGTCAAAAATCAAGAGGAAAATTTTGCTTCTTTTCCTGTTGTGTTAGTACATAATGAAATGATGAGGCAAGACTATTTTCTGCAGAGAGAGAGTTGTTTTATGTTAAGGTCTAGGGAGGGTGACATTTTTCTGTGGTGCTGTGAAAGGCACAGATGCTCACAAAGAAGTGTGCACACTGGCAGAATTTTTTATTCTGGTAGATGGAGAAATGTAAGTATAGAAAGAACAATGAAGTATGCCTTAGAGCCATTCACTTGGTCTCTCTTGTACAAAATTCTTCTGCTGTTGAAATTAAAAGTGAGAAAGTAATATTTTCTCTTTCTGACCCTGATAAAATCTCTGTATTCCAGAGAACAACCTTTAGCCTGAACACACCACTCACAGGCTTTTTCAGATGAAACGAAAGTACATGATACAAAAATGTGGTCAGGATTCACATAAGGTTTAACACCTGCAAACAAGTTGGATTTATTAGGATTCTGGTTTCTAGGTCAGTTCCCCGCATTCCTGAGAAGTCTAAGAATTTGGCTACAAACTGCACTGAGTCATCTGCCACATGATAGAAAGTATTCTAAAATACCCTTCCATATTAGTGTTGTATTTTACAAAAAAATTTATATTAAAATAGAAGTTCCATGGCATAAGGTTGCTACAATTAAAATTGAAAACTTGTTATTTAGGGAACAAATTCTTTAGCAATAATTCTATTTTAAGTTTAATTTGTGACTTGCAATAGTGCATAATGAATCAAAGCCTTAATACACATTGAATGCATCATTAAATGAAATTATACTATGCATGCCCTGAAATAAAATATATATTTCCATGAGAAAAATAAACAGACCTCAAACTTCAAAAATCCAACAATAACAACAAATGTTTTTCCACTGTAAGAAATGTGATGGTTTTCAGGGAAGCCCTATAAAGAATGAATTGTAAAATATTATTTTTTAACTTTCTCTTTACCTATTAGCAATTTTCTTTAAAAATTTTATGTCACATAAATTCAAGAATGTGACATAAAAGTTTCTATTCTTGAATCTTTAAATTTAAATGCCTCCAAAGTGTCTCCAATAATTAAGTAACACACTCAGAGATGCTCAAGTTAAAAATACTTAGTTAAACAGAGACTTGCTAAATATGCACGTTGTACTAGGCTTCCTCACTTAATTCTTAATTGAAAGTTAACCACAGCAAATGAGAATTAGAGACCTGAAGATCACAGGCGTGGAGATTATGAATAAGGATACTCCAGAATTAACTTTGTCTTAAAATGTCTTGGCATACAAAGACTCACGTTGCTGCTGAATGACAAGTTTTTTTATTATTAACTTGCAAGTCATGCATGTGAAATATGTGATAACACTTCCTTTACATTAAAAAATGATGGCATGGTGTGAGAAATGATGTTGTGAAAAAGAAATGAAAAATAGATAGCGTTCAGGCAGCAGGATGACATCATGTCTGCCACTGTGTACTACTACAGATGACATGCTTAAGTGGGTGAGTGACTCCTCAAGTCTGTTCTCAAAGTTAACTTTGTGTTTTAAACAGAAGTTCATTTTTCTAGTCCAGAGCCTTGTCAAAGAAACTGAGGACCACCCAAAAAGTTTGATGCTATGAGATAGCAAATACATCAATTTTCACAGATTTTTGCAACATAGGAGAGAAAATCAGTAAAGTATGTCAATCAGCAGGTCATGTCAACAGCTGCTTTGCCACCAAAGCCAGAAAAATTTCACAATTTTCCACATTTGATAGCTTAGAGATACTTCTCTGCATAGCATGAGGGCTTTTGGTAACCAATCCTGTCCATGTAGTTGATCATCTTTCTGAATAATCTCCTTGCATTAAGTAAATCAGCCTCATTAATTAAGCATGCCTGTGACTGTAGCTTCAAGCAAGGACAACAAAGCAAGCATAATATAACTGCTTGTTTCAGACCTGCTATGAACCTTTGTCTGCCAGCCCATTCATTTTAGATTTTATTACTTGAAAATTATGGATCAATCATACTGTAAGAAAAGTTGGAGTATCCAGAGTATACTTTGAGAGATATTGAAAGATAATTTGTCTGTGCTTGACTTTGGAGGCACTGGCCAAAGAAAATTAAATCATTTGTCTTAATTTCATTGCCCAGAAATAAGAGGATTTAGTACCCCATTGTTTGCAGTGTTTTTAAAGTTCATTGTAAGCACAGTTATATTACTGCACGAAATCAAAGTTATAATTTATTTTTTTTACTGGAAGTAATTGTTTTACAATGAATGACTAATTATCAGATTAGGGTGGCTCAACTATAGTGCTTAATTTATCTTAGGTACTCCTTAAGATAATGGTCCTTACTTGTTTGTGATCACTGATCATGTAACTTTCACTCTTTCACAAAGCCAGGCTGATGCTGGTTTTTCTCCTGGCACTTGAGGCAAAATTCTCATGCCCTGAGTCATAAAATCTAGCAGACTTCAGCAGGTGAAGCTAGTTAGTGTTCAGATACTAAGAACATGAATTGGAAACCTGAATAAATTCAGTTTTATGCCCTGCTCTGTAGATAGTCTCCTCTGGCAGAAAAAGCAAGGTGGACTACTGTAGTAACATCTTAAATCACCACCTTTTCAAAATCAGTTATCAGAGATGACATTACTGCCTTGAAAAAATTGTTCATACAAGCTAGACCTGTGATTTTATAGAGAATTAAGGTTATGTCTTAAAAATATTATAATTCAATTTTTCCATGAAGGCAGTCACTGTTTCTTTCATAGCTCTGTTTTCGTATCCCCTAGATGTTCAAGAAAATATTGTTTTCTCTTTTATACAGGTATATCACAGTATCCAAAAGTAACAGTTTAATTTGGGAACTGTGGACTTCTTGGCAGACCTCCTTTCCTCTGGAGAGCAGAGAATGTCATGGGTTGGGGTGAAAGGATTAGACCCAACACACCCTTTGGACCTCTGAAGAGGTCTGGCTAGCATCTTTACCTGTTGCAGAGTGCTAAAAAACCTCTTGCAGTGAAAAAGGAGATCCAAAGGAAATTATGATGGACAATTCCTACCTACAAATCAGGCTGCAAAGCAGAGAGGAGATGCTGTTGACCAAAGAGGTAAAGACAAGAGGCTGTTTTAAAGACTGTGATAGGAGCACCTTAATTGCCCTGGCTCAATGGCAACAGTGTAGGAACGTATGGGAACATACAGAGCTGTAAATGTGACAGTGTGAAATCTTGGTGATCTCAGGGACAGACCTTTCATCTTGTACTCAAAGTCAAATCTAGCCATGCTTTCCTGTCTGTTGGACTGCATAATATTCAAGATAAAAAAACCAAATACCAAGGAGAAAGAGGAAGCCTGTTCTTGGTTTCTGCAGCACAAAAGGAATCATACAGCAGAATAAAATAATTACTTGACCATTCCTGGAAAATCAGCTATATGTAAGAAAAAAGAATGAGAATTTCATTAAGAGCCAAGTGGTGGTGAGGCTGTGAACTGGTTTTCATGCCAACCAAGATGGTTACCAGAGAGTAGCTTAATAAAATATTGTCATTTGGCTTGGAGAACTGCAGCAAATATTTTCTTTAATAAAAACACTGAAATATACTTTACATCAGAAAGTCATGTAGACACATATCATGGTCCCACTGGAATGACTGGAATATTTCTATGCATGATCAGAACTCTCTTTTGGATTCATTGCGCACTTTGGGTCACTCCATTGTGCACAGTCCTTTGATGAGTTTTAATGGATGTAAACTGGTAGATAACCTAAAACTACAAAATCCAAAATTGCTTTCAGAGTGATGGACTTTACTGCTCTGCTTTTCATCAGAGCAGTAAAGTTGCTCAGGCCTATCCTAATGTTACTCCATTATTTTGCTCAAGAGGCTGTTCTAGAAAAGGCAACCCTGACCAAGTAGGTGAGATAACCAGGACCAGGCCAGTGGGACAGGCCAGTAACCAGCACTGGGGCAATGGGATAGGTATGATTTGTAGGATATGGCTCTCTGTTTACCTGGTTTTATATATCTGTTCCATACGATTCAAAACAGTTTGGAAATATTACTGAGAACAGACTTGATGTTTATATTGTGTTATAAGCATTACTATTACCGCTGTTATCACTATCATTACTGTGTCATTTTTCAGCTAATCAAAGTGAAGCACAAAGGTGTAAAGCTAATAATTGAAAGTGACATACGTATAAATATTCTGGAATCATTTCAGTCTTTTCATTTGTGTTACAAATCCCAGCCACAGATGCTGGGAGCAACAAACACATCTCAAGGTCAGCCTTTTATTTAGCTACCTAAACCTAAGGATTTGGACCAAAAGCTAGTTAAAAATTGAGGTCACCAGGAAAATTCACAGTGGGACAAAAAGTAAACCCATGTTTTCAAGTGCTGCTCTCTAAATAGAGGATCTAGTCTGCTGCAGCCCACAAGGTAAATGTCTAGGTCCAATAAATGATGTCACTGCATAGCCAGATTTCCATCCACACACAGAAATAGATGCAGATGCATTGGCAGTGTAGACTTGACTTTTTGTCTTAACTTTTTCTGCTTCTTTGTATTTAACACAGAAGCAGTGGACACAATAGATTGTTTCCTTTATTTATAACCCTCAAGAACAGCCAAAGGCCAAAACTCTCATGCTCATGCCCTATCAATCTTGTTGAAAGGTACAGAGTGTATGCAAGATGTAAGAAAGCAACGTTGCAGTGTATTGACTAATTTGAGACTGTGTGTCTCAAGAGACTTATACCAGTCTTTTGGAAACTAAAGATGGAAGAATAATAGGAATGAAAAGACAAGTTGAACAACCTCCTGCCAGTTCACTGATTAGAAAGAGATAATTAAAATGCTTTTTGCCATGGATTTGGCCTTGCCAAATTGATCTCAAATCAATGAAGGAAAACTACATTGTGAAGGATGAGGAAACAACTTGAAATTAACTTACTGTGATACACTGACAGAAATTAGCTAGTATCCATAGTTTAGAGGACAGACAGGACTGGTCAGAATTGCTGCTCATATTCAACAAATTCTGTCATACAAAAAGTTGTTTCAGCTGGTTTAAGCAAACAATCACATTTACAGCATGGTATTGCTTTCATCAGAGACTGTTCTCTTCTGTTAAATTCCGTGCAGGTTTACACTCAGGGATTTTTTCCTGGCTGTATCTTTTCTTCCTTTTTTTGCTAGCAACATCTTCCTATCCAGTGTCTCATCTTTGACATAACAATAGGAGTAATCTTCTGCTCTGTCGCAATCAATATTTTTCTTTACTCTCACAGAATTTTGAACACACTCAAAGTCTAACACAAGTTCTGTGTCTTCTATACCCAGAATGCAACATGAACCTTTCACCAAATGAGTTGTTTCCTTTGGCTTAGCCACAAAATCTGACTTGTTAACTGTTTTATCATTTTCAAAGAAATAATCATATTTTCTCTGAGAAGAGATATTTCCTATGCTTCAGGTTTAAATCTTTAATCAATATAGAGGTGTTTAGCTATTAGTTAACTCACTGGCTTCTTAACCTCCCCACTGAGACACTGTGCCCTCTTCTTTCTGTATTCTTAAAAGTAATGTTTCACATCTTCCTACCTTGCTCTCCAAAGTGCTCAATTCTCATTACTCAGAAAAATTAGCAAGGGCATATCTAAGAGCTAGAACAAAAAAAGATTGTATTTAAACCAAAATAACACAAAATAGGGTGAGGATTAGCTCAGCTGTCAGAGCATGATGCTAATAACACCAAGGTCATAGGTTCAATCCTGTACAGGCCATTCACTTAAGAGTTGGACACAATGGTCCCTGTGGATCCCTTCCAACTCAGAATATTCTGTGATTACTCTGTAATATGTAACAACACAGAAAACAACTGAAGAACATTCATATTTTCTTTTATACGGAACACTATTAAACAATATTATTTCTATAAAGATCTGGTTTTAAGCTACTTTCTGTAGGAAAATATATGCATGTGAAAGTGGCATTTGTCACAAAATTCATGTCACCAAACTCTGCACTTTTATGTTGTTCACATTTGTTTACATCTAAAGCTCTGAGAATTTTCTAGACCTCACTTTGTGTCAATGGAGAAAAAATGTTTGTGTTGAAATGGATCTTAATGATCACCTAGTTCCAATCCCTGTGTCATGGGCAGGGACACCTTTCACTACAACAGGTTGCTACAGACTGCTCATGAATAATTTCAGGGTGGGACATCCACATCTTCTCTGGGCAATCTGTTCCAGTGCCCTGCCACCCTTAATAAAGAATTTCTTCTAAATATCTAACCCAAACCCATCATCTTCCTGTTTATATCCACTCCCCCTTGTTCTGTCACAACATCCTCTTGCAAAATGTCCCTCTCCAGCTTTCTTGTAGACTCCTTTCAAGTACTGGAAGGCTGCTATCTCCTGCTACAGTAGACAAGAGAAATTATCCAGGTGCTTTATCTCTTTAGAGGTGTTTATAACTTTCTTTTCAATATAGTATATTGACATCTAATTCAGACGCAGATGTTAAGACTTTAGATGACTCAATGTTTGTGCTGATCTTACTGGCATAAACTTCACTGATTCTTCCTCCACAAAGTGATACCTTAGTTTCAGACTTCATTAACCCTTTGTTGAAATGACAAATCAAGGGAAAGCTAATACATTTTGCTTTGCAAGGAACCCAACAAACCATTGTGATTAAATAACAAAAGAATAAGTTAAAGGTGAAAAGAAGGTGAAGATCTGATGTTTGACATTCAGATAAAATTAGATCACCAGTAATATATAGTACAGCCTCCTAAAGGAAGCTAATTCATGTCAGTAGATCTTTGCCCTTAGTTTAAGAGTTACTGCAGCTGAAATAAATGGGCCATGCTAGTTCTCAATCCCTTAAAATTAGTCTGGTTCCTTGGGTCAGGTATGAGTGATAAATTCCGAACACTGAACCTGAATGTTCCCAGTTACAAGAAAAGATTTTCACTGTTCATAGGCTAACCAAGAATAACACAGTTTCAGATTCTCAAATAATGTTAAGTGGCTTGGGAATATTTATGATGCATCTTCCACTGTATTTATTATAGAAAATATGTACTGTTACAAAAAGTCTCTGAACGTGACCTAGGGCTATCTAAACATGAGAGAGAGAGAGAGAATTTCATCAAAGAGAATTCACTTTTTACATCAAGGGAAGGTATTTCTGTCTCTTGTATTGTGAAGCTCAGGCTAGCAACATGCATATACTTTTAGAATGGAACTTGTTTGTATAAGTTAAGATAAAACTATTTTCTTATCAGTCTTGCACCAGAAAAGCAGGATAGGTGAAAGTAAACGTTAAATCATCAGCATGATCAAAGTATTGCCTTTTTGTTTTCTACCCAAAGAACTTCCTTTCAAGTGCAGCTACAATTCACATTATAAGCAAAATTATTTTGTGCAAATTTGTCCTCTGTATTTCTAGAATATCCTTTACTTTATAATTTCACACTGTTTAGCAATAAAATTATGACTTGCTAGAACTGTGATTTTATGAATATCACAAACAAAAGGCCATATTTCTAGCATCACCATTCAGTCATTTAGAAGCTTATATAAAATTAAATTGTTAATGAATTACTCGCTAAATTTTGCAATGAAGTGGAATTAAA
Organism: Haemorhous mexicanus; assembly: GCF_027477595.1. Classification (NCBI taxonomy): domain Eukaryota; kingdom Metazoa; phylum Chordata; class Aves; order Passeriformes; family Fringillidae; genus Haemorhous; species Haemorhous mexicanus. Next base: position 44,337,611 of record NC_082342.1, read on the forward strand.
AAAATATAAAAGTTACAGTGTTTTAAAATGCCCAAATTAATATTTTATATATGTTTAGTCACTTTCACCGTAAAAAAGGAAAAAGCCCTGCAACAGCTGGTGATCTACAGAGATCATCCAAAGCAGCTTGTTTCTTCCTTGGAGTATTTCAGTGCCTGAATACTGTCATCAAACTGTCACGGAGATGGTTCAGAGCTGAAGTCTAAAGGCAGCTGTGCACCCAGGCACGTCCCATTAAAGTCACTTACACACTGTGCATCCTCTGGCTCTGTGAGTGCACATGCCCACACAATCAGAGCCTCCCCATTTACCTGACACACATTATTGCTACATCTGAGCATGTACCTGACTTTCATGTAGCAATGTTCAGTTTATAAGCTTGGACAATACTGTTACTTTATTTTACAGATGAGGAACAGTCAGATGTATACAAGGTAGAGTTCAAAGTATTGAAATAGAGCTCAATTCAAAGTGTTCAAATTCTAAGTCAACCATACTGATTCCAGATCAGCTTTCAGAGACATCTTTTTGTCTTGCCTTTGTCTTCACATTGACATAAAGACGGAGATGCTCTGAGAAGACTGAAAACAAGAATTCCTCCTGTGATGAATTCCATTACAAAATTTTTGTAAACATCATGCAGGTTATTAAATAGCAAAAAAATTACTTCTATATTTAGGCAATATTGTACAAATATTTTCAATGAAAGATGGAAGCATAATTCTATGTTTAAAATTATATTGAAGGAGATATTAGATTAGATGTTCAGAATATTATATATGGAATAAAGTGATATCATATTGATAGGTATTTCCCATTTCCAGGTTCTCATTTACTATCCAATTTTACTGTCAGTGTCTCATTTCTTATTTTTCTCAGATTCCCCGATTCCTCTCTTTTTTCTAATACTATTTCTTAGTAACTTCAGTTATGTCTTTCTTCACCCATCATTCAATTTGATCATAAAACCATTGTAACTGTGTTTCCCTCCTAAAAATATGGATTATGAGGGAGATTTCTGTGCTTGTAATACATGAAAAGCAAGTATTGCTGACTTTGAAAATAGTATCATTAGCACAATAGATAAGAACACACAAATACTGCAGATCCTGTTATCTTGCAAGTGTTCAAGGCCAGGTTGTATGGGGTCCTGAGCAAACTGATCTAGTCAGTGGCATCCCTGCCTGTGGCAGGAGAGTAGGAATTTGAAGGTCCCTTTCAACCCAAACTATTCTATGATTCTATGACAAAGGAAAGAACCTCATACAATTGGCAACATTTCTTTATTGGAGTGTCTGTTTGAACCCAAGATCACAGAATATGCTGAGCTGGAAGGGACCCACAGGGATCACTGAGTCCAATTCTTCAGTGAACAACCCATCTGGGAAGCAAACCTATGACCTTGATGTTATTAGCACTATTCTCTACCCAATTGAGATAATCTCTCTTCAATTAATGTAATTCAATAATCTATTTCATCCTATGAAATATCAGAGATATGCCAGTTACTGGGAACACTAAAATAAGCAAGGACAAAGGCATGGCCAGTTACTAGCAACACTGATAGAAGGAAGGAGAAGGGCATGTTTCTCTCCTCTGCTATTACCCATGCTGCTGTCTTTTGTCTACCTTTGTGACCTCCTGGAGACATCCTAAGTGCTGTATGCACAAAAGAACGTCTCACAGTCTGTCCCATAATTCTCAGAAAGACACTGTATTTTTTCTTTCGTGCTGTCTCAGCCCTTAACACAGCCCATTTTACTGCTTGTGCCACATGCCCAAACGCTGTTAAGGCCCAGTGGCTGAGAAGATTGCTTTGTGGCTGTTAACCTGAGCCATGGCAAGGTGAGCTTGCAAGACTATCCAGCAGTCATGTAGAACAGCAATCCAACAGCCCATCTGTGTAGATAGTTAATTGCCCCTACACAGAACGTGTGAGAGTGTACACTACCATTATTATCCCACTATACCACCTATTATCAGAAAACTGAGTGTGCAATCAAGGACACGGCATGCAAAACATGTATTTATTCTAACTGTGAGTCACAATGCAGGAAAAAAGCAAATACCAGCAACAACAAAAAGCAATTCACAAGATGCATGTAAACTCAGGAGCTTGTCTTTCCTAAAGGAAGTTATTCCTTATTTCTTCTTTAATAGGCAGATATGTTACACTATTATATGCTAATAGCAACTTAAAATATTGGATTGGTTAGAAAAAGATCATCTGTATGGCTTTCATTCTAACTTGAGTACTCTTCCAAATTAAAATTTTAATAGCTTTGCCCCAGTGGGACAATTCAGTCTACTGACAACAGCTTCACTAATAATGCACAGAATTTCAAAGGTTTTTTCTGAAAACCAGTAGGAGGTAATGCAGTCTGCCTTAAGTGTTTCTCTCTATTTGCCATCTACTTTTAGACCAAGTTCAACATCTGCTTTCATCTGTGAAAAGCCTAAGGCCCAGGTGCAGGCAATGACAGCAGCATTCCCAGGAAATGCTCGGAAAGCAGCCCAACTGCTGTAATTGTGCCTTGGAAACAATGATATACCTGAGCAATTGGATCAGCAAACAGGCCACCAAACAGAACTTCCTTTACCATCAAAGGACTAATGGAGGTCCACACTAGTGGAGAACATCTGTAACATTACAGACATGGAAATATCCAGTTGGGAGTTCATCAGAATTTATGACAATTAAATTTAAGGTAATTTTGGAATTTGAAGGCAGTTAGCATACAGGTAAAGTAAGCATTTCCCAAAGGCAAGAGGCAAAGATGTGACAGAAGATAATAATGAAGAGAAAAAATATAAATAGATTATCTATGTCTTGCATTTGGAGTGTTTTAGTCTGGGCTGCTTAGCACATAAACCCCCAATATGACAGCTCTACTACAGCAGTTTTACATTAACTGCTTGTCATTTACATCAAATAAAGGAGCACCCATTATGAAGCTGATCTTGAATTCCATGGTTAAAGTTCAGTGAGAACATTTCTAACTTTGGAGCAATCAACACATTATTGAATAGTAGATAAACTATTCTAGGGCCAGCTCTGGAAAAACAATTTAAAGTGCCAATATCCAAATATTTCTGACTTCTTTCCGTGCACCAGTTCAAGGTGTCTGTGTTTGGAGAAAAAGCGGGAGAAACATATTCATTCTATTGTCCAAACATAAGGACATCAGATCACAGGAGGTGATGAAACACCACAAATTTCACACAGATGATGAGATTGTAAAGAAACTGTTATGTCTGATGAATTAGCCAGAAGTTCAGTGAGGTGCATATCAGACACAAAAAAGGTGTCTGAGCACCAGGAGCTTTTCCCCCCACTCCCTCAGCACTCAGCACATAGCCAGACCAGTCAATAAACTGTTATATGGAATAGGAAAACTGGCAGTCTCTTTCCTACACAGACACCCAGGTGTGGTCATTTTTTATCTAGCTGTTATCTACAGAAACTTCCCTGTACTACCTTTGGCTATTCCAGAATCTGTGAACTGCTGTGCATTCAAAGAAAGGGTTAATCCCATATAAGATACCACATGATTGTGCCCAAACATTTTCATCTTGGGCTATTTTTGGGTGACAGGCTGAGAAACATTCTCTTTAATTTTACTCCTAGAAAGATAATCTGTGTACTGATTGTTTTCATTTTCAGCTCTTCCTTGAGCACCCTTCATGAAGATTAATTTTGAACTATGTGATCGAAAAGAACCAAAGTCTGCCTCAATGTTAAATTATTTCTTACTAAGAAAACTCTTTTATTATGATTTACATATATTTTTAGAGATTTAAGACTTAATGATGTCATCTCATGTTTGAGTACAGTGAATACCCTGGATGTATAGTTATGAAACTCTGATGTGTAAAATGCATAATCAAGGCCTTCCAAGTGAGTAATGCAACAAAGGTTCATGAATATAATTATCCTGCTTTAAAAAGGCAGAGAAATTAAGATTAGATATATATATAAGAGAATAACTTCTGTCATTTAGTTACAGATTTACAGGAAATACAAATATTTTAAAATAAAACTTTAATCTTAATGTTGACAGTAGATAAAATTAAACAGGTGATTCATTTTTACCTCATACATGTTTCTAACACCTATAAAATGTATGCACTCTTGAACTGCCTTATAAATCCAATCCCATTCTTATAGCTCACACATAGTAATACTTGTTTCAGATTTTTACAACTACCTTCAGATAAGAGAACTAATGTCACAGCACCTACATTTCACAGCCTATTCATGGCATTTCATAGTCAACAATATCTGAGTAGATTGTATTCTTTTGCATATAAAAGTCATCATCAGTATTGATTACTCCAGCCTTTATTTCCACTAGTATAGGACTATCATTCTTTTGAAGTACAGTCTAATAAGTTTCATGAGTTGAGGTATGCACACTCAATGCAATTTATATGATGTTTCCTCTGCATTGAGCCTGAGAAATACAAAAAAATAAAAATATTATGAAAAAATATCTGTGCTGCTCTCTAATAAAAGTAGAAGGCACCTATTTTTATGTTCTCAAAACTACATTTCTGAATGTTACATTGCTTAACAATCTATATTTTAAAATTTGGATATTACATCATTAACATTGTTTTTAGCAGTCCTAATTCAGGCTACTTATGTACATGCATTATTTTGGCTCAGACTGCCATATAGAACTTCTTTTCTCCCAACCTTATGATTATTTAATGAATTTTTCTTGAATAATTTGTGTATTTATACTGATTTGACATATTACTATAGATACCTAAAGCCTTGTTGGAAAAATAATTTTCAAATGCTTCTACAGCTTTTAATAATATATCTTTTTTTAATAAATCTACACTTTCATCATGTCATTTGAAGACAGTAAAAGGTATTACTTTGTTTTATAGGTAGAGGTATGGGGCACAGGCAATGGAGAAAGCCCGGCTTTCAGAATTTTATCACATTATTTACCTATTAAATACATTAAATAATACATTAGACTGAGTTTAAGATGCTCAAGGAACAGCTGTCTATTTGTAGCTATGAGTTTTTGATCAAATAAACCTAAAGGACAACAGCTGGGCAGCCAGAAAACATGTAATTCAAGTAGCACGAGGAGTGGATTAAGTACCTTCTAATATCATGTAGAAAAGGCTGGGGAAATAGCCAAAATCAAATGTAAAAGACTGTCAGGGACTGATCTCTGACCTGCCAGTGGCACAGTCCAGCTATATCACATTTGCCTCCAGGTCCCCTCTGAACCCCTTGTGGAGTTCCAGCAACCAGATGACATTTTTTGTTGTGGATGACTGGGTGGGAGCTTGTCAATACAAAGTGTCTGAAATGAAGTGAAGGTTGTGTGCCAAGAGATCAAATTATTGTTTTTATAAGGTGCAAGGGAGGCTATGCACTGATTGAAATGGAGTGTGGCATGAGGGCAGCCAAGTCTAGGAGCAGAGAGCCTGGTGGCATTGAGGATTACACAGACTAGGAGGGGCTACACCAGGGTCAGACATGCCCATGAGGACTCCCAAGAATTGTCCCTAGCACCCACACAGTTCCAATGACTGAGCACTCTAGCCGTTGTTTTATCTACTCAGGTTTTTTCTGCTCAAGTTCAGAGTCCAGTCTCCATGACCAGGTGGCATCACTGAGCTCAGGCTCCTGATGGGCAACCTGTTCCACTGTTCCAATAATCTCCTTGAGATTTTCTTTCCCCCAAAGTTATTATGAACTTCATAAATCAGAATTCATAACTGGTTTTGTTTCTATCATCTGGCATTACCAAGTGAAGTTTTGTCAGCATTGTAGCTGCAGGCAGCTACTGTAGCTGTAGGCAGCTATTAGATTACTTTTGTGCCTCCTTTTCACCGCTGTAAAGAGGCCCAGATCCTGCAACCTCCTTTCACAGGTGATGCCCTAGGCTCAGGTCATCTGACAGCTGTCAGCTGAACCTCTCCAGTTTCTCCATGTCCCTTTTGAAAAACGAGACAAGAAGTGGACTTGGAATTGGGGCTAACTGTATCTGGGATAACATTTTTCAGTTAGCTGAACTTGATTTTTTTCTAAGGCAGAGCAGTAAATTTGAATTATTTGCCAGGAGTGGAGCATGCAATTGTGCAAGGCTCTATTGCAGTGTGTGTCTACAATTTGGACTGGCCCCATGTTGAGAAGAATCATCTCAGAGGGCTAGTCTGAGGAGATTAACATGGTTAACTTGCAGTTTGATGTCACTTGGGAGATCACTCCAGAGAAAAGATGCCTATAAAATTGAACTTTTCCTCACTGACAAGAAAAAAGAAAGTTTCTAAAACCTTTGCTCTTATTAATATGACTTAAGAACAGAATTATTTTTAATATTATCTAGGAACTTTCTTATTTTCAAAGGGGAATGTTGAGTAGGCATGTAGTTACTTCTAGGCATAGTTTATTTACTCCAACTGTATTTGTTCTGAGCATTTCTGAATTTCTAAGTTACTCACAAACCTGCTACTCTGTTTGCCAGCCCTGTGGTAATTGTAGGCTTAAGTTATGAGATTAAATATCATATTTCTGAGTTTTAAATCCTACTACTCAATATTTTTTAGAATATGACACACACGCTGATTAAAAAAAATCCCACTGATTATTCATTTTTCAGTATTTTCATCTGGTGTTTGACTGAGTGTTTATTACCAGTATATAACTGCAACAGGGTGTTGTTTTGAAAGTTTAAAGTATAGTAGAAAAGACTTAGCTTTTAGTCTTCATTATCTTCGCCATGCTAAAGAAGGCTTTTTGCCTTTTTACCTTCATAAAAAAAAGTATCTTTTTAGAGTAAAACTTACTCTCACACTGTGCTTAATAGAACAATATATCTATTTGTTTCTAGTAGCATGAATACATTTTTATGTGCTATGCTGTTATGCATGAAAGATGCTACAACTTCAGAGCAGAAAATAGTGCTTATCTCACTGTGTTTTTTGTTGTATAATTGATCCAAACACATAAGCACTGTGGGTTTTTTTGGTTCTGTTTTTCCACAGAAATAGACAAATGATTTAACTTTTTAATTAAACTTTAAAGCTTTTAATTAAATGCCTAAATTGCAAAGAACTGCTTCAGAGTAAACTGTCTTTAGATTGTTGGATATCTGCTCCGACCTGGAAAGTAACAAAGAGCATAACTCACATTCTCACTTGTTAATTGGTACAATTAACACTACTTTTATTATCCAGGCAGACAAGCAGTGATTGTGCAAGTGCTGCAGGTAAAACAGAAACTGATGCTTTTAAACCAAATTCTGTCACTAACGAATTTCAAATGCTTTTAAAGTAACATTTTAGCAGAATAATTTTATTTTCTTGTTTTTCACACTATTGCTGTACTATTTTTCCAATGCCTTTCCAAGGGAAAATCACGACCCAGCAGATAAAGCACAGCTTTTACAAATCCTGTAGTCTTTCCACCTGACTTCAATTTGAGGTGACATTGAGCAAGGAGCTTTCAGTCTTCATATTTTGGACACTTCTGTACCTGCTATATAAAGATAGAAGAAATGAATCGTGTAGAAATCAAATTATCAATAATCAGATATCAAAGATAACCACCCAATTTCTGCTCTGTTTTGAATCTCAGCTATGAAGGACACTATATTTTCATGGAATATAAATCATCTTTCTGTTCCTTATGAAGTTGCTGTGCCCTGTAGACTGCCAGGGCTCTGTTAGAAGTGCTGACTGGCATGAGCGCTATGCCGCGGTGTCAGATGTCAGCCCCCAGAGAGGGATTGGGGTGATGCTGGGGGCAAGGGGAAGCAGTAGCAGGGTTGCTCCCTGAAGGAGAGCCAAGGGTCAGAGCTGTGCTCTCAGTGACCACCACACAGTCCCACGAGACCTGAGCAGGGCCATGTAGTGATAACAAGAGGTTTCTTCACCAGCGCAGTGCACTTCAGACATGATCATGAGTAAATGTGGTCTGGGGTTCATCCCAAAAGTCCAATCATACAAAGCAGCTGACTGAGCTGCTGGGCAGAAGGACAAGGCTGTGACATTGGACCAAGCTCCCAAGAGCAAATAGGGCTGCAGACAGACTGCCTGTGCCACAGGACTGAGCTCTGTGCAGGGCACTGGGCTGCTCCCAGCACCAGGCTAAGGCTCCTTCCAAAGAGCAGCCACACTCTCTGAGGACACACTGCATCCTCACTTTGTAGTTTGTAAAAAAGCAATCCCATTCTTTCCAAAACTTTTCCATCAGAAATATCTTCTGCAGTGACGCCCAAGGAAAAGCAGGATGTCAGGAAAAATGAGGAATGGATCTAAATTATCTTCTAACTCAGTAAAGGATGGGCATACTCCTCAGCTACAAGAGAGAGATTTAAGCCAACACTATAAAATCTTGTATCTAGCAGAACCATGTTCAGCACTGAATGTCTGAATCAATCCTTGAGGTTCCCTCTCTATTTTATGCAATAATCTCATACTTTTAATGAAGTGATAAATATGACAATCCATTAGGTACATAAAACAGAGTAGGAACAGAGACATGCTAATTAATACAATTAAAATTGGTTTGTTTCCTTTACATTAAAAAAAAAAAAAATGCAGCTATAGAGCTAAAAGAGATTTTATCAATTATTTTTTTTGTGCACCACCTGATATAATGTAAACTTTCCTTGCTTCAAGTATATACTTGAGGAAGCTGTCAGGAGATGCTACTTGTCAGATTAAGAGCAAAGCAAAAGAAATTATTTGTTTCTTGTTCTCTTTCTCTGCCATTTACCTATGGAGACTTAGAAAGTTCCATCCTTCATCCTCAAACACAAAATGTCAGCTAAGTATAAAAAATGCCAACTTGGTGAAGGTCTTATTTCATATTTTTTAAATCAAAGAAGCTATTTAACCAAAACTTGCCATTAAATCATGATATCACCTAAAAACCTTGAAAAATAATGAATTCTAAAATTCAAGCTTCTGTTACTGTACCAAAATAATCACCATACATTTCTACTGATGCTCTCAAGTTAGCATTTTTATTGTGATAACAGCCACTTTATCCTATTCTACTATTTGTCTGAAAAACAAGAGCAGAATAAAGCTCATTATAAAGTAAAATAAAATCATTCAGATGAGGTAAAAGTAAATCTAAGAAAAAACTGAGCTTTTTATTCTACTATTTTAGGGATGGTTTGTATTTCCCTAACAATTTGACATTACATTTAGTCTGCTTAATAATGCCATCACATAACACTGGCAGAAATCACTCAGTGTAAAGGCAGAAGAGGACATGGCATGTTTTTCAATCTACTGAAAATCAAACCAGAAAATGAACATTTACACTTCACCAGTATTTACTTCCTGACAAAGTGTACCATTCATTCAGACTTGAATTTATAGATTCAAAAATCACATTTTTACTTTAGCCTAGAAAACAGCAGGCCTTTATGTAATAACAGAACTATAATCAGCTTAAGTGATTGATCAGAAATAAAATCAAGGTTTCATGTAACTTTAATTTTTTACTTTGGACTTGATTTGCATAAAGTCTGACAAGGAAAGAATGCTGGCCATTGTAATATCCCTGATAAATGGATTAAACTCAAGAAGTTAAAATCTTTACTGAACAGGTTTAACATAACAGTCCATAACACCTTGAGAAAAATATTTAGATAGCTATTGTTTTTCTAAAGTTTCTTCACAAAGCAATGAAAACTTGAATTGCAGCAAACTAAAACATGTTAAGGGAAAAAAAAAAAAAGAAACATAAAGGTATGGTTTGTGGGAAGAGAAAAAATTTCATTTTTTAATGTGAAATTCTAATTATAGAATATAGCCATTATTACATGTGACTACACTCTCAACAAGTTTGTGTGATGTGGTCAACACACGGGAGGGAAGGGATGCCATCCAGAGGGACTTTGACAGACTTGAGATGTGGACTTGTGTGAAACTCATGAAGTGCAGCAAGGCTCCAAGGTCCTGTCCATGTGTGGGAGCAATTCCCGATATCAAAACAGTCTGAAGAATTAATGAATTGACAGCAGTCCTGCAGAGAAGGCCTAGAGGCTTTTGGTGGATGAAAAATTAGACATAAGCCAGCAATCTGCTCCTGCAGTACAGAAATTAAACAAACCACATCCTGGACTGCACCAAAAGAAATGTGACCAGCTGGTCAAGGGAGGTGATTCTGCTCTGCTGGTCTGCCCTCAAAAAACCCCATCTGAGCACTGCTCTTGGCCCCCCCAGTAGGAGAAGGGCATGGACCTCCTGGAGAGTGTACAGAGAAGGGAAACGAGGAGGATCAGAGAGCTGGAGCACCTCTCCTATGAAGCCAGGCTCAGGGAGTTGGTTTTGTCAGCCTGGAGAGGAGAAGGCTCCAGGGGGACACAAGTGTGTCCTTTCAGTACCCAAAGGGACTTCAAGAGAGCTGGAAGGAGATTTTTTTACCAAGGCCAGAAGCAACAAGGTAGTGTCACTGAAGGCAATGGTTTTAACTGAAAGAGAATAGTTTAAATTGGACCTAAAGATTCTTTAGGCACTGAGAGACACATAGAGGTTGCCCAGAGAATTTGTGGCTGCCCCATCCCTGGAAGTGTTCAAGGCCAGGTTGGATGGGGCTCTGGACATTCTCATTTAGTGAAAAATGTCCCTGTTGATGGTGGGAGAGGGTTGGAACTAGATGATCTTAAAATTTCCATTTCAACTCAAACCACTGTATAAGTCCTCACGAATAAAATAGTAAAAAATAGCACAAAAAGAACATTCAGATTCAACCCAAGAATATTTATTGTTAAATGCACACATTAGGAATAATCACTTTTGAATCAGCTGTTTTCTGTTATTTGTCTTAATATCCATCATAGTTGTTCAACTAGATCTCTGGAAAGTACTGAAAACACTGTGTTTTACTAAGACAGTGAATTCGTGGCATGTTTAAGAATAAAAATCTCTGATGTTAATAAAGAAACTGCTAATTGAAGAAGGAGTACAGGATAACCTAAATAGCAAAAGACAAGATTTTCTTTCAAGCCTAGCAACTTGGAGTCAGATTTACAAGTCACTGAAGGTCAAAGATGTCTCTAATGCCAATCAGCAAGATTTCCTGGAAGAAAGAACACATAAAGCAGATCTGATTCTATTCATAGGTGTGATTACAAGGGTAATTAATAAATATGGTTTTATAGAACATAACAGACATTTAGAAAGTATTTGACTGAGCATATGCTATCCCCATTAAAAACCAAAAAAAAAAAAAAAAATCAGAATATTTACAGCACTGATAAACACAATGTTATAAAAACACAGATATTATATATATATATATATATATGTACCCATATTGAAAAATGCTTTGCTTCAAAAACTGTTTGAAATGCTAATTGAAAGGGGATGGAGAATTTTTTGGTAGAGCACAAGATGGATTGTGTTTATCTAAATTCCATATAATATTTTCAGCAATCATTTTGAATTAAATCACTCTTGCCTACATAACTAGGTAGCACACAGTTCACTGAAATCATAATGACAAGGCCATGTACTCACACATGTATGAGCAATCACTTTTTGCTCACAGGAGATCTCAGTTCTCAGGCCCAAACAAAATCACGAGTGCCATTTATCCATGGTATAAATTCAACTCCATCTCAACATGTGGAAAAAGACTTCCAAAACAGTGGAGACCAAATTTAGGGGCAAAAGAGCTCACCTCAAATGGTGAGTGTTACACCTCAACAGGTAACACAGGCATGATCTTGAAGCAGCTCTTTACCTTTTTTCCCCCTGGATTACTTCTCTAGGCCCCACATCTGTTTTCCAGAAATTTCTCTGCATCATGTCAAGTCTTTCTTTTCCTAGGCTAAAAAAAAATCAAAACCAAAAAACCAACCACTTTGAAAAAATCCATTTGCTAATAGAATTCCTGATCTTTTTTATATTTCAAATACCAGTTTTGATCCAATTTAAGTCTAAAATAGGGGAGGGATGGAAAGCAGGTGGAAAAGGTTTGCAACATTTCTGGGAATATTGCCTCTAACTATTACTACTCTCATTTTCTAATGGTGGAAAAAGAGGTTCAAAAGGCCAGTCCTAGCTAGAAGGAAGTCAGTTCACTTTCATAGCTTCTTCATGGATTTTAATCATCATTCTATACATGGAAGAAGCAAGAAGTAGGACTATAGTTACAAATCTATATAATCTTAGAACAGCGAATATATTCAGATTTTTGAAAACAGTTATTTACAAGCTAGTCAAAAAGCACATTTACTTCAAATACAAGGAAAAGCATGCTTGCAAACAGGTCTGGCACACATTGGCACTCTTCCTGGAACATGTAAATCTAAAGTAGGTGGCAAAGATATTTGGCTAATCTGATGTTTATGCCATTAGAACTCATCCTGAAGGAATATCTGAACCACAGTTTAAAGGATGTTTGAAGGCTGTGGCTGTAATAATTGGGAAAAAAAAGTGATGGTTATCTAATTAAACATAGGAAAATAATGCTAACCAAGCATGACTCAGGGTAAACCACTCATTCAGATTAGCATTGGAGAGGCAGGAAATAAACATTTTCTGCAAAAGATATATTAATTTTTAGAGTTCAGAAGCTGGTAGGCTGCTAGGGAAAAGGATAAAGAGAGTTTATAAGGGGAACTTTTTCCCTTTGATTCATTCTGTAATATTTTTGTGTTGTAGGGAATTAGACCACAATATTTGAATTCCCCTATAACGCAGTCATGATCATTCAGGTTCTTGCTGTGAATGTTTTGAAACGTTACCCCTGACAATGTTAATAAAAAGGTCAGTTCTATTTCAGCTTTGTTGTGCCTCTGTGCACTGCAGGTATTTTCATTGTGAGAGTAAATATCTTGGTAGTAATCTTTGCACGGGCTCTGAATCCCTTAACCTTTAATGTAACATGACTGCAGATTGAGAACAATGATTTGCTCTTTACAGATTTTGCTAACTTAATCAAAATAAGAGACTGAATCTCAACTACTGTATGAATAACATTAGGTCCAGGAAAGGCACCATGAAATCATTCCATCCACTAGGACACAAACAACAAAATAATTAGGTGGTAGCATAATGGCAAAATTGAGAGGAAGATCAGATGCTGAACAATGATTTCAATGAATTTGCTGATTTATTCCATCTCAGGATATTTACATTAATCAGGGCCAAATTAGACCGTAGTAATACTGACAATCTTCATTCTTGTCTCTGAATATTATAATGTTAAATGTGATAGAACTGTTTCTTAAACCATGCAGCAGGCAGTATATGCATAGCAAGACAAGTTTTAGTAACCCATTCTGTCTGTAGGCTGTCCTCAGATACTTAAGGCTTATCTGCCTTTGAGGAAGACATTTTTGAAAGGAAAAAGATTTTGAAGGCTCATTTTCTGCAGATCAAATAGGCTTGTTGTTCAGTTGCTGGCAGTAATTAGCAGAGCTTTTTAATTAGAGTACTAGTTAGTTGGGGATTTTGCCTGAATTATTTCCATTTCATCTACAATTAGTATTTTTCTCTTAAAAACAAATTATGTAAACTAAATCTGTATTTTTGTTAGTTGTAATTAGAATTCCATCCAAGAAACCTGACTATTGGAGACTGCTGCCCCATGTCTTAGCAATTTAGTTGTTAAAATTTGTTTCTTTAGGGGTATCAATGTCTGCTGAACAGAAAAAAAGGATTCAGGGAAGTCAGTAATTAAGCAAATCTTTCAAACCCTGTAAAAAAAGCTCTCAAACCACGGCCCTGATGAGGACCTTGTATCTCTTCAAAGATCTCTGATGAGAGCTGTCTTTCTAATTTGTCTTGTCATGAGGACTGGTAACCTCAGACTTGTCTTCTTGACATCCAGTATGAATCAATCAGAAGCTCAAGACACAGTACAGAGAATCTTTCCAACACTCTTCCATCATGGGTAGATATGAGAAGCCTACCCAGAAGCAGCACATTTGCAACACATCCAGTTATGGGTCCTCACTGTCCTACCTTTTCATAAGCAGGAACATTTGTTTGGAATGCAAACAGATTGCTATTTTTTCCAAATTTAAATACAGTCCACTTTTACATCCCTAGAAAATTCTCAAGGCAATTAAGTCTTCAAGACAGTTACACACATTAGACACTATAAATGTAAGATTCCTTAAAGTTAAGTTCAGCTAGCTACTTCAGCAAGCAATTAGAGTACTTAATATTATGCAAAATAGCATCAGGAAAACAAACCACAAATGGATTAAAAATGGTAAGCATCCTAAGTCAACACCACTCAGAATGCATGCACTTATTCATGGTGTCTTTCTAGCACTGCTAGCACACAGTTAAATTAATCATGTCAGTAGATGCCCCTAGATAAGAAATGATTAACCCATTTAATTGCTGCAGATAGAAAAGTTTTTCAGGAAGGATATAATTTGCTATAATATAGATGGAGCGCTCTCTTCCCCACAAGTTTCTCTACTTTTATTTCTTTTTGCTGGTGCTCAAATGCAAATGCTACATGCTTAGTCTTTTTGAGTCATATTTCTTCTTAAAAAATTGTTAAATAGGTAATGCTTATTTCCATTCTCCACACAATTAGATCATTAACCGAAAATAACAAACAGGAAGAGTTCAATGGGTATTTTTCAAAATAATTTAAACTAACAGAAACCATTAAAAGTTTATATTGAAATAAATAAAATGCCAAAACTAGCTATACACCATTTTATGATCTTACTTACTTTGATGGGCTTTTATAAGTGCTCTCCTTATTGATTCATTTGTCTGCAAGAACAGAGCAATAAAACTACCTAGCAAGTATGAACCACCAAAAAATGTAAACCTATGTATCTCATAAGGACTCAGTCTTGTAAAATGTTGACATTTTCATTTCTGTTTCACCATTGGGGTTGTCTAATCTGAAACAGGAACAAGTAAAATGGAAAATACTTGTGAAATGGGGTTTCTAAAATACTGGTGGTCAACAGGAAAAAGCCTTTATTGAACTCACATTTTACATTATTTTCAAACTGTCAGGGTATGATTTTGCTCCCATTCAGATATTATAACAAACTGGTAAGTCAAATAAAATTAATGTATTCAAGATGCACACTTCCATTCTACACCCCTTTTTCCTGCTGCTCCATTCAGGACCTGATTATTTGAGGTTGCCAATGCAATGTGAAGAATTAAAGAAGCAGGTTTTTTATTGCAAGGAGTGTGAGCTTTGTATTGGATCAGGTTACAGGTTCATGAGCTTGCAGGTACATGCATCTCATTCTATAAATCCAAATAGCTCAGATGTTAAAGCTTAGCATACAGATCCAGCAGGCAATGTGGGATATCAGTATGGCACAAAATGTGATCCTTCATATTCAGCATACATAACAAAATTATATATATTATATACATTGGTAATACATTAAATTGAAGTGAAAATGTGAGCCTGGGTCACCAAGGACAGAAGGCTGAGGTACTCAATTACTTTTTTGTCGTAGTCTCCATCCACAAGTGTTCCAGCCACGCTGCCCAGGTTGCAGAAGGCAAAGGCAGGCGCCAGGAGAGTCAAGAATCACCTGCTGTAGGAGAAGATCAGGTCTGAGAACATCTAAGGAACCTGAAGGTGCACAAGTTCATGGCACATGATGAGATGCACCTGCAGGTCTTGAGGTAACTGGCAGAGGATGTGGCCAAATCACTTTTCAATCACATTCGAGAAGTCAGGGCAGTTTCGCCAAGTTCCCACTGACTGGGAAAGGGGAAATGTAACCCCCATGTTCAGAAAAGGGAAAAAAATAAAAGGCACAGGGAATTACAGGCCAGTCAGTCTTACCATGGTTCCCAGCAAGGTCATGGAACAGATCTTCCTGGAAACTATTTAAAGGCACATGGAAAATAAAATGCATTGGGGACAGCCAACATGACTTCTCTACGGGTATATTGTGTCTGACAAATCTGTTGTCATTTTACAATGGGATTACAGCATTTGTGGATGAGGAAAGAACAAGTGATATCCTCCAGCTGGACTCAAGGCAACATCCCTCAAAGCCAACCATATCCTGGGCAGCAGCTCAAGGGCAGGGACCGGCCGAAGCAGAGTTGCCCTACAGCCCATAGGAAGAAAAAAATACACCCATATAAAAGGGAGTTTCAGAAATGTAACAAGGTACTCCTTACAAATAATCCATAGCAAGCAATGTACTCTTCTTGGCAAGCGTTGCTGATTGGAACGCCAGGGCTCTAAAAAGCTCTTTATTAAGGTGTAACAAACTGTGAAAGTCAATTTTTGGAACAGCAACTCTGACTGCAACAATACAAAGTTGCTAAAAGAATTGGATGAATGTGAATGCTGTAATATGCACGTGTCAGTGGCCCGGAGCAGACAAAAAGCAATTCAAGAATAAAAAGAGCCATAAAATATTCAAGGAAGCCAGAGGATTAGCACTGAAAGCAAGTAGCATTAATTACAACTTCTAAAGCAGAAAAAATTGCTGATAGACCAAACATCAATTAATAGTAATTGCTCTGAGCCAGATTTTGAACACATTACATGAAAATGGTAGTTGGATAAGGCTATGCAGTAAGAGACGACACAAAGTTGAGATCAAAGGTTAATTTCACTATTGCCTACAAACTTATTCTGAAAAATAATCCAAGAATATTAAGATCAGCAATGGTTTGCTTTTGTCAAGATAGATAAAGAAAAAAAGGACAAGCATTTTCAGAAATAAAAATAGTAGATTATTCATGAAATTGCGACTAGCATCAGGCTGACAGAACAGCATTCTTTTGCCACAGTCACACCAAAACATTCAGGAGTTCAAAAAAAGCAGTATTTTTCTAGACACTTGAAAGAAAATTAAATCTACCCCTCAGAATATCTGAAGATGTTAATTTATGTGAAATATGACCAAATGTCTAATTCAAGAAAAATACATTTTTTACTGTGATAAAAATGTACAGAAAGCAAGAACAGGCTGCAAGGAAACTAAAGCATCATTCAGAGAGCTATAGCATATGGGTTCAAAGAATTCAACATTAACATGATATTTTGTGATATCATTATTACATATCACAACAGTTGTAAATGGTGTTCTGAACAAGAAGATCTAAAACTTAGAGTAGAGAAGACAACCAAGCATCTTTTACTTTTTTCCTTTTTGACTTAGTGTTTCAACATAATGCCAAGTGGTGTCAAGAATATATCTTTCCTGACTGATATCACCACTCATTTAATTTTGAGAAAAAAAAACTACTTAGACACAACCACAGCATTGGTTGCTACACAGGAAGTGTGCAGAAGACATAATTGTAGGTAATAAAATAGATCTTGGAAGTAAAAGCTCAACTAACATGCAAGCAAGGAACAAAAGTAAGTAGACCATCCCAAAACAAAATTAAATGAGAATTTCTTCAAATCAAATCACCACATATCCTTAGATGACATGGGACTTGAAAATTAAGTTAATTTACCTATTTTGGTTGTAACATGGAATCATGTAGGGACATCAGGAAGGAAATAATAATAAATATATAAAATAGAATATTGCCATTAATATTAATATCAGTTTTGCTTAAAAAAATCTCAAAGACCAGACTCTGCATCTTCAATTCAAATTCTACTTTTGCTATTGGAATGTAGATTTGAAAGCTGAAAATCTTCCTGAAGAATAAACAATTACTTGAAAGCCTCTTAAACAAAATACTTGAGAAAATTTGTGCCTATAAATCTGAAAAATTAAGAACTTTCCCAGACAACTTCACCTCATTCTAAAAATCAAAGAAAACAAAAACATGAGAAGGTTGAAAACAGTTAAAAAAAAAAATCATCTTCTTTGACATACTGAAGTGGTGGAAATTTCAGGCAGAGTGACTTCAACAGCATTGATAACCACAAACGTCATTCAGGGATTTTACAGTTTTCCTTCTGCCCCCGTTACTTCTGGTGTTCTGGCAAAAAAACCATTTGTATGTTGTTCTGCAATTAGTTAATAGGACACACAGATTTTTCTCCTTCAGCTCATTAAGTTCATCATGACTTTAACATTTTCAGCATTGCTAATCCAGAATTTAATATGAAGAAATTGATTTTTTAGTTAGCAGGAGCTTGTTAAACTAAGGGGAGTCATTATCTCCTTCCCCTTCTGTATCTATTAAAAAGTCAAGCTCTGTTTCTAAATAGAGTGTGAACTACACAGAAAATATCAACATCATGCTCAAGCAGTGACAGGTAATGTGGAAAGAGAGCCATTCATTTTGACATCAAGGTTTAAATCTCAACTAGTCTTGGCAGGCTCCTTCTGCAGGCCAGTGAAAGAAACAGGCACTTGCAGAGGGTGATTGACACCACAGTGTAAGTCACTTCTCTCCACTCTCCACAGACCACAGGAGACATTCTCTGAAAGCATCTAATAGTTTTCACTGACTTCAAAAGCAACTAGGGTGACAAGTACAGACTTAAACATAATCTTTCACATATTTAAGACTGGCTGAGGTAGATCTCTTCACTGCTAGCATTGAAGCCCTCTAAATATTATTATTGGAATTGGATGGTTTAATGGATATTTGAAGCTGTCTCAACACAAATTTAGAAGTCCAGATCAAGTCCAATTGACCAAAACCCTCAGACTGTACAGATTCAAAGTCTAAATATATTTTCAGCTTATGCCTTTTTCATTCCTTTATTTTTTATTTGATCTTGAACCTTATCAGCTCTTTTTTCCTGTGAAGCCAGATATAAGCATAGAAGATTACCACCTTTTAATATTTTCTGCTCTTTTTAGTGGCACTTGGTTTTCAACTACATTTTAGTAGTACTCGTGCCTCCTAGAAAGTATTCATGCAAAATAATTAGTATTAGTTATGAAAGGTTTATTTCTCCCATTCTGTACCCAGGAAAATCTCTATAAGGCATGCACAATTACTCCATTTGGGTATGTTTTCTCATGCTGTAATGTAGCATCCCCACAATACAGCAATTTCCTATAAGAGAAAAATAAAACTATCCAGTCCTATTTTCAGTATATAGAGCTTTTAGAAAGATTCTTTTTTAATGATCGGGACCTAAATATATAAAGAGTACTTCAGAAATGAAAAGGAAAAATAATTATTTGTTTATGTACTATATAGAGCATAAAGGGGAGGAAAAAGAAAGCATTCACTCTTTCCAAATCAAAGGCAGAGAAATGTTTGGACTTCTTACCAGTGGCCTTGTTTTCATCCTTGGCTTTATGCAGCACAATGCAGAACTCTGTGCAGAATATATCACAGGCTGGTGAAATTTACTTGCAGTGAGTAGTGTGGATAATATCAAAACATTAATGCCCCACACTGACCTCTGGTTTCTGCATGAGTGAAACAATGGAGAGAGAGAACCTGATATGTTATTTCTGTGCAATAAAGAACAACATCTTGTGCCCACACAAATTTTGATGAGAATTCAGACAACGCAGTTTAGAAGGAGTCTCACAGTATTAGAAGGCCTGGTGAGAGGTTCTCATCATAGTACAAACTGTGATAGATAGATAGATAGATAGATAGATAGATAGATAGATAGATAGATAGATAGATGGATAGACAGATAGATGGATAGATAGATGGATAGATAAGAAGATAGATTAGATAGATAGATAGATAGATAGATAGATAGATAGATAGATAGATAGATAGATAGATAAGTAGATAGATAGAGAGAGAGAGAGAGAGAGAGAGAGAGAGAGAGATAGAAAAACTGCATGTGTTTTCATTAGAGAAGAAATAGCTAAACAGCTAATGGGATTTACTTCACAAATTGCAGTGCATCTTCACAGTGTTAAGCCACACTCTTTCTGAAATAGAAAATGTTCACAGAACTGCCAGCACTTTTGCATTAGACTGCTTATTTATTAAATACCCCATTAACTCTCCATTATATGTATGTACACACTGTTTTTCATTAATTATCACAATTTTACTTCTGATGCTTGGCTATTGGAAGGCAAAGAAGGAGCCTCTGTTGCTGCAGTGTTAAAAGCCAGGAAAAAACGATGCAATAAGCAGCTCTAAGTACATTTTCCCCCTGCATTTTAGCTGTTCCCTCTGCCTCGTTCCTTCTCTCTTGCTTTTGAAATGTAAAATAATGCAATTGCATTCATGTCACAAGAGGTATACCAGAATTGGTGATATATGATGTGTTTTACCAGCTCCGCAGTACCAATTTATTAGCAGTCTTTAACTTTACAAATCACCCTGTATTTGAATAGATGATTTAAGAACACTTACTTAGGTTTATTTACCCAACAAATTGCTTGTGGACTTAATAAGGAATTCAAGCAGTTTCCCTGGGGTTTGGTGTTGAGAACTTGTTTTCTCCTGTTGTCCCTGAAACAGAGGAAAATAAAACTCTCATGAAGTTCAAAGGTATCAACACATACATATCTCAATTCCACCATGTAACTTACCTAATAAAAAAATCATTAGGGAGTGGTGCAGTGGCCCTGACTGCTCCACCACTGCACACAGAAGGAACAATCAAGTACATGCAGGACCAGCACAGCCCTCGGGCCAGTGCTGCACAGAATTTGGCTGCAGGACAAACAGAACCAGCTAGCTTTAACAGAGGAGCCTGTGGCAGCTCCTACTTCATACTGGCACTTCCATTCCCTGCCTGGCCTTGCTTCCACCCAACTGTGCAGCTGCAAGCCCACACAAACATCTCTCCTGTCTGAGAGCAGAAATTAAGGATAGAGCTCCTTCCATGTAAGAAAGCAAGGAGTAGCTCCAAGGATCCAAAGGGGAGGGAGTGTTCTATGGATGGGGTCTGCATGGTGTGCTGCACAGGGGCTGAAGAGCCATTCAGTGCTACACCTCCCAAAGGGACATAAAGATTGCCTACACTCTGCTCTTCTTGTAACGCTGACTCTGACAAATACATTTTTTATTGATACCTTACAGAGCATCAGTGGCTTTCTAATTGTGGTTATTATGGGCTGGCAAGCATCTCCAGCTACAAATCATTTATTTTGATTTGAGGATATACTTCCTCATCTCTGTGAGAAACTTACTTTGATAATGCAAAGGTTAAAATTAATACAGATGCCTCATTTGCTAATTAAATGTCCATCATAAAATTTCACCTTGAAATAAATAAAAATTATATTAAATTGAGGGGATCAAGATCATAATTGGACAAAATTTTCTCTTGTCTGTATTTTGAGAATTAAATAAAACAACATGTAAGATTATGACCCAGAACCAAGGGAAATAAAGATGACATACCAAGTCCTCCTAGAACTCCAAGTTTAACCCCAAGTTTATTTAAATCAGTGGACTTAAATACAAGTCTTCAAAGCTTATCTTTACTTTGAATGAAAATAGCAAAATAAAAGCATTCCAGCAAAGGACAACATATAACCTTCCTGATTATATCATGTGCAAATCCTTGAGAAGGGACAGCCTCTAAACCCCCATCCATAAATTTGAAAGCTACACCCATAAAATCAAAGAATTACATTTTTCATCTTCAAATGACCTAATTAGCATAATTAGTCCTAATTACCATAATTAGTGAATGCAATAATTTATAGGTGGAAAAAAGTCTCCCAGTTTGACAGGGAGCAAGGGAGGAACAATAAGACGCCACAAAAAGTTTCTACTGGCAGTTTTATTTTGTAAGTGTTCAGTGCAATTTTGCTGGTTGAGATCTTTAAAGAACAATAGAATACAGTGAAAGTGGTCCACAGAAATGCTTCTAAATTTATTTTTGATAGAGGCAGTGTGTCCTTTCGGTAACCTGCGGATGAGAAATGCACAATCGAGAGATCTGCTTTGTTTTTTTCTTTTGCCTGTTTGCATAGTGTGTAGAGTATCCCTTAGCAGAAGAAAGATTTGCCATTAGTTGTACAATTGAAGCAAGGGATATATTCCTGATGAAAGAAAACCTTTACAAAGCAAAGATCATGACAGGGAGGGTGGAACAAATGCAGTAAGCCTCCTGCTGTCTCCCTTTTCTAACCTGCTAAGGGATATTTCTAGCTGAGGCTGGATGTACTTTAAGCGCAAAGAACCATGCAGAGGAAAGATGAG
The DNA here is from genome assembly GCF_027477595.1 of Haemorhous mexicanus. Taxonomy (NCBI): domain Eukaryota; kingdom Metazoa; phylum Chordata; class Aves; order Passeriformes; family Fringillidae; genus Haemorhous; species Haemorhous mexicanus. The sequence goes on from NC_082342.1 coordinate 44,359,628, forward strand.
GAAAGTTCATCTTTCTGTTAAAAGGAGTAATACAATTGTAACTAGCTGCTTATACTGGCTCAGTGCCCAGCATGATTAATGATGCTTTCAAAATGGTTTTAAAGAACCACTTAAACTTGCTCTTATGAATTTCAAGTGTGTCAGTTTTCCAGTGCTTGGCCTGTTTATTTGACTGCCCTGTTGCACTGAGCAAACCACCAGGCTAAGACAGAGGAATTTTCATTTTATTAGCTTATATGCTGTTGGATGGGAAAAAAAATCGGCAAAAACTCCTAGAGAAAGGGAAAATATAAACCTTGGACTGTGCAATTAGTGACAGTAGTGATAAAATAGGTTTTATTTGGTTTTTGATTATTAGCTGTGTTAATCATCATGTTCCTGGTGTACACAAAGTCTGTGAGCAAAACTTCCTTCCCTGCTTTCCTCATGTACAGGAAGAACTGGAAATTGTGGAAAGGTGGGTCAACCAGGAATTAAGTCAGTGCATGTGCTTTTGTTTCAGTGTGAACTGATCCATGCTTTTAAAAAACCAGACAGTAGTACTTAGCCTAATTCAGACTCTTCTGTAACTGATGTAGTGCACAGCATTGCCAGTCCCTACAATAACTACCATTTGAAAGTAGGCAAAATTGTTTGAAATTATTAATTCTGCACACATAGGCAGATAAAAGCATGCTATACATTTTAATGTACATCTTTCAAAAGAAAATTTGCCCTGTGCCTAGGAGGACATTAGCATCAAAGGAACTTGCCACTTCTACATCTACCCAGCTTTGACCAATATACAGAATACTGATTAGAACACTGCTAGAAGCCCCAGGGGCTTTTTGGTAAACTGTTTTAGTTTCAGTGTATTGAAAATGTTCCCAAATATATCTGAGATGCACAAATTTTATTTTAAATTGAGAAGCAAGCTTGTTCTTGGTCTGTTTTTCCACAGTTCTTGAGCATTACAATAGCAATTCCAAACAGTTCTTTCAATATATAGGAGAGAGACCTGATAAAGTCTTAATTATTTCAGACTGGGATGCAGAGATCATGCCATGCAATAATTATATTTCAAAGTAAAAAAGAGTGGAAAAAAGAAAACAATAAAATAATTGCAATTATAGTTCCCCATAACATTTCCTGACTTTAATTTGTTAAAATAATTTTCTAGCAGGAAAATGAAAATATATTATTACCAATATTTCATACATATAATTCAAGAAATAAAATAATTTCAAATGAAAAACCAAAATATTATTGTGCCATAATCTTCTTAATGGACACCTCCACCTTTTTTTTTCCTTAATATTTCAAAATTTTCACTTTTAACAAAAAATTCTAATCTTATTAAGACCCAGGTACATTGTTACAGGAAAATAATTACCTGGAAATATTCAACAAGCTTTGCTGCATTAGAAGTATTATTTAGCAGTGACATAGTTTGGTTTGAATAACTTGTTCCATGGAGCTCCCTAAACTATCAAAACAGAGGATATATATGCTGGCAGAGAATATTTATCACTCATTAACAGCTAATTAGCAAATTCCTTAATTTGCTCCAGTTCTACTGTAATTTATCTAGAGAATTCATATTGAAAGAAAATCTGTTTTGTCTGATTTGTGTTCTGAAGTTTTGGAAGCAATAACTTGCTGTTTCTGGGGGAAAAAAAGGAAGAGAAAAGAAAAAGAAAAAAATAGATGAGAGATACTCTTCTTTAACTGACTGTGAAATATCCACTAATCTACTGACACATTTATGTCAAATATTCCAGGATTAGAGAGAGGGAAACATCAACTCTAACCTCTCCATACACTAAAGAAGGGATTAAAAATGGACAGCATTAACATAAGCATTTTATTAGCAAATTGGTATATAAAAATGAGGTCATAAACCAGGAAAGCAAACAAAATCTTGGCATCATCACAGAAAAAAAGAAAAAAGCTAATTTTAAGGGAGGAAAATGCAGTATTAATAATAGACCCATTGGAAAAAATAAGCCAGAGATCTTTCATATGTAAGGTCTTTCCTCAGGCATAAGAATTGAGAGGAAAAGTGCAGAAACATAAAAAAGTAAAACAACATATCAAAGTATTGATCCCTTGTGCTTTCACTGAGAGCATAAGATGAATTTCTCCCTAAAGATCTTGCTTTGGGAAGGAAGTGTTAACTTTTTTTTTTGCAACATGAAGGAATTGGGAAAAAAGGGCACTATTCCTGAAAATGTGAACTTTGCAAGATGAATCCAAGAATACATTGTCTAAAAGCAGTAATGACCATAAATTCACTACCAGCTGCACAGCTTATAAATCAAGTTGAAAATTAGATGTCTAGGTCTCCAAACTGGCAAAAGACAGATGCAATGGAAGAACTATATATTGCTTTTAGGCTTCCACTGGAGAATGTATATCCAAGAGAAGAGAACAAATTCTGAAAGAAAAAAAAAATGAGCAGTGACAAAAACATTTTATTAGATGTGTCACATAAGGATGAGACAGGATTCCAATGTATAAAGCAAAAATTCAAAAACTGAAGAACATTCAGAAAATAAATCTGCTGCCAGTAATAGATGAAATTCATTAAAGGAAAAAAAGTGGGTTTCCCTTTCCACAGACAAACAGGACTGAAATAATGAGGATTTCCTACCTCTACAGTACTTGTTTTATTGAAGTTCAAACATGCAAAGAAAGTTGTTAAAAATATTAACAGATCTTAATTAAAAAAGGACAGTGACTTGCTAAGCAAGTCTATGTGGCAGACATTAATATGAGAGCTTTCAGTTAAAAATAAAGAGAGCAAAAGATCACAACAGCTATGGGTTGGAGATTTTCCTGTGCAGCACAAGAGGCTGTGGCCATCACAGGGATTTTATGCATTACAGTAAGGCATGCCTCCTCTATGAAATATCTCCTGATGATGTATTGACTGGGCAGTATTTTAGCAAAATCTGTTCTTGAAATACAGAAAAGTTTCTAAAGTCATTTGAATAGGGGGAACTGGGTCTGCAAGCACGGAGTAGTTCCTCTGTTTGACTGGATTGGAGTCCTAGTTAAGGAAGGTTAAAAAACATTCCTCATTTCAAGTGAAAACAGAATTTTTACTCAACTTTGGAAAAACAAAAATATATATATGAGAGGAGATATGAAAAAATAATTTTAATGTGGGAGATAAAGTGGTAAAATCAATTATTTTACACTGCACAAAAAATTGTTCTTAGACTTATCATTATTTACGTGATGCATGTGCTTCCTTCAGTGAAAACAGGCAATATTATCTTAATTGGAAAGAGTATTTCTGAGGATAAAATGGTAGCACCTTCTTCAAACAATACACTGAAGAAGAATTATGACATGTCTCTGTGTAAACATTTAGAAGGAATTTCAGTATTCCCCTTCCTTTAGAGAAGATGCACTCTGTTTACAGCAAGGTTTTGGTAGTGGTGGAACTGCAGGGGTGGCACCTGTGAAGAGACAGCAGGAGATGCCCAAATGTCTGACAGAGCTCCTTCCAGTGATGGCACGTTGGTGGCACCTCTGTGACAACATGTTTAAGAAAGGGGAAAAGCTGCTGTGCAGGAGCAGGGATAACAGGAGTGAGAAACTGTGAGAGGAACACCCTGCAGACACCAAGGTCAGAGGAGGAGGAGAGGCAGGAGATGCTGGACCTGAGATTCCCCTGCAACCTATGGTGCTGACCATGGTGAGGTAGCCATGGCCAGCAGCCCAAGGAGGTCCACAATGGAGCAGAGATCCACCTGCAGCCCCAGGAAAACCCCATGCCAGAGAACATTGATGTACCTGAAGAAACTTGCAGCCTGTGGAGAGAAGCCCACAGAGGAGCAGTTTTTCTGGCAGGAGCTGTGGCTTGTGGTGGACCCAGACTGAAGCAGTCCCCTTGTGAAGAACTGCACCCCAGAGACAGGACTCATGACAGAGCAGGTCTTGAAGAACTACAGTCCATGTGAAGCACCCAGGCTGAAGAAGCTTGTGAAGGACTGTACCCTATGGACCTGACACAATGCAGCAGCAGAGGAAGATTGTAAGGAGGAATGAGCAGCAGTGATCAAGCTTTAGGAACAGGCCACAACCCCATTTCCCACCCCCCATGCTGCTCAGAGAAGAGGAGGTAGAAAAATCGCTACTGGAGTAAAATTGAAGCTTGGAGGGAGGGAAGGGTGAGGGGAAGGTGTTCTTAGCTTTGTCTTTTATTCCCACTATCCTACCTAAATTTTAACTGGCAATGATTTAAAGGTGAATAAAAGATGCCCTGGTAGTCACTGTAATATTACTGTAAATATCACAATATCAGATGTTTTCTAAATCTCAGACATCAGGCTAAAAAAGTATATTCCTTATTCAGAATGGCTATGGGGTTTTGGGTTTTTTTCCTAATTATGCTTACAAGACAACTGAATTTACTATCATCCTGTCAAAATGCCACATATTACCTACCATAAGTTTACCAGTTCTTAACAAAAGTTTTCCAGGTCTTACTTTCTTATCAGAAGAAAAACAGTCATTATGAGGTATAGGGTAGACTGAGGGCCGGTATTAAAAAATAAAAGGATTAAAAATATACCAAAATAACCTTAAGGCATTTAAAAACTGTTCCTGCCACATAAATTTGACACGTGCTTTTGCATCTTTCTTCCCTGCAGGTTGTTCCGTTTTAGCTGTGGAGAGAGATTTAATTTTATAAAAATGATTATTTTTCTTTTATTTTTCTAACATGAAGCAGCATATTGTAACAAACAAGATAACAAATGGTATCGTGTAACATGGTGACAAAACAACCATATTTTTTAACACAGATTTCAAAATTTAGGAAAAAAAAGTACTTTTGACAGTTAAGTCCTGCTAGTGTCACAAAAGCCCTAGTACATCAGTGGGTCTGGCTCATTTAATGAGTATAACTTGGACAGCACTCTTTGTTCAGTTGTGCTGTTATTTTTCAACTAAACTCTGGCACTTTATTGTGACTACTTTTTTGTGAATAGATTGGAATTTTCAGATGGATTAGCAACATATGTTGCACAATTGCAATTAAACTAACAAAGTGCAGTACACTACAATTTTAACTCCATTTAATTAAAATGCCTTTTTTACTAATCCATGTCCATCTGGACAAAAAAATTGTTTCTGACCCTATGAGAGACAAGAGTCAGAAGCCAAGATGTAAAACTCTGTGAGTCAGTTAATTTGCTGCGCAGAGAAAACTTGCATTTAATACATACAAAATTTCTAATAGATTTCATTTTAATCATAAAGAAATAATAGCCCCAAATTACAAACCTATTTTCATGTGCCCACATGCTAAAGTCTTGGTTGCTTTTTTCCCCCAATATATTTACATTCCAGAAAAAGGAAAAATCCCAGGTTCCAAGCAAGTACACAGTAGTCCAGGACTTTGTATCAGAAGAGATGTGAGATAAGTTGCTTGATCTTAAAGAAAGACAATACAAATAATAGCAATATTTCTTGCAGAATCTTGTTAAGAATTTGTTCAATCAGATTTCACACACCAACTTATACAGAACACAAAGAGTTCCAATTTTGATGAGTACATTGAGGCAATATAAAGCAGTAATGTGTGGAGGCTTCTGTCCTATACTGACAGCACTGGACAAGGTTACCACAAAGCATACTAGTGACAAGCTGACATTATTAGACTACCAGTTCAACAACATCATAAGGATTGACATTTAATCAAAATATTTTACAGCTGTCAATGCAAAGATAAACCCCAAGCAGGATAACTCCTCATTTACCTTTTACTAAGCAGGATACCATCCCTATAGGTGTATTCCCAAGCCACAATTTACTGACCAGATCACATTAATAACCTTTATTCTCATCAGATTCTGTTTAACAACAGGAAGCAGTTGAGATCTCCCCTTCCTACTTATATATTATCATCACATTGGGTAGGGAAAAGAAGTTCTGACAGATCAGAGAACACCAGTGATGAAACTCCCTACTCTCTCTTAGCTCCAATTTTATGTAACAAATGTGGCTTCTCCTGGCTCCACAATTTTAGAATAACAATAGGATAGATTTTATCTTTTTTTCCCCAAATACCTATTAGTTTCTGTAACATTATGCTGTTGGTATCCAGAAGTGGAGAAAAAAGAGATGTCTACAAAAAGTGGTTTAATCCCAGTTTAAGACTATTTCTTCTTTAGAAACTTATCTAACTAGAAGTAGTGAAATTTTTCCCTTTTAAATTGTTCCATATTACACACTCTCAAGCTTTAAATAACTTTAATAAGACATTCCTTCAAGCTTCAGATGTTCTGCTGGATGATGTAAAAGTCATATGATATCAGTTTTGCCAACCTTAAACACCCTTGCTTCCCTGGCTGCTGCCAGTGCCCAGCAGAGGGCATTTTAGGACTGAGCTATGTGAATACAAAATTAAGAGACCGAAACTTTTATCCCACCAGTTTGCTCATGTTGAAGTACAGGTTTGAGAAGATTAATAAATATTTGAGTATAAACTGCAGTGTTTTCCACACAAATATCAGATCCCTAAAATTTGAGCAAACTGCCACACGTGACATTTATTTTATTAAGAGCTATATTTTTAAACTTGCACTTGTTCATACTGCATACACTGAAGAATTGTAAAACTGACATTTAGACAGTTGACTGTATGGGCACATCAAAACTTTAGGAATAATACACTTACAAAGCAGGGGGAACAATCTGCACAGAAGTCAATGGCTGAAAAATTTCATTTTAGAGAGAAAAATTCTTATTGCAGCAATACTACTATTTAACTACATGTTTAATTATATTATATAAATAAGCTCACAATTTAAGTATCATTTTAAAACTAGCTTTATGTAGCTTTATCTAGCTTATGATTAAAACCACATCATAAGTTTATAACACAGTTCTTCAATAAAACTTACACTTTCAGATGTGGTTCTTTGAAACCACCTGAAAATCTGAATTGAATATTATAACTGCCAAGTTCCTACAAGTTAGCATGAATTAGAACAAGTGCTAAAAGTGCAGCCTGACTGGATGGTTTCAAAAGATGCACACACAAATCTGCTTGCCTAAGTACGTGCTCAGTTACACCAGCTGGGCTTTTCAGACACGGATATTCAGTCACATGCCTTGATTTCAGGGGATAGTTCCACTTACAGTGCTTCATACAGCCTGGCTGGAGTCTCAGGCTACAGCCTCAGCAGAGTCAGCCACAACCATGCCCTAAGTAACATTTTCCTAAGGTTACAGAGCTTCAGTTTGCAAGGCTGAATGACAGAGCTTCCTCTGCAGTTTCCACAAGCTCAGACTGATGACAAAGAAGGGACATAGTACTAATATGACACATGTTCCCTCAGTGTCCAAAAATGTTGTCTACTAGGCCATTGGACAAGGTTTGGGCATGGAAAAAGGAATAGCATCCATTCCATCTCTTCTTCAGCCTCCTCAAGATGTGGAAATTATAATGTGACCTACATCTCTGGAACTGTCAATGTTTCCTGCTTGACAAGCCTCCCTGTCAGAAGCACATATTCAGGATCATTCACAGTCTAAGCACTGCTACTGAACACAAATTCCTACACACAAAGGATTCATTTGGGGAAGAACAGAATTCAGACTGCAGACCTTTGTGGTTACAATAAAACTCCTGGGTTTTCCCCCCACTCCCATCTACTTTTTGAAAACGACAAAGTGTTTCAAGCTTCAATCATAGCAGTAATTGAAACAATTATTTAATATCAGATGTGCAGTGCTGATATTAAAAGGGTAAAAGGCTCTGGTACCATAAGGACTACGTGCTGGCTACAATCCTTGGTTGCACTGCTGACTGGAAATTATTTGGGGAGCTGAAAGAAGCTACACAAAACAAGAAAAGTTTGTGACCTTGATGAGGCTTTTTACAGAAAAGTGCAGTTTTCCAGTCTACATATTTCCAAATGGTTTACCACCAGGAACCTGAAAAACCTGCTCTCATGTAAATCTGTCATAAAATAATACCACTTTTGGCACGGCACACTCCTGGGGGAAATTCCCAGTCAAATGAGCAGAGTGATAATGATCTAATGAAAAGAAAATTACAATAATGACAGAGTGAACAAAAAAAAAAACCAAAACAAAACAAAACAAAAAGGGCGGCTACTCAAAGGCATACATGCCTAACTTTTGGGGAGAGAGGAAAAAAAGGGGGCGAACCCCCACAAATATACCAAAAAAATCTATCAGGCTTTTCTCCCAATGTGATCTGATTAAATGAGGAACCTGCTTAGGGTTACTTCCAAACTCCACCTAAATATTTGCCAACATTTTCAAAGCTATGCTTACACCATACCCTTAAATCACTAGCACAGGAGCTCTTAGTCACCTCAGGTGACAAAGCTCTGGATGGAATACTGGTTTTTAAAAGAAGTTAAACCCTAGAAAAGTGGTTATGGATGGTGAAAGTTCTCCCAGGTGTAAATGCAGCTCACATGTGATGCAGCTCAATCCCTGGCTGCCAGTGAGAAGGACTGTCTCAATCTTCTGCCCACACCTGGCCGTTCTTCCTTTGGATCTGCCTGGTGTTTAAGCCAGGGGGTGAGCACCTCTGTGACCACCCCTCCCTAGCATGGAATAGCAGGAAGACACCATCCCAGGAGGGAGGGTAAGCAAGACCCAAACATGGCTGAAGAAGATACAGTGTCCTCATCAAGCAGGGCATTGTCCTGCTGTGCCTGCAAGGCAGCCCCACACCAGCATGACCCATCCAGAGAGGAGTAGGGTGGAGACAAACCTAAAAGTCTATCCAGAAAGCAGCACTGATGACAATTGACATTAAACATAGGTTTGAATCCAGCCAGGAGACAAGACCACAACCTACAATACATCCCACAGGAGAGCAGGTTTCACAGGCAGGAGCTTAAGATGAGCCCTGACCTATGGGCTGTAGCTACAGATGGAGGTCCCAGGGGGGGCTGGCCAGGGCAGTTAAAGTATATTACTTCTCTCAAGGCACTGCCACTGTATCATGGAAAAATAAAGTACTAAGGAAGCCTGCACTACCACCAGGAATATCTGAAGATATAATGACAGGTTGCTTGAGTCTTCTTTCTTCAGTGTAAGTACCAAATACACTTCTGATTTATAAATTAAAATATCATTAAAAGAACTAAATTGATGAGCTTATCCAAGTCTTCCATTGTGGAAACCAGTAGCTAGTACTGGTACCTTGACTTCCTCCCACTCAGGCTTTAGGCAATGATATCTTAGGGGAATAATGGCAATATGCACTGATTTATATCCTCTTATCTGCTGACAGATCTTGCCAACTGGAATTGTGCACTAGTGTCTCACGTCAGGAGGTAGAAAACATGATGAGGCATTTAGAGCTGACCTTTATCCCATGGTTAGTAAAAGAATAACAGATGCCTGCTTTGTTAAACCTGAAGAATATGAGACTGTTTGAGAGGATCTGAGTAACTGCCATAAAGTCAGGAGTTCAAAACAATGCAGGCAGAAGGCTTCATGGCATAAAGCTCTTTTGGGAGAGGGAATGTGTGTGCCTGCCCGTGTGGGTTGAGGGGAAGAGAAGTTTCTCTAAACTGAGAAGGGGACAGTAACATTTTTTAGGAAGATGGTAAAGGTAGAAGAACAGAGGGTTTGCAAAATCATATCCAGGATCATGATCTGGAATTTCACTTCTTCCTAATTTTCAGCCAAACAGCTTCAGGAAGGAGACTGGGATCCATGAATCACCAAGAAAAAAATGAGTCAAAACAATTTCCACGGGGATGAAAAATGAGGTATAAAGAGTTCAAGGTCTGTCATGGGCACAACTTAGTGACTGCTTGAAATGGCAGCAGCTATTCCAAGTTGGATGTCTAATTCTCTCCAGGTAATGGATAGAACATGCTTTTGAAGGGCATTCACAGTAATCTGTATCCTGGCTATAGCAGGCCAAACCAGGAATGAACACAAGAATTTAATCAAAGATCTGTTTTCTTACTTCTTTTCCTCCAGCATTTTACCATAGAGAGGGAAAAGGACTGAAACTTAAGAATAAAGCAAGCATGCCCTTTCTGTCCCTGCTAAACACTGGCACCTACCCAGCTGCTGAGTTTTTAACTACCACACAGGTGTGCAAAGGGTTGCAATTCTTTTTTCAAGCTGTGGGGCCAGAAGGATGATGATGTCACTAAGTCCTACCAAACCCACCTGATGCATTTCAGGATAGATTTGTTACTATTGCTAGTGTAAATGCTTTACTACCAGGAGGTACCAGTTCTGCCAGCAAGCATCTGCTTTCCTTGGAAATTCGGATCCAGGTATCTACCCACAGCGCATGTCCTCAGGGAAATCAGACCATCATTTCCTGTGAAATATCCAGCACAGCTTCCAAATGATACCACTTTCTTTACCTACATTTGGATGGAAAAGATTGAGTTACTGCCCTTTAGATCAGATCTGCATTTTGTTCCTAAACTCCCATAGCTCACAGCCCTAATAACATATCAGGTCTCTCCACAGACTACCTACTGTTAGTCAGAGTCATCCTTCCTGGCTTTGTAATTACAGACTGGGGGAGGACTTGGACTTCATAGCAGCCTTCAGACTGCTTTGGTGTGAGGGGAGAGGTATGTCTTCCTATGAGCTCAACGGTCAGGGGATGTGAGGAAGTTGTACACCAAGCTCTTGCTTGGACTATATATAAGAAAGAGGGAAAGCAGCCATTAGGGACATGTGGCAAAAATAATTGGAGCTGGAGGTAAAAGATTCAGCAAGGAATGTGGTTGCCTGACACTGCAGGGAGTGTTGGGAGATGTGGGATGAACTCTGGACTTTGGAGGGCTGTCAGGACACTTCAGTACAGTTGTGCATTGAAATCCTTTGGGAACTGAACTGCAGAGGATACTTAATTGTTATGTAAAATGTATCTAATAAAAAAAACACAATATAAGGGGAAAACTTAAAATCATCCAAGATACCAATAGTAAGGTGCAAAGTTTGCATATTCTAAGAGGGTTCATTCAGATAAATCAATGAGATCTTATTTCTGAGGAATAAATTATAAAGGTTTCTTGCCACAAGGTTCTAAATTCTAACACTTTCAGCAGAGAATGAATTCACCATCTATTTCATGAGGAAATTCAAACCATCTTATTTTGCTCTACCAACATTTTGTCTACCAGACCACAGAGACAAATGAGCAAAGCAAAAGAGGAACATCCACTCCTTCTTTGTTGTGAGGAAATACATAAATTGAAAAATTAAAACTGGTAAGTCTGAAGATATTACAGTAATAGAGGTCATAAGTAAACAATCTAAAAAAAGTCTTGCATTTCTTAAATGAGTCAGACTTCTTGGCAGCCTCCCATGTGAGTGGTGAGGCCCAAGACTGTTTACCTCATAAGATAGTGAGCAGATAAGACTGTGTAAGTGATGATTAAAGATATAAAATGTCCAACATGAGGTGGGAACAAGGGAGAGTCAAAAGCAGCCTGTCTCAGTTTAAAGAAAATATAAAGAAAATAGTCTATGCAGACACTGAATACACAGAGGTTCAAGGACTGAGTGTCACCAGACTGGCAGTGATACTTCAGGTCTGCACAAATGCAGACAAGTCTGGCTGGAATCTGTTTCTCTATGTGTAGGAATACTTTATATTAAACATAGCATTGAGATACCAAAGAAGACAGAAAATGTTAAGCCTGTAAACCAAGAGCAGCAAAATCATGCCAGCACAGCAGCAAGTTCGTATACAATTACTGTAGCATATTACAGGTTTGGTAGCTGAATCAGCAGAGCCTTCAGAGTGGAAACCCATGAAATGTAAATCTGCATAAGGCTTATTTGCTATCCCACATCCCTTATTTTCTAGAACTACAAAAATCTGTTAGTGAAAACATCTCAAAGAGATGTTGTTAGACACAGGATTTTGATTCACCATGTGCTTCAGTTTTATGGTTCTAAGTTTTTGGTTTTCCATGGTGAATATCACAAGAGCTGCATGCTAAGGAAACTTTCTTTGTTGTTGTGGACTGTTTTTCCTGAATCATCTGATATTTTTCAGAAAATGAGACAAACATGTATTTTTCTGACAGGTGGTATATTCTTCCATAGAAAAAATCATGTTTTCACATCCCAGGAAGGTATGACATTCACTATACTAATTTAGCTTTTGTAATATTCCAAAACAATTTACAAAAGTCCATTAAAAAAATCTAATAAATATTGTAATTTCTTATTATAAAGACCAGAGAATACTTACCAGCACACATAGAATTTTCTCCTCAATATAAACTATGATTTGTTCATGGACTTTCTTTGAACCAAAGTCAAAGAATACTTATTCAAACTTATTAATATGAAATTGCATGGGCTGTAATATAAAAAGAAATCAATCAGAATCCATCAGAAAGAGAATCTGAAGATTTATTACTGAAATAAAGTATACAAAGCAAAAAAAACCCTTTACAACAAAACACCAGAAATATAAAAAACAAATATGAATTTAATTTTGGCTAAGCAGCTTCAGGTGTTATGGTTTTGTGTTCATTCCAATAGAAATAACATATCATTGCAGCTGATACATGTAAGGCTCAAACGAACAAGGTTCCTTAAGGCAGCAGTAGAAAGCAGTCATGTTACTTCTTTATTTTGGCCAAGGGTCATCTTTTATATTTCCTTGTGTCAAAAAATTTCCTTCCGCAGAATATGAGCTGTTGTCGGTATCCACCTGCTACATTTTTCTGCTGGTGACCACTGGTTTGATACCTGCTGGTTCACTTTCAGGACTATCTCATTTGATTTCAGGAAACTGAGAAAATGCCAACCACTGTAAGAAAGGGATGAAACACTGAATCTAATTTAACAGAATTGTTTGCACTCTGAATTTTGTAGATAACTGTCAAAATAGCAATGGCACTAAAACTATTTTCAGACATGAAAGTTCTTTATAGTTATGCCTGATTTTTATGGCAAAAGAAGAAGCAAACTTCCCAGAGTTTTAAAAGCACACAATTCCTCAAAAACAGCCTCCAGTTTTTACTAAAGTAATATTTTTCACTTTATATGAGCCCAAACCAACTTTACTTTTCCATGTAATCTATCCTTGGTGTATATTAATAACAATTTCCATTTTGATTTTTGTTTTTTTGTTTGTGGTTTTGTTCATTATTTTTCTGAGCTTTTTTCTAGAGCAAAAAGCAATATAGAATCTGACATTAATCTCATGGGTTTAGGATACATTATATGAATTACAAACAGTAAAACCATAAATATATTTTAAGTAAGCTTTCTTAAAACTGCCTAAAAATGTGAGCAAATGATAGCAGTCACTGCAAAGACAATATTTCCCCAGCAAAGTGGTGGAATCACCATCCCTACAAGTGTTCACAAGGCACATGGATTTGGCATTTGGGGATATGGTCTAGTGGTGAACACTGTGGTGCCAGGTAAATGATTGGACTTAATGATCTTTCAGGTTTTTTTCAATCTTAGTAAGTCTATGATTTGACCATGAAAGGAGAGCTTACTACCATAGCCTAGTTTCCAGAAATTGCAATTAGCAGGATAAAAATTGAGATACATATAGAAGACAGTTTAGGAAACCTGAATCAAAAGCTTTAATGATTCCTAATGCAAGAAGCACACACATTTTTCCAGTGAAGTTCCCTATGGTCCTAAACTACAAGACACCAAACCCAGTCTTCTGATGTACAAATCCAGTAACAACAGTCCTCAAGTCTTTTGCCGAAATAACCAGTAAAATGTCTTTCAATAAAATTTCCCACATCTCTCTGGATTGGTTTCTGCACAGATCCAGACTATTGATCGGCAGGGTGTCGTGGTTTAACCCTGGTTAACTGTGGTTCTTCACTTGCCACTGTGAAGAAAAATAAGTCTACCCCATCCAAAACAAGCACACGTGGCAGTGCATGCCTGTAGCTGCCTTTGTGCTAACCCTGTGGAAATAACCAGCCACGTGCTTTTCAGCAACACAGGTCCATGATTCCGCTAAGCCTGTGCAATAGCGCAGCAGGGCTACTTCTGCACTGGTGTGTCTGGTGCCCTGGGGTCAGACCAAGGGAAGGGTAGAGTCATGCAGCTGTGAGCAGGGAAGAGCACTGAACCACTCACTGAACTGCATTTCAGCTTAGAAAATATAGGCTTGTGTGTTGCACTCTGGAGTTGTGTAACAGTTACAGACCAAAACAAGTGCTGTACCAACACACTGAAACAAATTTCATTAATGAAATTAAATTATAGTTTGGGTTCAGGGTTTTTTTCCATTTCTAAGACAATGTCAATCCAGACTGACAGAGTATTTTCTGAAAAATAAAGGTATCCAGACTTTTAAGCCCTTCTGAGCTCAAAAGAGCTTTAAACTTTTAAGCTCCACTCTTCCTAATGCAATTCTCTCACCTTCCTGAATCTGTATTACAACCCCACAGCACACACACACAGCTTCAGACATCCCACACAAGGAGATTTGAGTTTGACTTACACTCCACTGTGTTCTCTATGTTGCCTTCAGGGCCACTGCAGCTTTTCTTTCTTTTTTTTTCTTTTGTTTGCTTTTAATATGTGATGCATGAACCAATCTGAAGAACAGCCTGTAAACTTCATATAGGAAAAATACTTAAATTGCTCAGTTGTTCACTTTAACCCAAGGATGTCTGAGGGGTTTTTTTCAGCGTGAAGACTTTAGAAAAATGATTTAGGGACGTTTTTGTCCATTTACTCTTCAGAATTTTTATATAGAATGCTACACAAGTAGGCATTTTTAAATTTTCAATTTTAAATGCTAATTGCAGTTCAAATCTGAATAAAATTTATCCTTCATGGGATGAACCCTATCATGATCAAAGCAGCTCCAGGAGTTGTTTTGTAAATATATGATAAAGGAGATGAGTTAGATCCAGGATTGTTGCTTGTATTGTTGTAGTTTTTACAACCAGTCTCTTGTAACAGGCATCCCATGCATATTTTGCAACAAGGAGACAACCCTTGACTGAAACAGTTTACAGCAATTGTCAAATTAGAGAAATGAGAATAAAAAGATTACAGACAAGTGATATAAAGACTTGGGAAACAGAAGTCTATGTTGTTTACTCCAAAGTAAAAGTACATACCATTATTCCAAATGCTCTAGATGTAAGTCAAACCTCTCTTATAGCACAAATCCACCTGGAATAAGAATATCCACCAAAGTTAAAGACTCAGCTGCGAAATTAGGTTAATAGTAGAGAAGAAGTGGGATAAGATGAGAAAGGTAATAGCTTGAAAGCAAGAAATCTGCAGGTGTAAAAGATGCTGCTGACTCAGTATCCTGCTCCTGTCACACTTAAGGCCTCCTATCCAGAGTGAATTCTAACAAAATCTATGACATGATTGAGATCACCTCAGGCAAGGATGTATACGTATAATGAAAACAGCTGTTTGTGGGAGAGGAGGAAAATTTTCTGTCAGGAAGTAACTTACCTTTTTTTTCTAGTGACTTTCTTGTATAATAAGTAGGCTATGTGACCTATGCCTGCTTACAAAGTTCCCAATCAACATTTTCTGTTCCCCATCAAATAGCACCAGAGACCAAATTCAGTGCATCTCAACACTGTAAGAACCCCCAGATAGGCCTTCTCTCTAGATTAAGGGAGGAAGACAGGCTGTGGCCAGAAGCACTGCACATTGCACGTTTCCTCTTGATCTTTGGATGAGAAATACTGGTCCTTTGGCATATGTCCATCTCTGGTTCTGTTTAGACTCTGTCTCTCTGCCTCAGCCATCTGAAGCCATAAGGCTAGCCTTGTCTTTGAAAAGACCTAAATTATATGGTTGGAAGGTTCTGCTATTGCCTGGAGGATGTTGTTTCATTATGGGCACCACTGTTCCACTTAGTCCACAAACTGGTTTTCCATGTTTCTGTTATCACAATACTGTATTATTACAGTTCTTTTAATTGGCTTCAAGCAATCATAATTTTTTTTAATAAAATAGAACCTCTTCTCCATTAAAAAGGGGATTACATCAGTTTATTTAAGCAAAAGAGTGAGAATTGTACAATTTATCCCTAATAGTAATGTCTTGACACAGAATCATGTTCACACAATCACTGTCCTTACTGAAATGGCCACTAGAGCAAGAGAAAACCAGATCATAAAGCTGTGACTCTAATTCTGAGCTCAAAAGACATGAATTAGTTTCATCCTCTGTCACAGGCTTCCAGTAAGACCATGAACAAGTCATTTAAGTCACCTGCCTCAGGTTTTTCCCAGAATGGTACCCTCCTTCCTCATAGCATTGATAAGGCAAAGGGGTGTCTGTGTAGCTTGTCTATGGCAGTAACTGTTTTTTTTCTAATATCCTGCATGCTAGATATTATAAAGGCATGGCCATCCAAAATAGTCTTTCAAAATAGAATGTCTAAAATTATGCAATCTTCATAAAAGGCATCTGAACTTATTACACAGTAACTGCCATGAAATTTCCAGACATAAGTCTAGGATAAAAGAACCATTAAAAATATTTGTGTTGTGAAAGTTAAAGACACAGTGCTAATTACACTTCAAGTTTGTGAATGCTCTGGGTAAAAAATTAAATTATTAAATTTATTTAAAATCTCTACTGTTAGATACAGGCACAAAACAGTACACTTACGTATGTGATTATAGCTTTAAAATTTCCCAACCTTTCAAATACGTAGATATTGTTATTGCTTCAAAATGTTTTTTTTGAAAAGACAGACTAATTCTCCATTGTGAAATTCCCTGGCTGCATGAAGTCCTACCACTCTTCTCATGAAATGTGAACACAACTCTAAACTCAGCAGGATTTCTTCTAAATCTGGGATCCCTCTCCTTTGCATCAGATTGAGATGTAGAAATTGAGAAAAACTCAACAGCATTTTTTTCTGAGCACAAAGTGAGACTTCAGTTTGAAGTGGCAAGGGTGTAGGAAGTGGAAACATACTTGTTTGTTCTAAAGACAGATGGGCGAATGCTCATTTTGAGAAGTCAGTGAAAAGCTCCCTTCTGCCACAGCAAGGAGCCGTGCAGAGTTGCAAGAAAATTCTTTATCTTAAATACAGCAACTTAAATACTGGGATGAAAGTGTTTGAGGTATTGGCTCAACAGAAACTTAACTGCTCAAAGGAAATGTTGGAACAATCTTAATATGCAGGGGGAAAAATGCACCTTTTATTCCAGTAAACCAGTAACTTCAGAAAAAAAGGACAAACTAAAGCAAACAAAGTCTTTGGACAAGGACAGGTAACTCAACGAGTATGTGGGGTTAGAATGACAAAACCAATGTAAGACATTTTTAATTAAGCTAATTTTTTAGACTAAAAGCCCATGAAAACAGTCAGAACTTCTCTTGATTTCAAAAAGCTTTCAATAAGGCCTAATTAAGCTTAGTCTTTGAAAAGATAGATTAAAATGTGAATGGCCAACATAAATGCTGGGGTTTCAATAATGTTTTCAGTGAATCTGATTAATTCCTCATGGGTGGGAGCTATAAGTAGCAGACAAAATAGGGCAATTCAGAGAGATGATACAATCTAGAGATGTCATAACCTGAAAATCAGGAGATAAGCAGAACCTTGAGAGATTTTCTATTTAACGGGAAACTAGTATTACTTAGGGACAAGGATAAACTAGAAAATTTTCAGTGAAAAAATGCATTTCCATTATGATTTATAGCTTTTATGAATAAATGGGACTATTCCAAAATTTAAGTATCCTTATCACCAGCCATTTTTCCTTGTGTAACCCAAATCCCTCATGTTGCAATTTGAACCAAATACCTTTTGCCTGAGCATGTAAACCAAATACCCCTTCTCTCTGAAGCAGTCTTGTATCACTTAGTATACTCTGAGTATTCTGTCTGCATAAAACACACATTACATTCTTTCAGCATTTCCTCTTGTTTCCTGGCCCTCTGATCACTATCACTGCTCCCTGCTTATCCCTCTCCACCTAGTCCACATCCTTGAACTACCATAACCAAGAAGAGGACAAAGTTGTCCAGCCTAGAGCTTATTTCCTAATGAAGTTGATAGAAAACATGCCTTCTTGCAATGATAAAACACTGTTAATTTAATTTCAGCTTGTTCATCTCTATAACCTCAACATATATAAAACATATAAAACTTCTATTGAAACAGTTGCTCAAGGCATCATAAGGAGCAACTGTTATTTAAACTGTTTATTTAGAGAGCAGTTTCTTCTTTCATAGCAGTATTTCTTTTAGATATGATTCTGACTCCTGGGAAAGCATAAAGAATTAGGTCTAGAGAATTATAATAAAAGGAAAAATGTTATTGCTCTACTGATACAAAGATTGCAAAAGTAGTTGAATAGGGCAAGAGTTTTTAGAAAAGAAGGTTTCAGAAAACAGGGAGATGGTAAATAGACAGACATTTTCTGAAAGAATTTGAAGAACAGGTAGGACTATGGAAAGGTTATTTTGTAAGCCAAACTATTAAATAGGAAAGGCTGCATAGTAGAAGTAGCAGAGGCAATTATGTCTGTACTGAGGCTCTTCAGTAACTCGGACCAGTGAAGAACGAATCATATAAAAACCAAAAGCGAGGATGAACATAAACCAAGGACATGTCAATGAAAGCAAAGATATGAGTGGATGCAATGTGACACAAAGAGCTAGGCAAAAAAGTTCTGGCAGTAAGAAGTAACTGGAAGACAAAGGAAATAGGGAGCATATTTTTGAGAAACAAAAGATGCTGAGGAAGTGAAAATACCTATTAGTGCCTGGTCCTGCTGAGTGCCCTGTCCTGCTGAGAGCTCCCAAAGAGATCTAAGTTCAAATTTTCATTTATTAAAATTAGTCATGATGAAATAGAAAATACTGTTGGTGAAAGGATCAGAATTGAAAATAATTTTGACAAATCAGTAAGACTACTAGCTTTATCTTACTGGGTTTGGAACAAATAACAAAAAAAAAAATAGGAATGGTGAAAAGAGAAAATAAAATTCAGAACACCAAATACGGAATGAGAAATGTTTGGCTAGATAGTGGGTAGACAGTGGGGACACAACTGTCCTAGGGTTGCAATGACTTACAGAGTGATGTCCTTCCAAAGAACCATGTTCTTAAAGAATGCAATAATGAGAATGATAACCAATCCTACAAATTCAGCTTTTGTGAGTTCTCACAGGTAATTCTGTGTCTGGTTTAGAAACTTCATGTCTAGCAAGAAACTGGATGAAATTCTAATTTATTTTTTTTTTAGTTTTTTTTTAATGCAAGAGTTTTTAAGAAGAGGATGAGTTGTTTTCAGGACAAAAATAGAACAAAATGGAGTGAGTTTGTCTGGTCTAGAAAGCAAGATGAAGGAAACATGGTAAAAATGTTAGAAGAAGACAATCATTGTTCTTCCATGTACAAGGGAGAAGAAAAAGAAAAAAATACTATTGATAGCAAAGGTTAGATCTGGAGAAACTTTTCAGCAGGGTGGTGAAACAACAGAAGATACTATTTGAACAAACTAAAAAAAATATCATATTGAGAACAAGAGGCAATCAAGTTCTTTCTCAGGGATGATTCAGGAGAGGAAATTCATACTGCATGTCTCCTTTGATCCTCTCTTAAATTTCTATATTTTCAGAAACAGAGAGAAGAGGGGTGAGAGTCGTTACAATAAACATGTCACAAAATATTCTTTTTCCAGTGCAAGGAGGAGAGAGATACCAAATATATATTTTTTGAATTCCAGATTAGGAGCATCTGCTTTCTAAGGTATCTGTCCTCAGCCAGTATCATTTGCATAATTATAGTGCTAGACAAGGACCACACAGAAACAACTCTATATTAAATAGCAAAGCAGACTAACAGCAATTTGAGACACAGCTTGATTTCCCATGGCTCTGAGAAACATCAGATAGTTTTGTTGGCCACGTGTAAAATAGACTGAGGACAATCTCTTCCTCTTCTCTCAAATATGGGCTCATCATTAGGCAATATTCAATTTTTTAAGTTACTGATACGAAAAATGAAATCTGAATTGGTTTACATCATAGGAAACATAATTTCAGCACTTGCAGACCATCTTCTATTTGAGTCTTTGCAATTACATGAAAACTTACCCAGCCTAATATAATAGCTTTTTAGATTTGTGATTTGTTTATTTTTAAACACATTTGTAATATATCTGACATGGCTATCAATACGTTTCTGGTTATACACTCTATGAAACTCAAAACCAAGAGCGCTTTAACTCAAACAAAAGAAGTTACCCTGAGGACTAAAGTATAAGGACAGATAGCTATTCCACTATCTACAGGAGGGATACCCTGTTGTTCCCTTAATGTAATGAAAACATTATGAATTAAACAAAAAATGAAACACTGATGAGAAGAGGACAGAGTTCAAAGAAAGAGCATACTTCCCTTGTTCACATGAAGACCTGTTGAGCATTCATAGATGAAGCCATGAAAAACAGACTTCACTTTCTATTTGATTTGGTTTCTTACTAAAACAAGAAGGACTTTTTTACTTTTGGCAGTAAACATTTCGATGTCTTGGAAATTACAACGTAAGTCACACATTTAGAGGATGAAGAGAAAAATCTACATCATAGCAGTTATCAATTACAGAGTAAATGGGAAAAAAACCCCCACAAACAGAGTTCCCATACAAAGAAAGAATAAGAACAAGCTTAGCTAAAATATTCTTGAGGAGTTTAATGTTGCACTATATTTCTTTTATGCATTTTGAGATTTACTGAGATAGTTATCCCTAATTTATTCTAGGATGATCATTTTGCTGTAAATCCTCAAGGGGACACTGCTTTTCTACAATAGGTATTTTAGCAAACTTCCAAGTGTAGACAAGTTTATGGAAATAACTTGCTCCTGCATTATTAATGTCTCCATTTCCCTACCTGTAAAAAGAAAAATATATTTCACTGCAAGTATTCTGTTCTAAATCAGATCCAAAGACCCAGAATCATAGCCTGTGTCTTCCAACCCAGGACTGCTATTCAGTGATCCTCACATAAATTACTTGACTGTTTTTTAGAGAAGGACAGTATTAGAAAATATCCTTGTAGGCTTTAATGAGTAGGCACTTAAATTATTCTTCCCTTATATGCCATAAAAAAGACTAAAGAATAAAGAATAGTTTCTTTCTCGATTCAGGCAGAACTCATAAGCTCAGAACTACTTATTCCTGTCAAGACCTAGGCACTGCTGACCATGCACAAAAGCAGAACTTTAGGTTACACAGGGAATTAGAGAAATTTTCAGGTAAACAAATTATTGATTTATTTTCTGGCTTATGTACCTCTGTAAACAGATAATTAGATTAGTGAAAAAAAATACTTCAAGATTAACTTCAAAATGGCATTTGTTCAGTATTTTTTCTGGAATTGCATTACTTTCTGAGTAAAATTTTCTGCAATTAAATTTAGTTTTCAGGGTAGGGCTTGCTTTTGAGAAACCGGTAATTCATGTGTCATCCAAAATTTCTATCGCTTTGTTTAAATTGGCCTAGTCCAGATTTATCTTTCCAAACTGAATCCAGCCTTTTACTTGGCAAAATGCTTTCACTGCTTTATGGCTGCCAAGAAGCTTGCAAGATTTGCCCTTTGGATGGGCATTTCAACTGTGTTCTTTCTGCACAGGGAAGTACTAGCAACAGGCTGGCACTGCTCGTTACCGGTGCCCACTGTCCAGAGGTGAAAGCCCTTCAATTCCTACAAGTGCTCTGCTAGGACGGACCTAGCAGATATCAACACACCCCAAAAAGATGACACTGTATCATAAAAAGCCTTCCCAGTTATCTGCTGAGTCAACCTAAATGCAATTTATGTGCTAAAGAGTACTGACTGCTAAGGGCTTCAGTCTTCAGGTGAACAGTAACCAGTGTGAGCATGCAAGAGCTCTTGGCCCTACTGACATTTGTGTCATATCTTACAGACAGACAGCAGAGATAAACCAGTATCTTCTTCCACTGAGCGCACAGGGTGCAGGTTACAATTACTACTTCAAATTTGCAGAGCGATGTATGAAGATAAATCAGAAATTAATAATGACCTTTACTTTAAAGACCTTACATACTTGCAAATAAAACTATTAAACTACTAGCTGGTGAAAATGATGCCATCTCACTGCCTTGTATAGATCTGATTTGGCTCCTGACAACCCAAGAAGCATAGCAAAGACTTCGCATGTGACACCAATTGCTATCTCCTGAGGTCTGTTTCCCCTACACAGCATGGCTGCAATTGGCATCCATCTAGGTTCCATGCAGTAGAGGGACACATGATAAAGCAGACAGCAGAGCTGTCTGTCCACTTTCCTTCTCTTGCTAAGCTTTCTGTGGCATCCTTTTTACCACAGTCTTCCAAAGTGACTGAGCTTCCTTCAGGCACCTTCTGTAATTCCTGTTTCTTGATATCTACACAGGCTGCAGTTACCACAGACATCCACTTGGACCCAAACACTGTGCAAAGGTGTAGCAATGGCTGAGCTGAACATACCCTGCCTTTAAGATGCTCATCAAGATCATGTAATCACCCAGTTCTTATCTGGCACTAACTTGCAGTCTGCTCACTAAGGGCAGAACCAGAATTTGTTTACATCTGCTATAGCCTGTTTCTTCTTTCATGTTCAAAGTGAGGCAAGTGACAAGGCTAGTAAGGAAGGCATCCACTTAGGGAACCGGATCCCGGATATGAAAGAATAATTGTGGATAATGATGTGAAAATTTAATTTCTTGTTGTTCACCTTGATGATGATTTTCATAGTCTCATTGTTTACTTACTTAAATAAACTATAATCAATAATGTAAAAAAGTTTCTTTCAGAAAAATACAGACACCAAAGAGTACATGAATCAAATTTCAGTTAAGATGATACATCTACTACCTTTCAGATGCTTTGCTTCCAAAGTGAAAACTAAAGAATGGAGGTACTTCTCTACTGTATATAGATATGGAGAGTGATTCAAAGATTTTTCATGCTGAGCGGAACTCCCAAAAGCTTCAAGAAGAAATGCAAGGCAAAGTGTGATCTGAAGTTTCGTCCTTCTAGAGACAGCGCTGTGAACCAAGACTGCAGGTACCTAACATTCAGCTTTCCTACTCTATAGGCTAATATTTTAGGTACTAGGATACATAAAGCAGTCCTCATTACCTTGCTGTGATATTTAATCTGCCACACCCTACTACTTCCCATAGAACACTGACTAGCCTTCATCTGCTCAGTCACGGGTACTGTATCCATCCCAGCTGGAAGCTGGGAGCTGCTTGTTTCCAGTGCTTGTAACTCACGTGGTGTCAGGCACCTACTTCTTGAAGTAAATGCTATTTTGAGCATACCAGAAGGCAGAACCACAGCCAGTTAGGGAATATTCAGATTCAACCCAGAAGTACCCAGGAGGCTTAAGCAAACACAGCATAAGAGTTACTAAACATGATTTTTAATTCCAGCTTTGAACTTCACTCTTTGAAGCTTCTCCAAACCACTTTGAGCTAGCTCAAGTATTAAAAACACTACATGTTTTTTGAGAAAGTTTACCAATCTGTAATTATTAATGACAATCTGAAACACTGATAGGAATGTACATGTGAGCTGACCTTTGTGCACAGAGACCATTATTTCAGGAAAATATGGTCTGTACATACTAAATTACAAGGCGTGGTTTCCAAACCATGATTTCGTCTAGCTACTCTCCTCTCTGACAATGTTAACTTGCAGTGAAAATATCCAAACCAACAAAACAAACAGAACACATTGGCAGCTATGTCATTTAGCAGTCAGTTAACAACATGAGACTCTATTCCAAACAGAGTGGTATTACTTTAAGTTTATATATGAAAGGAAATAA
Organism: Haemorhous mexicanus; assembly: GCF_027477595.1. Taxonomy (NCBI): domain Eukaryota; kingdom Metazoa; phylum Chordata; class Aves; order Passeriformes; family Fringillidae; genus Haemorhous; species Haemorhous mexicanus. The sequence goes on from NC_082342.1 coordinate 44,383,429, forward strand.
AAAAAACTTAGACCTGCTTTCCTCATGAATTTTCATTTATTTTATTTTTTTTAATTTAACACTGCTCACCAATATAAGCTTAGCATGTAGTATCTTAAATTAATAAGGAGAAACTGAAAACTTTTAATAGAATTTATCCTAGCAAGTTCCTGGGAACTTTGGCAATTCCCAAGAAGAAACCTATGGGAAACTTAAGTAAAACAAGCTCTTTAGAGAGCTAAAACAAATTCAAATACTCTGTCAAAAACTGCTTGAGCAGGGTTTTCTATTTTATTAATATTTTCTATGCTAGATAGGCACAGAGTTAATCTTGTACACTTGAGCAATTCAAGAGGACTTACAAGCATCAGTGTCCTTGTATTTTTCTGCCTGTAATCCCACAGTCTCTCAGGGGAAAGCAGCAATTTTCAGAAGACAGAGCAATGCCACATAGCTCTATAAGTAATTTTCCCATAATTGTGTACATTGAGCCAGAAGAAATAACAAGGAAGTTGGCAGAGTCTCTATCCTAAAATATTCCCCAGTAGATAAGAGACACTCAGTCCTTCTCTGCATTAACTGCCTAGATTAATAGCATCTAACAGAGGAGGATAGAGCCACAAATGTTGGGGACTGCACGTGCAGCCCTATCCTCACACTACGAATAGGGAAGAGGTGCTGCTGTAGACAATACTGAGACACACCTCTCCTTTCTTCTTCCCAGGCTGCCTAGAAATAGGACAGGTATCCTCTCAAGTCAGACTAGGGCCACTGTCTGGAAATTACAGTTCAATGTTTACATTCAAGATGAAGGAGAAATCCACAGTAATTGATCCAACCTCATAATCATGTAAGATATCAGAACAAACTTAGAGTAACAAACATAGAAGTTGATAAAACAGGACAAAGGTCCCTGGGGCTCAGAAAAAAAAGGTGTCCCATTTTCAATTACCCTGTTCACAGCTAGTAATAACACCAAGCTAACTCATTTACTAGAGCCTTCTATTTGAAGGACTGGTGCTTCTACCTACTTAGGTGTCTAAACTGTATTTCAATATGGTTCACTCTCTTCTAGCGCAGTATTAGTTTACAATAAAGGTGCTGTTTAGGATTCTCCCCAGTTTCTCCCATCTTGTCAAGTTATGAAACCTACTGTTTCTACCAGGGCACTGTGCAAGAATCTTCTAAGCGAAAGAAAAGAAAAAAGAAACCAAGCCAAATACAGTTCCATCCTGCTCAATATAAAGTTTGGGCCTCTAAATTTCCCAAGTACATCTTCAAATACCTTGTTTTCTTTAGAAAGCAGCAAACTACAAGGTCCCACCTAACTCCAGCACAAAACACACCCTAGGACTTATCTTTCCATCAAGACTTTTTTTGTTGAACTCTGCAAGTGTGCTAGTTCCCTCATTTACCAGATCCTCCTCCAGATGCAGACATAAATGCTCATTAAGCTCACAGGTTAACTACAAGACTTTTCTCTGCCAGAGGAAGATAATACAGGATTGGGTGTTCATTTGGCCACATATTGCCTTATGAAGAAAAGACAATTCTTAACAAATCTATTGTCTTGAAAAGAAAGTTTTTTGCTGAGAAAAGGGAACAGTAGTACCTGTGAACAAGTAAAATTTTTATATGAACTTTGATACACTGTATGCTGAGAAATTCTGTTTGGCTGAGAAAGATATGGACCATTCTGAGAAACATGGAACTAGTTGAATGGATAATGGTAAGTTACTTGGAGGGACTATGCTATTAATATTGGTCTCATTAATATTTCCACTCATGATCTTGATACCAAAAGCAGCAATGTGCTTATGGAACTTCTTAAGATGAGAACATTATATAGTAAAAAACCAGTCACCCTGATTACTAGTATAACTACTTTGAAGTAAAATGCTTAGTACATGGTTTTGGGACTAACAAATGTCTCTGTTTTCACTTTGGAATCTGCTAGTTGAAGACAGGAAATGAAAGATCTAAGAGACTTAGTGAAGCACAGTAGTAATTTTGCTGTGAAATTGACAAATGGAATCTTCATCAAAGGTGTTTAGTTCAGTAACATAGTCATTGATGTGACTGAACAAGGTCTTGCATATAATTTCAGTAAACTACGATGAAGTAAGATCAAATCAAACTTAGAGACCTAGACAAGAACAAGAAGAATAAAGAAGGAAATTAATATTTTATTATATGACAGAAAGCTTTATTTCAGGCATTGCATGGAAGAGTTAAGAAATGACATTATTGTATTCTAAAACTACATTAATGAATAAACATGATAGAATACAAAGAATGTTTTCAGTTCCAGATGTCGTTGAAAACAACTGTGTCTAAAATGACCCTGTAGACCATATATAGACTGAAAATTTGGTTTTTAGTAGTCAAAAAAAAGGTCCACTTGGAACATCCTTACAGTAGCTAAACTGGATTCTAAATAAAGTTTATTAGTTTACAAGGGAAATTACATGCTATTGCCTGCAAAAAGCATGGAAATAAGCAGCCTTTTCAGTCTAATTCCTTCTATTTTTAGAAAAGTAGGGATCATATTAATGAGCAGAGTTCTGTGATCACTACAAATTAAGACTTCAATGAGTCTATTAGTATCAACACTGACATCTAACTCTAATACTGTCCTGAGGAAGTCTCAGCCTTGTGAAAACTGAGTATTATTTTTTAATTTGAAGAAATTTGGCAGCTGTATTAGCTGAAATGGCAGCATCTCTTCTGCATTTTTGACACTCACAAAAATCTATTGTGAATACAAAGAGGTAAGTTTTGATGAACAGTTAAGAAGTGTGAAAAACACAAATTGCATCAAGGAATTACAGCATGTAGGAGCCTTGAACCTTCCCGCACTTCCATATTCAACTGTGTAGACGTGGTGACAATCATTTGGTAGGAGTGTGTGCATGGCAGTCTTCTTGAAAGCCATTTTTGGCGAGTGGTGGGCTGTCTTGAAGTATAATTACTTTCATGGCCATGCCTCTTGATGGTTGTTTTCAACTGAGTTGTTGCCGACTTGAAGGTGTGTTTACCAAGAGCTCTCCTTAAATCCAGTATGTACGTTTGTATACATACTTACATACTGACATGGTATGTCTGAATAAACCACTCCAGATAAACAAACATACAAGAATCAATCAAAGTGTTTCTGTTTACTGTGAAAAGCCCACTCACATACTTGTAAAAACCAACTTTGCTACAGAAACCAGGCTTGATGCTCATCTTTAGGATGGATTTGGCTCAGCTGTATCCCCTTCATAGCCACCAAGTGCTATGGTTCCCATCTTTGTGCCTGCCCGTCCCTGGGGCGCCGCCCCGCCGCAGGCCGGACGCGCACACGGGGCAGGCTGGCCAGGGTGCCAGCGGGATCCCCTGCCAGAGCAGGCCCGCTGCGGCTGGCTGCCTCCGGCCCTGGCTCCCGCGGCTCCTCCAGCGGAGGCAGGAGCCCCCTGGCTGGCATTGCTCCTGCCCCAGCTGCTCCTCGCTTCACCCCACACAAACCGGCCTCCTCCACATGCACCCTTGGCAATGCCCCAGCGCCTCCGTGCCCCGCTGGCGGATCCTCCCTCCCGACTTTGCTCTGGCCGCCCCAAAGCCCCTGGTAAAGGAGGTGGCGAGCGCCGGACGTGGCCGAGCAGCGCAGACCCTCCGCCTCGCCCCGGGCCGTAGCGGCCCGAGGCCGCGCCGCCGCTGGAGGGCAGAGCGCGGAGGGGCGGCGAGCGAGGGGCGGGCACTGCCGGGCCGCGTCCCCGGCATGTGAGCATGCCGCGCCGGGAGGAGGAGGAATTCCTCGGCCGGGCCGGGGGAGGTTCGCACTGGAGTTAGCGCCGGGCAGGGAGGAAGAGCGAGCGCTGCCGGAAGCGGCGGAGCGGCGGCGGCGCTGGTTGCCCGCGGTGTCCCGCGGACAGCAATGTAGCTGGGTGACAGCGGCCGGAGCGCGCCGCCTCCGCTGCCAGCGGGCCGGTGCGGCGGGTCGGGAGCTTCTCCGGGGAGGCGGCAGCCGCGCCTCGTCTCGCCTCTCCCTCGCTTTCCCCTCTGCCCTCGGCGCCGTCTCTCGGCGCGGCCCTCCCTCCGTTCCTCCCTCCCTCCGCCGCCGGCCGGGGGGCTGCGGCCGCCACCGCTGCCATGGGGCTGCCCACGCTGGAGTTCAGTGACTCCTACTTGGACAGCCCGGATTTCAGGGAGCGCCTCAAGTGTCACGAGATCGAGCTGGAGAGGACGAACAAGTTCATCAAGGAGCTGATTAAGGACGGAAACCTCCTCATCGGGGCCCTGCGAAGTGAGTCGGGCGGTGGGACCGGCGGTGGCTGGCAGGAGAAGGGGCTTCTTTTGTTTGAATGGGCGCCGGGCGCGGGCTCCCCTGCCGGCAGCCGCCGAAAGGCGCCTCCTCAACTTTCTCTGCCCCGCTCCCTCCCTTTCTCGCTCCCCGCCGCCGTGCCTCGCCTCGCCCGCGGCGGGGCCGGGTGGGTGTCCCGGGGGAGCGGGGGCGGTGCGGGCCCTGCCCCGGCCCGGGGGCCCGGCCGCGCCCTCCCCGCCGGGGGCCGCGGGCAGCGCGGGGGCGCCGCCGCCGCCGGGCGCGGACCGGCCAGGTGGTCCCGGCTGGGGATGCGGGCAGAGCCCGCCGTCGGGGCTGGAGCGGAAAGCGGCCGTGTAGGTCGCTGTACGCCGCGGACCAGGCGTGGAGTGTTGCGGCGGGGTCTCTTTTTAGCACGCTGGCTGCTAGTTGCGTGTCTTCAGATAACGAAGATGTTCGTAACAAGTGGGCAAAGCGACATAATGTAGTGGATTTATAGGGAGAGTTTAAATCTTCTCCCCCATCTTGTCGAGTCTTCATGTGGAATATTAGCTTTTATGTATTTTGAAAGTTCTGATAGCAGAGAAACACCAGCAGTGTAGTGCTTTTAAAGGTCTGTGAGTTGAGCAGTGACAGCTTTCTGGGGCATGAAAACAGCAGTCATGCTCTGAAGATCATAAAGTGAAAGCTGGGAATTGCCCAGGAACGTCACTAGACTCGGTTTGTCCTCCCGTCCTGTAAACCTTGCCACCTACTTCTTGTCTTTAAGTCACTTTGGGTCTCTCACCTGTTGCCCAAAGTTTTCCTTCACGGAGAGCAGAGAAGTAACTTACAGCATCTCTTTTTCCAACACAAGATAGTCAAAAGAAAGAATTGCTTTAATCTTTAAAAATATCTGCTGCATTGTCATGGTATGCCGGTTTTTGTCTAATTAGATGTAGCAGTACTGCTTGTTATGTGGATGGGGAACAGGTATTGCTCTGAGCTCTGTAGTTCTTAAGAACTGTTTCTGACCTGCAGTCTAAACCCAAAGTTTATGTCCTTACCTAGGAGGTAAAAATTGTGAGGATTTTGTTTGCCCAGCAGTATGCTTGAATTGTACTTGTTCATGCATCAAATGTATATTTACAGCATTGCATTTACATAAAGCAGCTATTGCCTTTTTGAGTGTTTTTTTTCTCATGTAAATGCATGTATTTCTGGACACATCTAAGTTTTAGTGATAGCTGGGTGCAAGTCTAACACCTTACATGAATTTATATTAAATTTAATAAATTCCTGAACCCATGCCCACAGGATGTGAGATGACCAATTACACAGAAATAGTGCTTGTGAGTGTGTGTGTGTGTGTGTGTGTGTGTGTGTGTGTGTGTGTGTGTGTGTATGTGTGTGTGTGTGTATCAGTCTATGTGTATCTCTGAAAACTTATTGGTACAGTTTTCTTTACAGGCAAAAAAGTTTATTTGTACTTTAAGCCTTTCTTGTTGCTAAAAAGCTTTCTCCATGTAACAGAAAGTCTGAGCTTGTTTTAAGTAGTAAAAGCTTACTATTACAAACCTGGTCCAAAAAATAGTAATGGCAGATTAGGATACCACATGAGTACTTTTTTAACCTGGACTGGCACTGAGAGCTGACTGCTTTTGGGTCAAATATGAACAAACACAACTTTCTTCTTAGGCTGTCTGAAGACAGGCTGAGAGGTTGAGGCTGTTCAGCCTGGAGAAGAGAAGGCTCTGGGAAAACCTTCCTTCAGCTCTCCATAACTAAAGAGAGGCATACAAGTGCTGGAGAGGGACTTTTTACAAGGATATGCAGTGAATAGGCCAAGGGGTAATGCAGTGGGTAGGTTTAGATTGGATATTAGAGAGAAATTCTTCACTGTGAGGCTAGTGAGACTCTGAAACAGGTTGCCCAGAGAAACTGTGGTTGCTCCCTTTGTGGAAAAGTTCAAGGCCAGGTCGGGTGGGCCTTGAGCAAGCTGGTCTAGTGAGAGGTGTCCCTGCCCATGGGAGGGGGTTTGGAACTTGCTGATCTTTAAGGTTCCTTCCACCACAAGCCAGTTTATGATTGTCAAACACAGAACAGTAGAACAAATATTGTATTTGAGAAGTATTTATAACTCCGATTCTGAAGTGAGTAACCCTATTAGTTTTGGGGAGAACACTTATGAGTCCTTGCAGGATTTAGAACAATATTTCTATCTCAGGTAATGACTACTTAATTTGTAAGTTCTCATGATTTTTCAAACCTCGTAGTTCAAATGTTGTTCTGTTTGACACAATGCTTATTGTATCCTATCAGATCTAAAATATTTTGTCTTTTAGCCTTAGAAAAATAAAGTTTGTTTTAGTATAGTAAAAAATTTTTGTCCTCTTGTTCATTTCAAATCTCTTGATTTCCTGACTGTGTCATTCTTCTGTAGAATATTGCCTTAATTCCTGTGTTAGTACTGCTGAGAAAATGTCTGGATTTTTTCTCAACAATTTAGAAATCTTAGACTTATGCTCTAAAGACTCTGTTGTAGATGCTGCAAGGACAGTGTACCTGTTACAGCAAGTAGCACTATTGTATATTTATAGAGCACAGAAATTTGGTTTGTTTAAGCAAATTAGTGGCTTCTACTCCTACCTTTAAAATAAGTGAAGTGTAAAATACTTATACAAGCCTTTTATTTTTTTCAAATCAAATTGTGAAGTTTTTTAGTTCACTGATAACTCTATTGTTTGATTTTTGAATATTTAATAACCTTAAAGCCCAGAAACAAAATAGGCATTATTTACCAAGTTTTATCTCTAGGTGATCTAAGATTTTTATTTACACATCATTTTGCACGATCAGTTCTGATGTGGTAAAAAAACCCCTGAACTGTGCTGTAGAGCTTCTATGGAAATGAGTTTTGGAACATGTCATCCTGACCATGCTTAGAGAAGAGACAGTGAAACTGACTAATTGCAGTTAGAAAACACAATATTGTTCTAAAGGTTGCTAATTGCAAGTTTTATTATATGAAATGACAGCATGTCCATGGTTTTTCAGGTAAAATTAAACTTCTGTATTACAAATGTTACAAAATTTTAATATTTTCACAATCAAGTATTCAAGTTACTGTAACAATGCAATGTTTATAAATACCTGGCAGATTCCACATAAATTGAAGTTAGATACACTCAAGGTAGTATGCAAATATTTTGCATTTTATTTGGAGTGGTCCCAAAATGAGTCAGACTTTATTTTAATGTGGTTTTGCTGCATTAGTTCTGGAGAATGCTGCTTTCCAAGGTGACATGCGGAGCAGCAGTGTTCCATGAAGCAGCAGTTGACTATTCACTGTATTGTGAGTACAGTGGGAACTGATAAAGCTAGAATTGATTTAAAATCCTCATCAGCTTTTTCCTAGCATTTTTTGCACTGTTTCATTGTCTTTCTAAATAAGCAGGATTCTGTGAGTAGCCCAGAGCAACACAGATTATATGTTTCAGTTTAGCTAGGTGTTAGCATCCCATCTGCATGGCCATTGTGCCTGTTTCAGCCTTCTCCTACAATTAGTATTTATACTGAGGGACTACACTTCCTTTTTCAAATCAGCTGAGGTACTAAATACATGACTATCTCTTGAAAGATTTAGATTATGCATGTAAGAGACTTGCCTATTATATTAAAAAAATACCTTTTGACAGAGCTTTGACAGAGCTTTAGCCCTCTGTATAGGCACATTTAAATAGAAGCATATAGTCTTTTAGTGCACCCAGAAGAGAGTTTTTGTTGTTAACTTAGGAATTAAGAGGGTAAAAAACTTTAAGAATAAATGGCTTCCTGTTACAACTGACCTTCTTGATTATTAGGTAACTGTTGAGTTCATAATTTCTTCAGCTGCCTAATTTAGTAGATCTTTGAGGTGCATGTTGAAAGTGCATATGCTTGAATGCTTCACATTGTGAGGTCCAGCTGTAGAATGACTCCTAAGGCAGAATTGATATTTTTCCTTCTTGTTCTTTCTAGATTGTTTTCAATTAAAACATCAAGTCTGTTTTTCCCTGTACTTATTCCAGTCATCTACTTTGTAATTTCCTTGTAGTTATCTTCTGAAGAAGCAACCTAGTTTTGGGTGTTGTGCTATAGTTTATATAGGAAATTCCATTACTTGTATACTTCTAATTTCCATAATAGGCCTACTGACTTGCCAGAGTTAATGAATATTGTATTTAACAATCCAGAAAAGTGACATTCATCTTGTACAGGTGATCTTACAGCTCAGTGTGTGCTGAAGCCTTCTGTTTCCCCTCTGATTTTTGAGGCTCTCTCCATCTTTAGTCCTGTCAAATTCACATATTTGAAGATGAGAGCTGCCTAAGTTGTGGGTTAAGTGGTTGAAAGTTCAGTATATTTACAACTGTTTTAAGTAATACTATACTTTTTCAAGTGTCTTAGAGTAATGCAGAGATGTGGTGTTATATATACATGTAATATAAATAAGATTTAGCAGTTATCTTTAGAATTTTGTAATTTAGTAGCAGTCATTAGTTTTATTTTTTTGCTTGACACAAGGAGAAACAGACACAAGATGGAAATACTGTCTTTTGCAAGAGGTGAAAGGGGATATTATTTACCAGGGTTTTATTGAAATTTCACACATAAAAAGACTTAAGTTGTTTGGCATATTTCAGGGTTTTCAGGGATGATTCACTTCTCTACTGAACCTAATAATAAAAATACAGTGATGAACATGCTTATACATAGGGAAATTTTGGGGATTAGCTCCCTGGGAAAAAAAAAGTGCAAAATTACAGCATAAGAATTTATGATCTTTTTATCTCTTTGGGGATTCGTTTTTTCATTAAAAAAACAAAACCTTTGTATCTTCACAGAGAGATGCATTTTTCCAGATATCTTTGCCTCACATATTTTCTTAAGAATATGTCTTTGCAATGTCTTTTCCAGATTCTAAGTGAAGCAAGACTGAGTTCATTGAATACTGACTGCTGAAGTTTGATAGCAATCATTCTCCTTTATTTATGTAGCTGTAGCTTATATTTCTTAGTCCCTAAGTACATTATTCTCGATTAAAAAAAATTATTTCCCTCTTAGTATAGCCATACATAAAGGTGTGATACTAGCTAAACTAGACCATGTGATCTGTGTTACTCTGGGATATTCCCAGAGTCACACTTACTTAGTAAGTAAGCATTCATGACAGTCAGCAGCAGCTTCATGGAACACACATGGTCATCATGCCCACTCCAGCCCTGTCCTACAGCTGGTATTTAGAGTGAGAGACTACATTTTCTTTTTTCCCACTAAAAAGAAATTGCAGCTTACTCATTGCCATTAGGTTTTGGTTTTGAAGTTATCTGTTCCATTGCTGTCCTGTTACTTCTGACAGGCATTTGTGGGGTCCTGTGCAAACTCAGATGGTGTCTGCAATTTCTATGGATTATGGATGAAACTGTCAAAAACATTTCTAACAGTGTTCTGCTTTTTATGCAGGGATAACAACAGTAAGCTTGTTGATGGCCAGAGAAGGATCTTAATTATTTCCTCTAGTGCTTAAAGCAGCTGCAGTCTGTATCATATTATCTTTAGCCAACTATATGTGAAGAAAACATATCAGGATGTAGTGGACTGTTACAGAGCATTATTTTCTGGCCATCACATGATGTTTAATTTGGAACCAGTAGTACCTGCAAGTGAATTTCCATACTGTCAGTAATGATTACTGTATTAACAAAGACCTTGAGTGACTCAACATGGGTGTTCTTAAGCCTTAATATTGAAACTGGTATTCTTTAGAGAAACTTGGTAATTAGATTATGTCAGGCTACCAAAGGAGCAGTTTCGAGTTTCAAATGCCATATGAAATGATATCTCTACTTGAAAAAAATATTGTGGATTTTTTTTTTTTAAATTAGGATTTTTTAACTAATTTCTTTAAAAGGTCAAATTTAATCTGTTTCTTAATGGGCCAGTTGGCTCGTTGTCTAGTGTGTGCTTCATTTGCTATGAATAAGATAAATGAATTCTATTAATAAGAGACCAGCTGCTTCAGGAATATTGTCTTTACTACAATGGAAAATATGATGCTGTGGTCACTGAACTTGTCCAGATCTCTTGGGTTTTTGTGGGCAGAAGTGCTACAGCAATTTGCTGTTTCCTGTAATAGTAAATAACTTCATATTCATCCTCTGGAAAAAAAAAAAAACAGAGGACAATACAGTCCTTCTTTCTACTGAACAAGTAAGCCAGTGCGACATCTTTGCCTTTTCTATTTTTCCTTTTCTCAACCTGTAATTATAAATAAATCTGGAATATAGAGAAATTTGGTACCATGGATTTACTTTATTACATCCAGTCTCCTGCTAGTATTACATAATGTAATCCCTACTTGTCAAGCTCCATTTTAAAAACAATTTTTATCCTTTCTGTTTCTGCTAGAAGGCTGTTCTAGAACCTTGTTACCCTGAGAGTTGGTTAACTCATTAAAAATAAATTTAATCTGGCAATTCAAACTTGTTTATGCTAATTTTGCTTTCACTCAGCATTGTTGTTTACTTGGATTTTCTTGGTGAATAATCACATCCTTTTGCTGGACTGAACAGGCTGTTCACATCCTCTCTTCTAAGAGGTTCTCTGGTTTCTTGGTCATTTTAGTAGCTCTTTTCTATGCCTTTTAAAATTGACTTTTAAGTTTTCAAGAGCTCTAAAAATAGGGAAAACAAAGCTAGTATATAAGTGTTATCTTTCCATATTCTGTGAGAACATCAATCATTAAATGAAATCAATGCTTATGGTCTTTTGACTATGAGGTGCTATGAATTCCTCAAGTATATGATTAAAGGTAAAAAAGTCTCAGGATCTTACAGGCAGTAGCAATGAAGTATATATTTAAACTGAAGAAAAATAACTTTACCTTATTCCATATTAATATGGAATTGAAGTACTGTTGGGCAGTAATGTAACCTCCCATTGGCACCCTGTGAAGTGCAAATAGCTTTCATTAGAAAGATATATCTCACAGCAGGTTATAAACTTCAGGCTATGTTACAGTGTAGTTTTTCAGATTAGTTAGAAGTTATCAATTTAAATCACTTCCCTCTCCTGAATTATGCAAACTTGTATTTCACAGGACACAAAAGCTTAAGCATGTTACTGCACTCCCGTGTTTTGATTAATATCGTTCAGACATGGCAAAACAGTATGGAAATGCTGTATGTCTTAAGAAGTCTTGTCTTCTTTTGGCTCAATATTTAAAGCAGGGTACAAGGTGCTGCAATGTCTCGGTCATATAGTTTGTTCTACTGCTCTTGTTAGTTGATTTGCAAGTTGATTAAAGAGAGGTTTGCATGCCAGATGTGGGTTATAGTGTCTGTTTACAAAGATACTCTTGATCTCAGAAAGATATTATGTAAATCAAAGTAGGTGTCCCCATTAGGATTAATTTTCTACTATAAAATCCTGTAAGTAAAATAAACATCATGAAAAATAAAATGCGTAACAGTAAGAAGAATCTATTTGTGATTTTGCCAAGTGGTTGGATCAGATGACTCTTGAGGTCCCTTCCAGCCTGGTAATCTATGATTCTGTGATTTGATTCTGTAGAATTATCTGTCTGACATGAGATCAGCTTCTGATGTCTACTCACAGAAGCCACTTCTGCTGCCCTCCTCCGCCTCTACCTTGCCATGTAAACCCAGTAAAGCTCTTCTCCAGGTGCTTTCAGTGTTTCTGTCTTTGGAAGAGAAACATTTTGGTTCCTCTTCTAACAAGTAGCTGCTTCTAGGCATTTGATGACTGAGAATTGTTTTGTTGTTCATGGGGAGCAGGTGAACTTAGGAAAAGAATAGAGGAATGAATCATTAAAAAGTTGCAAAGGCTTTTAATTCTTTTACAGTATATCTTAGATGAGGTAGTCATTCACCTGACCTGTTTAGACTCCTGTTAAGGATATATTTTTTTGTGATGACCCCTTCTTGCTGCTTTCTGCACAAAAATACCTGGGTAAGAACCTTGTTGCTTCTAGAAAATTATCAAATATGAAAATCATCTTAGTTCTTCTTCTCCAAGTCCTCACATTTGCCACTGTCTCACCATCACACACAGAAAAACCCCACAAATCCTTGGTAAAACAACCAATAGAGGAAGTAGGGTTTCCTAGTAAAGACATTTCCTTTTGAGTTAAGTTCTTTCTTTGCTAATTGAAAATGCACAAGAAGAGATAACTGAATTTTTTTTTCTTCTGCTGTAATAATTAGATGAATTTCGAGAAGTGGCCAAATGTCAGTGTAAATATGGGCAGATCCATTCTTAAAAGCCACAGTTCTTCAAAGTGCAGGTCATACTTAAATGGAAGAGCAGAGAGATTTGCGATGTTGTGGTAGTACATGTTGATGTTCAAAAGCCTGCCTAGATTATCAGTATTGTCAAAGCCTTTGGAGCTCTGGGACCATGCTATTCAGAAAGTTTACATTCCATTCCTTCCATCTTCTCACCCTTTTCTGGCTTATTTACCTTTAACCTTTGTTTACAAAGGATGAGGAGGAGTTGAGACAGGCAGAAGTAGAGAGAACACAAGAACTCATCTTCTGTGGAATCTACTATTTGTATAAACTGTTAGTTTAAATCCATAAATATTTTAGAGGGGTAATTTTCCTCTAAGTTTGAAATTACTTATAAGTTGCAGGGAGCATGCAGAAGAAACTTGCTGCTTTGAGAAAGCTTGCTCGAAGTCTGAGGTTATCAATTAAAAAAAAATGTTCCCTTTTTGAACTTTTTCATGTCTAGAACTACCACTGCCATTAAAACAAGCTGTATAATGATACTTCAAGGAAAAAAAAAAACACCTTTCCATGCTCCTCTTGTGAGTTATCAGTTAGCCTATATACACAGGGAAGCTGCGGAGCCATGTCACTTACCTTCCAGGAAACCTCAAAATAAGTAAGACTTGAGCTTTACTCCAGGAATGGTAAAATCCCCTTATTCTGGGGAAAAACAGAAATTATGTGAACATTTGAGAGACTGGTACTGTTAAAACATATATGTGTAAAAATGCATCTATTTATTTATAAAGTGTTGTCAAGTATTTCACCTTCTAGGATAAATAAAAAGTATTTATAAAATATTTTATCTCTAAGTTGGGTATTAGGAGAAGTTTTTTCAGCCAGAGGGTGGTTGTGCACTGGAACAGACTCCCCAGTGAAGCAATTATGGTAGCAAGCCTTCAAGAGTTCAAGAAGTGCTCAGGCAGTGTTCTCAGGCACATGTTGGGATTTTTGGGCTTGTCCTGTGCAGGGCCAGGAGTTGGACTTGATGATCCTTGTGGGTCTCTTCCAGCTCAGGATAGTCTATGAAGCTGTACTAATTTCCATACTTCTATGAAGAATCTGTTTTAGTGCAGAAAAAGAAAAACTAACAAATGGCTTCTAAATGGAAAGTATTAGTTGGCTTATAATAAAAATTTTAGTTTGCTTTGTGGACTCAGAGATGCTTTTGTGAACCTCATCTCATGGTGTGTGTTATTTGTATAAAAGTCAGTACCATCAAGAGTTGGGCTTTGGCATTCTCAGCATTTAATGGGTTGGTTTCTCCATCTGAGTTGTGCTTTGATGAGCGAGAGAAGAGGGACCAGGCAGAGGTCCAGTAGTACAAAACAGACCTGAGGAAAAGAATTGCTGCTTTCAGTTGGTATCAGATCTGGGTAAACAGGAGTTGGTTTAAGCCACAACTTAAAGTGGCTTAAGTGGGGTTAAAGTAATCTTTGGGAATAATAATTTTTTATTAACCATTTGCAGATTCTGGAATGAAATATGGCTAGTACTACTTCTTCCCCTCACCTGTTTTGTTGTTTCCTCTCCCAGTTTCAGCATATTATTGACCTAGCCTAATGGTTAAAACTAAGGAAAAATATGCAAATTGGAAAAACTAACAGTGCAAAATCAGTGCAATTTGGTAAGCATCATGAATGCCTGATGAGATGTTTTTTTACTCAGAGGTCTTTGTCTAGGAATTACTGGCTGGTTATTTTTGTACAGCTTGGATATGAGAACCTGTTACCTAAATTTGATAAATTTATTAATGTAAGTCCGTACATCTGAAGTAGCAAGGAAATAAATGCACTGCAGGTTCTAAACATATTTTCTTCTTGATAATGGCCAGTGCTTTACTCTCTTTTTCAGAGGGAATTCCCTTGCTTCTTGTTTTTAAGTGTGGTGAGACTTCTGTTTTGGAAAACATGCTTTTCTTTTTTGTGAGTTGAAAATTGTTAGAATCACAGCAAATCACTCTTTGTTGTCCTTGCATAACCTTTTTGGGAACATTTTCAGCAAGTCAAGAAACAGCAAATGTGGCATGCCTACGGGGCAGCTAACACTGACTGTGGAAAGTAACTGGCTGGTGGAGGGGAAGATGAGTACATTTAACATGGTGAACATGGGCTTGCAGGCTGACAGATGCCAGAAGTATGTCTGCAAGTATCAGTTAAAGGATTTTATGGATAGTTTTTGTATTTATGGATGTTGAGTCTGGTCCTGCTGCTCGTTTTCTGGAGAATGCTGAAAAATTGTGAAGGCACAAAGAAGACCCTTTTGAACATTTGAAGAGCATATAAACATGCCTTAGCTTCTTGAAGACCGCAAACACCGTGTAGCATGTTTTTCACCATTACTTAATCTGAAAGTTAAAGATTTGTTTATTGATGGGAGATTTTGCTAAGAGACCAAGGTGTATGAAGATCCAAGTGTTGGCAGAAGCTGTACAAATTAAGATTATAAACCTGCAACTGCAGAGCTAGTAAGATACTTCCTTAAGGTGATAATAATGACTTTTCATTGCTGGAAAATCTTAAATTGTTTGGATTTTTTTTCCCCTAAGTTGAAGTCTTGTTCATTTATACCTGTTGGGCTTGAAGTATTAAATCCTAAAACTCCTGGTCAGGGTAGCAGGGCTTGTTGATTACATTGTTTTTTTCTTGCCTTAAAAAGAAATGTTTTCAGTCTACTCGCAAGTCATGTACATTCCATGAATGTACATGTGTGAGTGGAACTTTGAAATCTGTCAAGAATACATCCTTAAGACATTTTACTTTAGTTTAATGTTTTTCATGTTTAAAATACTTGCAAGTAAAGCCTCAGAGGTTTCCTTCTGGTACTCTTTACTTTGGTATCAGCATTGTGATACAAAATGGAAGTGCTATGCTGTAGTAACTGTCTTGGGGGGATGTTTTTAGTGTCTAATTTTGTTGTTTTCTTGGGGTTTTTTTCTTTTCTCTTTCTTAGTTTTGAACACTAGACTGTATTATTTTAGTGTATGTATATGCCTGTGGAAATACACATTGAAACAAAACCAAATAGTTGAAAATAGTAATGCTATCTTTCTTTTCATATATACAGGCACTAAATATGTTCAGTTAAAGTTGCTGTCTTACAGGTATGTAAAGGTAGCAAACTTAACATTTTTCAAAGATCCTTAATGTCAGGAAATGGGTTTAATAGCTTAGCTTTGTTATCCTGTTGAGATAGAGATAGTCTGAACTACTTTGAAAACCTTAAAATTCTCACAGTTCTTGTCTATACGGTGTTTTGTTGTCTACTACCATGACTGGGTAAATTGGAAATGGACATAAGAATGCAGAGGTGTGTCTAAGCTGATTCTTGTAGGCAGAGCGTAAGTGTAAGCTTGGCAATAGACTTAGCAAGTTTTCTCACAAATACAGTCAGTATGGTTGGCTTTTTGCTACGTGAGCTTAGAGCTGCTGCATCTTTGTACTGTTTGGGAGCCTAAGGTCAAATGAGAAATCCAAAATATTTCATTTTATGAAGAGGCGTTTAGACACAGCAGGATATTTCCTGTTTACATAGCCAAATCTTCTTTGTATGCTGAGAGATTTCCTGATTCCCTCATACAGAATTTTTGAGTTTGTCCTTTAAGCTATAGCTTCTGTTGCTTAGCTGGTTGAAGATGCCATGTTCTGCACCCTGGCCAGCATGACGCAACTCATTTTCCCATGAACTGATGGGATGTTCATCAAGTCTTTTGTTTATCTCCAGATTGCAGGATGAAAGATAAAAATGTTAAGGCCATGTTCAATAAGTTTGTTCAGCATTTATTTTTTCAGGTCTAATTGAGAAGTGAAAAATTGAAAGTTTTGTAAAAGTGCATTTTTTTGCCATTCTTTTTTCTCAGTAATCCAAGAGACCTGTTGATCTCTGGTCTAAATAAATTAAACTCAACAAATTCACAGGATCTGCTGATTTCCTTTAGTTCCATACAACCTAAGAACTTCTATTTTTTATATTCTAGTACAATATTGGTAACTGTACATAATGCTACTTTTTCTGTTTCGTGCCTTCTCTGTGTAGTTGAAATACAGCAGGTTAAAATGTGTTTATTGTTATTCTGTTTGCACTGCTACAGCACAGCAATAATGTAATTCTTAATTTTGTTGGTTCATTTAGTTTTACTCTTGTCTCTTAATGCAGCATATCCCAAATCTCCCTGGGAATGGTAATCATCTTAAATTTACTAAAATGGTATTGTAGATCATGTGGATTTTTTTTTCTCCACCAGCTTTCTGACAGCTTCCAAATCATTTGTCAGTGAAATATGCATAATTCTGTCAAAACTCCTCCTCATTGACACTCCAGAGCTTCTCTGATGCTCTCTATGAGAAGCCAGAGTTGTCAGTGCACCTTGAGACTTCCAGACTGTTTTACAATAAAAACTCTCTTGCATGCCTACTTTTGTCACTTCTCTTGACGAGTCATTATGGAGCTCTGAGTACTGTGTTGCTGGGTTGAACATCAGTTTTGCAATGTATTCTTTAATGTTTAATGTTCCCAAAGGAATCCATGATATTTTGACAAACACTTATCTTGTTTCTTTGTAAATCAAAATGGCGCTTGAACAACAATGCATTTGTACAGATGGAATAAAACACAACACAGCAGTGTTACTCTTACTAGTGAATGGGTTGGGGGGGATGATGTTTTAGTGGCTTGATATTTTCTTAGTTGGTTGGTCTGGTTATCTTTTTAAAGTATATTAAGTGATATAAATCTTGATCCCCTTCCCTGTTGTGGGATATGCAAAAGAGGCTGAGTACAGTGAAGATGGGCAGAGACTATGAGGTTCTGCAGCAGTAAGAGTTGGAGTTTCTGTGTATCAATCCCATGTCTGGATTCTGGGCAGATATCAAAGTTAAACCAGTTGTATGCCAAGTTCTTGCCTTTCTTGTCACAGTTGTCCCACAGTAAAATAAAACCTGTGATTTGGGGAGATTTATCGTTAACTTGTATACTTTTCTGTAAATAGTACTTTAGTTTTTTTCCATATATAAGCAGGTGTTGAGTAATTTAAATGTCTATTAAGTGTTACAGGGCATTTCACTTCCATCTCAGTTTCTACATATGCCTTTAGGTTGAAATTTAAAAAAAAGTTATCTATAAAAGCATTAAATACCATTTTAAACATTTAAATTACTATTTGAGTTTGTTTGATTTGGGTACTTATAAAACAGACACTTTTTAGTATAGGAGGGGGATCTTAAAACAGTTGATTAGTATATTTTATTAAAGTAGGCATTAATTTTTTTCTGAAGCTAAACAGATTATTCAGGTAATCCCTACTATCAGTGCAGTAGAATTTTTGATGTTGCTGTACATCATACTGCCAGCAGACATTTTGTCATACTGTTTTGTTAAACTTCATTCAAAGTATGTTGACTCTTTAAATACGAAGTCTAATACTTCTGTAACTCCTTCATTCCAGTGAGGACTGTATTTGTGCTTCTCAGAGAAATTTAGGAGGGAGGATTTATGGTGAGATCCGGATCTGCAGCATGGAAGTTTGGTCTCTCAGAAGTCTGCTTCTGCTTGGATGCCAAGTAATATGGAAAGTTTTGGGGGTTTTTTTAAAACAAGCAAAACACCATAAATTGATAAGCACTACTGCAAAACCTGATTATTTCCCCATGAAACAAGTTAATGTAGTCAGTAGTTAAATCCTGTCATTACTGAGATGCAAGTTTCAGATTTTGTGAGGATACTTAAGTTTAGAGCTGTGTCAGCATCTGTGCAGTCTCACAGAGCTGTGCATTGTGCCTTCAGACCTCCAGAATAAAACTGGCCAGTCGGTGACCCTCACAGAAGTGCTGAGCTTCTACAAGTCAGACAAGGAGAACCTGTAAATTGCATAGCCTTCTGCTTAAAATTTCCCCAAGTGTCATCAAATAACCCCTTTTCAGAAGGGGATTTGTCTTACCTGGGTTGAAATCCAGGTGTTCTGTTAGGCTCCACACCAGTCTGTGACAGCAGGCGAGGAGTTCCATGATTTAAGTGTGCACTGCAGGAGCAAAAATGCTTCCTTTGTTGTATGCCTGCTGCTTATTTTTTTTATCTGACAATGGCAATTTTTGTTCTATGAGAAGTAGTAACTGTTGTCTGTATATATTGCCTGTGCTGTTCATCTGAGTTTGCTATTTTTTTTTTTAAGATCTTTCTTTTCTTTCTTCATTTCTTCAGGTTTTGCTCCCCGGCTGCTTTGAAAAGTTCCAGTTTAGTTAGTTTCTGCTTTTAAGTTAGCAAATCTGTCTTCTGGTTGTCCTTTGACCTTCTTTATGTAACAATGCTCATTCTGAATTAGATTGCAAGAAATGGAACTTGCAACTTCATGGAGTATTCAAGGCAAGAATGCATCAAATAGTGATAGTTTCTGGTTTTGGCATTCTTTCCCTACTAGGCCTTAATATTTGTGACTGTTGCTGATTGTTGAGTTGGTATTATAAAATAACTGCCTGCACTGACTCCCAAGATCTTTCAAGGAGTATTAAATCTAATGTAAATAGCATCAGTATGTGGATATATATATTTTTTTTTTGCTATGTGCATTAAGGTGTGCTTCCTAAATATTATTTTCCCATATCACCTTGCCTTCTTGGCATTAAAGATTCTGACATCCTTCTGCTTTTTAAGAAAGGAAAAAATGAAAGTTGATTGTGAATACATGTATCAGCAGCAAAATATTTTACTCAGTGTTAACACCCTTTTTCCAATTTGATCTCCAGATTTTGTGATGGATCTGATGAATAGTAAGATTCCTTGGAGATTCAGAAAGGAATTATTTGGCAGGAAAAAGAATATTAGTACAGAAAATCTACTAAAGTTTAATTCCGTTATAAGAAGCTGTGGCAACTGAGTTAAGTACTTGTTGCTGCCTTCGTGCCCTGGCAGTTGTGAAACCAGTTTGGTTGGTCTGTCCTGTAATATTCCAGATGATTGAGTATTTTACTGGCTTAAAGCCCACATCCTCTTGTGTTTCTTTCAAGATAAATACTTTACACAGCTGGAATATGCACTTTGCTGAGTTCAGTACTTAGCAAAGCTGAAGCTAAGAGAAGAGCCTTCTGCTAACTTTCTTACAGCTCTACTACTGCCCTACCTTGATCTTTAAATGAAAATATTTATTTGGACTGTAAAATATTATAAGGATTATGTAGGTTGCTAATGATATTTTCAGAAGTATAAGAGAGCAAGAGCTAAATGCTCTTGAATTCTCAATGGAATGTGATTTTTTTTCAGAAATACATCTCTCTTCACTCAAAAAGCGTTTGTGCTAGCACCTCATGGTATTGCTTGTCTGTGGAGAGATGATAAAAACCAGAATCTGACTATTATGCACATCCAGAAACATATTCTGTTTTTTCATGCAGTAGGACAAACCCACAAATTATGAAGTGATTTTTAGTGTATTTATTGGGAAGCTATATACCAAGTGGTGAAGTTAACAGCTGCATAATCTTTTAGCCACTTGGGTAATTTGGTTCAAGGAGACTTTTTAAGCTGAAACCTTAACTAAATTTTCTTGCCAAGACTGAACTTTTGAGAGTTATTATTGGATTTTGTTTTTCTTTGAGGGAAGAGGTTTCATTTTTCATGTTAGAAAAAGGAGGAGGAAGGATTAGCACAAAAAAAAATCAGCACCTTGAGTGTCATTACTGAAAAACTGGCACTGTAAGTCCTCATTTTTGTTTGACTTAGTGGGTGTTCTATTTCTAAGTAACTGTGTGCATATTTTGGTGACCTCCAAATGCAATAGGAAAATAATTCTCAATGAGGGACTTCATGTCAAACTTCATGTTGATTCTCTCATCCATATTTATAGTTACTGTTTCCCACAATAATTTTGAGAGCAGTCTTTGCTTGTCTTTACCCAGTTTATAATTATTATTCCACAGTGATTTTTTAAAATTTTATTCTCAGACATTATGGGAATTAATAGCAGAATGCACAGGATTAATTTATATGTTTAGCTTGAGGGTATGATATCAAAGTTAAATTTGCTAGCTCTTTGGCCACTAAGTAATGAATGTCACCAGCTAGCATAGAGGTAGCTCAGATTATTTTAGTGTTCTGGGCACTTGTCTGTGTAGAGTAGATCCCAGGAGTATTGTTTTGTGTTGCAAGGTGCTTGTAAAAGGATTTAGCAAGCCTGTCTTTGTGAATAATTGGCTTGATAAGAGATGCTATTGTTTGTTTAGGGAGCCAGAGGATCAGAATCCTTAATAGCTGAGCTATTGCAACAGTCAGCAGGAGTCATTATAATCTCTCTTAAGAATGTATCGATTGTGCATCCTTAATTCAGATACAATTCACAAAATACAGTTGACTTTGGGGAAGCTGTGACTTGCCCTGCATGTTAGACCCAAAGATATCTGCAAAACCTTCTGCTTATTGGTGGCTGTAATTTTAAATAAAAGAATTAAAAATAAGAAACACTGTCCCTAACCCCTCCCCCATCTAGTTAGTGCCATGTTTTCCTCATCTTGCAGCCAATATTTTAATGTGCTCTGTTTGCTTATGTCAAGGAAGCTAACATGAATGTTTTGGGAAGAAGGTGTTTTGCTTGGCTGTTAAATTAATTCTCTCAAGTAATTCAGAGACTCTTCATTGATTCATGTTTATGTACGTGTTCAACTGCAGATGAAAAAGGATTACAGTCAACAGACGTGGACCTCTGAAAGGAGTATCCATTGCAGTTAAGCATTTTAAATGCTCACAGAAAGAAAAAAAATTTCTGCATTTGGGAGGCAGTGTCCAAAATCCAGACTACCATGCTTGTACTCTGTTTGGTTTGTATTGCTCATTGTAGATAGCAAACATTGTCTAGACTGAAACTTTTCACTTTACAGAGAATTCCAGTTCCATTTTAAAAGGAATCAATGATTTCAGAATTGTGTCCAGTTACAGAACTTGTTTGGTTTTAAGTTTGCTAAGTATTCTCATGGTTTTTGAAAAGTGTACTTCCATGGAAAAGTTCCCACTTGTATTAAATTGAATCTAAGGAAGTCATAGTGCTGCTGGGCATTTGAAATAAGTCTTTAAACCACTCTTCATTGAGAAAAGGGAGAGGAGGAGGCTGTGATGGAATGGATATCCAGCTAGCCAACAAACTGAGGCATGCAAGGCTGCTCCTCCAAGTGCAGCTTCTGGGGAAATGATGTTATGGTGATGTCGGGGACATTCTTCAGTCAGTCTTTGGATAAAAATACAGTTCTAGGTTTAAACACCAAATTTTCCTTAATGAATAATATAAAATAACTGGTTCAGGCTCAAAGTGTTTCAGTTGTTTTTTTTTTTCTTCTCTCAGTGAATTATTGATTCATTGACTTATTGACTTTTCCATTGTGTGTGGAAACAAAACAGATGGGTATTTTCCAAAAGCTTTGTCATCAGCTGTTTCAGTGTTGTTTTGTATCTTTAAAGAAGGAATTTTTTTTCCCATTTCTCTTAGCAAAAACCTCAGTAGGCTTCTTCTAGAACTTCTATGCAAAGAAACACTTTCTTCAATTTTCCTTCAGATACTTGAGATGGTGCTGTGATGAAGTTGGATTGAAATCTTAGTTGGAATAAGTCTTAGTTGGTGGAAATTTATATGTTTTTTTGAGAAAGAGAAATAGCATCCTGCAGCACCTGAAAATTTATGGAAACATTGTATGTGCAAAAATCCTATATTAAACTTAAATGTAAAATCTTCTAGAAACATTTAGAAACATTGGAGTTTAATTGTGCAAATTTAATACTTCTGTCACAATTTTGTTTCTTCTTTTTTAATTTTTTTTAAAAGATGCTTGAACTAAAGTTTAGCAAATGACTGTTAAGCAAGTAGGCATTGTATGTCTGGTGTTCTTAATTTTCATGGAGACTGAGTTGAAACAGAGAGCACTAACTGCTGTAACTGAAGTAGCCAGGCCTTCTGTAGGGGCTGCATTAAATGGATCAAAACAATGTTGTACTGCTTTTTTTTTTTTTTTCTATTATTTATTTCAATGAAATTAGGATCCTCTTTGCTCCTTTTAATATAAAACTCATTTTTGAAGGAGAAGGGTGAAGATAATATACATGTGCAAGGAATTCAGCTTTATAATCCGTCTTCATAGAAGCCATTTGGGCTTGGTAGTCCTAATAAACTTTTTGTCAGCTATTTATTTGTTAATGCAATTTTTTTTACTGTAAAAAGTTATACTTAGTTTACCTCATAGTACAAGTAACTAAAAAAGTCCTTGCTGGGAGAATTACTGCCTTGGGATATAACTAAAGGTGTAATGGCCCACATCCTCTGGCTGTGGAGCTGTTGGAGATAATACAGCTTTCATCTACCTGCCATTGACCATACACTGGAGAATATCTCCTTGTGGTTCAGCTGGGAAGAGAGAACATTTTCGTGATCCTTATTTTTTCAGTGTGAACTCAGCAGCTCGTTCTCCTATTGTTGCTTGTTGCTCAAACAGATGACCCTAGATAGGTGGCTAAAGAGGGCTTATCAACCATGGATCGGCTCATCCATGGCAGTGATAACCTCCTACTAGCAGGTGGTGGTCATCAGCTAATGTGTCTTGAGGCATTGAAACAATTACAAAACATGTGTCCAAGTCTTCCTACAAAGAGCATAAGCACAACTGTGCAGGGTTGGACATGAAGCTTATCTGGTGTTACATCCTGTCTCTAGATATGGGTGAGTGCTGTGCTGTGGGTTCTGTTTTTCTCTCACGCATGGCACTGACTGTCTAAGGCAGAGAAAAACAGCAGGCAGAGTGTAGTGAGGCTTCCATTGCCTTCAGTGGTTTGGGGCTTGAAGATTTCCTGGGCAGGGGGTTAGTTATGTCTTTAATAGCTCTCAGTGGATTTTTCTTCTGTGAACTTGTCTAGTCCTTTTTTGAGCCCACATAAATTTTTAATGTCCAAAGTATCCGGTTATAGTGAGATTCATTATTTAACTACAAATGTTAAGAAAAAGCATCTTCTTGCTTTGTTTTGAGCTTGCTTCTTTCTCTGTTAGACAGCCTTTGTTTTCATTTGGGAAACAAACATCGTTTCTGTACTGCTTGTCATTTAGTAGAACCTAAGTGGTTCCCCAGTTGCCCCTTTCAGGCAGATTGCTGTGTGTGCATTTCTTTAAACAAGGTGTTCCTGCCATTTGCTTGCCACGTACCTTTGCCTCAATTCCCTATACCTTTGATATCACAAGACAGTGTCAAGGAGTGAGACAAAATCTGTGTATAGTTTTTAAGTGCAGGTCTCTTGTGGCCTGATGGATTGGCATTAATGATGTGACTTTTTTCCCCCAGTTTCAAATAATTACTAGAATTTAATATGTTTCTTAACTGTGACTGTGCTGGAGTGTAGAGTAATAAAACAACCCAGTTATTATATATCTATTTTAATGACAAGGTCTCATTTGTTTGTGATAGTAGTTAGTTCAGAACTCATTACACATGCCATAATATAAACACTGCTAGTACTAATGGATGGTAAGATTATTAATTAAAGGATATCACTCTACCAGGAAGATAACAAGAGGATGTTTTCATATGTTCCTAAATCTTCTCGTGACAGGAAAGTAGAACAAAATTCCAAAGAATTAAAATTTGAAAAAAATTATATATGAACTATCTAGAAAGCTAGTTGGTCCTTCTTACAAGTTAGTTGAGTTAAGAGAAACTAGACAGACTTCTGCTGAAAGCCACTCAAATTCCTTATTTTTGTTTGAGATGTTAAATAAAAAATCCAGTAAAATGAGTATGAGTGATATTTCTCTCTCTCTCTTTTTTCTTTTTTTTTTTTAATACAAAGATCCTGTTCTTTGAAGTGGCTTAAATAAATAAATAAATCTGGAAAGTGCAATAAATAAATAAATAAATCTGGAAAGTAAAATGCAAAAACTGTAAGTGTTAAGGAAATAGTCTCATGTAAATTTGAGTTAACCCCAAACTCCTTGAGAATGCTTAATTCTGACTTGTTTAAGCAGGAGCTCATCTGGTGAAGCTGATTTGTAGTTGTGCATTTCATTAGTTAATAAAGCATATTTCATTTGGCTGCTATTTTTTTCCACCCATTTTTAGAATATAGATGTTTTGGTAACAGTTTTTTGAATTTATGATACTGCAAGTGATTTAATTTAAGCCCTCAAAATGTATCTTTAAAAGACTTTTAAGTGCTTTCATAGCTCTCATATCTGCAGTTTGTGAACTGCTTTCATATTTTAAAGGGAGAGGACAGTTTAAACTAGCATGTTAAGCTTGTTTGCTGTACGAAACTGATGTGTTTATCATCCATTCTCTCTAAGTAGTGAGAAGTAGCTAAGCAGTGTGTAATAGTGCACTGGCTGTATGGTAGGCTGAATGGAAAAAAACTTACTTTAGGCCAAGTTTGGTCAACACATTTAGTGACATTTAATGTCGCTGAACAAAATCCTGCTTGATTAGGAATCTTAGTTCTGCCCTCCATATGTGGAAGTGCATCTCTGACTCTCTAAACAAATGTTACATCTGTTTGTGTATGTGTGTTAGAACTCTCACACCCCCACCCCTGTTAAGTGCAGTACTGAAGTACATGGGACTGTGATATTACTTGTCTGATCAAAAGAATCTAATCAAGCATTGTATTCCTGAGCTTTAAGAGCCCAAAAGAATTTCATATGGAAAGTGTTTCATTTCCTTTAAAGTCAAGTAGTAATATTATCTTCTTTTTTAAATAAGCTAAATATACACATTTTAATTTTTTTCCCTCTCCTCCTCTTTCTGGTCTTACAACACATTTACTTTGTTGCCCAAGCACAGAAAACTTTGCCAGGAAGAAGGGTGAGCAATGCTTCTGTTTCCCATGACCCTCAACTCTAATGTTGTTCCAAGAGCTCACTACTTACAAATGCCTTGATAACTGCTTTCATTCCTTTCATCCCTCCCCCGCCATCCAGCACAGGCCAGTGGGACCGATCCTCCTTTGAGCAGCTCTCTTCACAGAACAGGGGAATCTACTTAATGTAAAAATCATGGAACATAAAAGCACTGAAAGATATATTGCAGAATTTTTTACAGCTGAGGATCTGCCTGATTGTTGCTGCAGTGATTTATTCTTGATTTCATAGAAGCAGCTTCTTAGAGCTCCCTGTTCATACCAGAAATAATCCTATATTTTATTTTTTCCTCTGGAAAGATATTTGGGTAGGGGTACTAGTGGGCACATTGCATCTCATTCTACATGTGCCCAGCACTGAACTGGCAGAACTCATCTTGGTCAGATAGTCAGAACTCTGGCTCCTTAAGAATGTGTTGCAGCACAGGCTTTGATTATATTCTGATATTATATTGTATATTTCATTGCCTGCAAATAGGCACATGCATTTTTAAAATTTCTTTGGGTGCATGGTAAGATTAAGAACAAACAGAG
This sequence comes from Haemorhous mexicanus, assembly GCF_027477595.1. Classification (NCBI taxonomy): domain Eukaryota; kingdom Metazoa; phylum Chordata; class Aves; order Passeriformes; family Fringillidae; genus Haemorhous; species Haemorhous mexicanus. The sequence goes on from NC_082342.1 coordinate 44,409,418, forward strand.
AAAAATGTCTTTTCAAGTACTACTGTAAGATCATCTGATGCACCAATACCTTACATTTCACTAACAATCTGGGAATTCCCATGTTTTTTTCTGGCAACTCCCTAGCTGCCAAACAGGAAATCGCTCTCTGCTTTTTCAACCTCTGGCAGCATCTGCTCTTAGTTTCTTTGTCCTCTTTTTTTGTGGTGCTTCTCTGCCTGCTCAGTGTCACTGGGATGTGCCAGGAGGAGTGAGAAATGACGTAGCCTGCCTGATAAACCGTGTTTCATTGGAAGAGTCTGGGGGGAGAATATTGGAATGTGGACCCAGTTCCCTGGAAAAGTCTGACACTGTTCTGGGAAATAAACATCCATGGGGTGGGGGAAGAATGTGGAAGATCATGAAAGAGCATTTAAAATCCCCAGAAGGAGCAAGAGAAAGTATGTTGAGGGTCAAAGCAAGTTTGCAGGAGCAGAAGTTTTGGAATCTTTGAGACCTTCCTGATAGAGAACTGTGGAGTAGTTTTACCAACAGACAGGGAAAATACTGAGAGCGCAGATGAGTTAGTAATGATATTTTATTATTTTAGAATGGAAAAAAAAAAAAGTAAGGAAATATGCTTGTTTTCTAAGATTTATTTTTCTCCAAGATAGAAGAAATGTTGGAATATTTCAGGCCTTTACAGTGGCTCTTGGTCAAAAAGCATACAGGATGACAATAAGCATGCAAAACTGTCATTTTATAGAAATGTTTTGGTTGAATCTAATTTAGAAAAATATAATAATATGCTAGAAATGGTGCTAGGTTATACCCTACAGCCAATCTTTACAATTTCAGATGTAAAAGGAAACCAAATACTTTCTGAAAATTGTAGCCATATTTGTGGGAAAAGACTGTAAAAAATTGCAGTGGTAGCAAAGGAAAATTTTCTGTTCTGCCTTGTACCATGTGATTAGTCACTTGTAAAGTGTAATTCTGTGAATATGGTTTGATGATTGAAAGGTTTAAACTATGGTAATTCCCTGCAAAGTCAGTTTGTTTTCTAATCAAATGCAGCAGTATTGTTAAACAGTCTTATAAAATAAAATATTGAGAAAAGATTTTGTAAGAATGAGGTAATGAGAAATAAAATACAAGAATGTGGGAGTATTGAAACAAAATGACATCACTTAATATGAGAAAGCTATGAAGTTACATACGTGCTTTAACTTCAGAGAAACAGATGAGCAGTATGTACTGTATTGTGTCCTCCACATTAAGGGTTACAGGACATATATTTTTAGGTGCATTTGTATTATTTCATGTAGTTATATAGGCAAAGCCAAAACAAGTTAGGAATTTTATAGACTTTACAGCTTTTTGCATACTAAACTAAAGTTCATTTTTTTCTGTTCTGATTATGTGAATAAGGTTAGGTTTCCACATCTACACACAAAGTGAGTGGGGTAAGGAGAAGAATAGTGAAAAGAGGGATGGAATATGAACAATATTGTCTTTTGTCTGTATAATATTATTAGGTTCCACAGTTATTTTTCATGTAAGTTTTAGTATGTTTTTTATAAAGTAAGCATGCAAATGTGGCATAAAAGTCCCCCTCTCATTAAACATCAGTGTTGTGTTCTTGGAGTGTCCTCAAGGCTGTATTAGATTTAGTTCCTAAATGTAGAGAAGTTCTAAGCATATCCAAAGTATTGCACAAGTGTCTAACATAAGGAAGTTGTGACTGAACAGTGTTGGTATGAATAGCTATGAAGTTTACAGAACATACAGACTTCTCAGTAGCTCTTGCCTCATAGTTAAGAAAGTGGGGATTTTGTTGCATTTGATCAAGGGGATTTCTCAGTGCTTTCTAGAATGGGAAAGTAAATTGTGCATTTTTCTCATGGAAATATTCATGAGTAAGAGAACGACGCTGAAAAATTTCAGTGCCTTATGTAACCGCAGAGGAATGCAGCAATGCATGGGCTACATGTTGACATATTCTCCTGATGTCCTTTCCCTGGAGATTGTGGGAAGAAGTTAGCTTCCCTGAAATTAAGAGCAAAGCATAGAGCCTAAGGTAAAAAAGTAATGTGGGATTGTAGGGGTAGGGAGTTGGTAGAGAGTTGTTTGTTTTAGTTGCTTATTATTGTTCCGTGGATAGCAAGTTGGCAAGGAATATGCGCTCATGAAGCTAGCAAATAAAGGGGATAAAGAGTTTATTGAGAGCAACAATGAAAGACTGTGTCAATACAGAGCAGTGGCCCTAGAGCTGCAAAATCTCTGGCACTGGCCACTGGATTCTCTATTCCCTTGTGGTGTTTTCTTGTGGATTCTTTAAAAAAGCATTGTGGCATGTAGCCAGCATTAGCTCCGTCAGCCTTTGCAGATAGTCTTTACTCTGTGCCAGCCTGCCCTGTGTTTTGCCAAATTAAATTCTTCTGCTGAATTTGGATAAAATGTGGTCACTCATAAGAGGAGAGGATTTTCTCTTCCTTTTGTCTTTTTTTTTTCCTATGACAATCAGAAAAGTTTATATGATCCAGAAATTAACTCAGCTGAAAAGTAAGGAATAATAAGTGTGTGTAAATAATTTCATCAAATAGACTTCTAAAAATAGAAATGTCATGGAAAATATTCCATTCAAAGAAAGGACTCCAGGAATGAAAGCCATGAAACTAAAGACATCAGCAGTTGCATCAGCTGACTATACAGATCTTTTTGTCAGTGTTTGGAAGGCATGTTAATCTGCACTGTAAATTGTTCTCTAACTATAGTGATCTGGACATGTTATGGTGGTGTTTTATTAAATTGGGATTACCTGTTCTGCCAGCAAACCCCAGAATTCTTTTCATATGCAGTTAAAGGAATTAATTGCATTACCAGCATATGTGCCAACATTCCGAGGCTCAGGATTGCTGCTTTGGGCTGATTTGTAAGACATTTTCAGGTCCCTTTATTTGTGCTGACCTGCTACTATATATGTTATGAGCACGATGATTTTTCTAAATGTGATAATTACCTAAAACCATTGGTAATTACTTATTTTTCATTTTGAATTATTAGTGAGCAATGACGAGTGGAAAGGCAGAAATTGCGAAGAAAATGCATTTTGGTGCCTTTCTCTGAATTTGGACCTACTGCTGTGAAGCTGGGAGTTTTAATGAGAAAGCCCTTAAGCCAGGAAGAAATTTGAAATATAGTAGTGATATACACAATCTTGTATGATCACTGCTTTTAGCTGCTTAATCATTCATATTGCCTAAACATAATTGTACTGCCAGCTTCTGTGTTTACAGTCTATGGTGTGGAAAAAGATATCCCACTGTGACATGTTCTACTTACAATCAAATTGACTGTAGCAAACACAGAAGCTGTTGAAGTTCAGTGCTTCTCAGTGGGGTGTTCTTGTTCCTCTGGCTTATTTCTGGCTGTTGATATAGCTCAAATCCTTGAAGCTCATTCCCTCATAAAATAACAAAGCCAAGGAAGTTCTCTGTTCATCTTCAGTGTAGAAGAGCATGTCATGAACTATTTCCCGAGACATGTATCTCACGAGCATTTTCCTGAATAAATAGTGTTTTACAGGTTTATATTTGTAATACTGAAAGCCCTTTTTTCACTTTTATGAATTTTTAAATGCTTCCTTGCTTCTGTCATTTTGTGTGGTAAGAATACTGCAAATCTTGGTCATAGCTGCTATTTCATAATAATAATAATGTCTCTCATATAAAAATTTCTTTTATTAGATGTTTAGATAATTTAGCCTGGACTATTGTTTATAGAATGAGAGTTGCTTAAGAAATAAATTAAGAAAATAAATCTATTTGTAAAGCAATTAAAAAATAACCATAATGATGACTTATTTTCAGGTATTGAGGAGTAGAAATCAACAAACTAGATAAATGTTCCTCTACATGTTTTAGCATGCTGTTTTATCAAGTACTTTGGCAATATTATTCAATTTCTAGTGTGTTTTATTCACATATTATGATATCTTAATGCTGAGTTTTGCAGACTAGCTTGGGTTTTAATAATCTTGTAAGTCAGTGCATGACCAAATGAAGTATCTCGTCAAGCAGAGCACCACAATGCATCTAGCCACATCTGGTGGTGGACTCATACTGCCCCAAAGGTTTGAAACACCAAAGGTGACTGTACGTGGTCTCCTTTCCAGTCTTCAGCTATCCTGAAATTCAGCTGACTGAAGGATTGCCTCTAATATCCTGCAAGGTCAATCATCACCCCTTTGCTTCTGCTGTCTTTGAAGCCGTGGAATAATAACTAGCTTTGTGTCAGATAGCCAGATATATTGCTGTTACTGTATTAGCTAGTGTCTGTTGTTTGAAGTCCCATTTACTGCATTCCAGCTGGTGCTCCAGAGTTCATTTAGGCATGTTTAATCTTCTCACTAGGTTTCAACTGCTGTTTTTCTTTATTAACCCAGTGAATGATACCAAGCTTTCCCAGGATGATTGACATCAGTCAGGAAGAACATTGGTTATTGGAACTCCATTTGCTAATGAAGTCATCTTTGTAAGCAAACAAGTGGAAAGACTTTGGCTTTGATGTGTTTGCTGAGAACACTTTCTAGCAGGCTGCTACTGGGGTAGGGATATGAGTCCTCTGCAAGTGCTCCTGAGTTTCTGCTTTTGGAGATTAATTGATCCCTATCCAAAGTTTGGACTTTCTGCTGTTCTTCCAGACACCAGACAGGCAAAACCAAACAAATGACAACCATCACAGCCCAATAAAAAAATTCATTGTGCTTACTAACTTGTGGAAATCTTTTCAAGTGTCCTTATCTGTAGGACTTTGTCCTTGTTGTGACAGGCTGTGCCATGCCAATGCATACACTTGTTTTTTCATTCTTCGGGAAATAGCATCCGTCATTTCATCACATTATTGCAATGTATTTTTTTCTCTTCCTCCTCAAGACTCTAAATAAGAAATAATTTTACAATCTGTTTAACAAATCTAGGACAAGAAAGTGGAAGAACAGTTCTTGTGATGCAAAGGGTCTGGATCGTCCCAGTTTTATCATCTAATATTCAGCTGTAAGGCCCTGAGACCTAAAATAAGTTCATGTATTACCGTTCATATTACATACTTCTTTTTGGCAATTTCAAAGAAAGTGAGTCTTAAATAAACCTGCCTTGCATAATAATCCGGAAGATTTATTTGCTTTTTTTAAAATTGAAAAATGTGTATTAAATAGATTAATCAAATATATAAAACTTCAGGGAAAAGTACAATAGAGTAGTGCATTTCATGATTCCTCTGTGACTCTCCTGAATGGATGATGACTTTTATTATTTTATTATTGATTCTTTAGCATTATGGTACTGGTGGTTGGTATTGTATGTATCCATATGCAATACTGGTATTATATTACATTGTTGTGGTTAAGCTTTGTTGTAGTTATCCTTTTATTATTTCCGGTCACAGTGTGGTAGCTTCTTTAGTACTTCCTCTGTCAGCTCCACAAAAAAAAAAATCTAGTTGGCCCATTGACTTGCTGAAGCCCTGACTAAAACCAGCAACTCTGTCACCAACAGTATGTAGCGTGTAGGTGGCTACTCTTGACTATGTGCCTCACTGCAAAATGGAAGTGAATCCTTCTTTGGAATCAGAGAAAGCAGGGAACAAATGGTAGAGGTGAGTACTCTCAGAAAATACATATTAACAGAACTGCCCTTCTGGCAGATGAGGGTTATCAGGTTGCATTTTCCTTCTTTTGCTGACACCCAGAGAGATTACTTCATTTGTGTGCCTGCAGAAGAGCAGGGGCAACAGCATCTGTGAGCTCATTGAGCCTTTTGAGCAGCCATCCTTCCCTGGGTGATAAACTTGTATTTCCAGTCAATAAAGCTGGTGAGCTTTTCATAGTAACTTAGAAGATCACTTGTCTCTGCTTGAAGGAAAATTCCTGCCCTGAGCTGAGTGAATATCCTAGTTCATGTGGATTCAATGAAAAGAGGGACATGACTTTACAATGTACTTGCTGAGTAAGAGCAACTCTGAATGTCACCACAGATTCTAAAAAGGTGATTTATGTGGTGTTTACCTTCCTTCTGGAAGCAGCAGCATGCATTGAGGACTCTCAGTGACATTAAGACTTTGGGATATACAGGGATAAATGACATCTTGTAAAACTGGGCGAGGTCTCTGCTTTATCTGCTCTTTTTTTATCCATTATTTGTCTCTTCTTGATTGGAGACAGTTGCTCTTAAATCCTTTTAAATTCAGTTTTGAATCTTGGTATCTTTTAGAAAAGATATGCTTACTTCACAGCTCCTCCTTTCTGTGACTGGGTTTATAATTTTATAGTCATTTAAAGTGATGATGCTCCTAAGAAAGTGATAAATACAACCAAGTAGCGCTGCTTGGTTCAATGTTGGTGATTCAACTGCAATGTCAGAGTCTTGGAGAGTAACTCCAACTTCAGTCTTTAGGAAACTGTCCGAGTCAGCTGGAATTTTCTGTAGAATAATATTTTTTTATCTTTTCAGGTTAGATTAACTTTGTACAGAACTTGTAAATGAGTGTTACAGGAAACATCTGACCTTGGAACTTAATTTTATTCTTTGCTACATTGAACAGCTTTAATCTCATTATGGTATTGTCTAATACTCTCAAGGTATGAGGAAAGGCCTCATATAGAGGCAGATATCTCCAAATGTTATCTTGCTGCATGACTTTATCAAGTTATCTCATAAGCTCCTTAATTCTTCGTACCCACTATTTCTGAACTAGGTTAAACATACCTCCTTCAGGTTCAAAATGTATAACCTGTGTCTGATTTACTGACACAGTGAAAGAACAATTGGCATCATATATCAGTAATCCAGGATATGAAATAGAGACTCCACCTTTGGTATTTTTAACATCTATTTTCCTTTACTTTGGCATTTGTTCCACCAAATCCTGCATATGTGGAAGAATGATAGGGGAAGGCCCATGCTCTCTCATTTCCTTTCACATTCACAGAGATGCTGTTCATCATGGGCAGTTTTTCGATTGTCCAAAGGAAATTAACCTCCATTCCTATTAGCAAGAGTTAATTTTTGCATTCCAGTGTACTTGAAATATAGAAATGTTTCCATTCAATTACATAAAGGCCATGTACTTCCTTTTGTCATCAGTTGCCATACAGCAATTTTGTAGAAGGGTTTGGGATTCAGTGGAGTAACCTGGTGAAAGAGTGAATAATAAAACTGTGTTTCTTCCCTTAAAGCTTAAAATATACTACTGTGACAAATTCAAGTTTAGATCTTTCTAACAAATGTAAAACAATCGTTTACTTAGCTATGAAAGAGGCTGTATTTGCATAAAATGCAGTCCTTCATTTTACAAAGATTATTTTGTTTTCATGTATACAAACAGTAGGAAGCAATTTTTGTTTAGCATTCAATTTGTTAATACACTTAATAATATAATCTTCATGTACAGCACAGTAGGAAATGTACAGTAAGGATGCAATAAATCTGGGTAGCATTCTTCCCTTTTTTCCATGTGCTTTGTCAGAATGATACAGAATTTGTTTACCCAGCTCTTTACATCTTTGTTATTTATCAATTATGCATACAGAATTCCCTACTAATAGAAGAAAAAAAATCTGTTCATGTCTTTATTGTCTAAAGTTGATGAGTCTCTCTTTGGACTGATGTACTCTATAGCTACCTATAAAAATACAAGAGGAACAGACATTGAGTAAATTCTGGGCAGTGCAAAATCCAGGAAGGAATTATCTTGCTTGATAGTGATTACCTTTAATTAAAATAAAATTTAAAAACCAGTAATCTTATTTTGTGGATTTTTCTTTGGAGGTGTTTAGAATCATTAATTCAATCATTTTTCCATTCTTTCATTGAATTAATAAATAAATAAATTTTTAAAATTAATGTTGAACACCCTGCCCTCAGGGCAGTTCCTACCTGCTGCTGTCAGCTCACATTTGATGATCCTGGAAGTTTAATCCTAAAAACAAGATGATTTCTCCTCTGCATTGTGATTTTCAGTAATAAATCCTGATCTTCTCATTATCACCATGAATATCATGTAATCCCCTTTTTATCCTTCTGAGCACTTGGTTTTAAATTTATCTGGCAATGCAAAGCTCTCAGGTGTTAATTGCACCTTGTGTGGGATAACTTTTGCAGCTCTTTCCATGCTCCCTTTCCATTAAATTCCACGTTCCCATCCAAAGGCATCAGCAGGAGCAGCTGATAAAGTTCCCTGCACTATTAATTATTTTGTAGGATTTGCTGTTCCTTCTCTTAATTGTCCAGCCTGCTCTCTTCCCAGGCATTATTCTTCCCCAGGAGCAGGGAGAAGCTGTGGCCTCATCCCTGAAAATATTCAGGGAGAAGTTTTCATTTAGGATAGTGGAATCCTTCTTATTGTTGGAGGTCATTCAAATTCAATCATACTTTGTGTGTATGGGAGTTGTTTGTGTGTTGATTTAGGATATTAGGCCAATTTGTATATTTATAGTTAGGTTTTATTCCTGCCTGGAAGAAGGTTATCCCTCCTAATTTTGTGTCCAGCACTGAGTGAATGAGTATTTATGGCTTTATGATAACAGAGCCTAAAGAAATCACAGAATCACGAAATTACTCAGGCTGGAAGGGACCTGTGGCACTCATCTGGTCCAACTGCCTTCCTCAAGCAGGGCCAGTTACCCAGGACCATGTCCAGACTGCTTTTCACCATTCCCAAGGGTGGAGGCAGATATGTGGTGCTTTTGAAACAGAATTTATGAGTTGACTTTCATTCATAGCTTACCCTATCATGAATTTCTCTTAGATTTAGCAGATGTTAGATTCTTAGTTGTCAGTTTTTTTGGCATCAAAATAGATGCCATAGATACAGCCTTCAGGATGCAGAAAGTTGTTGTTGGTTTTCTGGGCTCATCTGGACTGGTGGTGTTTTTAAGTCTTGACCAAACCTATTCATTATCACATTCATCTCTTCATTTGCCATTAGTATTTCTAAAAAAAGAAAAGAAAATAGCAGATTTATGTGGTTGATATTCCGTGGGGTTTTTGTGTAAAATTATTATGAAATTCTGCACTATAAAGTTTGGATTGCTTTGTGAAATTCACTGAAAATAGTGCTCATAGTCTGTGAATTACCATCTTGATTGGCAAGGACTTGTTTTTTTTTTTTCCTCTTCAATTTCTTTTTACAAAGGTTTTTCACTGAAACACTTTACAGTGTGGTGTATCAGAATAAGTATAATGTAATTATTTTGATAATGGTAATGAAAAAAACTGTCATGAGCTTTATTTTAATCTTCAAAGTAATATTGCAATACTTTAAAGAGTGGTATACTTACATATGCAATTTATCACTAGATGTCAATTTCTTATACTAATTTATTGTTTTTCAGGATGTATAAAAGTTCTTTAGTTGTCAATGTGATACATGTATTAATGTTTGAAATCTTGCATCAGCCTGTTTCTTAGGTGTCTAGGATCTCTCAGGTATTTGATTTTGAAAAGGTGAGGGTGATTTTAAAATGAGGTTAATGTCCAAAAAAGATACTAGAAAAAAAACTTTGTAAGCAGAAAAAATACTTAATGCAGAAAAGCATGATGCCTGGCTCCAGTGAAGTTCTAGTGGAGTAATTCTGATTTGTTTTTTTTTTTTTTTTCTTGAATTCTAGATTTATCCATGGCAGTACAAAAATTTTCACAGTCTTTACAAGATTTTCAGTTTGAGTGTATTGGAGATGCTGAAACTGATGATGAAATTAATATTGGTAAGTATTCTCTTTGCTTTGCTGGCTAAGCATTTTTATAGTTTCTTATAGCATGTTATCAAAAATACAGTGGGGGAATTCACAGTTGTTTTTTAATGGTTCATGTCGCAAAAATAGAAAAATTTCAATAAATAGAAGCCATGCACGACTTTAAAAATACATGTCAAAAATTATGTCTTCATGGCATAGCTTGATTTATTGTAGCGGAAAGTATTCAACAGTACTTTTGTCAACTGAGTCAACTGTGAATCTTCTAAATTCTGCTGCTACTTTCATGTTTCAGTCAGTTTTCAGTGGGTTACTAAAAGGTACACAAGTTTTCTATGATGTAACATAAGTCTGCAGAAAACACCGAAGTGCGTAGTAAGACACAGGGAGTATTTAAAGGTCGAAAAAGAGGAATATGTTCATTACAACTTGTGCATTCCTAAGTATATGGTTGTCTGAACTTTTGCCAGGATGATTTGCAGGCTGCTTATTGTTCAGTCTTTGTACACACCAGAAATTCTGCATTTGCAGAAATGAACAGCTCAGCTTGTCTTGAATGTAAGCCTCTTTAATATCATCAAAATACTCCTCCCTCAACAGACTAATCCTGGAAATGTTTCCAGGGTTCAGAAATTCAGCCACTCTTTACTGGAAGACATTGCTGCAGTTGTAGTGATGCTTTTACACAGTAGCACAGCAGCTGGAGTGCTAACCCCCACTGGTAAGAAATTTGGATTACAATCCATCTTCAGAAAGGCTAAATTCAGTATCATGAGTCTTAAATACCACATGGCCCCCATGCGTCTCCTAAAACATCTGAGAGGAAGTAAGATGGTTCTTAAGGAGTAGTGGCTTCTAAAAATAAGTAATTTGGCAGTACAAGAGGGAACATAGGACTTGTTGGTGTTTTTTGAAGAAGTTCTATGTAACACAGAGAGGAAACTCAGATTTAGTCTTTTCCAAGTGTATCTATTATTATGGTCTATTTTCAAGTCTCCTCTCCCTTCAATTTTTTCCTTTTCCTGACTGAGTCATTGGCAGAAGGTCTGAACTGCTTGTTTTCACTTGCAAGGTTTGCCTCATCCTCACCCTACAACATTGTGGTAGTCAGAAGACTGTCATCAAAGATGATTGGTATTTGGTCACGGTCTTCCACTAACTCCTGGCAGGGCGTGGGAGGGGAGGTTTAATTTTACTGGCATTTAAAGTAGGGGAGTGAAATCACTGAGCTGCTGCTACTCAGATGTAAAACTGCAGGCGTTCTTCAGGTGTGTCCACCTTGGAAAGAGAAATGGTGTGCATGTACTTTTTGTCATGCTGCATATTATTTTTTGGCTGTTAAAATTATATTGTGTATGTATATTTTTAAACTAAATCTGCAGTATCACAGCTATATGTCTTAGATTTGGTCAATAACTTTTTTAAAGACGTACGGTTCTGCATTTAAAATCAGGTGACTGAGAACAAAGACAACATTCATTTTACTTGTAACCTAAACGTAGCAAAGAAAAGACATTTTATTGTTTGGACATTAAACAGGCATTTAAAACTGTTCAGGAAAAAAACACAGTTCATGAAGCTTGACAGCTGATTTATTTCACTTGAAGCTTCAAAGAAGGGATTTCTAGCTTCCAAAGGACCAATTGCCTGATGGATTGTCATGTACATCAAAGAAGCTTGTAAGAGTAAAAGGTAAACTGACAGGAATCAAATTCAAGTCTAACACAGCTTGAATGATACTGTGTGCTTTTATGGGGTAAGGCTCAATTTTTGATCCCCCTAGAGTAGTGACCTAGAATTTATCCATATCTTTAACATGCTCCAACAAGATAGATGTTTGCTTATCATCAAAGACAGCTTTGTATAGATGAATCCTGCTCTGTACCTCCTTCTGCCTTCACCTCCTTTTTCTAAAAATGTCTACAGCTGTGCAGGCCAGTGAGCTCTACTTCAGCCTGCAGTGATATTCTGACTTGATAACATTTGTAAAACCCTCTGGATATATGCATAGGGGCTTATTGTAAGGACTGCATTTCTATTTCAAGCTTAGCATTGAAAATCTACCCTAATACACCTTAGCACTGGGAATTCACCTCTGACTTGTTTTGTCAGCATGTATTTGAGTATTTTTTTTTAAGGTTCAGATTCTTTCAGCATTTAAAAAAAGGTGATTTTTTTTTCTCTTACCTTGAATTGATAGATCCATCAATGTTTTTGAGGCAATACTGGAGTTTAGGGTCTTTCTTTAGTAACTTTTTTTTTTTTGCTTCTTTTTGCTTTCCAGTCTGAGATCTAATAAGAACAGTTCTATTTGCATTTCTATAAACTGTGCATTTTAGTTGTTATTTTAATATAACTTACTTATTCCAGTAAGCCCATTACATTAAATATGTAAGAAGTAATTTTAGTTAAGCTTCATGACACACTCCACTTAAACAGAATTATGGTGATGTTCTTCATACTTATTTTAATCCATCTTCTATTTAATGCAGTGATTTATTTGTTTGGGTTGCTTTGGTTTTTTGAATTCCTATCTTTGATTTCTAATTTTGATGATTTATTATCCTTTATTTACAAGGATTTCATTTTTGCCTAGAAGAGGTGTTCTTCTTTGACAAAAAAATCTTAGCTGTGTCTGTGGCCGTGTAATACATTTTAGGTAGTTTTTTTCTTGTTGCTGGCAGTTAGGCAAATTTATCTTCACAGTCACTTTCAGATATACCATGCCTAGTTTAGAGTCATGTTATGCTTGAGTTGCAAGGAATTTCTGTGACTTTCTTGGATAAGGAGACTGCCTTGTTCCTCAAATCAGCTACAGCGCTTATGTTTTTGGTTGGTTTTTTAACTGTGAACATCAAAGAACTCAAGCTATAAAACCTTTTTCAGTTTTTTATCTTTTTGCCAGAAAATTTGGTTTGAGAAACAGTGGTTCTCATCTTTACTAGTTTTTCTCATTAAAAAGATAAAACAAGCTAGCAACAGTTGCTGGTTTTGTCTCTTCCTCTGGTTTGGAATGCTTGTGGAAGCAAGCATGTGATCTGCAGCAATGCATGACTATTTGATGGCAAAACACGGTTATGAGCTCCAGTTGCATGTGATTCAGTGAAGCTATAACTGTGTTTTCTGCAACTGAGAAGTTTTGCAGAAGATGGCATTGTCAATGCAAAAATAACAAGATGAGTGACAGCAAATTAATAACACTAAAAAGCCATGGTAATGAAAGTTTTATGCAGCTTGCCCTTACTCTGAGAAGAGGGTGTGGTTTTCCTAATCTAACAACTGTGTTTTCCTCAGAAATAACAAGAGTTGATAATACTTTGCCATTTGCTTTTTAGACATATCACTCTGTTCCCAGCCCTCTTTGTAAATATTTTGCACACAATTTAAATACTTAAGATTGACAGTAAAAGAGGTCAATCATTTGTCTTGCCCAGTGGGAGTTTTGTGTAAAATGGATTCATGATTTTTACATGTTTCAAACCTTATAGGCAACATAGAACTTTACATGGATGGGACAGCTGCAAAAACAATGTTTTTAATGATCATATATCTTTTTTCCTTAGTATACACTGCAGGCATAAATTTTGCAAGGAGAAGGTTTGCTGAGCTCCCCCTAGCATTATCCAGTTTGTGTCACCTGGATCTCTCCCTAGGAATTTCCCTGTTTTGATCCTCTTTTATTCTGTTTGTGTTATCTGGTTTATGGCTGCTAGAGATGAAAATAATAAAGATTATTAACTCAATGGAATTCTGTCTTGTGCCTTTAACAAGTTTGTGTCTATTTTGTATTATGGCTAATTATATATCTGTGAGATCTAATATATGCAGATGTAGACCATGCTCTTCAGAATTAAAAAAAAAAAAGACAAAGAAATGCCTTCTGATATTCTAGCATTGTATTTTAGTATCTGTGTTTTATTATCACGTGCTGTTTAGGAAAGTGCACTGAAAAGCATATGTCTTTTACTCTGTGACTGCTGGTTTTGAAGTTTGGGGTTTTCTTCCCTGCAGAGAATTATATTATGACAGATGTTTCAGGTGGCATCAGATGCTTGATTTAAGAATATAATAGGATTATGATGATTTATGAAATCATTATTAATTGAGCCACAAAGAATAGGTCAGAAGTTCTAAAATGTGGTATCTTTTCTTGTGGGCACTGAGTTCTTCTCTTGCTGCTGGTGGCTGGGGCTCGTGATCTTTGCTGACTCAGACCTCAAGTCATTCATGGGATTATTAAATTGCTTCAACTAACCATCTACAGAACTGTTAGCTCATACCTGGCAGTTATGTTGTTTACAGCAGTTAGTTTCAAGTTGAACTTTGAAAAATCTACTCATATGTACTGGAGAGAAAGAACTCAAAATCAAACAAACAAATGCAGAATGCTAATAGTAGTTGTTTGTTAGAGTCCACTGCTGTGTTTTCCTTTCTTTTTTAAATTGACCAGTGATGCCAGAAGCTCAGTCTTCTTTTTTTCTCATACTGGGCATCCACGTGTACAATGCCTTTCAGTTAGAATTTGCTCTACCCTCTTGGAGAGCTCATCAGAGAACAAGCATCCTGTAATTCAAAGCAGCAAATAGATCTTTATATAAAATTTGTAATAAAACTACAGAAAATTTGTATGTAAAACTACAGAAGTTTGTATATAAAATTCGTATATATTTGTATATAAAACTACAGAAAAAAAAGGAAAAAAAAAAGATGTTTCCTTCCCCCCCATCTTTTGTAACAGTGTAAAAGTTTAATTGACTTTAAGAGGTACCAAATTACATTTTTAGTGGTGCATGCTGTGAATACAATGCTCTATTCAAATAAGTAAATTTAAAACAACAAAAAAATTGCTTAGGAGCTGTATACATGCCTACAGTGTGTAGAGACAAATCTTGACAATCAGCCTATGGACTTGGCAGTCTCCAGGTTAGGACATTGCCTTTTGGAGGTTCATCAGGAATCTGAGAAGGTAGATGTCAGGTTACTCATGATTTCAAGCCACTGTTGCTTGTGGTGTGTAATGGCTTCTTGAATTTGCTTGGCTCTTCTTGAATTATTTATTAATTTCAGTCGAGCCACCTACAGTCTGAATCACTTGGATATCTTACAGGTCATCTCCTTAATTACTTGAGGTTAAGCTTTCATGTTCAAGAATGTTCTTTTTGGGGTTAATATTCAACCTACTTTGCACTGAATTCCCATTTACAACCAGGCTTCTGAATGGAATTACCAAATTCCAAATGAGTTTAAAATTACTTCCAGCATCTCAGGTCTACTAGTGCCTTATCCAAAGCAAAGAAAGAAAAGGATCTCACCACCACCTTGAGGGCAGAGTTCTGGGGGTGGTTTTTTTTAGTGTAGGCATCATCCCAACAACTTTTCTAGTGCTTGAGTTTGTTGACCCTGTGGAACACATTAGGGACAAGTGTATTTACAAAAGGTGGTTTTATTTTAGATGGGTGGGGAGGGGTTGAGTCCTGAATTAGACTAGAAATCTATTTACAATGGAGAATGAATTTGCATAGAAAGATTGTATGCTGCTTTTCCACAGTAATTATCTGCTTAGATTTGCCAGCTCTTTTCCTCAGGCTGAAGGAATGAATTTTAAGATGTAACTTTTTAGATTACTTTCAAAGTAACTTTGCCTAAGGTACTTGTAAGATCACAGGACAGGGTTCTTTGGTACTTGTACTGGATTATTTTTATCTAGAGAAGTTCAGTAGTAACAATTTGTGGGAGGAACTCAGCACAATCAGGGTGTGAAATGCCTAAAGGGTTTGTTTCAGATCTGTTGATTCTGTTCCTACCATTATTTTTTTTAATCCCTGTTGCATATTTGACAATTTAAACAAATGCCACCTGTTTCCGGAACTCTATTGTTTCTTGACTTTAAGAAATGAATGATTTTATGCTAGTGCTGGGATCTTATCAAGGCTTCAAAACAACATCTGCCCCAGAAAGTGAAGGTTGCATTCTGTTGGTCTAGCCCAGAGCTCTTGTCCTTGCTTTGGAAGGGCAAATGGGGCTGACAAATCAGGAAACAAAATAATGGTGCAGTACATTTTTATCTGTTCAGGAGGAAAAGGTAGCATAAGATCAACAACAGAGTCCTTGTTGTTTCTTTTTCTCTTGGATACCTATCAGAAGGTTGTTGGAATTTGCGTGCTCCATTCTCTCTTGACATTAAGATGAGTGTTCAAATGAAAAAACTGAATTGGGGTGGCTGATGCAGTTACTGCCATTTCTGTTTGTCCTACCTTTCTTCCATGTCAGCAGTAGCTGACAGTAGGAGCTTTCCTGAGTCCCTGCTGTTTGCATCCTGGTGTACTAACAGAAGCTAAAATTCATGTTAGTTCATTTTACTGTATTGGACAGCAGACTGTGATGTCTCAGATACAGCTCTTACTGTGCACAGAAAGAGGTTGAGGCAGGCAATGGACAACAACAGCTTTGTTGTCCTGGTGCATTCTCTAAGGAGTTGAGTCAAAATTTGATTTGAACCGCTGAGTAGATGAATGGACAGGTCCATGCCACTCACAGAGCAATATGAAATAGCTTTTGTGTCTCTCTGATATTTCGATCTCCTGGATGCTTGAAGGTGTATTCTACTTTATTGTCCTCATTCCATGCCTTCAACACACCTCTTTTCCTCTCCTTTGTCACTTAACTTCATTATTTCTAGATTTGGACATCCCAGTGGAAGCGTGAATGCCCATAAGGAGACAATGTAAGGACTAGAGTATTGTTTCATAGAGTTGTTTTGAAAATAATGAGTATGTACTGTTGATGCATATAATACACTTCCAGCAAAATGGCATTTTAGAGTTGTCAGGCTAGCGTACCTCTTGAGAAATAGGAACTCACTTTCCAAACAGATAGTGGTTTGATCAGCTCAGCTTTGAGATATTCATCTTCAGGTTTGAGCAAGTAAGATAAAGGATTTGTACTTTCTGAAATCCAAATGCTTAGTAGAATTTAGAGTTTTAAGCAAAGGAACTCTTTGATCCTTTATAGGTATAAATTCAATTAAGCGATTATAGGAAACCTAACATCTGTTGAAGTATTTGGTCATATTTTTTCTAAACTCTTCCACTATCCAAGCAATAAAGGCAAAAACTTTAAAAATCAGAAAAACAATATTATTGTTTCTCAGTAATTCTCAGTCGCTATCTGAATATATTGCTTTTGCTTTTACCTCCCCTATTTCAGCACTGATAATGAGCCACACACAAATAAGATTTGTACAGCTGGGAAGACTAAAATATCAGGATTTTTTCCTTCACTTAAAGTATGGATGGGCCTCTGTAGAATTGGAGATTGGCAAGCCTGAAATATAGTCATAATTACTTCTCTTTCCTTTGTTTATGGAATGCTATGATTTAATATTACTTTTGCAGCTTAACATTGCTGCAAACAATGTACATTGCACAGTAGTTGTTTCCTATGTTGTCTTGTTAGTCAGCTGTTAAAAAAAACTTGGGGTTGAAGCAACAATACTTATCTTAGAATGAAAAATTTCTACTCAGTACATTTATATCACAACTCTTTCTACTGGGATGGGGGAGGGAGAGCAAGAGAGGACTGTAGTCTGATTGTATCAGAATCCATCTTTGAACTTTACTATTTCTGAATATTCCATGTTTTTTAGAGATGTTCTTCCTCTGACATGTGATAGGATATCAGTCAACTCAGGCGAAGCCAGATCTGTTCAAGTCAAAGGTTAATGGTCAATTTAGTTGAGGTAAAGATTAATTTAATGAAATGAACTTCTCTGGAATGCTTTTAGTTTTCAATAGGGGCCAATTCAAGCTGCTGTTTTTTCAAAGTAGGTCTCCAGCAGCACTTTAAGATCACTTTGTACCTGTTAGACAGAATTTGATGTATTGAATATTGTTCCCCACACCCTGCTGAGTTTGGCAGCTGTGGAGCTCAGCTCCACTGCTGTGCTTGTGGCTCCACCAGGTGAAAAGAGTGGCTGATTTCTCTTTGACAGGTACAATAATGTAAAACTCCATTTTGTAGTGTGGCATAGAGATGCTGTGGTTTTTTTAATGATCACTTATCTTTATTCTATAAGAACATGGCAGAAATGGTGTGTTTGTTGTGATTCATCCCAAAAGCCTCCACCCCTTCACAGAACTGTAGAAGGGGAGAGACAAGAAAAGAGTTAGTCATTTGTAGACAGGTTTTGAAATAGTGCTCTGTGTGAGCACATGACTGCTTGAGAGATCCTTCTCATGTTGCTCAGAAAATGGAAGAAATTATTTAGATGATTTAAAATGTTTTTGCTGGGACTCCAAGATGCGATGTTTGAGAAGAGGTGCTGTAGACTAGCAGAGTCTAGAATGAAGTTTTTCTACCACATCCCTGCCATGTTGAAGAATTCATGCTGCACAAGAGAGGTAAATTTTCCAAACTCAATGATGTATTTTCAATACCTGTACTTCTTTTATAAATAGAGTAGAGCACTAACACAGGGTTGATATGCAGCTGTATTTTTAATAAAGTGTTAACAGTGTAATGGTGGTAGTGGAATTATTCTTTGGTGTGGGTTTGTTTTTATTTTGTTTTTATGAACATGCTGTGGGATACAGAGCCATTATGAACTTCAAAAAATTTTCAGGACTCTCTGAAGAGTTTTGCCCTTGCTTGATCTATTTAGAATTTTCTACTTGTATTTGCTTTGTGAGGTTCTGCATGAGTAGAAAGTAAGGCATGGCAATTTACTGATATTAAGTCAAGTAATTGGATTTATTTAAAATGTGTAACCTTGCATGTCTTCAGGTTATCCCTCCAAGTATTGTGTTTGACAAGTGCTGACAGTAAATCTGGGAATTCTAGATAACCTGACTTTCTTGCAAATCTTCTTAGTTTGTATATGAACGTGTAGCTTTCTGCGTAGCCCTCTGTTGAAAACTAGTGGAGTGGAAAGTGTAAATATATTGGCTCAAAGAATTGTTTAACTTTTGTACAAGGCTTGTATTTGTACGTTTAAATATTTGTGACATGATAGCTACTTTTTATAGCAAAGAACTCTCAGATATGGCACTGTTTGTAACTGAATTTGGATGGTTACCCTGGTGGAGGTTTGTTTCTGTAAAGGGGAAAGGATTTTTACTTCTAATAGCAGCCCTGTACTTTATGCTTTACATATGTTTAGGAAAAAACTTCAGAAAATACCTTGCTATATTTGCTCATTAAGTTTTGCAAAGTGAAAATACTCTTGAGTTAAAATTGCCTCATATGGTATGTGCACGTTACTCTGTCCTGCCAAACACATCTTGCAGAGCTTTGGGCTTCAGTTGAGCTCAGATCTTGATTTGGTGCCTTTTATGGTTCTCATATTGGCCTGCAGTGTGAGGCACATGTGTGTGATGCTCAGGCAGGAGGTTCCATTCTTGCTGTGGAATCTCTGGCCTCTTCTGCTGGTTTGTCTCACCTTTATAGTGTGACAAAACCCAAATGCTTGTGCCTGCAATTGAAGGGCTTTGAAACTTTGTGGGGAACACTGCCTAGAGACATACAGAGATCAAATGCCATAAACCAGGGGAGGTCAAAGGGGAAGCTTTTGCTGAATATCTGATAGTTTCATTGTTGGTTTTGTTTTCATGGGCAATTTGCAGCACTTGTTGTCATATCTCTCTGTTCTTATACTGTAAAGAGCCAAAATGCTCCTAATTGTGGAGAATTTACTCTTGAGTTTGCCATGCTTTAACTCAAATGAAATAGAGAGAACCCCTGGGGTTTCTTTACTTTTAGTTATGTGTATTTGAGTAGCTGTGCCCTGATGAAATTCTCTGCTTGCCAACATGTAGTGGAACATGTGATCATATTTGGAGAACAATGCATAGACCTTTAAGCATAAATTTGGGCATAAAGGGCTTAATTTTGTCATTTTTCTTGCTTATTCTTGCTTATTCATTTGTGTAATTTCTGTGCAGAAGCTTTAAAACAGGCATTTTTCATCTCTGTCTCTTTGCTGTTATCCTACTTTTTGTTCCTGATCCATAATTACTTTTTTGGCTAATTTGGATTTCCTTATGTGAGGTAGCACACTTATTTTCAGTAATTTTAAAAATTTGGCAAAATACCTTTCCTCACAGTTCAAGGATGGAATTTCCACAGGAAATAAAGTTACCACTGAAACTTGTGCTCCCTGGGAGATGCTTCAAAATCTGAAAGATCATGGAAGTATTTGATAAAAAAAGGCATTGGATTAAGTCCTTGCAGACTAATTATGGAGAAAATAGTAAGAATGTTCACTTATTGAGTCTGAAATAGCTTCACATTGTCTGCTCTAAGGATGTCTTGATTCTGTCACAAGAACAGTACAGACCAGACAGGGTTGTCTGTACCTTGGTGTTCCTTGCCATGATGGAAGTCTTCAAGGAAATTTGTAGTTATTTGGATTGTAAATTTAAGCCACTGTCTTCTGGCAGGAATCATTGTCACTTTGAGAGTGTATTTCCATACTGCAATATGCTGATGTAATCTTTAAACCTCTAGACTTGAATTTTTTGTTTCATCCTATGTCTTTTACTACTAGAAGTGCATTTCATTGTATTATAGGAAGGCTCAAATAACTTTTTTTACTGTTCTTTTGGAGGCTGTGGTAAATGTAAACACAGATAACAGGAATGCATAAGGTCCGTATTACAGATCCATAAAACCTGATACCTAGTTGAGGAAGGTAAGAGGAACCAAACGGAGAGGCTAAGGCAGCACATACAATAATAATTTCTCAAATTTAAAATGAGATTGAAACCCCATGAAGAAATGAACTATTATCTTGATATTTTAACTTCTTTTTTCACAATGGAACCTTCTAACATAATTCATTTCTTAACACCAATACTCAGCTTAAAGCATATCTGACATGCTGCAAGCTTGCAAAGTGGAATTTACCTAAATACTTAACTGATTTTTCTTAAACCTTAGCAAAAGAAAGCAGTTGCTGTATTTCCTCTGTTATCTTGGGAATGATACTCAGAAGGAGACAAAATAACTAAGATAAACATTGATTTCAAATTCTGTACTCCTCTCCTATTTTGTGGTCTTTTCTGCTTTCCCAGTAAGTATTATTTATGGTACAGAGCTCAGTCTTCCCAGCTCAAGTTTCTCCATAAATGTTGCAATTTGGAAAGTGAGGGAAGACGACCTAGGGTGGAAATAGCGGAAGAAATAACAGTAGGTAAAGAAAATAGAAAATCTGAGCAATAATTAGGAATCAGACATATCAGACATATGCCTTCTTGTCCAAATATAGCTTTTCTGAAAATGCTTTAAAAATAAAACCAACAGCTGTTTTCTGTAGGAAAATGTTGCAGTCATCCTGCACTACTGTTTTTTAAATTATGTTACAAAGGTGCTCCAGCCCAGTCAGCATTAGTTATAAAATGCTTGGACATCAATACTGTGCTTGAAGTTCAAGAACATTTCACATTTTTCACGTTTTGCATAAATTATTCATTACTTCTGTTTGTAGACTAAGGTGTTGATCCTTCAGCTTGTTCCCATTGGGCTCAACTGTCATTCCCTTTAAAGCTCTAGGTAACTGTGCACTTTTTATGTTTTATAAGTTTAATTCAGTAGGAAAAATGGGGGGAAAAAAGGATCATTAACAAATCAGTCCAGGTCATGACAGTGGTAAAGGAAACCTCTGTTGTATAAAATAAGGCTCCATTTAAATTCATAGCCAACATATTGAAAGACCAAGATAATGGCAGGCTTTGGGAGTCTTTTTTTCGAGACAGTCCTCCTCTGCATTCTATTTTCTAATGTGATAACTTGCCATAGTAGTAATATTTTGAGACATCCAATTTAGTTACCTACTGATAGACAGTTCAGATCCTCTGTGGCTTTGATGACATGCACAACTCTTGTTAAATAGAAATTACTGAGAAAGCAGATGATTGACTCTTCATACCTGTTGTGGCCTGTCAGTTTTACTCTGAAATGTTTGGGTTTTTTTCTGTCTAAAAGGAAGCCTTTTGTGGTTACTCTTGTCCTACCTACTGTACCCCCCCATCACCACCACCTCACATTCTTTTTCAATATGCCTTAAAGCCATAGAAGGAAGAATGGAAATTTTAATTGCTGTTTTGATTTGTTGAAAAACTGCTTGTTGTGGCTGCGATAAGTGCTAATCATTAAAATCTCTGGAAATACAAATGTTAACTAACAGCTACTTAGTGATATATTTACTGTAATTTTAGATTTGGAACAGAAAGCCTTCTTTTCTTTTCCCAGCCTTCATGGATCTTACATTTATTCTGCTTTCTCATGGAAGTCTAGTAAACAAGTGTCAATCCTTAGAAAATTTCCTTGTGGGCCACTGGTCTATCTTGAATTCTGTTTCAGTGATGTATTATTTACAGGAAAAAACTCCCCTCTAGACTTTAGCTGCAGTTCGTGCTCAAGCATGAATTCAGGCCAGCTATAGCAAGTCTGTGCTAGGTATGACCAGTTCTGGAGGATGTACTTGATTGACCTTCCTGCCAGAGAGTACTGGGAGCAATGTACAGCACAGTCCTGACAGTTCCTCAGTCAGATCAGGAAGACATAAGGAAATCTCTGACAGTCTTGCTCGTTTTTGCCTTTCATACAGCAAGGTCATAAGAACATGTGACATATATCTGTACATATTATCTTTTCCATGCTGGCATTCACATATCAGAAGATGGTGGTGATATCTGCTCATAATGCAAAAAAAATCTTGTTTTGTGTACTTTATAGTAATTAAAAATTTTCTATGCATCATTTAAGACTGAGTGTATAAATGGAAATTAAAGCAACAGTCCATAGAAAGGAACACTCAGTTAAATTGTCTTCCACTGTAGATTTTAATTTCTGTCTTGGGTTGAGCATTACCTTCCAAACTTGGCTTTATGTCTTTCAGTTCAGTATTGATCATGCAAAACTATTATATGTGTCATATATTTTGTCAGCCTTTTGTCATTAAATGTAGAAGATGTCATATTTATTGTGTGTGACATTTAGTGGTACAGTGTAGCACTGCTCTCTTAAATATTAAACTAAGGTTGATAGAGTAGCTTCTGTAATTTCCACAGCATGCTAATTTAAGGTGATACATTCTCTACACAAGTATATAAAACTTCATAAGATTTATTATGTACATTTTTTTCCCTGTGAACAACTGGGTTGATTTCAATGCAGTAAACCAGATTCTACATCAAACTGAAGTTTATTTTTAATTTTGTGAGTGTAGTTCTTTGTGGAGCTGTACCATGTGTTTGAAGTGATAGGGATATTGGAAAAAAAAAAAGAACGTTGTTGATCTACACCATTAATGTTTAAGCTGTTGGTACTGTTAGTTTGTTTCTTTATGAAGCAAATTAATTAAAAGACTTTTCAATTAAAAGTAAAGAGAGTAGCTTTTTTTTTTTTGGTAAATTAAATAATGGGAGCCCTTTCTCCTGAACAAGGGAAATTTTGCAGCTCATTGTCATTGAGGTGGGAACACTGCAGAGAGAGCAGCTGGCAACCTGTTGTGATTGTGATGAATGAGAGCACAGGTGTATATCTGGGTACACATGCAATTGTTTTTGCTAACTGGGCATTGCTTTTCACAGGCATAATTTCCATCATGATACCAAATGTATCTTACAAGTCCTTTTGAGTAGCCCTTACATAAAAAGCAGACTGTAAAACTGTTAAAACTGGGATTTCTAAGTTAATATCTCCTGATAACTTAGAATGAAATGTTGAGTCAGCACTTCATTTTCCTTTAAATGGCCCACCAATAACAATAATTATTTATGAAAATAACTAAAAATGTCTTTATATTTAATATGTTAGGCTGCATTTTGTACTTCATATTATTGGTGTTTGCAGAATTTATTTCTTATCAGCACATTCCCATGATATTTCCTCTTGCAAAATACTTGCCTCTTCTTCCTCCCACCCCCTTTTGTATTTACAAAGTTCACTTTGATTCTTCTGTGTCTATTCTAATTAAAAAGAAGTAGATTTTAAAAAATCTTGTAGCATTACTAAGAAAAGATTGTGAGGCTGGTGTGTAATGCCTGTGTCCTGATAGACAGTGGGCTACATCTGACACAGACAGGTCTGATTTCTGAATCTTCTGGGTTTTAACTGCACAAAAGCACCTCAAATTATCATTGTTGAAATATCTGTTTGTTTCCTGTTGAGAGCTGTGAATCCAGAGTTAGATGTCTGTACCTTGTGCCCAGGCTTTGTGCTGAGATCCTGATGAGGGTAGTAGTTGTGGAAGGGAAGGACGCCCCTGCCCAGATCTCCAAGTGGAGATCAGTGGGTGAATTGCCTGGGAGGCCTCACCCCCCTCAGTGACCTCTGCCCTCAGCATCCCTCTGTCTGCCCAGCCCCAAACTGGGGTGAGGCAGAGCGGCTGCCTCTCTGCAACCAGAGAGCTCTGTGGGAGAAGAGGGGAGAAAGAAGGAAAAGAATAGACTGGGAAAAGAGGAGCAAGGACTCCCCTTCCCTTCCCTTCCCTTCCCTTCCCTTCCCTTCCCTTCCCTTCCCTTCCCTTCCCTTCCCTTCCCTTCCCTTCCCTTCCCTTCCCTTCCCTTCCCTTCCCTTCCCTTCCCTTCCCTTCCCTTCCCTTCCCTTCCCTTCCCTTCCCTTCCCTTCCCTTCCCTTCCCTTCCCTTCCCTTCCCTTCCCTTCCCTTCCCTTCCCTTCCCTTCCCTTCCCTTCCCTTCCCTTCCCTTCCCTTCCCTTCCCTTCCCTTCCCTTCCCTTCCCTTCCCTTCCCTTCCCTTCCCTTCCCTTCCCTTCCCTTCCCTTCCCTTCCCTTCCCTTCCCTTCCCTTCCCTTCCCTTCCCTTCCCTTCCCTTCCCTTCCCTTCCCTTCCCGAACCTTCCCTTCCCTTCCCTTCCCTTCCCTTCCCTTCCCGAAACCTTCCCTTCCCTTCCCTTCCCGAAACCTTCCCTTCCCGAAACCTTCCCAAAACCTTCCCTTCCCTTCCCGAAACCTTCCCTTCCCTTCCCTTCCCTTCCCTTCCCTTCCCTTCCCTTCCCTTCCCTTCCCTTCCCTTCCCTTCCCTTCCCTTCCCTTCCCTTCCCTTCCCTTCCCTTCCCTTCCCTTCCCTTCCCTTCCCTTCCCTTCCCTTCCCTTCCCTTCCCTTCCCTTCCCTTCCCTTCCCTTCCCTTCCCTTCCCTTCCCTTCCCTTCCCTTCCCTTCCCTTCCCTTCCCTTCCCTTCCCTTCCCTTCCCTTCCCTTCCCTTCCCTTCCCTTCCCTTCCCTTCCCTTCCCTTCCCTTCCCTTCCCTTCCCTTCCCGAAACCTTCCCTTCCCGAAACCTTCCCTTCCCGAAACCTTCCCTTCCCGAAACCTTCCCTTCCCTTCCCTTCCCTTCCCTTCCCTTCCCTTCCCTTCCCTTCCCTTCCCTTCCCTTCCCGAAACCTTCCCGAAACCTTCCCGAAACCTTCCCGAAACCTTCCCGAAACCTTCCCTTCCCGAAACCTTCCCTTCCCGAAACCTTCCCGAAACCTTCCCGAAATCTTCCCTTCCCTTCCCCCTCCCACTGCAGCTTCCAGCACAGCCAAAGTTCTCTAGGGACAGGCCCTGGCTTTCAATGAGGCCACACTGAGTGGGGGTTGTATGGGAAGAGGTGTGCAGTGATATGAAAGATCAGTGCTGCAGTAGTCAGGGCTGTTGTAGGAGAGCTGGCATGGGTAAAGCCTTTCTCGGTGTATGTGGTGGCATTACAACAGAAGAACCATTGGGGTCACCAGAGATGTCCATGTTGCAGAACTCTGTACTGGGTGTGCATCCTTCACTGTGTTCTGAATAACACAATGCACAAGTTCTCCCTGTGTACCTCCGGAGCTGGAGTAGGGCTCCCCATGACTGGATGTGGGGGTGTATGGGATATTGGGCAGCAAGCATCAGAGGTGTAGTCAGTTTTGATATGAAGGTGTCTCTGCAGTCAAAGTCTCATAACATGGGGGGGTGGTTTGTCTTAGAGCTGCTGAAGAGTGTTGGTTCTGTGTTTTTAGTGAAACTGACCTTTGTAATTCCCCCAAAGGTGAGCCAATGGGGAGGAAAAGATGGAGACAGCTTCTCAGTCTTTAGCTGAGGCACTGAACATGTGATGGACTAGTACCTTTATATTAGTGTTAAATATTGAGGAAAATATTGATTTGCGCACTTACAGAGCATATTTTATATGCTTTTTTTTTCTCGTGGCTGACCTGAATTTATTTAAATCCTAAGCAAACGTTTCAACTTTAAAACTAAAAAACTCTCTGGTTCTGCCTTGAAATTTGAAAGATGAATCAAAAGTTTCTCATAGTGGCTTTTGTTTGGGGTTTCTTTTACATCCCCCTTCTTCCTCTCCCACCCCCCCTCCCCCCCACTGCTCCACATCCTCATAGTTTAACCGTGTCTGTCTGGCTAATTTTTTTTTTAGTTTTTAGCATTTCATATTGAGTACTTAAATATTCTTGAGTGTAACGCTCTACAGATTCCTAGTCAGGTGTAACCAATCACTTAATCATCTTATTTCTTTACCTGGTTTTTTGTTGTTTTTTTTTTCTTGGGATATTATGAGCTAAGAGATTGACTTAATTCAGTGGATATCAAAATGAAATTTTTGATATTGACATAACTGGCAAAATCTTCTGATGCCTGTGTTCTCAGGGAAAATATTAAAGGAAAGGACTCAAGTTCCAAGTAGATGGACGTTTAACTTACCAGGTGTATTTGGACTAAACCAAGAACTCATAATGGAAAAAAAGAATTTTTCAGCAAACAATGACTTAGAGGTCAAGATATACAAGTATAGCATCGTAGTTGCAAAAAATTTAGCTATGTAATTTTTTGCAGAAGAAATTGGAACAAATAGCAAAATGTTCTTCAACTGTAAAAGTTGACAGAGAGAAAGGAGAATGCAAAGGTGACCTCTGCAAGGTCCAGATGGTATAAAGAATAGAAATTATTTGGGTATGGTCCAAAAACTAAGTAGCGGTTCATGAATGCAGACAAGGCAGCTAAGGCAAGCCAGACACTAGTTCCTTCTCAAAAAATCTATTCCAGTACTTTCTAGAAAATGTGCTAATTTCATTAAATCTTATTGAGATGTTGAGAAGGGAAAAAGCCATATTATTGGAGACTAACACAAAAAACATTTGAGATGAAGAAATAACTAAGAGATGGAGTTCCATTAGCATACTGTCAGCATTATACGTTGGTTAACTGTAAAGAGTTTTTCAATCCTGTTCTTTTGAGAAAATCTGCATTTTCTTTCCATGTTTGTTTTTTTACCTCTTTCAAAATGATTGAGATTGCTTCAAGTTTATTGTGAGAAACTGTATTATTTAGCAATCTGTATTCTGAGTTCAGAGATTTAAACCACAACATGTAGCATCTTGTCACTGGTAGCAATTACTGCTAGTTGCATCAGGAGAAAGTAAAAACAGATACTTAGCCTTCTTCACATGATTGTTCTCTGGGATTGTCACCTCTGGGACTGTGATGCTGAATCTGAGTAACCCCTATGCCCTTGAGAAAATAATACAAATTGAAATAAATATTTTTCTAGACAGGTTTGTACCACTTGCTTACATGAGAATGAAGTCTTAAGAGATTTCAGAATGTTTTCCTCTTTCTTGCCTTCTTTTAGGGGTTAATTCTTGTATTATGTTTCCATTGACTCTGCTTCAGCCCTTTGACTTCTATTTGGAAACAATTTTGAGCAAATACTCTGTCACAGTTGTAACAGAATTCAAAGCTTATAAATCAATCATCTGTTTGGGTCACCTGAGACCTTGTCCTTGTAAAACATAAAGCCAAAGAGCAGTTAAATCTAAACGCTTGGCATTTCTTCTAAAATGTTGAGTTTCAAATATTTACCCAAATATTTTTCATAGTTCTTTCAAATACTTGTTCTCCCACCTAAGGGGGAGAAACTCAGTGATTTTCTTTCTGCTCCTGGTATGCTAAAGTGAATTTTGTGGCTGAAAGCAGAATTCTTCGGTTTTGAGACTGATCTTTCTATGTTTCAGGAAATTCAGTTTACCATATTGCATTAAAAAATTGTTTTTGAAATACATATGACTCTTAAGACTCAAGTTCTTTTTCTTTGCTCTTGACCTGCTGCCTGCTTCAGTCTGTCTCATTTAAGACTACTGATTACATTGCAGTATAAGAGAAATATTTTATCACTGTAGCTTCAATCCAGATAAAGGACTCACCTGGTCTTAAAATGTCATTTTAAGCAGAACATTCTTTTTCTTTGTTTTCCTTTCAGCCCAGTCATTGAAGGAGTTTGCTCGGCTTCTCATTGCTGTTGAAGAGGAGAGAAGACGACTGGTAAGTTTGCTGGCTGTAATCTTGCATTGGACTGCTCCTTGGGTAAAATAGTACACTTTTTTCTATTCTCCCTGAAGTGATTTTTTTAAATTATTTTTTTTTTTGTAGTAGAGGTTAAGTACATCATAAGAATTATTTGGAATTCTTACACAAAGGCAGAAATGTACTAGCACAAACTACAGCAATTTTTATTAAACTGTTCAACCAAAGATGTTTTCATCAATTTAAAAATTGTTTTCTCTAATTTCCAACCTTCCATCTCCCTGACCCAAAATAAGCTTTGAATCCTGGTGTACCTTTCCCTTCCTGCAAAAAGCTTATACTGGAGATGTAGATCTGTGTTTGTATTTAATGAAATACTCTTGAGTGTTGTCCAGTGAAGTAATCCAAGAATTTGAGAAGTAAGTGATAAGAAAAGAAAGCAAATTCATCGCCCGAGAGAAACTCCTGTAGAATACATTATGATCAGTCTGGTTAAAATCATCCATTGATATGGTGTCCTTATGCATCTTGAATCTGCTGTTTGCTTTCATTTTTATATTTCTATTCTAATTTAGCTTTGCTAAAGAAGTTTTAGGTGTATTTTAATGGAACTATTTAAAAAAAATCCTGGTGAGTAGTGAAGCTATTTTTGTCCTTCCTTCAGAGTCAGTCGTGAATAAAGGAGTGAGCTAAGAATTAATATCAGTAGGGGAATTTTTAAATATCGTGAAAGTTTAACTCGCTCTAATCCATCCAAAGATTATGCCTGTGCCAGTTTTCCTTTCTCTTATGGGTACTTAGAACATTGAGGGAAGGCTTTTATGACTCAGATTGGAACAAGTTTACTAATTGAGAAAAAATTGATATAAATTTGTCTTAACCTCGAAGTAAATAGCCATAGAATTGCTCTCCCAGTATTTCTGTTTCTATAAATATTTTAAAATGGCAAAGTCATAATATTTATTTAGTATAATTGCATAGCTAATATCACTTAAATGTTTAAAAGTATAATTATTTTTTTACTTCATGCAAAACATTTTTTCCTGGATAGCTGGAAGAGTGATTTGACTGTTCTATTCTTACCACCTTAAAAGTTGGTTAGCAGAACACTTATTAGTACCTTAGTTAGACAGTGTTTTAAAATTGATAGCTTTCCAGTTTAAGTTAAAGATTGATATGAGCTAACTATTAGGGAAAAAAAAAAAAGCAATGAATAGATGAGGGTTTTATTTTTCAAACTCATTAGTCTTTTGTAATATGTAAAAAAATTTTCCTATTATTTTCTCTTTCTTTCCCCTCTTTTTCTTTTCCCTCAGACAAGTCCCTACCATTTTCAGGTTTAGAAATTTATGGCCTCTCTTTGGTTTATAATTTGATCTTGCCATATGGTATTTTTGTAAAAGATGTAGGAAGGCCTATAGCATAAAAGAAGGCAAAAAATTAATATTATTAAGTGAAAAAAGACCAGTCAGATGGAATAATATGTTTTGTTCTATATCAATATGATTTCCTTGGGAATGCATGGATTGTATAGCTGAGTGAGAACCTGGTTGGATTAGCAGTGTCCACCAAAGCTGCTGTGTCATTGCCCTCCTCATCTGGGCAGGGAAGAGAAAATGTAAGGGAAGGCTCATGGGCTGAGATAAGGGCAGGGGGAGATCACTTGACAATCACTGTCATGAGCAAAACAGACTTGACTTGGGGAAATCTGTTTAATTTAATGGCAAATCAGAGTAGGGTAATAAGAAGCAAAACCCAAATCTTAAAGAAACTTCTTCTGCCCCTCCATTCTTTTGAGGTTTTACTTTAATCTCAGTTCTCTACCTCCTCCCTGCCAGTGGCAGAGAAGGGCAGGGGGATGAGGGCTGCACCTCCTTCCTCCCCGTGGGGAGGACTCCTCACACTCTTCTCTTGCTCCAGTATTGGTCCCTCCCTTGGGGGACAGTCTCCACAAACTTCTCCAATATGGATTTTTCCAACGGGCTGCAGTTCTTCATGATCTGCTCCAGCGTGGGTCCTTTCCCCAGGATTGAGTCCTCCAGGAACAGGCTGCTCCAGTGTGGGTTCCTGCAGGGTCTCCATATATGGAGAAGCTGCTCTTGACAGGAAATTGTTTGTATCCACCTTTTCACTCAGTTTGGAATAACCTCATTCATTTCCCATTCTTTGTCCAGAAAGAGAACATTGAGGACTCACAGTTTTCATGGTAGTTATACATGCATGAGAAAATTTATCAAACTTAGGATTTCTCTAGGTTTAAAATGATTGAGCTGCCTGTTGGTGGAATGTGTTTAATTATTACTGGACTAAAAGTATCACCTTTGTCAAAGATGTGGATTTTTTATTCCCTGGTTTCTTACTGCCATTTTATACTTGTTCTCATAGAATCCAGAGGTCCCTGTGAAGATCAATTTGTCAAATAGATTCCTAGTATAAGGTTTTTGCTTGACAAACTTGTAATTTAACTGCGGAATCTTCAGAGCATTTTTGCTTGCTTCTGAAGAAGTTTGGAGCATTATGCATACACTAAGATTTCTCTGCTGGAAGCACTTAAAGTCAGCCAATTTGCAGCTTAGTGACAGTATTAAACAAGGTTCCCAGCTGATGGGAAAGCTTGAGACATGGCATGCAGGTCTTTAAGAATTTAATGTCCTTCTGTGTAAAGAGAGAAAACATGCAAAAGTTACTTTTAAAAAGCTTGTTCTTTCTGATATTTTGTAGAAGACTTGGAGAAAAACATCTAGGCAATGTTGCGGCTATTTTTGGATACACTGTATCATACTACTGATAGTAAAAGACACTATTGTATCAGTGAATGCAGGATTTATGAGAATATGGAGTGACAGATATTAATTTTGCACACCAGCTAATGGCCTTGTTTCCCTGCCTTGAACTTTATTTTGTTAAATTATGAGCATACCTATAAGTGCACTAATCAGGTTAGAATATGAAAAGTATAAAAAAGTATATATACACGTGACCAATTTATTTCTAATCTGATGCGTATTAAATTCTTCATAAGTCAAATTATATTTTTGTCTTACTGAACACAATGTTGGAGTGCTTGTCCACTGATTGTATAAATCAAGTGTTTCCAGTGCTCAAGGAAATAGTTTAAGAAGTGTTTAGCAAGTCTTCCCTCCTTCCTGCATAAAAAACTAGAAGAACCAGAATTTTTTTTGTTATTCAAAAGAAGCTAATGAAACAAGACATTATAAACAGTATTATTAGGAAAAACACTGAAGAATAAAGTAGAAATGAAACTGCATGTCACATAAATATTCTGTTTTGTAAGGCCTTGTGGCCATTATTACTGGTAGCAGTAATAATTTGGTGATTATTGCAAGTCAGCTTCTTTTATCCTTGTCTTTTATTTCTTGGTGCTAGAAAACTGACACGTATTCAGAAAAAACAGAGACCATGCACCACACATTTCCCCTTAAAAAGAAAATAAAGGAAAAAGTAACTCATAAGATAGCTTCTTTAATGATGTACAGCCTTAGGTTTTGATGAGGTCTGTCATTTTGTGGTGGTGTTAATTTAGTAATGCTGTTGGTAAATGGTGCATTAAAAAAAACTCCAACTAAACGGCACTACTCTTGGGCTTTGCATGTACTGTAAATAGGATAAAAAGTCAGATTCATCCCCACTGCATTTCCAATGACTTCAGCAGCAAGCCATCAGGGATGTGGAGTAATGACCTCTATTTCCTAGTGTTTATTAGGGAACAATAGGATGCTATAATTTAATCCCATGTGAATGTTTGAATCTTTATCAAGGGAACTTACTTAAAATAATTTCCTTCCTCTTTCACTGAATTTACATGCTTTCAGTTAAATAAGTTATATAGTTTATTTTACAGATTCATATTTTATTTATGCTTCCTATCAATTTTATATTGTTATCAAAATTAATAACAAAGAGAAATGATCTGGGAGTAAATGCTACTTCCTTTTCCTTGTGGAGGATTATTCTGTGTTGGCATCATCAGTATAGATGAACTGGTTCATGCTACTGGTCCTAAAGATCCCCTATGAGTTTGGAGCATTGAATGAGTTCTCTTGATGTTATCTTGCTGGAACTCCCTGATTATTTCTGAGAGTTTACTGAATCCAAGACTGAAATAGGCTCTTAATTCTTAAATTCCTTGCTATTTATCCAAGTGGTTTTTTTTGGTTGTTGGCAGGTGATGAATGGCCCCAGAGCTTTTTCTCTCTGGCATCATGAATCAGTGAGATTCCTGGCCAATATTAAATACTCCAGAGGATATATAAAAATTCTGAAGTGGATAGTTTTTTTACAATGTTAGATGAATATTTTTCTTGATAAAGTCCGCTTTCTTTGTATCTAATAATCTTCATACTTCAGACAGTATCTCATTTTTGTGGACTTTTTTTGTATTAACTGGATGTTCTCATTGTGGTTCTGTATTTGCCCTCACACAAGGGGTCTGATGCTATCTGCTTCCAGGGAAAGCATCAAAATATTCAGTTTCAAAAGCTGGACTTGAAGAAAAATAAATGAGCTGTTAAAACCAGCTATCCATGGAATGGTACATAAAATCAGATACTGAAGGGCACAGCATGTTGTTAAGCAGAATTAACCTTTTCCCTGTAATGCAGAGTGTGTCACAGATTCCATCAGAAGAGTAAGTAGTCTCCTATCCACAGGGGCAGCTTATTTCTCAGTTTTTACAGGGGAAAAATAACATTGCATGTACTAGCACCCTGAGACTGCAGAACAAACACCTGGCACTTTGTTTTGCATGGTGTCTCTCAAATTGCAAAAAAATAGTGTTTGATGATGTTTGGATATACTTGGTAACTGATTTCAGTGTTTTTCACCTCTTATGCAAGATTTGGCATTTAAATTAATTTCCTTAGTAGGAGTCTGTTGGGGAGAACGCTGAAAGCGTATTACTATAAAGGAAAGAAAATGCCAAAATGAAAGGACTTCTTTGAAGTTACGACTGGTTTTATTTTTTCTTTATTTTTGTTGTTCCTCCTACTCCCTCTTCTCCCACCATGTTTGCTGTTTAAAATTAATTAAAAGCACCTGGGTTTAGAGAGTTTGAGTTTTTTTCCTTATACTTAAATTGGCTGTACATCCTATTGATTCATTAAGGTGGCATGGACTGTTTTGTTAACTAACTTCTTTGGGAAGACTTTCTGAATTTCTGCATCAGATTACTAATTTGGAAGTACCTCTTTGAGGTTTCTCTTGAAGAAGGATCAGTAAATCAGTACTGAATTTTTAAATTTCTTATAAAAATAATTTTAACCCACATTTATCTCTTTATTTTTCAACCTTTTCTTCCTCCTATTTCATCCCAGGTATAGCAGAGAACATATTTGATATTAATTACAGAAGAATCCATGTCTTTGGTAAGGGAAGTTCTGCAAGATAGGAAAATACTGGTTTCAATGGTTTTGAGGGTTTTTTTGTTGTTGTTTTTTGGGTTTTTTGTTTGTTTTGTTTTGGTTAGGTTTTTTTTGGTTGTTTGTTTGGGGTTTTTTTTGACTATCAGCTTACTGTCCTCTGACAGGCTAAGTTTTAGAAATCATTAGGAAAATTACTGGAAACAAATGACATGCTTTCACAAACCTTTCTGGGGAGCCCCCATTTTGAATACTTGCTATATGCATTTCTGGCCTGCAAGTGTTATGTAGACTACAAAAGATACAGAGGAAGGCAACGAGGAAAGCTTAACACCCAGAAGGTGAGAATGAGAAGATACTGCAAGGAGGTCTCTTTGATTAGCTGTAATTAAAACAAATTAGATCAACATTATTTGGAGGCCTGTGATTCATTAATTGAAATGACATCCTTCAGCACACTTGAGCTAGTCCTCAGCAACAGGTTAACACTTCAGCCCTTGACATCAGATTTTTCTTCCTTCTTTTTTTGCCTTGCTGTCACCGTTGTCAGTCTTACTTTGTAAGGATAAACAATAAAAAACATTGCAAAATTACTTGGAGATTATTGCAGAAGCAAGACTGTGCTCAGTAGCATTGCATGATTTTCTGCTGTGTTTTAGCTCTGGAATGACTGGAGGAAATGTGCTACACAGAATTTTATCTAATTAGCAGTTGGCAGAACCAGCTTTGCCTTAAATCTCAGTCAGCCTTGTGTTACCTCTTCATATTAATTGCATATCTGTAGAGTGCAGATCTTTTGATAAAAGGTCTTCCTGTTGTGCTGGTACAAATGTTTGTGTGTCTGTGTGGTGAACATAATTGGAGAAGTGATCCAGCTGGAAAAATAATTTCTCTCACACTAACTTTCTATTACTTCCTTCCCATAACTGCCATGCACACAGGGAAAATGAAGACCTTCTATCCAGAAGATAGTAATTACTTCAATATAATTGCTATCAAAAATATACTACAACTGTACCTTCATTTCCCTGCAGATATTATATCTGATCATAATAACTCATATATGAAATTAGGAAGTGATAGGCATATTTCTATCGTGCAGACTTCCTAGAGAGCAAATCTGCAACATGATTGTTTGGTGGGTTCTTGTTGAGAGGGAACTAACTCTCAATGCAGCTTTCCCCCTTGCCCTATCTTGGGCTCAAAGGAATGCTGTTTGCTGTCTTTCTCTGCACCACTTAAGTATGAAAATACATGTGTTCAGTGGATGTTTCTTAGCATTTGTGCTCAGTTAAAAAACCACAAAAAACAGAGTAATAAAAGTAAACAGATCATGTTCTTTTATCATTAAGGTAGTTTAACCTATAACATCTGTATGTATTTCTGAACTTTTCTCAGCTTCCATAATTGTACACTTGGTACATTCTTAATTTGTTTAAATCTAGTTCTAATTTCTCCAATAATATTCATGATTTAAAATAATTTCTTCCTTTTTTTTTTTTTTGTGGAAATGAAGAAAAAACAGTCATCCTGGGACATTTGAGGATGGTAATTTTTAAAAGATCAAACTGGTCTCAATAGAAACAAATTGCAACTAGTCCCTCTCACATCCCTGTAAGTGCCATCCTCTGGAACTGAAAATACAGGTCCATATTTTCATTAACTTGCAGAAGGTTCTTTCAGAATCACTGTGTTGTGACAGAACACTACTGTTAATTCAGAGTTTATGTTCAGAGTTTTACGATCATGAAGTCAACAGAGGACCTACTGTTCATGTTTTGCTCTCCATTTCTTAGCAACTTTCTCTCTACATTTTTCTTCTTTTGAAAATGTGAGTTATTTCCTGTTGATATGCATGAACTATATCATCTGCAGAGCCTTTTGCACCCTGTGCTCCTCATCTTGGGCCTAGCTAATTTCATTGCCTTTAAACCTACGTGTTGAGGAGGAGAGCAATTTGACTGGTTTTAGAGACAGCCTTTGCTGTTTTCCAAGGTAGCTGTCATAGAGTTGATTTGTGACAAAGTTATTGTAGTAAGCAACTTTGTAAGAGGTGTGAAAATGTAGATTTCCCATGTTGATCTCTGCTGCTTTTTTGGCTGGATAGTTGGCATCAAAGAGTGATCACTTCTCTGTCTTGATAGGGCTAAGAGGCTCTGAGCCAGACAGGAGAGTGGGAATAGGATAATTGTTCAAGAGGAAAGGAAAGGGGAACAGAGATAAGGGGATTTATAAGATTCATGTACATTCTTTACCATCTTATATAAATAGTGTTCCAAGCCTTAGTAAGAAGGCTTTGGTAATTCACTGTCCGTATACTATTTGCTTTTCAGTCTTCTGCAGAGAATGCAAATTAAGAAAATCTTTTTTAGAAAATATTTTTAAGAAACAAAGAGTGTTGAGGAGTTTAGTGTAATTAGTTGTTAGCAATTACAGTTTCTCCTGCTCTCTATATTCAAAGTGTATGTCTTTGTATTTGCCTCCATATGGATATAAAATTAGAGAATGGTTTGGGTTGGAAGGGATCTTAAAGACCACATTCCAACTCCCCCTGCTGTGGCAGAGTGGCCACCCACTAGACCAGGTTGCTCAAAGTCCTATCCAGCTTTTGACACTTCTGGGCATCTGCAATTTCTCTGGGCAACCTATGCCAATATCTCACCACCTTCAAATTAAAGAATTTCTTCCCTATATTTAATCTAAGCCTACCCTCTTTCAGTTTAAAGATATTCCCCCTTGTGCTGTCACTACCTATCCTTATAAAAGGTCTCTCTCCAGCTTTACCTCACTGCATTTTTCAGTGAGAACATTCACAAAATGAGATTGCTTGCTATTTGCTTGCTTCAAAACTCTTCCAGTTTTGAAGAGTATCATGGAGAGAGATATGAAGTGCTGTCTTCATTAAAAGTACAAAATAAAAGGTTGGTTGGGAAGTCTCTTGCTACTTGTCATTTTATAAATCTAATTTGTTCTTAATTCATATGTTCACTCCATGCAGGCATTTCACTGCACATAGTATTGCATTGCATAACAGCCCTTCCCAAAGTTTTGAGAAGCATTCTGTGAGTAGCCTGGCTGGAAGAAATTTATTTTAATGACGTTTTAGTCTTCACAGAAATGTGGTAATTTCAATTTTAGTTTGTAAATTCTTTTTCTTCCACCACAGTCACTAAGTGTCTTTTCAGATGACTGTTGACAGAGAAAAGAGAAAGAAAGATGTTTGCACTTTTAAGTGAGTATTTTAAAGGAATATGAGTTCTGGATCAGCAACCTTATAGCCTTTGAGTTTTATGCATTTATTTTCTGACTACAGGGGGAGGGAATGGAGCTGGTCATAGAAGAGGATATGTGCTGTACCCATTACTAGCTTGTAATCATTTTGATGCTGTTACCTGACATGCTACCACTTTCTTAATTTTTTTTTAATGGATTCTGAATTTATGTGCAATTCTTCTGGAGGTATGAAAAAAAGTGCTTTGTTCCTACAAACTTAGTTCTGAATTTTCCTTCATTTAGTCTGATCTCTGGAATGAAACCACTGTATTTGTTGTTCTTATGTAATGTCCTGGGAAATGTGATAAAAACCAGAAAAAAGCACAAGCACTTTATGTACCAAAGGGTGTGTAGAAACAAATATGCCATTATTTAAACCAAACAAACACCGGCCAAACAAAGCCCCCACCTTTTCACAAAAAAGCAAAATATTCTCCCTTGAGTTATCTGTGTAATCTGCATGGGCTCCGAGCTGTGTTGCACACAAAGGTGTTTTTATATAAGTATTCTCTGTTAGGATGTTGTGTTAATATTTGCAGAATACTTAGGTTGCTGATATTATACTTTTCAAATGTCTGCAGAGGCTTCAGTTCCTGTTATTTTGAGAAGCTTTCTTAGATGTATCTCCCAGAGCAAGCGCTTTTGCTTTGAGCTAAGACTGAAACAAATTAACAGTTTTGTCTGGTTTTTGGCAGCCATGCCAGTTTATTATGTACCCACTTCACAAAACTGACCTGGCTAAAAGCAAAACAAACAAGATATTTACTGGTTATTTTTCAACCATGTTGCAACAGACTGTTTCAGTGTAACAACAACAGAGGACAGAAGAAGTCAAAAATGGGATGAAGGGGCATTTCAAGATCAGCAAACTGCTTAAGCTAGCGTGGTCACCAAAATAAATGACTACAAATCTACTTCATGGTGCAATATTTGTTGCAGCACTGCTATTACAAGTAGTTGCAGTCAGGGAAAGAGATTATTTTTCTAGTGTTTAAAAGAAATTAGAGTAGAAATCTGGAAGCCATGGTCACATGGTCCTGAGGAAAGTTTTGAAGTATGGGATCACAGAGTCTGGTAGCCTTAAGGATTAAGATATTGTGAGAGCTACTTCTTTGGATAGCTGTTCTTTAGTAAAAGCTGTTTTTCAAACAATGTTATGTTTCCTTTCTGGGTTAAATGGAGGTGGCCCATCAACCTTGGCCAAAATCATTAAAATTTTGGCCCAGTTTGTTGTCATGTGACATGCCATGATGTGATCTCATGGAGTTGATGTGAAATTCTCCCTGGAGTCCAAGTGTCACAGTCAGTACAGAGTGGGCTATGGCGAGCCAAAGCCTGCAGCAGGGTCTGCCATTGCCCTGAGTCTCCACCTGTCCCACAGCCAGGGCTGCCCGTCTGGCACCGCTCCTGTGTGTGTCCGTCAGTCCTGACAGCACTGCCCCCCAGCTGCTGTCAGACTGCCCCAGCATTCCCCCTGTGGCTGCAGGCCATTTGTCACCAGGGATACTATTGAAGGGGAATGGGAACTGCTGCATAGGGCGAGACCATCCATAATTCCCACACTGAGACAAAGGGTGGCTCGGTTTCCCTGGTGGACATCCAGCAGGGCCATAGGGAGGTGCGACCTCTGCAGCTGAGCCCCAACACACCATCCGATCCTTGCAGAGTCACAGTTTGAAGAAACCAGACTAGCCCTTTGTCTCCTCGAGGCTGCCTCTTCCACTGTATTGAGTGAGACCTTTTTACAAGCTAGATGAGAGCTTTCTGAGTTGACTTATTTTGTTAGTTCTGTTTGCATGAGAGCAGAAAAAAAGGCTAAAAAGTCTGAAATAGATACTATTTTTAGACCTTTGACTGTAAATGTCATGTGTCATGACATGTCCTGTGCTCCTTTCTTAAATCTGTGTGCTGTTCCCAACATATTCATTTTGAATTTTCACCACTGACATCTGTCAGAACCTTCTAATTTATAATTATTCAGCATTTGAGCCTTAAATAAAATATGAACATTCTTTAGTGTGTCAGCTACCAGTGAACTTAGTATGCCAATAGCAGGGAGAAATGGAAAGGTTTTCTGTGGATCCTGTACCTATAAAAGCTCCCTTGCCTCTTAGTAGTTTGCAGCTGTGGCTAACCTACATTTTTTCAGACTATATCTTAAATGTTCATGCACGTGCTTTTGTTTCCTGAAAGGATACATACTTCCAGTTTCAAAATTAACAGTTCCTGGGCATAGTACCATTACAAACAGCTAAGCTGATTTTGGCTTTATGCCTGGCTGTGTCCATTCACAAAGTAGTTGTTAAAGCAAAATACAGCTTCTAATTACATTAATCTCTGAGTAGCTAATTTCCTCAGCACCAACTTCTTCTTTTTGTTTTTGGTTTTTTTTTTTTTTTTTTTTTTTTTTTTTGTTGTTGTTCTTTTTTTTTTTAAACAATGCTTTTATGGGCTTGGTTTTGTTGGTACTGAAGAGTTAACAAACAGTAGATACACGGCAGTATCCAAACTATCAAGAATATCAAACTATCACAGAAGCAAAGCATTGAACTGTCAGACCACCTTTCTCAGTGTTTTGTTTCACAGCAGCTGTGCAATATAATGCAAAGTGATTCCTAATAGTAACAGATCGTAGACCTGGTAACCCCACCTGTGCAGTTAGTGGCATTGACCTGTGAAGACCTATGGTGCCTGTGAAGGTGCAAATTAATTTTCATACTGGAAGGCAGCACATGATGTTCACAAATTGTGCAGGGCCAGCTGTAAACCAGCACAACTTGGCCTGGCTGTTTGAATTCTCACCTTCACTAAGAGCAGCAGACAGGTATTATGTGACTGCTTACATAGTTGCTTAGTGCCAGGCATTTTTTCTTCATGTAGAGGTGATTTCATTGATTGCTAAAAGAGTAAGTAGGTAGATCAATACATAAGACCCCTTTCAGTTTGAACTGTTTATCTTCTCAGATTTGAAGATTTGAAACTTATTTCTTTGTATGGGAAGTGTGGATGCTGCTTACATCATCTAGCTAAGAGACAGTCATCTGACAGGAAGAATTTGGGAGAGAATTTAGGCTGAATGTCAGGAAAACTTCCTCACGATGAGCTGCATTGTGAAATACTTTGCCAAAGAAAATAGACTTTGAAAATATCTAAGGCACAAACTGAGATTAGGCCAAGTGTTGGAAAATGTAATGTAGAAACAGAGTAAGTCTTTTATATTGCTTGGTGACCATGCATCCTTCAGCCTGGAGCATCGTTAATCAGATTGTCATCAAGTATCTTTCAGTAAGTTATTTCAAATGTGCCCGTCATGGTAATGGGCTAAGAGTATGCTGTATTTCTCAAAAAGACTTCCATACTCTTTTTTGAGGTAGGGGTTATGGGGAAAATGGGAAACAGGCAGAAGTTGGACAACATCTAACAAATCTGCTTTTCCAGTTGAATTTACGAGTAAGATCCTCACCCATGACATTTGTCCCAAGAGCACTTTTTGCGAGGCTCTAAATCAGTTGATTTCAGTATTTTGGAGCCTAAATTTCTATGGAGAGTTCTGTAGCTGGCCGATTTTATTGCTTGTTTGTTTGAAGAAAATTAGAGCCACTGTGTCAAATATAACCATTTCCGGCAATTTGAAAAATGTATTGATGTTCTCTGACAGATTCTGTAGGATGAAAAATTTAAAAGAATATCCTAGCGGCCATAAACATTCCTGCCAACATCTTGTCTTCCATGTTGGGTTAACCATTTGATTATTTTTATGCCTCACTGCTAAACTTCCATTTTGTTTACTTTTTTGTCTCAAACTTTAAATGTTGAGGTGTTTGTTCTTACTTTGGACTCAGAAGTTATTGTTTATGACATCCAGCAATCAAACTCTTGATCTCTTAATTCTGTTGCTAAAGAATAGCTTGTCTGCTTTAATGTGTCCTGCTTCAGTCTAGGAAGAAGGAACCTGCACTCTGACTCTGTTTTTTTAAGGAAAGACTATTTAATGGCAGTTTCAGGAATTCTGACAAATAAAGCTTGTCAAAATAAATGTTGTGATGAGTCTGGCAGCTCAACATCCCTTAAGGAATAATCTGCACTAATTAAATAACATTGGTTTTACTTTTCATGGCAAGTTAGAAAGGTCTTACTTTGATTAGTTAAATGTTTATTTATTCTTTTATTGATTTCCAACTTTCCCTTCACATCCTAATGGACCTCACAAGGAGGCCTGTTCAGGGTTCATTCACTCCACTCTGGAGAGGTTTTGTTGACATCTGTACAGTGAGGGAAACATGCCTGGCTGCAAAATTTACAGATCAGGATTTGGAAAAGCAAAGAGACAAAATAATAAACGTATGGAACTGATTTGGGGTAACTGTTAAGTAGATCTGCGGCCAGATTAAAAATGTCTTGGAAAGTTTAAAATAAAGTTTTTTATAAAGTAAATCTTTTTGCTTATTTGCTAGGATTTATCTTAATTGGATAATTTCTGTTAATGTATTGAACAAAAAAGTTAAAAAAGCCACACAGCTCTCCACAAAAGCAGAGATTCCTTCACTTCTGCACTTCTTAAATTGAAGATTTCCGCCTATAGAAAAAGATTTGGTATTGTTTTGTTTATTCATTGTTTATAGGAAAAAATGTTCAATGTGATAAATGTTTAGGAAGGTAAGGACACTTGCAATATCCTTAAATATCTGCATTTAACAGAGTACTCAATAGAATAACATACTGTTAAAAATGTTGAGAAGTGTGGTATACTTAAATTCTGGATCAGTTTTTTTCTTAATTAGTTCTGTGCTCCAATTATGCTGTTTCCTGTGTTTATGTTGCCGTTTCCCACTTGATAATATGTAATGTAAACGGTCAAGCTGAGAAATTTTTTGGTTTGTTTGGACAGCCATAAAAGGGGGTAAAACCAGAAAAATTTTCTTCTGCTGCCTATCTGAAAATACATTCTCAAGCACTTTTCCTTTCAGTATGATTTGAACTCTCTGCCTAGTCAAGAGACTTGCACTGTTTGTATTAGTGGTAGTGATAAAAAGATAAATGCCTAGACTTGCAAGTACACTACCAAACTGTTTTTCCTTCAGTGTAGTGGTGTTTGTGGCTGCTTTATCTTTTACTCAGTTTTTGCTGAGTTACTGTCCATGGAGTAAGCTGTAAAAAGAAATAGTATCTCTTACTGGATGACTAGCTACCTACCATGACCATATCCACTGCTGATTTATGTCTGCTAAATATTTTCAGGAGGTTGCTAAAGAAAAAAGGGACAAAAACCCCCAGCTGTTGTTTTGGTTTGTTTTTGTGGGGTTTTGTTTGTTTGTTCTTGGATGGTTGGTTATTTTGGGTTTTTTTCCTCTTTCATTTATCACCAGGTAGATTTTTTCCTCCAAAAAGGGGAAACCTCTAGCTTCAGTCATCTTTGTAATTGTGCATATATCAGAAAAAGTTAAATGCATTCTTTAACACTTTATAAAATGTTCCTATCTATGTAGAAAATATTTTTGCTGTTGCAACTAAGCAATAGTCTATGAGACAGGAGAGGCTGTGACTGAGAGGAGGCAGAAGGGGCACATAACAGTTTCCAGCTCAAGTTGTTAGTGCCAGTAGTGACAGAAACCCCACTGAGCTCTTGCCCACTGAAGGAAAAGAAGGAAGATGGTACACAGAGAAATCAAGTCTTTGAAGTGTGTCCTTGTACAATGAAAGAGTAGGTGGCATGTATGGTTTTTGTTATGCGAAAGAATTTTGAAGGAAAAGAAAGCACTGGCTTTCTTTTTTTTATTTCTTTTCTTGAAAAGAAATAAAAGCACAGGAGAAGATACAAAAATGGAACCGAGGTACAACGAATTTATCCCAATATATTATCTTCTAGTGGGCTTTACAATAAATTACAAGGTATAAAAATCAGTTGGGTCTTTCCCCTTTCCTTTTAAAATTACTGGCCACTGTTTTCTCTTAATCCATTAAAAACTCCTGTAGGGGCAAGACGTGAGTATTTTTTCACAGAAATGAAAAATACTGGAGCACATGTCTCGACGTACGATGCTTCTGCATTTGAACTTTACCTTACAGTGGTCAATGCATGTAGTGTATGGGCACCCATACGTAACCAGGTTCTCTGTAGCATCTATCCACTGCTCCTGCTCTTTTGGGAAGTTGCTGGGTGTCGTTGTGC
The DNA here is from genome assembly GCF_027477595.1 of Haemorhous mexicanus. Classification (NCBI taxonomy): domain Eukaryota; kingdom Metazoa; phylum Chordata; class Aves; order Passeriformes; family Fringillidae; genus Haemorhous; species Haemorhous mexicanus. Next base: position 44,452,241 of record NC_082342.1, read on the forward strand.
TCGGTGCCTGCTCAGGAAAATGTGTTCAGTTATGGCTAACATTGCCTTAGGGTCAGTCAGTCTGCTTAAACCCACACATCGAGGAAATGAGTGAAGAACCAGCTGATACCTTTTGGCTTCTAATTTCTGAACACACTGACGATGAGGCACTTCTTATGACATTGTCTTAGGACTCTTATTGTCAATACTAGGACAGGAATTTTTCAAAATATATTCATGTGAGATTTTTCTAGTGGATCAAAGCATCTTCAAGTCTGATTGTAAATTAATTTTACCTTCAGGTTGGCCAAGTTTTTTCTATTTTCAAGGGATCTCTTTCTTCTGTGTATTAAATATAGCAGTATTGGGGTCCGTCGTCCCAGTTGATCAAATTTGAACGTCTTGCCCTTCAAGTTTTGACACTTGTTCCTTGTAACTGAGCTGAAGGAATGATAGCAAGTCAGTCCTTCAGTAGGCACTGCTTGGGCACATTTGGTATTTTCATAATGAATTCAGGTTTCCCAGTTTTGGTGTTAGTTTTGAATGCCAGAAGTCTTGAATTCTGCTTTTTGCCTTTAGCATACAGTGGGAGCTATGTTATTTACAAGAAGGGTAGCCTGTGCTCTATGAACCCTCCACCTGTATAAAATTACTAAATCATGGAGCTAGGACTGTAGCTTGTCATGTTTGTTCAAAACTCAGTGTTTACAACTGTGCTATAGTGAAAATTTCTTAAAATTGATCTAGGTACCCTATTTTAGATCTGCAGCTGTGGCCTGAAAACATGAATTAAAGATTGCTTAATAAAGGTAATGTTACAGAAATTTCATTTACAACTCTGTTGATCCATAAGTTGCTTGAGATAGGACATTCTTTGTTTTCAGATTGGTTCAGTGGTGCTATCAGTAGTAAAACTTAAATATTTTATGCTTTCACTAAGGAAGTAATCCTCTCAATACCTGCAGAGTTTTCTGAGCAACCCTGAATAATTCTGATACTTTCCTGCGCATAACAACTGCTTTTAAGAATCACCAGCACCTTAAATTTTGCTCAGAAGCTAACAGTGTAAAAAGAATTTGAGCATTAATACTCCTTGCATAATGCTGTCAGCTTTCACGTGCAATCTCCCAGAGCACATTGCAGAGCCTTGCTAGGAGTTGAGAAGGTCTGAATAGTCACTGTGAGCTCCAGGTTGGTAGAGAAGGACATCCTAAGCTTCACTATCAGGATGATGCATGCATGGATGTTACAAGTTTATTCCTCTGTTGCTGTTGAAGAGCCCGGGAGCAGCAGCTGAGACAGTAGGACCAGCAGGCTGGGACTGGCTTGTGCAGACTCTGCTAGCAAAGTACTTTTCCTTGCATGCACTTCAGCAAAGCAAATTCCAAGCAGCACTTCCCTCCAAACTTTTATTGCTAATGAGGGCCTTTTATTCAAATCCATTTCTTGGCAAGGTACATTGTGAGAGGAATGAAGTCAATTTTGTTAAAAGTTACTGTGGGAGGGCAGGAGCAGTATTGTTCAACCCATGTCTGGACAATTCCCTTGGTATCGTTCTTTGCATCTTAATTTCCCCATGAAGCCTAATTTACAACATGCCAGTATTTACATCTTTATTCAGTACTTGTAATACTTGATACAGAGTTTGACATTTGGAATAGTCTTGACACATGAGAAGAGCTGTGGAATTACTTTTGTTATTTTATTCAGGCTAGCAAAGGGAAGGGCAGAAATTAAAATTTAAAATCAATAATTTTTGTATGATATTGATGTTTGAATTTTTACCTTTACCACTTCAACTACATTATAAAGAATAACTTTTCTGAGTTTGTTTAGACCCCTTTTGTACACCTATGTTTCTTCTGGGGACTATCCAATGTTCCAACAAACACAGGACTCCTTTGCCATTTTGTGTGCTGTGAGAGGGAGATGACAGGCAAGTTATGTGCTTGCTCTGAATGCTTTAAAATCTGATTTCCTTAAATTTAAAACATGCAACTAGTGTGTGTTTATTAATGGCCATAAAACTAGCCAAGCCCTTTAATAATTCAGCTAGATTTTTTTGTCTTGATACTGACCTCTGGCATTCAATTTCTTGAGATTATTATGAAATACTGCACACTCTCCTTTTTATTTCTCTTATCAACTGCTGTTATTCATTTGTCCATTTCCATGTTTGTCTTCTGAATACTTTGTGTTGCTTTTCCAGAAGGCTGTTTGCATTTACATTGGTATTATTTGTGGATCATAGCATCTAAAGTATTTATGCAATTTTTTATTTAATCTTTTATTTTAAAAGATGCTATACATGTAATTTTTTTATGATTATTTTATTAAAAATGAATAAATTTTAAGTGCCTGGTAAAAATTTAAAGACATTTTTGAAGGTTACCATCACATGGTTTTCCTATCTTAATCTAAGTTTATAAAAATCTGTTAAATATGATGGTAACAGGAAAAGATTCAGTTTGGTCTTATTTGGGTCAAATAATTGAGGTATTTAACTTGTTTCTTCATTCATCTACCTAAAGAAAATTAAACCTAGCAGTCTTTTGAGATTTGAAGTAAAATAAAGAATTATGAGAAAAGAGAATATCTGACTTTTTACATGGAACATGTATGTGGAACGTGACTGTTTTCAGTAATCCATGTTTGCTTAAGACTTTTTTTTGTGAATCTTGAAAATGTAAAGCAGAATTAACATAAAAGTATTTGTAGCAATTTCACTTCAGCAGTTCCCAGTGCTTGAAAGGCATCTAATATTCCTCCTCAAATAAATCTGCTTTCTGTAGGCAGATGACATTGTACTATATGCTGTAAATAATTTTTAAGGCCGTCCATAAAAAGTATTCGACATCTCATTGCCTCTGTGTGTTATCAGTGGCAGTTTTTTCACTGGGCATGTGACAGGTTTGTAGCCTCTGACTTTACTCCTGCTTGGAGTGATTGGTAATATAGGTCTACTGCACTTAGAAGGAAAATTTGAGCATCAGCTTTTAAAATATAAAGTAAATCTGGTTTGTCAAACTAAACCATTTAGTGGAGGATGATTATAAATGCAATGTCTGTCCACATACAAATGGTAGGAATTGAGTAGCTTCTTCTTGGTGCTGTTTAAAATCATTCTTGAAGTATTTGTGGTCCAACAATGCCCAAGAATCTTGTGTTTATGACCAAAACGGATTAGCATACAAACATTAAAACTCAACTGCTGTAAAATGACAACAGTTCTGGGAGTTTAAATATAATGATATTTCTCTCTTCATAAGGCAAGAAAGATGTATTAAGCTTACTGCAAATTCTCAAATTGGGAATTTAAAACAGATGGAATGAATATTTAGCTTTTCCCTCCAGAGAAATCACAGACAATGAATAAATTAGGTGAATAAGATAATTAAAAGGAATTAGCATTAAAAAGAAGTAATAAATGAATGTGTTGGTAATATACTTTATCTAAACATGCCAAACACCATTTTTGCATCTTTAAAAACTTTTAATGTATGGAAATTTTGTTGCAACCTTTACTTTCTTTTGCCTGCAATAATAAGTTCAGTCATAGATAACCTACCTTATTATGCAAAACAGGACCTACTGAGATGCGTTTGAAACTTGCTGCTTTAATAAATTCATGGTGCAAATATTCTCATCTAAGTTCATTTTACCCTTCCTTCCATGTTTTGTCACTCAATGAGCAATATCTGCAGAGTCCAGTCTTGCAGTCATTGAGAATTGTTTCTTATGGTTGCCATTCATAAAGAAATGAACAAACCACTAAGAAAAATAATTGTAAGATGCTTGAAGTCATTTGTAAGACATGCTGCATCTTGTATAGTTCTGTTAAATATTTGTTCCCTTGGTTATTTCTGGTGTGCTTTTATAAGATATTGCCAGTGGTAGCATAAAATAGTTCTGGAGCAGCTCTGAGTGACTAGAGTCAGATGGTAGGAACTTTTGGTTTCTGATGATCCAATTTTTTCTGCTGATTTCCATGCTCAGCTTCAGTGAGCTCCCTGTGTGAGCCCTGTCTTGGTCAGACTCCAATTAGTTGCCACATTCCAGAGTCAACTAGTGATCCTGGCATCCTAATACCTGTGAATGACAGAAAGTGTGAGTGGTAGAGGCAGCATGCTGCCAGAGGATGGAGGGTAGAATGGTTATTTCTGAGGCTGAATGATGTCCTCTCTCTAAGAGAAGTGATATGCAATGACCAATTTGGATTTTGACAGAAAAAAAATAGCCTAGATCAGGTGTAAAGTTTTGATTACGTCCCTGTTCCAGCACTGCACATGTAATCAGTTGGTGATAAATGTAATAACTATGCAAGAAATTAATTCAGTAAAAGGAAATCAGGAGGCATAAAAATATTACTTCGTGTTGGAATTAGACTAAGCCATATTTTGTATGACCTAATATAATAAAATCTATCTCATGTGATCCTTATTTAGCATGATGATAGAGTTAAAATTAGACTGTTTTTTCTTTTAACTCTGAAACAAGTGATTTGTTACACTATTTCATTGGTTGCAGTGCTTTGTTAATTTATTCTTTTTGTATTTGGGAGTGTGGCTACACTTGTAGTTCATCTGTTTGGTTACATTAGAAGTGCCATATACCTTTGTAAGTGTAACTTCAGACTGTGAAGTTAGTGTGGCAGTAACCTTTACTGAATCCTGTAATGTCTATAATGTTTTTTCTGTCTTGTTGAATCCAGCTGCTTCTGCTGAATGAAGGGCAAATCTTGCCCAGTCCCTGGTTTCTTTGGCTTATCACAGAAAACTTTAAATGGGTTTGCAATATCTCTGAGGGAAAGCAGACTTCAAGCCCAGTAGCCCAGATGTTCATTTGCTTTCTTTTGGAAACTTCTAAATGCTGTTGTAGTAAGCCTTTATACATCTACACAGAATTACCTTTATGTAAGCAGATTAGCAAACTTGAGTTTGATTGCAAACAGCCTCACAATTTCATGATGTGATATAACTTGTCTGGATGGATCACAGGCATCCTCTGCTTATTTCTCCTCATTATTTGGGAAGGGAAGTTTATGTGGCTGTATCCACAGAGACCCTGGATATCTAATGTTGAGTGACTGAGTTAATTGCTCGGTAAGTCCTTGAGCCTCTTTGTGTTTGTGTTGTTATTGAGATGATAACGTCCTCTGTCAGATCTTGCTGTTGGCAGTGCATGAACTGATTCATTAGGGGACACCTGAAGTTCCAGATTTTGTGATAGCTGTTACTTAAACTCAAAAACACGTTTTCTCTTTCTCTATTTTCTTAATGCCAAGCCTTAGTGTTAATACTTCTCTGTTGTTCTTTGGCCCTAAAGCAAGTTAACCAGTGTTAGTATAGCATGGTCTTAAAGACCCAGGCTTTCAGGGTCATTCAGAAGTTCCCTTCTTCCTCCCAGGCCCTTCCTGGGAGGAAGAAAGGAACTTCTGCTCCACAGCCATTGCAGACATGAAGAATATTAGTGCCTCCTTCCAAGAGAATCAAGTTGCTGTTTTAACGAAAGGTTGTACCGGACCTTGCTAAAGTACCATAGATAGTGTCTTTTGCCTTAAAGATTGAGCTACTATAAAAAAGGTAAGATGCTTGAGGGTGATTGCTATAGGTACTTGCTATGTTGTACCCTCATCTAAGGTAGCAGAGGTCATCATAACCCTTTTTAGGAACATGTGGAAACAGCCCAGAAAGCATATGCCTCAACTATGAGATTGCTGGGGTACATAGTTAATGAAATGTGGCTTATATGAACACTTCATTCATGTGCTGATGTAATGAAACCTTTTTCAACTTAATTATTTTTAATTACATACTGTGCTGAGTAGAATAGTGGGTAGTTAGAAAGTAGCAAAGAAAAAAGAAGATAGTACAAGGGAGTATTTCTAAAATAATGTTGACTCACTCATTTCTGCCAACGAGCTCCCAAAATATATTGCTTACAAACTGTAACTATTTTCTTCCTCAGCTGATACTTGGTAGGAACAGAGGAAACTGTTGGGACAGAGAGAGAGTCTGAGAGGACCTCCTGGTATTTCATATTCTCCCCAACTTACAAGACAAAGTTGCATCTGGTTAATGATCACAAAGATAGTCACAGTACTCACTAGTACTTTCAAATCTAGTTTGTCTACTCACCCATAATTAGATGTTCTGATAGAAAAATGTATCAGGAAGTCTTCATTTACCAAGACCTCTACCAAGTAATTGCAAAATCAAGACACACAAGTCTCTGAAGATTGGTTCAGTTGGTCAGAGCTTGGTGCTGATGCCACCAAGGTTGTGGATTCAGTCCCCAGATGGGCCATTCTCTTAAGATTTGGACTTGATCCTTGTGACTCCCTTCTGACTCTGAATATCAGTGATCTGTAAATATGTTTGCAGTGCTAATTTTAAAATACAATATCTCTACATTATATTTTTCTGTGTATATTTACATTGCATATCAGTGTGTACTTTTTAGAATATCAATGTTATGTGTAAAAAGCAGATGGTAGATCTGAGTCAGGTTCTTCGCAAAGACTGACTTTTTTGAAGGTTGGCTGCTTTTTTATCTGCTTGGTCTGTAATCAGTCAAAAGGAAAAATCTTCTGAGGACACCTAACATCTGAAATTCTTCAGTTGTTCTTCAGATGAGTTCTGTTCTTCCTCTAATGTTTTGTGAGGACTCCATGAGGAGACTGGCCTTTCTATGCTAAAGGCAGCCTTTGTGCATATTCTCATGTGTAATTTTTTACTATATTAACAAACAATCACTTAAGCTTTGACACTACAGTAATGTATTTTTAAACATAAACTATTCAATATAGGAGATCAAAGTTCATTTGAAAATATTGAGAAAAAACCTGATCTAGTGGAAAGTATTGCTGCCTGTGATAGGGGGTGGAACCTGATGATCTTTAAGGTCCCTTCCAACCCAAACCATTCTTTGGTTCATGTGTGTAACTACTCCCAGCTTGACTAGTATGTGATTTATATGCATCCCCTTGTGGCAATGTATTAATATCACTTGATACAGCTTTAGGTTTTGGTAAGAAGTTGAATGTTGCATTACACATTGTCCATGGAAGTGTCCAGCCTATGTTATTAATTGTCTGTAGTTAAAACTTTGTAGTCTTCTCAATCCTCTTTAACATCAGCTTTACTTTAAATAAGTGGCAGTTATTTTTTTTTAAAGGTGAGAGGTATTAAGATGAACTTTGAGTGTATTATTTGTTTTTAAGTGTGTGATTTATCTGTGTAGAGTTTTCTGTACAAAGCTGTAAAAATATTTGTCTTGCGAAGGTCAAGTAGTTACAGGCATTGAAATTCGCAATATTAACTTTGCATAATATTTACATGTTTTAACTTCTAAAACAGAAACAGTGCACTTAAATACATGACCAGTATTTTATCATGGCATGTTTATATTCTTAGTAACATTCAAATTGATACATAAGGTTTACAAAATCCTGGTTGTCTATATTTGGTCTCAAGTGTTGTATTTGAAGTTGTATTGGTTAGGAGCTGCTGATACAGGCCTCACACTGAAAGAAGAGATATTTTGATCAGATGTTAGGAATTTTTAGTTATGGGAGGAAAGATTTAAAATTAAATTATGTCTTTTAGTCTACTAGAGAAATATTTTTCTAGATTAGAAACGCATTACTGTGCATATATTACTTATGAGATTTGTTGCCCCCTTTGAATGAATTTAATTTGTGTTTTTTAAAAGTCTTATACTGACATGAAAAAAGTTAATATTTGTCAGCATTCAGAATTTGAGAGCCATTCAGTATTTCAGAGAAATAAGTTCTATTTACCATGTGCTAGTGTGGTCATTCTGTGTTGCCATGAGAAGTAGTCATAGCAGATTTTGGAACAAAAAAATGTTTTTCCAAGATACAGTATATAAACACTAAAGTTTTTCTTTGCTATCATTCAGATAAGTTTAATGTAATTCTTTTGCTGCAAATGTTCCTCGCTTGAATTGTTGCTGTCTTCTTCTGGCAATTGGTAAATCTGTTAACGCAGTTATTTCTGTGACTTACCTAGTCCTTATCCCTACAGATGAGAATACAAAGCTCAAAAGCTATTGACTGTCCTTGTTACTGCAGTTCAGCCCTTTAGACACTAAGGTGATGATAAAAGCCTATAAAACAATTTAGGGCTTAAAATTTCTGTATTGTTAGTATTTAAAAATTAATTAGCAGCTGCGTAGATGTTTTTTAGGTAAACTTCTGTTAATATTCCCTGGTTCTACCAAAGTAGAATTAAAGATTGCCTTGGGTTGGAAGGGACCTTAAAGGCCATCCAACTCCAACTCTCTACCGTGGGCAGGAACACCTTCCACTAGACCAAGCTGCTCAAATCCCCATCCAACCTGGCCTTGAGCACTTCCAGGGATGGGACATCCTTAACTTCTCAGGGCAACCTCGACCAGTGTCTCAACATCCTCATAATAAAGGATTTCCTTCTAATAACTAATCGAAACCTGCCCTCTTTCCATGTAAATCTTTATCTACACTTTTAGTTTAAGTAAAAGAAGAAGAATGCTGTATGTACAGGCTGTATATTGTTCACTCTCTTAATTCAGAAAAATAATTAGAAAACTAATTCAAAACATTAATGTTGACTTGAATTTAAGAAAATCTAGAAATGGAAATATTCAGATATGTTTACAAGAAATTTATTCTTCCCTAACACTGTATAATACTTATGATTCTCTTAATGATCTTCATTCTAATGATTGAAAGTTTTATTAAAAAAAGAAAAGTTTAAAAAATTGCTAGCCCAATATATATTCAGTGTATAGATGTGAAGTTTCTCTCCACATCTGCAATCTGGGAAAATCACAGTTTAATCTCAGTATTGGTGCATAAATTAAATTTCACAGCTAACTCCTGGAGGGAAAGAGGGTAGGTTGTAGAAGTGGGTGATCATGAATCAGAAAAGACAACTTAAGTGGCTTCACCATGTTGTCTCAAAGGCAGCCAGGGTATATTGAAATGTTGCAGTTACGCAAATAATGACCAACCTCATAAATTGTCAAACTGCCTTAGAAAAAATATTTTTAATTTTAAAATGCTTATTTTTCAAATATATTTTGCAACTTCTGGGTGGTTTTAGGGGTACTTATTTCAATGGAGATTTTATCAACAAGTAGAATTAACTAGAACTAAGTGAAATTATATATAACAAAGATAAAAATCTGAACAAGCTTTTTAGTTTAGAAGAATCTGTTTCTTTATTACTGTATCTAATATAGCTCTCTCAAATGTCAAAGTAATATTCTTGTATTATTTCTCCTAATACTTGTCTAGCATCTTAATTTAAAAAAGACTGATGAACTGTCAGTAAATTTAATTGTGGTATTCTTTTTTTTTTTTTTTCCGGAGAAGGACCATTGCTTTTGCCAAACAAGAGAAACAATCACGTAATTTGATGACTGCCACATATTAACTATGCTGAGCACTGAAACTGTGTCACATTCAATAACTATTAGATCAACAAAATATAACTTCTCTAAAGGTGTGACTAATCTGAATAAGCATGGAAGGGTAAGATCCATATTTTAGACACAACATGACTTCTGAAGTTGCTGTTTACAAAAGCTGTTGCAGTCTTTTTGACATTGTTTGCCTGTTCCCAGTGTCCCTGATTTCAACCTAGCACAATAACTGAGTAGGAGAGGGATTATCATCTTGGCAGGAAAAAAGATACTCTATTAGGACCACACAGTGAAAATTTCAGATTATCTGAAGCAGTCAGATTTCCACAGAAATGGCTGTGGGAGTATTGGATTTCTACTTTAAAGAAGATGCAGAAGAGTTGGGGAGGGGGGCAGGGCTGTATGCAGATTTGTAACCCTTAAGAAAGAAACTGAGGTAGTTGCAGTGATAGTAATTGACAAAGAAAGGAAATTAATAAGTGAATATGTTAGACAAAAGTTCTTTCTCTGTAATTTTCAGATTCCAAAAGCTAGGCCCAACCTGGTAGAAATTGCTGGAAGTCTTTACACAGTGAAACATACTGCATTTATAATAGTGGCTGTTGAAGTGCATCTTCTGGGATTTTCTTGGGTCCTTTGCTGCCACATTCTCCCTCCCCAAAACCAAAGCCTATTTCTTGCCTAGAACCTAATTTTGCTGGGAGATGAATTGTCACAACAGGGCCCTTGCCTGAAGAATCTTTCAGCCCAGGGATGAGTTTGCAGTGTGTTCTGTTGATGTGGCTTAGCAGATCTGTTCAGAGGCACAGACCCCATCTAGATGAAAGCCTGGAAATGCCTGTCCATTCCCACTTCATGTATAACTGTGGGAGTATAACATTGTGGTTCAGCTCAGCAGAGCCACTTACTTCTCAGACGAATACTCTCAGTTCCATATGCTTCCTATATGTATGCTCTTCCATGGTGTTTGAAGCAAGGTTCTCCTTTTCCAAGATAAGTATCTTATCATTTGTTTTGCAGTATCTTTGAATGAGATGGGTAGGAGTTGTGTTCCAGTCACTTTAATGCTGCCAAGAGGACAATATATGCAGTGAGGTGTCCTGGTGTGGCACGGAGGCTGCATGACCATGGTAGCATTGAGTCAAGGCAAGGGCCGTTCAGCTCCACATGGGGTTAGTTTGACAGGCAATGACTAGCAACAAGGCTAGTAGTGATTGTTGGTATCAGAAGTAACTACTCAATGATATCTATCTGTCTCCCTTAATTGAACTGTGACATATTTAGCAATGAATCTAAAGGGCAGAGAAAAACTTGGTTTGGGACATGAAAAAAAAAAAAAATTGCATCCACATTTCCGTACCAGTGACTCCAGCAGTCATTTGTGGTTTCTGTATGTGTTGCTAAAAGCCATGTACATGCTCTGTAAGCTATCAAAACTTCCAGCTGCTGCTTGCAGGCACATGCACTGAAATTTTGCTTGGTAGTAGGCAAGTCATTTAAATTTTGCACTGCTGTTAATCTGCTTTAGTGATCCTTGGGATTGAAATTATCTTTTGCTAAGTGCATGCACTTTGCCTTGTAAAAGGTGTTGAGTCCCAGTTAGATTGCTGGATGACAGCTAAAAATCTATATATTATTGGGAAGTATCTGCTTGGAGAGAAAGGTAGTGTTGTAGCCTGGTCCTGTGGAACTGATGGAAGATGTTGAATGCAATGAAAACATTCCTCCTCATCCTCTGTGCCTTATTTTTGTTTTTAAATGTGGCACATTTTGATCATGGTATCACTGAGCATTCCAGTGTTGCCATTGCTGTCTTGGGCTTCACTTCATAAGGGTGTCAAAGAGAGTCTCAGCTTCTCCTAAAACTTTGCCCTGCTAAGAGATGTGGTGATTCTGTGGTCTTTTGAATTGTAATGTTAGGTTTGGGAAGAAAGAAAGTGTGTTTGTATTTCAATGGGTTTATTCTATATGTTTTTTATTACAGACTTTTGGGAAGTTTTTGTGCTCAACTGACAATGTAACTTATCAATTACTGTTATGGAAGAACCACAAGAACTGTATTCATTCACATTTGGCTTAGGTACATGTTAGCTTTGCCCAGACCACTAAACCTGCCAAAGCCCAAATTATGAGTGTTGGTAAAGACTGTACTGGTGAGAAGAAAAAAAGCTATTTGTGCAGAAAACCCAGAGTTTTGCCTGTAGTCAGTATAATAGAATATTGTAATGTGGTTTTTTGTACTTTATTTCTGATATGTTGACAGGTTTTAGTTTCTCTGATTTTCATCAGCAAAGTCAATTTAATTGGTTATTCTTCCTGTACCTAAAAGGCACATGGCTAAATTATACTTCCTTTCCTTGGAGAGTGGAATGATGGCTTGGCTGCCATTTGTATTCTGCTGCTTGTGTGTTTCCAGTCCCAAATGACTACAGACTGCTTTGGGTGATTGCTGCTGGGAATGGGTTTCAGGGAGGAGTTCCCAGGACTGAATTTACACTAAATAAACAGAGGCCAGAGGGGAAAACTGTGTTTCATTAAGAACTCTGGTTTAAGTTAAAGGGATAAAAATAGCTGCAGGACATCTCAAATTAGTTTAAAAACTAGAAAAGTGAAGGAACCTAATCTAGAGTATTTCTTTTAAGTACCCACGTATCTTTTTGGAGTTCTCTGCCTCACTGTCTTCTGCTTGGTGTGCCTAGATCTATAATCCAAAGGGATAGCTGAAAAGATTCAGCTGTCAAAGTTTCAGATTCCATAAACACAGACTTTTTTAGTCAGTGCTGTCAGTATTCACGTGTTTGTCTTTGTTCTGCCAAAATATATTCCTGAAAGTTTTTTTGTTTTCTATTCTGGTTTTAGGGAAGATGGAAGACATGGAAGTAAAGCACCAAAAACCTTCTGCATATTGGAGAGAAAATCACTGCATCTTCCATTAAAATTCCCTTAGTTATTCATAAAAATGTTCTGTAGTAGACTAGTGTACATGTGTGTTGTATGCTTTGTGTAAAGAAAACAAAATTACTGCCTTCTGCTCTCACCAGAATGCTTCGGACATGCATTTTTCAGTCTTGCACATTGGCAGAGCTACAGTGACTCCACTTTCTGCAAATACTCTGTATTAAGAAGATATCCTTTATGTTTAACATTGCAGATCCAGAATGCTAATGATGTGCTAATAGCACCGCTGGAGAAGTTTCGAAAAGAGCAAATAGGAGCAGCAAAAGTAAGTGGCTGGGGTTGTTTTTAGTTTCATGTTTATTTGAGTTTATCAGTGTGTTTTGAAGGCTGGACTGAAAACAAGCATTTTGTATTCAGACAGACTTGATGCCATCCTCATTAATATGTTAGTAAATTATACTAAATTCTTTGCTTCAGAGGAGGAGACAATTTAGAAATGGAGCTTAAAGACTGATAATGTGCGTAGAAGACAGCTCTTGCTACTGTTGCACCTTCTTACCATCTGGCATTGTGTTCATCTTCTGATGTGTGCATTTACATTATGCGGCATCTTGGGTTAACCCTGAACCACAGGGAGGATTCAAACAGCTGCTATGAGTCCCTCAAGCAGACATTGTATAAAGACAGGAGACGGTTTCAGCATGATCTCTGCCTCTGCTTTCCCTCTCCTCTTTACATGGCTGATGCAGTGTAATGGTTCATGTTTGTTTTGCCAGAGTATTCGTGTTAATATTCTTCAGGAATTTTCCCGTGGTGGAAGTGCTCCAGTTGGTAATTTTATCTGGTTCTTTGGTGTTAAGTATTATATCTGTGTGAGAGAGACAATGCAGGTTGTCTGTCTATACCGGGGTTCACTAGTCAGCTCAGGAAATCAGATATACTGGGGAAAAGTATGTTGGAATTAACTGTTAGTCTAGAAGAACTGTTTTCAGTCTCATCCTGAATTTTTGAGTGGCTGTCAGTGTCTGCTTTCATTACAGTCTCTGGGCTATGCATGGAGGCTGTGGTAGTTAATTAGAGATTATGGTTCTTCTGTTTGCATAAATACACTAGTTCTGAAGCATTTTGCATCTTATATTAGCATTTTGCTCATTGCAATTTCTGGGAAACATTCCATTTGTAAGGTTAAATGAGTACAAAAAAAGCTCTCTGATGTTGCAGGTGAGGTTGTGCTTGTGCTGTACTCAAAGAAACTCAGAAGAAGAACAGAGCTATTGGAAAGAGACACCAAAGGTTTATACTTCTTGTATGGCTATTGTGAATGTGTAGCAAACACATGGGGCTGCTTCCGCACAGGAACTAAGTAGATGTTTGTGAAGAATGTGTACTGCGAACTTGAGGTCAGATTTCTCTGAAGTGGGTGTTCTTTACCCTTTCACTTGATATGTTTTTGTGTACAACAACATTCTTCTCTTGTCCCACCCCTAAGCTGCTGTGAGATGCAGGACTTGGAGATTATTTATCATGCTGCATGAATCAGAACTTAATCCCAGCACAAAATTATTTTTAGTTTTCAGTAGGTTTTAGTAGTGTCATCCAGTTCTTTGTAGTAGTGTTTCATTTCCTATTCTCATAGTTAAAGGGATATCATTCTTCAGAGAATGCTCTGAAGAATGATATCCCTTTAACTATGAGAATAGGAAAGCTCAACCCACCACACTACTGACTGTCTTGCTGCAGGACAGAGACAATTCATAGGTGGTTCACAGGACTCTCTGCAGAACTCTCTATGACACTCAGGTTTCCTTTGAATAAATATATCACTCAGTAGATGTCAACACATGCATAATGATCTAATTGAAGATGACTCCTTTGTTTTTTGTATCATCAAGAATATTAAAGGCAGGGCGCTACAGGACAGGTTGAGTCCTCTCTGTTTGGTATATCACAATGGTTGGTTTCTTTTCTATATCTCTTCCATGTAAAATATGGGCATCTGCTCCTCTTAGAGTTGTTTTGACTTGTCTGTGGTCATACTACACTATACAGAATGAGTTCAGGAGGCAGCCTGGCTCAGCTAACTCTTATTCCAGTATCTAATGCACTTTATTATGCAGTGCTGTGTGTTTTGGAGAGTCCAGGGTACTTGGCTTGACACACAGATACCCTAAAGAGAGCTCTCCGAGGTCATTGTTTTATAAAATGTCAAACAAACATATTTTCTAACACTGCACATGGAGTTCAACTGCCAGACTCAGAAATGAGAGATTCAGAAAGCTGTCATAACCGAGTGTGATACATTTGCCTTTGAATTGATTTTTATCAGTGGAAGCAATTACAGTTGGCCTTTAAATAAATGGTATCAACACAAACAAGTCACAGCTTAATTACATTCAGTATTGTTTTTCTAGTAATTACAAAATAGCAGCGTATGATTTAGGAATAATGAGACCCATATGAAGTAGAGTAGAAGTTTAGGCTTTGTGAAACCCATTATTGGTAAAGTGGAAAACATGGTCAGATTGCTTACCGTACTTCTGTTCACTGGGATCAGCCCTTGAGCATTTATGAGCTCTTATAAATATAGAATGAGTTGAGCTTGCTGGCTATTTATCTGCAGTTAAGGAAGGTTTACGCAGAGATTTGGCTTTGAACTCCTCTGGGATGATCTGTGCTGATAGTCAAACAGAAGATATAGATATTTTCTTGTTGTTTGGATTTTAGCAGCAAGTTTCACAGAACACTGAGAATGTCACTTTTTATTTGTGGTGTTTTCTAGACACATCAGTTGAGTGGACCTTACCAGGTCCACAGCAGGTGTGAGCTGTTTTATTTTTACCTGTAGTGTTAGTCTAAAACAGTGTGTAGAATGGTATTTGTATCAAATTCGAACTTGCGTCTGTTTCTCTGTCATCCCTCTCCTGCCCAAAACCCCAAAACATTTCTGTGTACATGCTGATCTCCAAAAAGAAACCAGAGATGTCCCAGCTGATTAGAAGCTGGAGAAAGTTGTCCCAGTTTTCAAGAAGTACAAGAAGGAGGACTCTAGAAAACACAGGCCTGTTAGTCTCGCTTCAGTTCAGTTATGGGGAAAATTATTCTGGAAGGTATTGAAAGACACCTGAAAGACAGTGCAGTCATTGGTGACAGCCAGCATGGCTTCATGAGGGAAAAGTCCTGCTTGCCACACCTGATTTCCTTTAATGACACGTTAACCTACCTAGCTGATCAAGGGAAGCCAGCTGATGTGATCTTTCCATGCTGTCACAGACTCCTTCTGGACAAAATGTCCAGCATTCAGCTGAATAAACACATCATGCTGTGGTTGAGAATTGGCTCACAGGTCAGGCACAAAGGGTTTTAATGAGTGGGGTGGCATCAGACTGGTGACCTTTCACTAGTGGGGTTCCATAGGGTTCCATCCTCTGCCCTGTGCTCTTCAACATCTTCATAAATGATTTGGACACAGGACTGGAAGGGATAGTAGGCAAGTTTGCAGATGATGCAAAACTGGGAGCAGCTGTTGACTCCCTCAAAGACAGGGAGGCCCTGCAGAGATACCTTGGCAGATTAGAGGACTGTACAGTCACCAACCAGATGAAATTCAACAGGGAAAACTGCTGGATTCTGCACATGGGATGGTTTAACCCTGGATGTATGGGCAGACTGGGAAATGAGATGCTGCAGAGCAGTGCTGCAGAGAGGGACCTGGGGGTCCTGGTCTGTGACAAGTTGAACATGAGCCAGCAGTGCCCTGGCAGCCAGGAGGGCCAACCCTGCCCTGGGGGGCATCAGGCACAGCATGGCCAGCTGGGCAAGGGATTGTCCTGCTCTGCTCTGGGGCAGCCTCACCTCCAGTGCTGGGGACAGTTCTGGGTGCCACCATATAAGACGGGAAGATATAAGGGAGTGTTCAAAGAAGGGCTATGAATGTGGTGAAGGGTCTGGAAAGGAAGTCATACAAGGAGACACTGGGATTGCTTGCTCTGTTCAGCCTGGAGAAGAGGAAACAAGGGAAGACCCCATTGCAGTCTGGAACTCCGTCATTAGGGGAAGCAGAGGGGCAGGCATGATCTCTTCTTTGTAGTGACCAATGACAGGACCCGAGGGAATGGTCTGAAGCTGAATCAGGGGAAATTTAGATTGGCGATTTAAAAAGATTTCACTAGAGCGTGGTTGGGCACTGGAACAGGCTCCCCCAGGAAATGATCCCAGCACCAGCCTGTCTGAGATCAAGAAGCATTTGGACAGTGCTCTCGGGCACATGGTGTGACTCCTGGGGATGGTCTTGCACAGGGCCAGGAGCTGGACTTGATGATCCTTTTGCGTCCTTTCCAACTTAGCATATTCTGTGATTGTGTGATTCTGTAGATGGTTCAAACTCCACAGGATAGCTGGTAGTAATGTCACATTTCTGGAGCTGTCACTTTGCAATTAATTTGCATCATAATATCTTATGGACAAACATTTAAAGGGATTGGGTATAGAAGCACAAGATTGGCATACCTTTAGCATTGGCAATGTTAGCAGTAAGTACAGATCCAAGCAACTGTTGAGTTTTGGACTCAGTCTTCTAATCAGACTTTGACATTATATATTTTAATACCCTGTTAAGCTGTGTTTCCAAATTTTGTGGAAAAAAAATATTATTAGATAGTTGTGTTACCAATATACAAAACAGGAAATTATATTAGGTACTACTGTCAGATTTTGCTGGGGGTGAAGATTATGTGAGAGAGCACTTAAAAGTGATTTCTGGGCTTTTTTTTCCTTTTTTTTATAAAACACCAGATAAAATTCAGTTGCAGGTAAACACAAGCAAACCTCATCCTCCCAAGGGAAAAAAGGGTAAAATGTTATAAATTATGAGAACCACTATTTTTTTTCAGTAATAAATAAGTTCACAAGATTTTTTGCTACCATGATGAATATCCTATAGATGTTTTTAATATAGAGAATGAGAATATTAAATTTTTTCTTCAAAACTATAATGAGTTTAACCAAAAATATGGTCACAGAAAGCAAAAAAATATGGAGGATAAAATATATCCTGTTGACGTTACAAAACTATATTTTAAATACAAGGACCGTATAAACCCAAGAGTGCAAAGTTCAAGTGTTTTTGGAATAACACAAGCATAAGACCAATACTTCACATGCACTTCAAAAACCTGAAGGTACCCAACAAATTTGAGAAACATTCCCCATAAAACATTAGGGTTTGTAATCTAACCAGCAATATACAAATCTGCATCACTTGCTCTTCTTGATTTATACTACTTGCTCTTCTGTTTTTATTGCACATATTTTAGTTATTCCTTTTCTGTACACACTCAGTTTAAATAAAGCTGAGTTCTCTCCAGAGACTACACAAACCCAGCTTTGCATTGGACAGCCTGTTGATTTACTCCATCTGAGTTTAAAAAAATGACCTCTCCAATTATTGTAGCAAGGCGAGCAGAAGCCGGGTGAGGTAACTGGGAAAGGATTCCAGGCACGAAGCCTTTTGCCTTATTTGGTCAATGTGGTTTGCGAGGCCCCAGCTGGTAACTCTGGTGAGCTCATTGTGTGATGTGTTACGGACCATAAAGCCAAACCTTCCTCTTTCTTTTTATCCATTGAGTACAGTATTTGGCAATATTTGTTCCAATGTTCATTGACCTTTAATACAACTTAAATCAGATCAAAGACAACAGAAGCAATTTTGGTTTTAAGACTTAAAAGGAGAGTTTTGTTTCCTCCTTATAATTCCATCTGTTTTTTTCATAAAATAATTTGTTTTGGCCAAGAGGATTAGTTTTTATCATTATTTAATTTCATTAATTTATTCAAAGCAGTGAATTCCTTTCTACTTGGGAAACAAGTCCATATTCACTGCTGGGATTAATTTTCCCACATCTTTGCTCATATCTGTCTTCACATGTAGGCATGCAGGCGGTAGCACGTTCTCTCTGTGTTTAATTTGGATTGTCTAGAAATTGAGGAGCGTGAAACAAACAAAACCCCCCCATGCTTTAAGGTCTGTCAGAAAGCTGTCAGAGAGCGTTTTAGATAAATATCTAAGATGGTTAGAAATACCAGAATGCCCATTTGGTGAATCAGTTTCATCAGTATCCAATCAAATCATAGCACTTGTCCTTTAACTGAGAAAAATGAGTGACCTTGCTGTAGTAGGTACAGCAGGAGGTGTTTCATTACAAGTGGTGTCTGTCACTCAAGGTTTGGTATTTGCATCCACTAGATTTGGTGTGTTTTAATGTCAGTCTGAGCCATGGAGGGAGGGGGCCAGGAGAAGGAAGCACAAAGAGAAGACGGGCAAGGGGAATTATTGATGACCAAATGTTTTGAGTTAAAATGCAACAGTTTCTCAAAAAGGGTTAGTACCAGTTACCTGATGTCTTTTTGGATAACTTATTTTGTAGGCAAGGAAATACAGGGGATCAAACCTATTTCTATTTCAACCAGGCTTTTATAACGTTCTACATGAGTCACTGTAATGTAGTTTAGATGGGGCTTAGTATGAGAAACCCAGTCTGTCAGAGGAACTAGCTCATGGGAAGAGGGCAGTGAGTTTTGTTTATGGGAGGGAATGTCTGGTTAGAGAGAAGTCACCAGTTAGAAGATTCCTTGGGGCAATTTGAGATCAGTCTGTTGTTTAATTTTTGGCAATGACCAGGTAAAATCTGATGGTATTGCCATAGGTTGCTGAGATAGAGGAGGAGGGATGGAGGATTGGGGATAAATTGTAAGAATAAATAATTGAGCATGAGGAACTGAGGCTACTCAATGGTCATGAGACGGCTGCATACCAAAAAATCTGCAGTACTGATAAATAACTCATGGCAATCTCTTTAGGTATTATAGGTTAATAGACATCTGTCTCTGCTAGATAGAGAAGCACAAATTTTCTCTAGATTTTTGTTTACTTACATAAATCCTCAAGTTTTGGTTAATGTTTCTGAACTGTGAAAGTTGTGAATTGCACTAGTAAATACATTCCATTCCAAGATTTTGGTCCTAGAACACTTTCATTTGAGAAATAATCCCATATGGGTTGTCTAACCTGATATTTTACTTAAACTAGCAAATGCAAGAAATGAGAAATCAGCGCTTGCATTTAATGAAAATGTATAATATTAAATTATTTTTTAAATAGATCAGATGTATTTTCCCTTATTTATTCAAATAAATGTAGGGAAATATCAAGCAGTGAAAGACCTATTTTTGCCACAAACAAAATAATTGTTATGCCAAGTATTATTAGCCATTGCTTCTTCTACACTTGTGTATGTGAAATATTTGGGAAGTTTCAAAAAGTGATGAAGAGCCCTCTATGCATACATTTCATCTAAGCAAGTCTTACTTTCTCCTGTGCAGAGCCAAACTATTAAACTGGAAGACAACACTGGCTGAGTACCTGGACCCAGAGTCTTTTTGAAGTGACTGCTCTTCTTGGGACGGCTCATGCAAATGAAACAAAATTATTTTCTCATTGCAGTTTGCCTCAATTCAATTACTGTTTCATTCAAAGTTGACAAGCTTTTAGGAAGTTTACAGAAAAACAAACAAAAGAAAGACAACATTCCTAAAAGCTTGTTTCACTTTTAGTGTATTCTTTTAAAAGATGAGAGTGAAAACTCAAATCTCATAACTATAAGGTTTTGGACACAGTGATTAAAAACTGTTGGTTCAGTGTGTTAACTGCACGTGTTTGGGAGGAAAACAGTTAATGTTATGTGCATAATCAATTTTAATAAATTCTGTTAAATGCAGCCTCTCTGTTATAAGTGAGTGTGATTAACTGGCTCACTGACTAAAACCGGTTTCTGAAGCTTCGTTTTTTTCCGCAGTTTAATAAGAATCTAATTTGCATCATAAAGAAAACAGATATAAATTAAGGATAAATAAATTAGTCCCCTGTAGTAAATTGGAAAATAATTTATTATTCTGCCATAACATTTAAGAATTAAGGGTTAGAATAAATGTGTAAATTGGTGGAATTGTTTAAGTAAGCATGCAGTGTACCTTTCTTAGCAAAAAGAACCATTTATTTTTTAAAAGTCTATAAGCTAGTAAAACAAAAATATCTAAAACTTAGGTAGTGTTAGCCTTTTTACTGAAAAAGGACAAAAGAATATAAAAATGCAAGAAAACTTTGACATCTTCTAATTAAATAAAGGCTTTTTTTCTTGCTAATCTGCTGCAGCCTACTGTGGTGTGTGTCACAGGAAGGACTCAGGAAGGTTGCGTCCTGACCCTGCACAGCTGCTAGAATCCTACTGTACTCCTGAGCTGTGATCAAAAGTATGAACAAAGACGTTGACCTTCAAACTTAATTTCCAGCTCACAGGGGAACTAAACTTCTTAGTGAGTGTTTGAGGGCATGGAGGATTTGGCAAACAGGGTGCAGTAGTTCTACTCAGCTGTTAAGTTCTTTCTAGACCTGCTCTTGGCTGCAGCGTGGACAGGATCATGTTCCCACACCTGAAAAACAGGTTGCAAGGTTGTTGATGAGATTTTAAAAGTCTCAAGAAGGATTTAAGAGAAATACAAGGAGTGGCCAATTGCCCAGGCACAGGGCAGGACAGGACTTTAAAAAGCAGTTTGGTATTCTGCTCCCTGCACAAGGTGTCAATCTTCATTCACCAGCTCAAAGGCACCTAGTCCCCTGTTCTTCCTCCCCTTGTTCGAAATTAGACTCTGTCATGAGTTTTAACATCCTTTATCAAGCCAAATTCATTATGTTTTGATAAAGGCAGCTGCCTTCTCTTAGCCTACAGGGATTACTTCAGAATTGTGCTTGTGGGTGTTGTATAGTGTCAGAGCTGTAGTGAACACTTAGTGCTTTAGTCATGAGGTACTGTACTGAAATGCTTAAGTCATGAGGTTTTATACATGGGTATGAATTCTTCTGTTAATCTTACTCTGTTACATGTTGGGGTTTTTCTTTACCAGTTTGGGGGAAAATTAAGGTCTCTTTCTGCATTGCTTCCCTTTGTTTCACGGTGTCGTTAACTGCATAAAAATAGTTACAGTTATAGTTACAGTTTGGGCATTGTTTGGACATTTCTCAGAGGATGTGGGGGTCTATGGGTCTTTATTCCATATAAATGGTGGAGTTGCCTTTTTCCATTCTAAATAGAAAGTCATTTGATCAGCTGTATCGCCACAGATTTCCCTTCATTCAGTATCCTGTTCTGTCTATGCAGCAGATTCTGCAGGGGCCTGGGAATATACAAATTTGAATCTCCTACTAAGATAGCAACTTTGCTTTTGGTAAAGAAAACTCTGAAATAGCTCTGTTCCAAAGTGAAGTGGATGATTGTATCTGGGAAGTATCCTTCCTGTGCTGTAACAAAAATAGACATTATTACTTTAAACTTTATTGTGTCTTGATAGATATGGGAGCATCAAGAGATCCATCTCTCCACCAAATAAAGCAGTTTTGTTATTTCAGGACCTGTCAGTAGCTACCACAGAACCGTTTGTTCCTGCGGAGTTTGCCAAGAAAAGGTGGTCTCAGATTCTTGTCTTGATGAGAAGATTAAACACCTACCTCCAAGAAGTAATTTGAGAGCACTCAGTGAGCCCAACAACACCACTAGGGAGGCTTAACTTTTCACCCCAAAGTGATAGTTTGTGTTCTTTTATCAGTGTTGTAAAAGGGACTCTGAAAATAGATGCTTTCAAAACAAAACAAAACATAATCACTTCTGACATTGACCTCAGACTGTTTCCTTTTTTTTTTCCCAAAATATCTGTAAGCAGCACAGTTTCCAGTTGTGTGTATTAATCTAAAAAATTTCTCAAAGCACGCCTCAAGTTCTTCCTCAGGTCAGCACTGCAGTCCTGTTTAAATGACGTCGGAGGTGCCCTGGGACCATGAGTGGTGCTGAATGTGCTGCTGGCACACTGGGATCAGTGATGTTGGCTGATTGGTTGGCATAGATGGGAGATTCCCAAAGAGTGTTTAAAAAAAGAAATTACTTAAAAAAAGAAAGAGATATTTTTATCTGCAGCTTTTGAAATGAAGCAGTGAGTATGCGAAGTTTTAAGCTGGTCTGTTGGAATTGCTTTATTTGAATGACATTATGTTCTTTGCAGCTTTTTTCTTTATCTTTGCTTTCAGTTCACAAAGCAAACATGTTGCTAACTATGCAGATGAAGTGGCCTCTTCAAGAGCTCCTAAAGAGCGTGGCTAACTTTGTTTTTGAAATCATTTAAAGTCACAAGTTTTTGTACAGGAACAAAACTCTTCCTGTTTTGATAAAATATTTTAAACTTCAGAAAGCTATTCTAAACCTGATGCAGAGAAAAGTAAGTCCATTTCTGATGTTCTAGGGGCCTTCTCCATATTATTTAAGCAGTAACTTGATAATATCTTAAGTAAGCTATTCCAGCAAAAATACTTCATATTTAGTAGACAGTAAAGCAATAAAATGAGATTACGTGTGTAGACTTACCAGTCCTGCTGTTTGGGCAGGGATTTAGCAGATTCCCAGACACAGAGCAGCTACTCCTGGAATCAGCCAAATAAACTCAAGACAGCTCTGCAGTTGAATAACAGGGAGTCTAATATGTCCTGTTTTGTGACCTGACAGTACTGGCAGGTTTGCACGTATTTTCACAGCAATGCTGGGAACTTGTAATATTTTTGTTTCCATTTCAAGAGAGAATTTTTCGGAGAAAAACAAGTGACATCCTACAAACACATTTTCTCATCTAATAGAATCTGCTTTTTAATTTGAAAACATCTAATGGAATTACATACGGAATTATTAGGAAATAGATTCTCCTCTTCCAGGATACACTTTTGAAAGTACCTGATACTTGGATCTTTAAAGGCATTACAGAGGGAAAAGAACATTTTCTTCAGAAGTTTATGAGCCTGAAAGTAAATTATCTCTTTCAAGGTTATTCAGTATTTTACACAGATGTGAACTCCAGTGAAACTTAAATTAGTTTTGGCTTGTTTCAAGTGTATTTCAGTTTTATGTATTCCTTACCTGATTTTAATTGAGGTTCTTTTTTTAACTGCCAGTTTCTAATATCTGTCTTCATAGCTTTAATGTTGCTAAACAGTCTTGTATTCCCAGTTTATTACCTTGTTATACTTCATAGTTGCAATATGTTCTCTTTATTATAATTATTTGTGTCTTACGCTATATTGTTTTCTGGATCATCATGGTTTGCATATGGTTGTTCTTTTTTAGTAAAGAATTGGTTTTAAGATTTATAGTCATTTGGACATTTAATTTTCTACATGATGCATTTTGCTTCAATTTGGAAGTGTTTTCACTGGCAGTTATGAGGAACATAAGACATAATTTATGGCTATATTAACCCTATTTTATGTCAATCAACAAGGATTTCTTTATGAACTATGGTACAAATTTGCTTCACTTCATATTACTTGCTAATGATACATAAACCATGTCCTTTCCTTTTTGACTTTCTTATGGATTTGGGGAAACCCTATAGCCTAACAATACATTAAATTCTGTTTTGGAGGAGTAAGAGGAGAGAAGGACTTTTATGTCACCTTTTCACTTTTTCTTCTGGAAAAAAAGGCTTCTCACATCTTTCAACCTGATCTTGAACCCTTAGTATTCACATAACAAATCAAAATTTCTACCAGAAAGAAATTCTTCCTATCCAGACATCTATTAAAATGCACCTGCACCCTGTGGTCTCAGATGCCAATGATAATTTCAATATTATCAAAACCAATCAAAACCCAGCAAGTCACCAACTACTTCCATGAGAATGCTCAACAAAACCTTGGGCAACATAAAATGGAAGGTGAATTTACTTTTTTTCTCCTCAAGTGAGGAGTTGTGAAACTCTGAGATTTTACATTTTACAAGAAGTCCATAGGATCTTAGCTCAAATCAGTCTTTCCAAAATAAGTTTAGTTTATTTTCTAGACTACCGTTGTATTTTTTTTCTCCCGCTACTTATTAAGACATGGTCCCCAAACTTACATCTCCAAACAAAATCCCACTAACTTTGTAGAAATACAATTTGAATTTTTCTTTGGGAGGTAGCAAAAAAGATGGCTTCGAGAAAATATATTTGAAGTCTTACATTCCAGCAATGAACCATCTCCAGTCTGTTGTTGCAAAAATCAACATTTTTGCAGTTGTTGTCAAAGAGAAAGAAAAGGGATGTGGCTTTATTGATCTCCACAGAGTTCACTGTTGCCTTCAGGTTGTTCAACTGACAAATGTGTCTGACTTGATCTATATTCAAGGCTTACTGTTGTACTTATGTGCCAGTTTCTACAGTTTCTAAACCTCAGTTTGAGTTGGGGAAAAAATATCTACTAATTCTGGGTGAGGGGAAGAAAGAAATCATCATGGCCATGTTTCACAATGTTCACTTGCTTTCTAATTAAGGTATTCTCCTCTTTTCAAGGTACTGACTTCTTGTTTTTGAAATAGTTTCTTGCAGTGATTTCTGGTTTAATTTCCTTTCTTGATCCTTTTAAAATAATTTCTTGAAAACATGTTTATTTTATTGTTTCAACAAGGATAATATTTTGGTGGTATTTTTTAAGGATTAGCTTCTTAAAGCGTTAAATATTAATTTGGCAACAAAAAAAGAGTTTAAAAATTTCTGTATGGACAGATACAAGATGTAGCTAATAGATAAATATAACACCAAAATTGTTGCAACCAAAAAAAAGGAAGTGAATGAGAAGGACGGCAAAGGCTCTTTTTTGAAAAATAAAGAGGAATAATTTATATAATTATCCTGAAGATACATGTAACGGTTTTGACATTAAATACTGCACACGAAGTAGTGGTGGACCATTATAAAAATACCATATTTCTTGATATTTCCTCTGGAAAAGGAAAGACAACTTTAAAGTATAACAATGATTCATGTTTTCTATCTAAAAATACAGCTGGTGGGTAAAATTTGTAGGAATCATGCCAGTGATTTGTAGCATGTATATGATTAGTTAGAGCATGCATTTAAAATCTTTCTGAACTTTTCTGAGAAAAACTATCTGACTCACTCGAGTCAACTTTTTAATAAACTTCTCAGCAATTGATATCTGGACCTCTCACAGTCATAAATATTTGTAAAACAAGAAAAATACAAGGACATCTTTTGAGTTAAACTTCTAACTGGCATGCCTATAATTAGAAGTATCTCAAGCAAAATTTATTTCTGAAAAGATTTTTTTTTTTTTGAGGTTTTCTAATCAGTTTTGAAATAAAACTATGCAGGAAATCTGAGCAGAGAGAATAAAACCAGGAATTAGACCTGGATCCAGTATTACATGACTTAAGTCTCTCAAGAGGGTACTGGCAGTTAGCAAGGCTCCATTAAATGCTGTAAGGCAAGTGTGTGGTTAAGGGCTTTCCTAATGGGGTTCCTAGAAATTTGAACCATTTCAAACTGTAAATATTTTTGAACTGATATAAGGCTTGACACACCTGAGAATGGTTAAACAACTGTACAGAGACATTTCCAGTGTTTAGAATCTGCAGGACTTAGTCTAGACAAAAGGCGTTGATGACTTATATGACTGACTTATATCAGTGTAAAACACACCAAGGATTAATATTATGTAATTTCCCTTTTTCTGTGCTTAGATTTTTTTTATTGCACCCTCCCAGTTATCTCACATGGATTTGGGAGTTTTTATCATATGTTCTATCTGATATTTTGAAAGAAATGGTTGATACTTTTCCAGGGCAAAGAGAAAGGATGAAGTTTACTTCAGGAAAGATGTGCAAGGATGAAAGCAAGCTGGAATCTGAAGGGAATAAAAGACAGTACAGAGATCAGGAATTAGCATCTTCTTATGGCCACATGCCTTAAGCTTTGTGTCATGGCTGGTGCAGTCTGTTCTGGTAACAGTGCAGCACAAGCTTTCTTATCCAACCACATCTCTTCTCCCTGGGGTTTGATCCAATGTGGAATCTGGGCAAAAGCAATCACGTCTCCTAAACTTTGAGGAGATGTTTTTGCATGGAAACTTCCTTTGAAAACCTCCTAGTATGTGGAAAAGTAGATTTCTCCGTCTTATGGGCACAGATTGCTGGGACCAGGATTCAGACAGTTCATTTGTGCAGTGGCTGTGTGTAAAGTGTTTTGAGGGCTGCAGAAGAACAGGCTAAAGCAGGAATAAGCTGAGTCTGTGGCTCCACTTAGGATGCGCGTGTGTGCTGTGAGTCACTGACTGAGTGTGTGAGACAAGAGCTATTTTGGCATAAACTGTTTATTCTCATCCAGAACATGAATCACCTGCTTCTGAGTGTATCTTTTTTTGTTAATTTGTATTAAGTAAACAGATTTCAGAGGCTTCAGTATGTCCAAGTATGTGGGTTTTACTGGCACAGTGGAGGACCTTCCAAGCAAAGGAAACTCACTCACCTGTTGGGGACAGTATTTTTTATACTTTTCCCAGAAACATGTCTGTGTAATCAGAGCAATGCCAGAAACACTGTCCTGCTGCAAACTTATTCCCAGGATTATCGCCAGGTTAAGGCACTAGTGCAGTCCAAATTGCCAAGAGATCTTTACTTGCATTTTACTTCAGTTAGTCTTTTTACTTTGTCAGCTTCTACCTTTGAAGGAAGAAGGTCTTGTTAAGTTAAAATCTGGAAAAGGAGGAAGAAGTTGATCAGATGTACTGTCTCTGAAAACATTGCACTTGGGCCAGAAGTTGTCCTGGTGACAGACAAGCTCCAATTTGTAGTTTTCTCTTTAACATACCTGGTATATAAAACTGTGGAGGCTGAGCAGATCTGTGGCAGTGTGGAGGTGCAGTCTGGGAGAGAGCTGGCAGAAGACCATGAGAGCCTTCAAATTCCTTGTTTCTTTATGGATGGTGCCATGGAGATCTTTGTGAAGCTTCACATGAGATACAATATGTCTTAAAACCACAATTAGTCTATTTGAACTTGTTTTTTTCTTGTTCTTGGCAGGTGGGGGGGACTAATCTGTTTAGATGTGATCATTTAATTTTCTGTTTTCCTTTTATACGTATAAAGAGAGGATGTGATACATAATTCACAGGTTTCAGTATAGAGCACAGCAGAAGGTAAAAGCAATGTGAGCCACATTAGGTGTATCAATAGTCCCCTCTAGGCATTGACATGTATTTGGTGTGCTGTATGTAGGTATTTCAGATGGCGAAGTCCTGTTGTCACACCTTTTGCTTTGACTCTCACTGGGCAGCTGAGACTTCACATTCTTTTCCAGCTCTTGTTAGTAAAAGTTATGTTAGTGTCAGTATGAGCTCAAGTAGCCGCCAGACTTTTGATTACTTATCGATCACCTTGGTTCTGAGACAAATAGTTCACAAGGGAAGATGAATGCCTAGGGTTCGTACCATAAATCTGTTGGAAGGAAGGAAGGGAGGAAGGGAGGAAGTGGCGGAAGGAAGGAGGGAGGGAGGGAGGGAGGGAGGGAGGGAAGGAAGGAAGTGGCGGAAGGAAGTGGCGGAAGGAAGGAAGTGGCGGAAGGAAGGAAGTGGCGGAAGGAAGGAAGTGGCGGAAGGAAGGAAGGAAGGAAGGAAGGAAGGAAGGAAGGAAGGAAGGAAGGAAGGAAGGAAGGAAGGAAGGAAGGAAGGAAGGAAGGGAAGGAGGGAAGGAGGGAGGGAGGGAGAGTGGGCTGGGTGATCCCAGTCTGAATTAGGTAATCCTGTAGGAGCTTTGCCCATGGCTCCTTGGCTCATTCCTTCTATCTGACATCTGAGACAGCAGAGGCAAAGACAATATCAAGTCCAAATGTGCAGTATCAGCACCCAGGCCTCGTTGTCAAATGCTGTGTCGAATTACCTTCTGAGGTAGGTGGTCTAGTGGACAGGGTATCCACCACTGAACTCCAGTAGCTTGTGACCAAAAGCTTAAATACTGCAATCAGGCAGGACTCCTTTTCCACTTCACAATTACATGGGGGAAAGAACACCTAAAAAGTAATTCTCTTGACATTTTTCATTGCATCAAGTTTGCCCTTAACTTGAGTATTTCCTGAAGCTGATGACTTTGACAGCGTTGTCGCTTCAATTTTAAAATAATCTGATTCATATTTCTAGTCTAGCACATAACATCATTATCTCAGAAGATAAGACAGTATGTAACTAACTGCACCTTTCATTCAGTGATCAACTGAATTGAATTTCTGTTTGTGACCAAAGGAGCTGTTGAAATACACAGCACCTTTGGTCACGCTGTTGAGATACACAGGTTGCTCTTGCTTCATCATGAAGACCTGGCACTTGAGTATTCTCCAATATACTGTGGAACTGACCTGTGATTTCAGTCCCACAGAAGTTGATTATTTAACTTACAAGTTCTTTGCCACAACTCTGGCCTTCTGCCTTCTCTCTGTTTAGAATGTGTTTGGGAAAGATTCTGGAAGATAGTTCTTACAGCTTCTTTTCACTTGCTAAACAAAATACAAACTTTCATTTTTCCTTTTTTGCCTTTTTGTCCTGGTATCTGCTTATCCTTAATTAAATATAAAAGGCATTAGTAGTTATTCTGTATTGTTGTTTAATCTTTTTTTGGGTCAAGTGCCTTCTTTTCCTTCTGGTGTCTTTTGAAGATATCTCTGTTGTGAAGTAGTGAGAATATCAAATTGTGCATATTTTTCATACTAAATATATTTGAACTTTTTGCAGGATAGAAAGTATATGATGTGTTTTACAATCTAATATATTTACTGTTGTAAGCTTTAGTCACTGGAACTAATCATTAAGTGGTTTGTTGTTGCAGCTGGTTGCTAAGTTTTAATTCATGTCATTAAAATCTTCCTCCTATTTCTTATTTCTCTGACTGACCTGATTGTCCCATAATATGACTAAGGAAAACAGGGTGGTGCTACAATGCAAGCCAGTTATTTGTTTTTGTATTAAAAAAATTCTAGAGAGAAAGAGGTCAGGGAAAGAATCACTGCAGTTCTTAAAATGACCTGATGTTACTGCATGATGTCCAGTAATTAGTTTTTCTATCATTAATAGCTTTTGCACATGTGTAAGTAGGACTGTTTGTCTTGAAGCTTTTTTTGTTTCCTCAAAATATTCAAATTATTAATCATTAGGACTTAACTAAGGTTATAAAAATCACTGGCAGAAAGTTGCTTTTATTTAGGGGATAAATAATTTTTTAATTAAAAGTTATAGATTTATCAATAATAGTAATCTGATGGGATATCAACTTCAATCAGTTCTCCTATTTCTTGAAATTTGACACTCCTTGAACAATGGAAAAGCTTTTAAGAAACCTATCTTTTTCTTAAATTTCAGAACAGCAGGTTTAAAAGATTTGAAGTATGAATTCTGAATTTGTTTGTAGAAAGTAAGATGTTTCTTAATTTACTCAAAGTAGTAGCTTTCTTTTGTATTATGATAGAAATGTGAGGGTTAGCTGCACATGATGGGAAAAACAAAGAGGAGTGGGAAGGGAAAAAGGCAGGATAACTTTTAAATGAGACAAGCTTAAATATTCAGACACATCGAAATATTATTGGAAACAGACTTTTGGACCAATTTCATTTTGCAACCACACATATGCTTTTCCATCATCCTCGTATTTTAGGAGAGTGGGTGGAAAATAAGTGTATTAGTCTTAAATGCAAAGATAGGAGTATGTCTTTATCACATATTTTATACTCATCTATGTCTTCCACAGTGAGGGTTTTTTGGGGGGTTTTTTGCTTGTTGGGTGGGGGTGAGGTGTTTGGAGTTTTTTCTTGTTTGTTTGTTTGTTTTTTTGTGATTTTAGTTGGGTTTTGTTTGTTTGTTTGTTGGGGTTTTTTGTGAAAACAGTGTGGCAGTTGGGTAGACTTAAAAAGCTTGGGGAAGATTATTTTGTATTAAGTGTCTGCTTAAAAAGATACCACTTACATAAAATCTTGTGTATATTTACTATGGGAAACCATGCAAGTCTGTTGTATGGGTTTGTTATTTATGGGAAAAATCCTGCTTACTATTGCTTTTAATTATTGAAGCAGTTCTCCTACTATCTTTAGTTGCACTTAAGAATTCAACCCTAAAAATACTGGAACCAACAAAAACGGTTTATTAGTGAGGTATATCTTGGCACCTGTTATTTCTCTTAATTTATGTTAGCTGTGATATTCAGTCAAATATTTCACTTGGGAATGCTTTATTTTTCAGGATGGGAAGAAGAAGTTTGACAAGGAAAGTGAGAAATATTATTCCATCTTAGAGAAGCACTTAAATTTGTCAGCTAAGAAGAAAGAATCTCATTTGCAAGATGTAAGAACTGAATACACTCTTACCTAATTTCACATTTGCATAGAAATCGTGATAACAAGCTGGTTCTCTTTAAGACATGCTGTATTTTATTTAATGTGAAATTGTGATGGTTTCTGGTCATGCTTGTTGTGACTAAATTCTTGGCTGGGATGAATATGACCCAAATAGGAGTTAAATATTTGAACAAAGCAATATTCTCTGTTTGCAACTTTATGTATTTCAAGTACAGCTAATGTTTATTGGTTGCAACGATGGAATTATATTAGTACAATTAAAGTGTGAGTTTTATAAGATATATGGGGAATACTGGAAAGCCAATTAATTAATTGCTCTAGGTTGGCTAGTTAATCTATTAACTGAAGAAACTGAACTTCTATTTCACATAAATTCTAATCGAGAAGATTGAACTGAGATCACTTTAATGATGCTCTTTTCTGCTTCTTTTTTCCTCTTTTTAATCTTATTCTGAAATTGAGGCTCCTGAAATTTCCCTGAAATTTTATCTATAACTTCAGCTGTATGGCTGATTCTTTTCTGTTAAAAAAAAAAACAAAAACAAAACATGAAGACTTCTGGTTTAACAGAAAGATTCCAGGGCTTTTTAGTATGCTGATTGAAATTAATATAACTTGTCTTTGAAGCAAATTACAATAAACCCAGCAATGACACTTTGGGAATTGTGCCAAAAGTAGTTTAAAATCATTTTGATGGGATTACTGTTGTCATGGTGAATCTTAAATCATGGGGGTTAGTTTGCAGATGGAATTTTCACCAAAGGTGTGACCATCGCTCAGTTATATGTCATAGGATTTTTTTTTCATGTTTATCAATAATATTATAATTAAATAAAGTAAGAAGGATATTTTCGAAATTAAAAATATTTAATAACGTCTATATGGCTGAATTGCTGTTGATGTCTATATAATAATCACTGTAGGTAAGAAATTAGTTATGTAGGATTGCTTTATTGTTCCACTTGTATGTCATGGCTTTCACTTTTCCCAATTATCTTATGTATTTATGAAGAAGCAGTTCTGTTAGAGGCTAAGTCCCAACTTAAAAAAAAAACTAAATTCTTACCAGATTGGGGAAAAGTGAATTTAAGCACTAATTTGTTCTAGAATAGAAGCTAAACAAAATCAATAAAATATTTTACTCTTGAGGCATGAGAATTATTACAGTCTAAAAGCAGCAACTGAAGTGCAAAGTAACAACTGTGAATCTAGTAAACTATGGTAGATTAACAGTGGATTTGGCTCACAAGTATAAACTAATGGAAAACCAGAATAATTTTTTCCAGTGTGTCCTTAAGTGACATATCTGGATTTAAAATCTTGTAACTGAGGCTGAGGTTTCTGATTTCTAGATGCCTCCCTTGTAAAGGATAAAGAGCATAACTTGGCATTTCTGTCTTTCACCATTTTCTACCACTGTAGATGTGCTGAATCAGCACTACAGACCCACCCTAAGAGAAGGTACAATAGCAAATCAGTACCAGAATTGTTAACCTGGGAGGCTTTTGGCCTGTGTCTATATTGGAAGTAAAAGGAGGGCAAGCTCCATTCCTGACCTGAAATCCAAGACATCTGTTGATTTGCATCCCGAGTGGTTTGGGTGAGCCCCATTTATAGCACAGATGTCCAGGATGGAGTTTGTTGGAGCAGCCCACAGCAGATCAGGGCACGAGCAAAGAACCAAGCAGTGCTGGCAGCTGGGGCTTTGGTGCCCAGGGCAGGAGATGGGAAGTCCCTGCCTCAAGCCAACGTCATGTATTCAGGAAGGTGGAAATACCATTTTTTGACTCCTACATGGGAAAAATACTGTTTCCTTGAGTTGATGAAGTTTCTTGATACCCCATCACATTATGTGGGTTAAAGAGTACTGGGGTGAGCAAAGATCTCGTACTCTGTTGGGTTCTTCTACATATCTCACTTGAGTACAATTGAGACCACCTTAATTAGGTGTCTGAAGTTTGATGGTTAAAACATATTCTGTAAAGTTTGCATATATTCACCTAACTGAAATATGTTGGATATTTTAAGAGCCTGCAAGACTGCTGATGGAGTTTACACAGGTGACTGGCTTTTTTCCTTTAACATCAAAAATAAACTTCATAGTAGCATCTTTTCACTGCCTACCGAAGCCTACAATGAAGGAGAAAATAGGCAAAATTGAGTGATGTGAGAAATCTAATGAACTTCTGATTTTATTTCTCTGAAATCTGTTCCAGAATCAGTCTCCAAGCTTATGTAAAGTTCTGGTATATATATTGAGGTGATAGCCTACATCAATGAAAATATTACTTACTGTAACTGTACATCATACAGGTAGAGACTCAAAATCATATCCATCAGATCTCTTTATTTTTTACATGCAGTTTTAAATCACAGAAAAACATTAAAATACCTTCAGCTTTTGAAACTTTAGGATCACTTTCAAAGCAATTCTTACAAATCTGAATCCTTTGGTGTTAACACAAATTCATAAGCTTCTACAGAATATATGTTTGGGGAATTCTGATTTAGTCCCTTTCACAGGTGGTGATTATGGCCCTAAACCATATTTGAGATGGCACTTGGTTGTTGTAAGTATCATTACAACTGCAACCTGCTTAAATGCTGTTCAGAGTAGGGATGGATTGTATTAGGTGTTTAAATACTTTTTCTGAGGCAAAGCCAAAGAGACAAATTTCTAAAACTATGTTTCATTATTTTCGTACAATTAAATGAGAGTGCTGAGATCTGTTTCAGGTGCCTATTGATGGCATTTGTGTGAGCAAGGCTTTGCTGGATCATGTCCCAAAGTGGTGGCAACTGCTTCTGTTCAGTTATGTAGCACTGTCTATGTGAAAGATTATTATTGTGAAATAAAACTATTAACAGGCTATCAGGGAAAACACTAGCCAAACACACTATATGAATGGCAAATGGCAGAGTTAATGTTAAGGTAGAGCAGTTCATTATTGGAATTTTGGGTGCTTGATTTCAGCTTCATATTATTAGTTTACTGATTTTTTTTTTTGAGTAGACACAGGAAGGAAATGCTGGCACTCAATGATTTGAAACATATCCTTGAGGCCCATGTGTTGAAGTAGAGTTAAAACACTGAGCTAGGGAGGTGGATCAATATTGTTAAAAGCCTGTACAGCCAAATCCCAATAGTAGCTTGTCCTTGAGTAGAGTAGCAATCTTAATTATATATGGTGCTATTGATGGCCAAATCCTGCCTGAAGGAAAACACTGACTTTTTTGCTTTTATACTGTTAAAAGTACTAAATCTCTTTTATTATGTGTTTGCTGGTTTATAGTTTGTTGTCAAGGGAAGACAACCTCAAGCTTTCCCAATTTCCCTGCATTTGTTAATTTTAATGCCAGAATTAAACTAGAGAACATGCAGAAGTATCCTTCTGTATTTTAACTGACATACATCAAAAATAGGTGATCTTATTCATGTTGTTAATCTGCTGTAGTAGTTTGACCACAGAACAAAGTCTAACTAATACAGCCCAAAAGGGATTTGCATGAGAAAATTATTTGTTATGAGGAAGACTGAATTAAAATGGAATCTGCATGTCTTCTTTAAACATTATCTATGTGCTAAACTGCTTGTCTGTTAGTTCCCTCTCCTGTGGCTTGTTTAAGTTGATGATAAAAAGCCTATTACTCTTTATCAGCTGATAAGAGTTAATTCTTTAGCTGTTTAGGCAGAAGACACTGTTCTGATACTGAATCTCCATGTTGGGTGGTATTAGTCAGGCATTTCTGACAAGTACTGCCTTGTAGTTCTGTCACTTGAAAATTAAAACTTGAAATATATTTGATTTATGAGGTTAGGGATTTAAATATGTTTACATTCCAAGAACGTATGACTCATACTATAAAATAATAAGTTGCAAGATGTCATTGTTAAAGACAGCCTATTTGAGAAAGAAAATATGTTTTTGTGAAGGTATTTGAACCTGAGAAATACATACAATTTCAGTGCGTATGATACTTAAATATTTCAATAGAAATAATTATCTTTTTGTCCTTGATTCCTATGGTGCTCATTTCTATTTCCTTTTCTAAACTTACATATACCAAGTACCTGCTGCCACCTTTCTTTCCCTCCGGGCTCTCCTAAAAACTAGAATATTTAAGAGCAAAAAGAAAGAAGAAACCAAAAAAGAGCAAGTAAAAGTATGGGCTGTAATGTGTAATGTTAGCTTCTTAAACTTGCATTTAGCTTTTTTAAGTAGGTATTCTAATTTTCAGGCAGAAAACTGAACTCTATGAAACTTTTAAAATAATCTTATGTAAGAGCTGTGTGTTAATGACATAACCTATTTTTAAAGCGATAACAAGACTAAACTAATGTTGTCCGCATTTAATTTTGTCTTTTAGGCAGATACACAGATTGACAGAGAGCATCAGAACTTTTATGAAGCATCATTAGAATATGTTTTTAAAATCCAAGAAGTACAAGAGAAAAAGAAATTTGAGTTTGTCGAACCTGTAAGTTTTATGTTTTATTTTCTTTAGAATGCATTCATATAAAGCTGAAAATTGAATTTAAAATGCCTATTTTTTTGCTCCCTTTTTAAATTTTGAATGCAGGTTCTTTGTGTATAGACAGACATTGAGATCTTGGCTTGGGCACTTTCCATGTTTATTGAAGGATTATGTAAGAGTTTAGTATCTACTGTGAAGTGAAATGTCTGATGACTTGAAGTGTGTGTAACATTTTAATGGGATATCATGTAATGTTGTGTCTGTGCAACACATAATTGATGTTTCCTAATACCATGATTTAATGGCTTAAATTTTGAGCTAGTTTTTTAATTTAAATATTGTGGGTAGGCAGTATACACAGACATTGTTCTGAGTTACACATGAAGTAATGTGAAAAATCAATTTTTCTGTAGGATAGGTAAGTTTATCTTCTTCTTGGTGGAGTCATTTGCCTCTAGTTTACTTTGCACATAAAGGAATGCATGTGTTGACATGCCATTAAAGAGTAAGATAAAGTTGTGTTTCAGTGTCCATATTTAAGTCTGGGATTTCCTTCTGGACTGTGTTTCCATCCCCCACTCCTACCTCTCTACTGTGTCAGTCAGGTCCAAAAGCAGCTTCATGACATGCTAGCATATTTCTGTGGCCTGGTAGCAGTGTTACTACTGTTCATGTCATACAGACAGGCCTGGCTTGCCAGTTGCCTGATGTAGTTTGTACCTCTAGCCCCTGACAGGAGAACTTCCAGTGCCATGAGTCCCTTCCCATTAAGCACACTGAGCACAGCAGAGTGCTGATTGTCAGAGAGGAACATGACAAGTGTAACTTTCTCTCCACACCATCTCCCAGCTTCCTTGTAACTACTGAAGCAGCACTCTTCACTGTGAAATGGGTTGAATTATATCTCTAACACCCTGTGTCACCAAGGAGAGCTTCTCAGATGCCTTCTTTCCATGAGATGAGAGTGTGTTGTATACTGAATGTTTGACATTGATGCAAACTAATGAACCTGGTTCAGCAAGCAGTACTTTCAGAAATCCTATCTTTATGGCATACAGCTGCCAAATCTTAGAGACTAATACTTTGCTCGGATTCCTAAATAAGAACATTTTTTTACCTGTCACAGATTAATCCAGAGTGTGTCTCTGTCTCCTTCTGCAAAACTCTCACATCCTGGAAAAATCTAGCAATCTTGACCTAGCTCTGACCCTAGTGTAGAAGACTTTATGCTCCTTTAATGTAATAGAAACTTTCTGTATTGAAAAGACCTTGTGCATTGGAAGATATTGTGCAACTGCACAATAGTTAAAATAGGTAAAATTTACTTTTAAGTGTATCTGTTTCCATACTGTCTCAGATCAGTAGGCATTCCAGCCCAGTATGGCATACTTGATGTTCCAGGGGAAGGTGCAGGAAATACTCTGGTGACTTCCTTGTCCTCTGGAAATCAGGGCACAAAGTTCTTAAGCAGTAAACTATTTGAAATGTGAGGGGTGCTCAGTTAAATGTTTATTTAAAGAGAAGAAAAAAAGAACAGCCAACTGAAAAACACTGTTTGCAATTGCATGCATTTCCATGAGACTTGACAGTGGATGTTAAATTTGAAAATCCCTTTCTCGCATTTTCTACATTATTAACTATGCTAACTTTAATCTGAAGAATAAGCGCTATTTTCTTATAAATAAAATGAAAACAAGGAGACAGGGACTTCTGGCTGATGTGCTGCAGGCCAAAGGTTAAATTCCTCCCCTATCCGAAACCTAAGTACAATCTTCTTCCTGTGAGAATGAAACGACCAGGCAGCCTTGAGGTCAGCAGCTCTACATAAAAATAAATAGAGTCTCAAGAAGTAGTTGGATTTTGTTTCGGGTTCTCTGTTGAAATCCTCGTGGCTCTGGTGTGATGAGTAGCTTTTTGTTATGGAGTTCAGACCTCAGTCTCTACTGATGTGAATGATTAGGTACTCAGAATGAGGTAAAGATAAGACACTTATTAAAATGAAAAATTGTTGATATGAAAGCATCAGACATTGTGATGTTTGGTGAAATGAACTACCTCTTTATGTGTAAAGACCACCTCAAAATACATCCTGAAAATTTTATTTGAAAGGAGAAGGAGCTGATTTTCTATTCTTGTTTTTAATATTTTTTGTTCTATTTAGTATTAATTTCTTTAAAGTTCTGAGCCTGCCTTTAGCAGCAGTGCTTCTTCTAACGCCAGCAAAAAGAAAACTTCACTATAAGTATGAGCCTAGGGCAAAAGACCTTGGCTTTTAAATCTCTTCCATACAATGCTATGGGTGTCCCTGTTCAAATGGAAGCGATTCTGGAGATGCTTTAGCAGCACAGGCCCACTGGGCACAGGGCGTGTTCTGCATTCCTGTTTTTCCACTGCTAGTGACACGTACATTGAAGTGAATGCCATCCTCAGTGTCACATATCAGCACAGAGCTTAAAAATGCTGATCTGGGACTTGCATAATACTTTTCTTTTATTCCTACTTTTCTGAGTTCTCAGAGAGTGTTTAACCAGGAAGGCCTCAAGGCCAGATCCTCTGCAATGCACAACTGCCAGAATACCTGAGAAGTGCTTTAACTAAGATTAATTCAGATTTTTTTCAGGTTTTTGGTTTGGTTTTTTGGGATTTTGTTTTGTTTTGTTTTTTTGCTGCTGTTGTATTTTTGCTTTCAGATAAATTCAGCTTTGCTGCCATCTTGTGTTAAAAATTTTCCTTGGTATTTCTCAGTGTATTCAGTAAAAGTGTTTCATGTGATATAAAATGTTTTCCTTCAAGTATTGAAGATAAAATTTATACAATTTATTCTCCTGAAATGTTCTTTAAACTGATCTCTAAAAGTCAGGCATAAACTGACCTACTTTGTTCCACAAAGTTTCTCTGTTGTAATTTTGGTGTGCGTTAGTGTGGTGATTTGGCTGCAGGTTTGCCAAATGTTGCTCCTGCACTAGGGGTGGGTTTAGCAGCAGGCTCCTGCTTGCAGGCTGGGTTGATCCACACATTATCTTGACTGGACCAAGTAAGCACAGGAGTAGTTGTGCTGTGACATCTGAAGGAATCGTAGTTGGGGACACTGATGAGTGACTGAATCTAGAGTGTGAGAGCAGGCTTCACATAACTGTAGCCAAAGCAGAGCTTTAGTTATAATTTGTATATTTTGTACTTTATTCATAAAAAGGAAGATTAATTTTCTTTATTTTCCTATAAGTAGTTATTTCCAGAATTATAGAATTAGATTTAGAATTATAGTCTAGAATTAAAGAAAAGTATGGAGCTCTTTCTATCTGTTTGCACAACTGGAGGTTTTTAATATAAACTATTGTACTTGGACCTTCCTCAGAAACACTTGAATAATCAGTTTAATAATAATAATTTCAGGGTCCTTAGCTAAGGTAATAATTTCAGCTGGACAGATGAATCATGTTAAGGTGAGATTAATTTACACAAGATGTGGAGCCCTCTAGTTGAGATTGCATTTCCTTCATTGTTTGTTGGTGGAATATGGTTCAGGAATTCACATCCACTATAGAGGCCCCCACAAAAACTTGCTTTTTGTGTCCAAAGATCTTCTCAGTTCCTCAGGCTCTGTGACTTGCTTACTGGGCAGCCGTGGGCTTGCACCATCTCTGCCTGAGGCCAGGCTTTCATCTGCTCCTGCAATAGCAGTAAAAACCAGGGGCAGAGTCCTTGTCCCAGCCATACCTTGTATTTGTGCCCTCACTGATGGTCTCTTCACCTCCAGCTGCTTTAACTTACTAAAGCAGCAAAAGAACAGGCAGGTAAACGGGCTCTCAGTAGGCTCCTAGAGAGTAACGGGAGAGAGGAGGCAGAACAATTTTGCTACAATTCTTCAAGTAGAGCTGAGGGTAAATTTAAAGAAAATATAGGCACAGTAAAAACTACACTATTCCACTTAGAGTAATCTATGGTACTGGTAACACAAAGCAAGTGCTTTAAATATGAACGATGGCATTTTTGTTGTCTGAGTCTAGACTACTTCAGTAGTCAATGAAGAGAGATAAATGTTTCCATTGGATCATTCATTCCATCCTGAGAGAGAAGTCTGAAAAAAAGAAAAGAATTATGCTCTGGAATACCTGTGGTTCTTTACTGAGTCAGAAGACGGCTCGGACAGCCAGTTAGTTAGCCCAGGTGGTAATGGTGTAATATACTAATGCAAATCTTTTTTAATTTGGATTGACAATAACAGAAATTTTATTAAAATTTCTGTTATTGTCAATCCAAATTAATTTCTCTTTTTTTTTTTCTGTTTTATTTACCTTTTTTTTTTTGGTAGGCTAAATTATATAGACCAAGAAAGCAGTCCATGATAAGACATTAAATGCTTGTTATTTAACAACAGGTAGGGTGACTTATAGCAATGTAAAAACGCTTTTAAAATTTAAAGCAGAATCAGTTAGAAGGCTTTTAAAACTAAGAAATTGCAAGAATGCATTAATCCAAGAGCTGAAATCTAGTGGCACCTTTTACTACTTGAGCATTGTTTCAAAGCAAACTTTAAAAGAATTTTTCAGCTGGATATATGCAGACTATGGCTGTTCTGTTGGAGTTAATCACAGACATACCAAATAGAATTTGCATTTTGTTCAGAGCAGGAGGAAATGGTCTGGGTTTCTTGTCTTGTGCTAACCTATCCAAAACATGTATTCTAGAGTCTCATTTGTGGAAAATAGGTTGTAGATCAAGCAATTACTGTGAAGAAAGTGAAAGAATATTTTGAAGAAAAAACACTTGAATTCTGACATTTTAAACTTTGAAAATGCACACCAGCAAAGACTCCAGCTGAAATACTGGATAAAATTACTAAGATAGTGAATTAAATTATTATGGAAATTACAACTTCATGACACAAAAGCATGTGTAGCATTTCTCTTTCTTAAGGTCTCATCATTGATTCCTTCTCAGCAAAACTTTGCTTTTGCGTGTAAAAGCACAGAGTGTTCCAAGAGTTAAAAATGTTTAATGCTTCTCAATTTTACCTTTTCAGCTCTTGGCCTTTCTTCAAGGATTATTTACATTTTACCATGAAGGATATGAACTGGCTCAGGAGTTTGCACCATACAAGCAGCAACTGCAATTCAATTTGCAGAATGTAAGGATGATTTGTATTTACATAATTTAACTTTTTAATTTGCTAACTTCAGTTTAGGATATTAAAGTAGACTTATAGCACTTTATCGAAATTCTCAATCTTGCAATGTTTTAGTCAGCTGAAATCAAGTTCATATACAGATAGGTAAAATTATTTTTATAAGTTTAATGTAATTAAGATTCCTGACAGCAAATAACTTTGGATAGTAAATTTGTGATTTCCAGATCAAAACTTTGATCTGAGCAAGAACAAGAAAAACAGGACAGCAGCCAAGTTTTTATTAGAAAACAGCGGTCCAGATAGATTAAACTTGTATAAAGCTTTCTTGAGAATGAAGCCTGTCTTCTGGACTAAGTGAGGTACCAAAAATGCTCCAGCTGCTATAGAATGATAGAATTTTTCCTGCTCTCTGTTAACTTCCCACTGTATATAAAGCAAACTTGGGAAGCCACTCTCTGGCCATTCTCTATACCACTGCAGAACAGGTGGGACCTTCCTCCATGGTCAGCAGCTCTCATGAGCATTGGTTTTCACCAGAAGAGAGAATCTCTTTTTTGTGTAGAGAGTTACACTCAACTGGGCAGAAGAATCTTTTCCTGTAAATTGATCTGTATTTGGTAGTCAGAGGCATACAAGATCCCATTTTGGGCACAAACTGCCCAAAAAATTTCAAAGCTATCAGAGATAACTAAAATGTATTTAATCAAATACTTTTCCACTCATCATAACTACTTTTTACAAGTGTATACTTGTGTCACTGTGTAAGTCAGATATTACACTTTCAAGGATATACAAATAAGTAGGTACAAAATATACTTACAAATAAGTAAGTACACACTTTGCTTTTAAGCAAAGCTTAAACACTCTGCTTTTAAGGCAAAAAGTGAACTTCAATATGTCAGTACTGGACAAGCCCCACATATTTCCTGACAAGTAACATCAAAGTCCAAAACAAAATTTTTTTTAAAAGTTAAGTCCGCTTCATTCTTTCAAGAAAAGACACATATCACAAATTTTTGTAGCTCCATCTTCTCTTT
The DNA here is from genome assembly GCF_027477595.1 of Haemorhous mexicanus. NCBI lineage: Eukaryota > Metazoa > Chordata > Aves > Passeriformes > Fringillidae > Haemorhous > Haemorhous mexicanus. The sequence goes on from NC_082342.1 coordinate 44,493,446, forward strand.
TGCATCTCTTGTTCATATATATAGATCCCATTTTAAATACTACTTGAGGAAATAAGGCTAAACTTCCTAGATTATTAACCTTTTCCTTTTGGATCAAAATGCAGATGGTCTCTGGAGAGCATCCCAACTGCTTGTCCTTTCCAATTTTGTGGTTTTCATGTTGTTTGCTACTAAGATGCTTTCAGATAAAGACACAAGGGGTCAGTGTTGTTTCACAGCAGTTTCACTGAAAGAGTGAAAAATATGCTTCAGTCCAGAGATTTTCTTACTTTAATATAGCGAGTTCTGAGAGCTCACAACACAGACTGAAACTGGCATTGTAAGTAATCATACATTTCCTCTGCACGTGTCTACAGAAGCAAAATTATTAAAGGACTTTTTAAAATTTCAATCTTAATTAAGAAACAGATTTAATGTTTTCTAACTATTACATCAGCACAACTTGAAGTTGTAAATAGATTACAGAAGTAGAGGGAGATGTGAAGTTAGGCAGAAGGATCAATGTATTTTTTTAATTATATGTCAGAAAACATATACGTGAAGATACAGTGAGGATCAGTGCATCGCTCACTCCTGTTACACAGCAGTATAAATTCTGGCTCCAGGTCTAGATCCACAACTTCACACAGCCAGCTGGGTTCTCTATGTACTTGTCATTGAGAGTATCACAGATTGAAGTGAAATAATTTATATGGGTAAAGACAAACTGAGGACAGGAAGAAGTGCATTCAGCCAGTCTGTAGCTGTCAAAAAGTACTCCTCTCCATTTCATTTTGTGTTCAAAATGAAGAATAGTTTACCTGAACTGCTGTTTCTGTTCTTAAAAGTGTTCTGCAGGTTAGAGCAGGAGCAGTAACAGCTGTAGAAAAGTAGTAGCAGACCAGCAACTCTTAACAGGTCACCATATTCTAACATGACCTGTTGTCACTTCAACTGTCTCAGCTGGCCAGTGGCATAATTGGTGTGTCTGGCTTTGGTTTCTGTGATTTGATTCAAAGACCTGGCTGCATAAAAGTAGCCATTGAAAACTTTAATAGATGGAGACAAGCTCTTAAAATGGGGACATTCCTTCAATGGCTTGTCCTTCTTGAAGGCCTCAAAATGACCTCTCTTAAATTTGTCTGAACTGATACTTCTTCTGAAGGACATAATCTGTAAAATTCAGATTAGAATTTTACCTCCCTCTCTAATAATAGTGTTTGTCTTCAAAACCAAGATTGAGCATGTATTCCTTTATACTATTGTGCAATTAACTACACAAATAGCCCATGAAACAAGGGAAGTATTCACTGGTGTATGGTCCTGAGAGTATCTTTCTGACTACTGAGGATTTGAGTCCATGGATCACTCTGTAGAAACATTACAAAATCTTTGTTCTTTTCTTTGACCTATAGGAGCAGAATGTTCAATATCTGATATTTAATCAGTCAAAGCTCTGGCATCGCTCAATAATTCTCTTGTTATCCCATACTAGGTGCATGGAGGGAAACCCTAGCCTCACTGAATTCACTAAGAACAAGTAGCCATCTGTATGCATAGAGATAAAAGCAAATATGGAAACAACCCACCTTAATACTATAATCGTTTGCTTTGTTACATGCCTGGTTACACACATAGTATTTAGGACAGACACACTTCTTCCATGCTTTTGCATAGTTCTGCCACTTGTGAGTGTTTCTTACCTCCCTTTTTTTTTTTATTATGTTGAACTGTAGTGCTTGCCAAGTCAACACTTGTTCATGGCAGTGCCAGTAACCTGGCTATTCTAAGGAGCAGCACCTGTGGTATCGCTGCAGATATGGATACACAGACAATTTGTCTCTTCCATGTGTGTAGAAATTGCAGCTGTCTGGACTCATTAAGCTGGCTTTAACCCAAGCTAGTGTTTTCTGCACGGTACTTAAAGTGCTTCAGTGGGTCTTACTACTTCGGGTTTAGGGCTAAGCTGTTAGCAGCATCTAGTTTAGCCAAATATCTGTCTGAGAATCCCAGAGTGTACAGAGAGAAAGCCTGTATCTGTCTGCAAAATACTGTGTAAGCTTACTTAAAGGTATGAGATGACCTCCTGTCTGAGGTTAGCGACCTGCAGAAAGAGGAATGGTGCTATTCTCAGCTATGTTTTCCTTACATTTGTGTGCCTAAGCTTCTAGCAGTAAAGAGTATTATTCTTTACTGCATTTTTTTTTTCCTTTTCCCACCTTTTATGTCTCTGGCAAATGCTTTTGTTTCTCTCCAATACGGTCTCCTTGGCATTATTTGTAATTAGTTGTTCATTGTTATTTTAGTACTTGCATGAGATAATGTGGGCTTTTGTTTGTTTCCTTTTCTGGGTATTAGACTCGGAATAACTTTGAAAGCACTAGGCAGGAAGTGGAGAGACTCATGCAGAGAATGAAATCAGCCAACCAAGATTACAGACCACCAAGTCAATGGACAATGGAAGGCTATCTCTATGTGCAGGAGAAACGTAAGTACAAGGAAGGTCCGTGCTGTTGTTTGCCCCAGTGGTTGACTGGTAGCAAGCTCTGCTCTGGCTGGCTGCCCTGCACCTTGCTGCAAACTCCCAGCACCCTGCTCTGGCTCTCTTCTGTTTCCTGTACTTTCTCTGCCTGAACAGGGCCTTTAGTTCAGCCATCAGGAGCACCTTGTACCAGAGACCTCCACTGACCCAGCGATCTTAAATGAACATGTGCTTAATGGAAATCAAAGATGTAAGAAAAGGTCATCTAAGTACCATCTTACCATAGTTAACCACAGCCAGTTTTATCCTCAGTAGCACTGCAAGTTTTAAGAACAGTCTATTTTTTAATTGATTAATAATCATAAAAGAAATCTGTGTTAAGTGGAAATTACACTGAGCCGTGCTAATGGGGGAGGGAGAAAAGGAGTGAAGCACCAGGCACATGCTGTGCTTCGTTAAATAGTGAAAGGCCAGCTTGACATCTTCTTACTGAAAAGAAATTTTTATTCTGAAGTAACAGGGTCTGTAATCACTATGTAGTAGGAAAGGTACTAGTTGTATAATTCCTTGTTGTGCAAGTTTACTTGCCTACAGCCCTTATTCTATAGGTTCTTGTCTAATTGTGAGCAACTGGGTTAAGTGTTTGCTCTTCTTGAGAGTAGATTTTGTATGTATTTATTACTGATGTGCATGGTGGTAAATATAGGTGTTTTTTAAAAATGGCACTAGGCCATAAATTTTCTTGGATGGCCAAGAGTAACAAGTTTAAAGTTGCAGCACAGGTGTCTGGCTACAATTTTCTAATGAAAATAGGTGACTTCTTAACTCATCTAATACTGCTATGAGAATGCTCATCCATCTTATAATGTGCTAAAAGAGATAATGAATTGCCATCAAAAGAAAAGTTGATGCTGAATAATTACAGATGTTGTTCTGCTAAGTGAAAATAAATTAAAATACAGGAGCAGAACAGCTAACTTCTGAGGGTAAATAGCTGTTTGAGTTTTCGATTCATGATTTTACTTTCTTCCAGAACACAGGCAATAGGAGATCTCTCTCAAAGTCAGCATAACAGACTGTATAAATTTCCACAGCTATGTTTCTGGATGGACAGACATCCAACTTACATGACTAATTCAGTCTCTCATATACAACTACTACCTTTGTGGGTACATTGAGAAGGCAAAACCTATCTATAGTAAAACTACTAGGGTTTTTCTTCAAACATTTTTATTTAATTTTTCACATTTAGAAAAAAAAACACAAAAAAAACCCCAAAAAAAACCACCCCACAATTAAAATTTAAAATACCATTTTTCAAAGTCAAGGTTCTTTATTTTTGTCTCGGTTCTAGATAGGACAAGGTTAATTTTTGCACATAGCGGGGAGCTGGGCATGACCAGGTCCTTACTTAATATCACCTCATCATTTTCTGGGGATAGGGGAAGGGATCCTTTCTGGGTCCTGAAAGTGGCAGAGGGAGTGCTCAAGTATTGTCAGATGTCTCTATATGGTGAGTACTCACATGTGAATCATTTGCCTCTTGTGCACTCTGCTATTAATATTGCCAATACAGGTCTGTTCTTGCCTTTTTCCTGCCTTGTTTCTATAATAGAATACTGTTACCCATCCAGTTGCCAAAGAAAGTCAGTCTGCTGGAACTTTATTGGGCAATATTATCAAACTGCAATATTTGGAAATTATACTGGAACAACATGTTCAGATTAAAAAACAAGGAGTAGGCTGCATGTGGATGCTACTTTATTTCATTTTTCTACTCTAATTCCAACTATAATAGTGTTAAATGACAATTACTTTTGCTACTATCTCTTTACTCTAGGACCCCTTGGATTTACATGGGTTAAACATTACTGCACTTATGACAAAGGAACAAAAACTTTTACAATGAGTATAGCTGAAACAAAATCTGGTGGAAAAGTGGTGAGTTACTTGTACATGAACACATACATGAGCTGTATATTCTATCATTTTTATTAAGCATTAAGGAACTGCTGAAAGAAAAATGCAAACAGATAAGGCTGTTTTCGTAGATGAAGCAGTGCATGTATCATATAGCATGGATAAATATTAGTAATGTTTCTTTAAAAACATATTTAAATCATTTATTAAATAACTTATCTAATGTGGTTGCTGTAAGTGCATATGAAATTTATCACATTTGCACAGAATCATTGAATAAATTAGTTTTGGAAGGGGTCTCTGGAGATCTCCAATATAAACTCAATTCAGGGTCAGCCAGAACAGGTTGGTGAGGTCTTTGTCCAGTCAGGTTTTAGATATCTCCAAGGATGGAGCCCTCTATGAGCAACCTGTTCCAGTGTTCAACCACCATAAAAAACTTTTTCCAAAGTTCAAATACAAATTACTTGTATTTGAGTTTGTGCCCATCACCTCTCGCCCTTCCACTGGGCACCACTAAGAAGAATCTGACTCACTCTACTTTCCTTCCCATGAGGTATTTGTAGATCAGTCACTGCTGTAATCCCTCTTCCCCAGACCAAACAGTCCAAGGTTTCTCAGCTTGTCCTCATATGACAAATCACAGGATCTTCAAGGTTGGAGGAGACCTTCAAGGTCATCAAGTCCAGCCATTAGTGTAGCACCACCATAATCACTCCTAAACCATATCCCCATGTGCCACATCCAGGCTCTACTTGTATGCTTTCAGAGATGGTGACTCCACCTGGTTAATTATTTCAATGCCTAACCACTCTTCCAGTGAAAATTTTAATTTTTAACCTGAACCTCCCCTGGCACAACTTAAGGCCTCTCCCTCATGTTCTTTCACTGAAGTCATGGCAGAAGAGACTGACCCCCACCTCACAAAGCTTCCTTTCAGGTAGTTGCACTCCAAGTCCTTAATCACCTTGGTAGCTTTTAGCTAGACTTGTTCTAGCACATCACTGCCTCTCTTGTGAGGGAGCCCAGCACTGGGCATAGCATTCCAGGTGTCCCTCACCAGTGCTGGTTGGAAGGTGAGGATCTCTTTCCTCCACTTGCAGACAGTACCCTGCCCGATGCATCCCAGGAGGTTGGTGGCCTTCTTTGCAGCAACATCACATTGCTGGCTCATGGTCACCTTGTTGCCCACCAGAACCTGAAATTCCTTTTCTGCCAAGCTGCTCTCTATCCTGTCAGTCTCATCCTGTCCTGGTGCCTGGGCTAATTGCTATTCATGCTGAACAGAATTGATCCCATGGACATACCACTAGTGCCTGGCTGCAGCTGGACTTCTGTTGTGAGTTCAGTAGTTCAGGCAGTGTTCAGTCCAGGATGTAGTGTTGAAAGCGTGGCTGAAGATGAGATAAACAATACTCATTGTTCTTCCATCATACACTGAGCCATCCAACACATTGTAGAGGGCTATCAGGTTGATCCTGTGTGATTTTTCCTTTATTAAATACATGCTGACTGCTTCCAGTCACCTTTCTGTCCATAATATGTTTAGAAGTGCTTTCCATGATTATTTACTTCATCACCTTCCCAGGGATAAAGGTGATGCAGACTGCCCTATAGTTCCAATAAGATGTGAGGCCTCAGGTTGCATCAGGGGAGGTAGGAATTACAGAAAATTTCTTCACCAAAAGGGTTGACAAGTGTTGAAACAGTCTTCCAGGGAAGTAGTTGAGTCACCAGCCCTGGAAGTATTTCAAAGATGTGTAGATTGTTTAGTTGTGACCTTTTCCAACCTGAATGGTTCTATGATTCTACATCCCTCTCCTTGCTCATTTTGAAGACAGAAGTGACATTTGCTTCCTGTCATTCCTCAGAATCCCCGGTTGTGTCAGCCTTGCCCACATTATAGCAAGGTCTCACGATCATGGTGGCCAGAATTGGGGTCAGTCAGCTTTATTCTTCAGAAATCTTTTTATCTGCATGTAAGAGTTGGCAGAATTACATGATTTTCATCCTAATAATCAAGTTATATATGCAGGTGTTTGTAAGATTTCAATTTAGGGAATTTTCTGAAATATAATGATTAAGTTACAAACAGAAGACAGAAAGCTGTTAAATGTAGTCTTACTACACAGAAAAAATATTGTAAATATTCCTAAATAATTTTAATCCCTATGTTAAGACATGTTCTTTGGACTGTTTGTGCAGTTAAATTTAAGATGAAGCCAAGGTGTATAAGCATACTGCCTGTGCTAATTCCGTTTTGTTGTTTTGTAGAATGGCCTTGTCACAAGCTCACCAGAAATGTTCAAGCTAAAATCTTGCATCAGGAGAAAGACAGATTCAATTGACAAACGTTTCTGTTTCGATATTGAAGTATTTGAGAGGTTTGTTTCCATTGTGTTAACAATTTGAAAATAATTGCAACCGAGAGATAAGAATTACTCCTGTAGTAGGAATACATGTTTACCAATATATTTGTGTACAGACAAACTAGGCTTTCAAGACTTAGTACTTCTTTGTTCAGACCTGGTTTTCTAATTAAATTCACTACACAGAATATGTGTTGTGCTTACTATATGATGTTTGCATGCAGATACAGCATGGTTTCTTATGGAACTTGTAGCAAAACTGACTATCCTCTTTTAGAAACAGATCATAAATATTTTTATAAATATTTTATAAATACTTGTTATTAAGCATATTCTGTACAAATCTCTATTACTTTCAGAAATGTATGGTAGTACTTTTTTTTTTTTTAAATTATGTCCACAATTTTTTTTCCACTTACTCCTGGATATTATATCAGATACATGAGAATAGATTTCCTGTATTTGAGATACAGATATGCCGTATTTGTAGAAGTATTTTCTTCCAATCTTGGGAATAAAGAGAAATATTGAATTAATTTTTGTGTTAAAATATGATAAATAGACTAGCTTTTTTAGTTGTTCTCCTAAAAATTGTTTTATGATTGTTAGCAAACTTTAAAAAAGCAGATGTGTTTTACACCTAGCTCAAAATTATTCTGTTATATCAGAAGCTCTGATATAACTTTCTCTAACTTCTGTCTGTCTTTTCTATATTCACATCACTATGCATGTGGATTCTGACTTTGGATACTGTTTGAGAAAAACAGTAACTTCAGTGAATGTGTGTTTTTGACAGACCTGGAATCATCACACTACAAGCTTTTTCAGAATCCAACCGAAAACTTTGGCTTGAAGCTATGGATGGAAAGGAACCAGTAAGGATATTTTTTAGTTTTCATTTTTCAGTTTTCTGGATCACATATTACAGAAAGAAGCTAGTATACATTTCAGATATTCTGTCACAATACCAACAAATAGAGTTGTTTTCTTTTTGAGACACTAATGCCTCACAAAGACACAAATGCCTCACTATTCTCACATAGTGAGGATAACTACAAAGTAGAAGAGGAGATCTATTAGCTTAAGCCTACATTTATATATATCATTATTTTATGTCAGGATATTTAAATTAATACTATTTTAAGTAACACAATAGCATATTTTCTAATAGGATTCATGGTTCAAGTAACATGTGAAGTGGTTGTTATTACAGTGGTAAAGAACAGCCATCTTTTGGGCACTTTCATGGAGTAAACAATTAGTACCATATCAAAAGGCATCACAGAGAGCAGTAACACTTGTTGAAAGCTACTGAGAGACAGGCTTATCTGAGTTTTCTTCCCACTATTTATATGCTCTTAAAGCAGTCACTGAATGAGGCTGATGTCAGACATGTATCTGATAGGAAAAGAACTGCTGATCCATTCTATGAACTCAATGAGTGTTTTGACATGCTTCTTCTTTGCCTGAACCAGTACAGGAATTGTAATCACAAGCTGGTTTGAAATTTAACTCACCTGGTCTCAGTAAATCTGATTTCCAATGCATTAGTTGCATTATGGTAGCACAGAGCTGTTAACCCAGCTGTGTGCTGGAGCAGTGAATGTCAAGAGGTCGTGAAAGGCAAGGCTGGGATTTCCCTAGCAGCAATCTAGTCCATAGTATGTTGCAACTCCTCACAAACCTGGCAATAAAGGATTTAAAGCACAAACATTGTTCTATTGCATTGTTCTTTGATTGCTTTTGGTTTTGGTTTTTTTTTAACAGATCTACACACTGCCAGCCATTATTAGCAAGAAGGAAGAAAGTAAGCTCTTTATCTTACTAGATTTCTGTAATGTTACAGTTTCTTGATATATGTGTGGGAGAAAGAGATTTTATATTTTAGTTCTATTGTTGTGCAATGACTTTGTTGGTTATCTAAACTTTCCCTGGCACAACTGGAGGCCATTTCCTCTTGTCCTGTTGTTTAATACTTAAGAGAAGAGGCTGACCCCCACCTGGCTGCACCCTCCTTTCAGGCAGTTGCAGAGAGTGATGAGGTCCCCCTTGAGCCTCCTTTTCTCCAGGCTGAACACCCCCAGCTCCCTCAGCTGCTGCTCACAGGACTTGTGCTCCAGACCCTTCCCCAGCTCCGTTGCCCTTCCCTGGACACGCTCCAGCCCCTCAATGTCTCTCTTCCAGTGAGGGGCCCAGAACTGAGCACAGGATTGGAGCTGTGGCCTCAGCAGTGCTGAGCACAGGGGGACGGTCACTGCCCTGCTCCTGCTGGCCACACCCTGGCTGATCCAGGCCAGGATGCCATCGGCCTTCTGGGCCACCTAGGCACACTCTGGCTCATGTTCAGCTGCTGTTTGCCAGCAGTCCCAGGTCCTTATCTTTTAGACATCTTTCCAGCCACAACTGCTTGGAGTTGATTGTGACCCAAGTGCAGGACCCAGCACCTGGCCTTGTTGAACCTCATACAACTCGCCTTGGTCCATCACATCTTTTTAGTTTAAGGTGTATATGCACTTGTTAGACATACATGAGTAACAAAACTAGTGCATTTAATGGTACTAATGAGATTTGCGTGCGTAATTGTGTTAACACTGTATTAACACATTGGTTATTATCATATATTAACACAAATATATAAAACTAACTCAAATAATATATCTCAGAGAAAGAGATTTGTAAAATTTGGACATACGTCTTCATTGGAGGTATATTTGAGGCTCAGAAAATCTGAAATTTAAGCCACTATCTGTTCATCATATACATCATCTGTATATGATGGTGTTTATTTTAATGGTGACAAATATGCTGTTTTAAGATCTTTATTTAGGTCGTTAGAGCAGTGAGTATTGAAGATGCAACATTAATGAGAAGTATATTCATTTGAAATAAGATGACTAATTAAACTCAGTAACAAGGATTGTTCTCCTACATTACCATTTTATGAGTGATTATGTGCGTATGCAAGGAAGAAAGAATATTGTTGTATTAAAAACAATTAATATATTCTGTTCATAATGTAGGTCCTGGACTCTTGAAAGCATTTTACTCAGCAGCTTTCAACTGTACCTTTAGAGAGGCTTCTGATTGCTGAGAAAGACAGTAGAATATTGAGCCTCTAATGGTACAGAATGACTACAAAGATGGGTTGTGAAGGCTATGTCTGTATCTACAAAGACCCTGTTACAGAACAAGTCTTGTAATGTAATGGATAACCATATATTAGCCCTCCTTGATTAGTGCATGAGTGTCGCAAACCAGAATATTTTGTATATTGATGTTGGAGAGTAATTACCCTTTTTTTACAGTGTTCTTAAATGAAGCGGGTTTCAACTTCGTGAGGAAATGTATTCATGCTGTAGAAACAAGAGGTGTGTATTAAACCACAAATAAGGTCTTAGATTGTTGTGACTTATTCTAAAATCTGGCTTTTTTAAAATTCTACATGTTTTACATCTGTGCTCTGAAATGTATCCATTATTTGGTTTGGACTTTTCATATTTTATCTGGGTGCTTTGCACTCCAAATTGTTGTCTTCAGTTCCAACAACAATTTTTAACATATTTTAGATTTTTAAACTTCTTCTGTAATTTCTTGTTGATTAGACAGCTTAATACACAATTGCACACATCTTTAGCCTTTCCTTTGTGTGCACTGACTTGACTTTTCTTTTGATACAACTGTAGGGAGTCTCAGCTCCCAACTTTGGTTTCAGGTGTGAAATCTGAAGACCTAAAACTGACGTTAACATTCTCTGCTGGTATATCTGGTTTTTTGTAGAGTGTAACCCCTATAGTGTTATTCAATAATGTTTTACACTGGTTTTTTTGTTTGGTTGGTTTTTTTTAAGTTCAGCAGCATTTAATGTTTAGCAACACTTTTTTATTAGTGGCAATGTAAAAAATTGAAGTAATAATCACTTTACTGATGAGGTGATATCTAACAACTTACAGTAAGTTTTAAATGGAGAGTTATGGCTGTATCATCACTTATAAAAGGAGACAGCCTTTTCTTGAGCTGTCAGTGTGCAGATCTCTTCTAATCCAAATGTGGTCTTTCTGTGCAACTTTAGGGTCAACTTGAATTCATTTTCTCAGCCAGCAATGTTATCATTGTTGAGTCACTGCTGACTCAGAGCTTGAATTATTTTCTGGGGCAGGGAGGGTGAAAGAGGGTTTCAAAACAAAATACCTATGTTATATAAGTGAGATCAGATTTAGGAATATTGTTGTCAAAGGAAAAGTAGACAATTTTAAATGTTAAGGATTGAAATGGGGAGAATGGAAGACATTTAAACCCTGCTGATTTTAAAAGGCAGTTAAAGATAATAAAATAATCATGACTGAGATAATCAAATAAATCTTAAGCTGTGCCAAGGGAAATATAGATTGGATATTAGGAAAAAGTTTTTTACAGAAAGGATGGTAAAGTATTGGAATGGTCTGCCTGGGGAGGTGGTGGAGTCACCATCCCTGGATGTGTTTAAAAAAAGACTGGATGTGGCGCTCAATGCCATGTTTAGTTGAGGTGTTAGGGCATGGGTTGGACTCAATGACCTTGAAGGTCTCTTCTAACCGAGTGATTCTGTGTTCTAAATACTGTGTTCTGAATGTCACTCTTTAACATTATTTGTTATTATTCTCTGTGCTATTAAAAAAGGCCTGGCAATTTTAACTGGCAACATAAAATCTCAAACAATGTGTTAAAACAATATATAGTATATATTTTTGTTTTCATATAAATGTCAAATAACTTATTTGAAAGGGATGATGGTCTAAGCAAAGATGCAGAGTAATTCCACTGACATCTAGGCAATATAAGCTTGCTCCTGTGTAATGTGTTTTAAGACTGCTTTTGGGTCTTATTTTTCACTTTTCCTAGCCATCTCCTTGTTGTTTGTTAATATGTGTCATTTCTATGCAGAAGGGTTCTGTTAATGTAAAATTATGCTTAGTGTATATTATGGTGTGGACTCAGTGGAATGAATTTATATCCCACAAGAGGTTGCAGTAGGGTAAAGCAGCACTTAAGCATGCAGTGGTACAGTGTTCCGTAAGTACATTTAGATGTTTTGAAAGCGTACACCAAGAATGTAGCAGCATCTATTGAAATCACCATATTTTCATTATTTTAATTTTTTTCATCTACTTGTTTTCCCCGTGTAGGTATTACAATCCTTGGGCTGTACAGAATAGGTGGTGTAAATTCTAAGGTGCAAAAGCTGATGAATACCATATTTTGTAAGTATCTGAAGTGAACTTTTGTCATTGTGCAGTGTGTCTGCTGTGATCTCTTTTGCCTCAACTGCTGTGCTCAGAAGAGTGTGTCACAATATTCCCAATTTTGTATGTGCACTGGCTGCCACTGAATTGAGTTTGGACTCTTAAAATGAGTGATTCATCTGCAGTTTCTTGTGTGCATTAATATTCACTTCTGCATGTTACACATGAGCAAATTACTAATATAAAATAAAAATTCTTTTCTTCTTCTGGCTTTAAAGTTTTGATATATATTTGGCTTGTTACACAAGTCCTCCAAAGCTTAGTTCCATAACACATTGTGGCTCACCTTAATAGACACTTGTTCCTGTCTTTCACTTGTTCCAGTCTTTCACTTTTCTTGCTAATTGATCTCTCTGATGCTTGTGTTTGCATGTCTAAGACAACTGAATTAGTTATTCTCTGTGGACTTGGGCTTGCTTAACACTTTGATATAGTGTGTAGTTAATGTTTATGGTTACTAACTATGAGCACTGAATTTATTTTTATTTATAATTCAGCAGAGATGAAAAGATTTAAATTGATCAGATTGGTGGTTAGTTTAGCTAATAAATAATTAGTTGAGCTAAATGACTGATTTAGTAGCTTCTGTTTTGCTACCTTTCTAGTTAATGTGCAAGTCAGACTGTAACAAAATCCTAATTCAAATTCCTAACAGCCCCTAAATCACCTCCTGATATGGATATTGATATGGAAATTTGGGACAATAAAACAATAACAAGTGGATTAAAAAACTACCTCAGGTAAGTATTATCCCACACAGTTTCAGTATTCTTTTTCTGGCCCATTAATCTTTGGCTTGTTAATATTTCTTGGATACCTTTCTTGTATCCATTGCCATGATAAAAAATGAGTGTTTTATTATCCTGCTTAATATTCATGTAATTATGTGTAATAATACACAACTTCAACCTTTTTTAAGATATTCTTGCCTTATGTAGTCCTAAATTCAATCAATGGCATGGTTTTATTTAATTATTTTTATGTTAATCACAAAGCATGTTGTGCTCAGGCTTTTCTTTGTGAACCCCTTAAGTTGTGTACCATAACATTTCATGACATTAAGGTTGAATGAAAATTCCAGCAAAAGCCTAGGTTTTTTTATCTTATGTTCTTAATATCTTCACAAATAAAATACCCTTCCTGTCATTTATGCTGATAAGAGACATAATTCAAAAATTATGGTGCTTCTGAGATAACTCTTTTGGATCTCAACATATAATGTTCAAAAAAGATATAATTAAAAGTATGCAATCCAGATGGTGGGTGTACTATGCCTTCTACAAATCTGGACTTCCTAAGCAAGTCACCTAACACAGGGCAGCAGCAGAAATCCCTATGAACCTGGAAAACATGCCTAGGATTTATAGCAGAATGCTCATGAACATTTCATTGAAAAGACTGGCTTTGGTTGAAGAAATTTATAATACATCTTCAGAAGCACAAGTCATTGTAGCTACTGTGTTTGTGAAATTAGGACATGAGTGAGCAAGCAGCAATTGTGTGTGTCTGTAAGGAAACTCACAGCCTGCCTTTCAGAGGATGACTCATTTAAGATCTCTCAGATCAGAATTTCTGTCCCAAATTTGCCTTTCTTGGGCAAAAGGTGGCTTCTGCAACCTGTTATACCGTGTCTGCAGCTGTATTTATTCCTCTCCTCTAGTATGGAAGACAGGAAACACTGAGGCTCTGTGATGAAGTAACATTTTCCTTATTAACTTACATGGTGACACCAGATTCAATTCAAATTGATTTTCAGACAGGGTACATGACTGAGTGTTATACTACTTGTAATCAGTCATCACTGAATTGGATTTCCTAGGGCCAGTAGAGCATTGTGCAGGGCTATCATAATCACACACATAAAACTTAGATTTTGAGTCTGTTTTAAATAAAAAAATTGTTTTTTTTCACAACCAGGTGTCTTTCAGAACCACTGATGACTTTCAAGCTACACAAAGATTTCATTGTTGCTGTTAGTAAGTAAAAAGTAAAATGATAAATATACTTTCATAAAAGTAGTATTGTTTCTAACCCCTAATCTCCTCAGTCACTATCTTTACTTTTCTTCTTGCTCTAATGTGCAGCAATCCAGTCCTAAAAACAGAGAAGTCACACTAGATGAAGCTGTTCAGTGGTTTGTTCTGATCTTTTTAGTGGTTCTATGTGAGTGCCTTTTGCATGAAGTTTTGAACCCTCATTTAGATGTTTGTTTGTTTGTTTGTTTTATATAGATAATTCTTTTGTAACATTCATCCCTCTCATCTAGGGACCTTTATTTTCCTAGCTTGCCTTGAGAAATCAGAAAGGGCAAAAGTGAACTCCTTTTCCCAAATGGAGTAATTTGGGAAAAGGAGATAGCAGAGATCATTTTTCTAATGACTTCAGTTTAGAATTTGAAGATATTTCTCCATTTTCTCTTGTCTTTATAAAAAGAAAAGACACAAAATAATTTTAGCTATATTAATTTATATTTCTTAGATTAAATCTTAAGCTTCACTGAAATGGCACATCAAGTCAATACTGCCATTAATTTGTTGGTTCCAGTATTGATAGTAATTGCTTTAGGCGAGTTCCTTGAAATACAGATTTCACAGTGTAATAAATATAATCAAATTTTCTTCAGCATTTGAAAGCTAATTTTGTTTGACTCCTCTTAATGCATGTTTGTGTTAGCATACAGGCACTGATGCCATTTGTAGTCAGTTCTTAGAACATGTTCTGATTTATCAACAATTTGTTTTCTGTTTAATAGAGTCAGATGATCAGAACTACAGAGTTGAGGCAGTGCATGCACTTGTGCATAAATTACCAGAGAAGAACAGAGAGATGCTGGACATCCTTATTAAGCACTTGGTCAAGTAATTACTTTTTATTTTTCTCTTTGGTATTATTGTAAGATGCTATCATTTCTGCTTTAAATTTGTCAGTGTTGCCTAATCTGTTCTCTGTGTGGAAACAATGACACTTGAAATTACATTTGATTTCTGAAATGTTGTTCTCAACTTAACTGGAATAAGACTCTCTGTAGAAACAGAATAAAAACATTTAGTGTTACCAAGATGGCAAACTATGTTTTTAAAATAAACCTAGTCAATGTTTTCATTCATGCTTTTACTAGAGAACTTGTAACCAATTAAATAGAAGAAACATCTAACACTATGCCAAGGTTGATAGAAAACTGGTTTGAATCTGTATCAAAGTCCCAGAGTGTTTCAGGAATGAGATAGATGATATGATAGTTCCTGTTCTTCATGTTTGATCTTATTTTTCTCTCTAGTGAGTCTGAAGTGTAGTATCACTTGAAAGCACTAATTTGAAGTATTTTTATTTATAGTTTTGATATCTACATAGATGTCCAACTTTTGAATCTCCATTAATATTCCATTGATTTGTAATATTCAGATCAAAACATTTTGCATTTCTTTAAATTGGTGACCTTTTCTCTTCACAGAATTACACTTGGCATGTGCTGTGAGATAAAAAAGACAAGTATTTATTCTCTTAAGTTTCTGTACATCTCTGGTTAGTTTTTGCTGGTATTTGCTCAGTGCTTTTGAATATGTATTATTCTTTCTGATTTAGGATGCTGTATAGTACATCTATCAGTCATCTGGGAATGTGACAGTGAAACAGAAGTTGTTCAGCTAAGGCTCACATGACTCAGACATTTAGAAGACATGAGAAGAGTCCATTTTGTGTTCATTCAATTCACTACATCCCAGATGTTTTGCTTTTTTGATTACAGCTTGAGCTACAGGCTGCAGTAAGCTGTCTACAGTGAAACCTAAAGCAGTTTTGCTTTCTGTTATAGAAATGAGAACTTTGAACATTTCTTAGACAGGAAGTCATTTAGCAACTAGCATTATAACAAGCTGCTGTAAATGCATTCACTGCAAAGCCTGATTAGGCAGACCTTGCCTCTCCTTAGGAGAGGCAGATGGAAAAACAATTTCATAAGTTTCTTTACTCACAGAATTGTTTAATTAACTAAAAAATACAATACCTACTCCTTCGGAACCCTCAAAAATGTGAAATTATTTAATGAAGGATTAACAATTTTGTAAAAGCTGCTGCTCTGGAAGCTTCAAAATTAGAGGAATATATAAGCATAGGAACTGACTTATTATGAGTGCAATTACTGTTAGGCAAGGATTACTTTCTTCTTTTCCTTTTTTTCTCTTTATTCTCAGTGTGATCTCAGATGCAATTCCAAAGAAAAGCATACCTGTAGTATCCCCTTATTTAATTGTTCTCTTTAACTTTTGCTTTTCTCATCTTTGTCATGATTCTCATTTCATAGAGATGTAATCTTAATTTTACACTGAATGCCTTCAGTACTTTTCTTTCCAACATAAAATTCACCCCTTCTAATTTCCATATAATTTGCCAGCTGTTGTTTATGCTAGCAATTCTAATGAGACTGAATTTAAAATTAGTCTCTTGAGTGTATTAGCCATCTTCCTCCCTCATCTTTTTCCTATCACTGTGTGGAGATTTTTCAAAGAACAGATAAATGGCAGGTAAAGTGCCTAATTTTATGGAAATGGGAAAACTTGGGGAAAAAAATCCAACCTCCTGTTTTCATCATTCTTTTGTTGAAAATCCAATTTCAAAGTGCATAATTCCTTCCCTATATTTCTTTTAGCTGTTCAGTTCCTTTATAAATGCTTTTGCAGCAAAGTGAAAATACTTTAGCTCTGGGTTATAAAAGAAGGATAATGTTATTTTTTTTCTTGGTTCAAGTCTTTACATCTTTGCCTAGATTGACTTTTGTGTTACCGTGCAAATTTAAATAGGATCAGATGTGGGATGTAGATCATACTAGAAACAAACAAACAAAACTGGCAGAAAAGCTCCTAAGCATTCTAAAAAGCATCCTGGAGAGAGGTGATACTGCATGGATCCATAGTCAATAGCTAGGCAAACATGGCAAGTCTGGTGTTACTTTCACATGGGTAACTTATTTTTTGGTTTTTAAACCTGTCTAGTCAAATTATGTCTACTCTAAAGAATGAATCATTCTTTGGTATGATTTAACAACACAATGCTTTTCTGTGGTAGGCAGTTGGGAGTCTGCAGTCTGGCAGTACCACAAATGAAGAGATTCTGAGGAGAAAGCAATGGCATTTCCATGAATGCCCTACAGCTACCTGAAATGCATGATTACCTCAGCTTGTGTCAGTGATGCAGCTCAGCAGCAGTAGGAGTAGGTCAGGGGAAGGTGGCTATCAGAATGATCCATTTACAGCCCTGGGTTCTTTCTCTTTTGCAAGAAATGGAGCCTTTGAAATGCATTGTAGAACGCCCTTTCCTGCTGCAGTGTTATTGAATTCCCCATTTCTTTTATTAACCAAGCTCCCAAATTTGTAACCAAGGAAGCCCAAACACCAGACACACACTACCTTCTCTCTTATGCTATAAAATTGTAGTATTTGTGTAACAGACCTCTACAGTAACTGTGCAGCCCACAGCAGAGTAATATTGCAAAGGGAGGGGTGTTTTAAAGCTTTTTTATAGCATATCTAGAGCTGAGTTATTCAACATTCCAGTTTCATTAAAATAGTAGTGGACTTCCCAAAAGACCCTTAGTCATCTAAGATAAACATAAGATCTGTTTCAGAGAAAGTTAGATTAAGCTAAAAATGTGCTTTTACAGTGGAGTAATTTTCATGATATGGCTTCCAAATAATGATCTCTGCCAGTGTGTCTGTCTGAGGTAACATTTTGGAAAGTTTTGACATAACTTACTGAAGCAATATAAGAAATATGTAAGAAGATAGGCATTTGTTTTCCTGCAGTTTATAAGTGTGCTACCTCCTATACAAAACCCTTTCCTATATTTCTCCTACTGCTTGATGTAAATGGGGTGCTAAAATCTTCCTGTCCCAAATATTGAAGGGAATGTTTTATAGATTTTGCTATTTCTTAATTTTAAAGTTGCAAGAGTTATTTTAATTGCATAGGAAATGGCTAAAAAAGCTCAGCTTGACCATAGTGGCAGATGGCAGTGAGAAGGAAGAGGAAAATGGGACCCGGTGCCTCTTTAATAAGTTCCATTTGGTAACAGATTCAATAAGATTAGGCATTAAGGTGATTTTAAAATCCTGACTTGGCATAATATTCCTCAGAAATGAGGCAATAGGGCAGCTGTGACTGGGGAATAACTGGCAGTTGTTTCAAAGGATCTGTGATGATACAGTTTTTAACTGGCAAATCTTAGTAGTGAGTAGAGAAATGGGGCATTGATTATTACTGATTGAGATTTAACTGTCTGATAAATTATTGGGAAAACTAAGCTTTTATATTCTACATTAAAAAGAAAAAAAAAAAGCAGAAAAGGTAAAGTATGTGGTAACAGAATATACAGAAGTTAAAGGTTAATATATTTTAAAGCCAGATGTCATTATGATCATCTAATGTTATCTATCACACAGAAACAACAATTTCACTTTGTCCAGTGATCCCGTGTTTTCATCAAATTGATAAAGAGATCCTATTGCAAATTAAGTGTTTACAGTAACTAAGCTTCATTCCTTTACATGAACACTAAGGTATATGGCTATATATATATACATATATATACATATATATATCTGTTACCATACAGCATTTTCAGTGAATCCAGTTGAAAGAATGTAAGGACCTGTATAATCATTGGAGAGAGATAGTGCTTGCCCTAAGACTTCTAAAGTGTAGGTGTTCTGAATAGAGAACACCTGTGTAGAACTCCAAATACAGTTGCCTTTCCCTGTCAGGTGTATCAGGAACTGAAATACTACTCTAGGAGGACATACTCATTATCCATTAAGTTACTGCATTATTGGAGCCTTAATGGAAACATAGTAGTTGTACTACATTGTGTCTTGATTCTCATAATAAGTGGAAGCTTTAAAAATGTATTTTAAAGAGAGGCATGAACTTGGGATCTTGTAAAAGTAGTAGTCTTAGCAAGTTTTTGCCTGTTAAAATTATAGTTTCGCACAGCAATCAAATCACATATTGTTTGTGTTCATTTAAAGGGTATCATTGCACAGTCAACAAAATCTAATGACTGTATCCAACCTTGGTGTTATCTTTGGACCAACTCTGATGAGAGCACAAGAAGAAACCGTGGCTGCTATGATGAACATTAAGTTTCAGAATATCGTCGTTGAAATTCTGATAGAGCATTATGAAAAGGTAGAAAGAAATTATCTGTTTTGTTATGAAGTGGAACTAAGTTTCATTAGCATCATTAAGTCTTTAAGAATAAAGAGTCCAAAATGTGTAGGTCATTAATAGAAATAATAGCTTCTTCCCACTCCATGCTATGAATCTATATTCCTAGCAAGTCTTTCATGGCTGTGCAAGGTCCAGACCCAAGACATAATTTTCCATGCTTTAAAGGCATTGCTCTGAATCTTCAGTTGCTTTCTGAAGATTGATTCCTGAATCTAAAAGAAGAAAAAGAAGGTCATAATTTTGCTCCTGGCTGTTCCAGCTCTTTCTTGCTGCCAGTGTATGAAGGTTCACTCTGGGTGAATGCAGGGATTCCTCTCTGAGTGCATCAGATCAGAGTGTTTCTGGCCATTGCTGTCCTTAGGGGCTTTGTCAGCTGTATGGTGGTGATTAGTCACTAGAAGAGTTCAGAAGGACTTGAGCAGGAAATCTTACGCACTTGTTTTCAGTCACTACCATTGCTGGTATCAGCTTCACTGAGAGGCCTCTCCAGATTTTTTGTTTTAATTTTAAAGTATTGGATTTCAGAATTCAGCTGAATATTCAAGATGTCCTTTACTTATTTACTCAAAAGGAATTTTATTCTGGGGATCTTAGTTGAGCTATGTCATCTCCTCTGATGACTGACAAAACAAAGTGAAAAAACTTTGAATTTCTCTCATCACATACTACTCAGCTAAGGAGCAGTTCCCAGTCAATACCAAGATCCCCTGCACTGGCTGATCAGTAGGTGCTGACAGTACAGCTTGGTATCGTATTTCATAGGGACTCCTCAAAATGCCTATGAACCTGATAGATTTCATGGCTCTGATTGCAAAACATATATATTGCATTTTTCCAATACTGAATTTCTTCTCCAGAAAATCAGAGCTCATTCAGCACAAAGACTATGACTGCACAACCAGTCACTCCTGCTCTTTTTCTCTGTCTACAGATATGGTTTTATATTGATGTGCTACTCACTAGTGCTTACTACAGTTTTAATGTACTTTGAGAGCATCTCAAGATGTCCACCCAAGTATTTCCTACTGTGGAAGTACATTTGCTTTCTTCCACTTCTATGAATGGCACAAAGGTGTCTTTTCATGGTTTGCTTTGTCTTCTTTTGTGATTGCCCTATAGCTAGAAGGCCCAGAAATCCTTTCAGAGATGCCTTCTGGCATAGCATGGTAAAAAATTTGAGTTTTTTTCTGCAGCAATGAAGTGCAAAATTGACCAGTGGTAGCAGTGGTATGTAAAAGATAAGAACCAGGAGATGCCCTAAACGAAAAGTTGTTCCTCATTAAACTTGGCTTGTTTAGTCAAATAAAGCTTTCTGAAATCCACATTTGATTGTAATAAGTTATGACTGTGACGTATTTCTGTGATATATAAGAACTTTCTCTGGAACAGAGCAAAAAAAATCAACTTTGTCATAATATTTAAGAAAATATGTTACTTGTTGGAGAAGAGTCATTAGTAGGCACCTATTTTGTTTTACGATTTCAACTGTTAAGCTCTTCCTAACAAGAGATAGAAAATAAATCTATTTCAACAAATTAATACAGATATTAAGTACAGCTCAGTATTGTGGTTCTTGAGTTGTAAAATGAGATCAAAGGAAAGCTTATATTCTGTGCCTTTACTCTTTTGTAATGTATGAGACTATGATAATGGTAATTTCAAGCATAGTGGGGAGGAAAATAAATGGAATGAATAATGAAAGTGTAAGAGTACCTCTGTTCTTTAATGCCATTTTTTTCCTTTTTTTAATCATGCAGATATTTCACACTGCACCAGACCCCAATATTCCTCTTCCCCAGCCTCAGTCCCGATCAAGTTCAAGAAGAACAAGAGCAATTTGTCTCTCCACAGGCTCACGTAAACCCAAAGGAAGATACACACCATGTCTAGCAGATCCTGACAGTAAGTTTGTCATTCCATACTGGTTATCTTGCTTTGTATGTAATCTTTTAACTTGGCCTGTATGATATCCTATAGATGCTATATTCCAATGATCATAAGCATCAGCTTTTTAACCTCTGTGAGTCACAGCAGCACTCTTGACTGGCTGCATTCCTCACTTCTCATATGAGGAAGGATGTTTGGTTATAGCCAAGTCATGTGTTGCATACAGTGTTTAACATCAGTTAAACATTATATCCTCCTGTAACAAATGTAATTCAGTAAAGGATAGGAGATCAAAACCATCACTTGGCTTTTTTCACATGCATGAAACTGTGGTCATTGCTTCAAAGTCAGCCACTGCCTCAGCTGCCAAAACCACTGAAACTTTCTTAGGTTTTCTGGAATTCAAACAAACTCTAATATTCTAATATTACTCTAATATAAGGATGGACACAATTATATTGCAGGAAACAGAGGAAATCTATATGGGGTGAGAAAAGAGATACCGGTTTCATATGGTAGGGAATGATAAAAAATTATTGAAAATGCATCTAACAAAAAATGCATCAGCCAGTCTTGCAACTTTCAAGGGACTAATGCTCTGTAAATGGGCAACATGAGTCTTCAATTTGTAAATAAAAAAAGAGTTGTGTTCTTCGTGCAGGAAACCGCAGATTAATGAATTTGATAACAAGTAAGGTACAAAAGAGCTAAGAGTGGCATGAAAGAAATGTGCATGATTAGAAAATGCAGATCATGTTTTTCACCCTCTCTCCCTTCCCCTGCCTCCTCCCTAGGTGACTCGTACAGCAGTAGCCCCGACAGCACCCCCATGGGCAGCATCGAATCTCTGTCTTCTCACTCCTCCGAGCAGAACAGCACCACCAAGTGCACGCCCTCACAGCCAAGGGAGAAATCAGGAGGGATTCCATGGATTGCCTCTCCCTCTTCTTCTAACGGCCAGAAAAGTTCAGGCCTGTGGACTACAAGTCCAGAATCCTCATCAAAGGAGGATGCAACCAAAACAGATGTGGAATCAGACTGCCAAAGTGTAGCTTCTGTCACTGGACCAGAAAATGCCTCTCCACCAACAGACCTGACCAAAAAGAGTCCCTACAGTCTGTCTGGGCTGAAAAGGTCTTCAGCATCTTCCCTTAGATCAATTCCATCAGCTGAAGGTAATTTCCAAGGTCTTTTATCACATCAGTGTTAATTTATGTCTCAGAAAACAAGAGCTGGGTCTGAAAGCTAATGATACTCGTTAGTCTTGTTTGTTTGCTTGTTTTTAGTTTTTGTGGTATGTTTTTTCAGTTTTCAAACTGCTTCTGACATATTTCCATTGCTTATAGCCTGCACAGTTCACACAGCTTAAAAAAAATCTCTCAAATCTAGATCACTCTTTATCCTCCTACAAGTCAACCATAATTTGATACAGAATAATACTATAGATTAGAAATATTAATAATAGAGGTATTGTGCTTGTATTTTGGGATCTCTGTATTATGACAGTGTGTAAAGCTTTATTAAGCATTGGTTGGTCTTTGGCATAAGGAGGGAAGCAGATGCAGTTTTCATCTTGCAGAACATCCATGGAAACAAGGCAGCAATCCACTGATAAGTCACCTGGAAGAACACATGTGGACATGGTTTATATTCATTAAAAGGACTTCTTTTGTGTTCCTCACAGTCTGTAAACATGTAGATTTGCTTTATCAAGTTTCAGTAGCAATTGTTTAAGGCCAATCATGGTCATTTACTCCAAAGTGTATTTTTTAAACTGCATGAAGCTTTTGTGGATATCGAAATGTTAATTCATACAAATTATTGTGGTCTGATTTCACACTGTTTTCATCAGTTGACTTCCTGAGAACCATTTCCCTGTGATTTTTTTTTCAATTTTATGCAAAGTGCTGCTTTATAAATGCTTTTATTGTCACTTTTTAGTGATTGTACTATCTAGCCATGTAATTGCAATATTATTTTTTAGCCTTCTCAATTTTGGTGTCATTTCCTCATTCTTTCTGTTGATTTTTTTTTTCTCCTTGCTCTTAGTAAGTAGTTTCTCTACCTGTTTTGACTCCTAAAAAAAGAAAAAAAACCTTAACAACAACAGCACAACCTTTGCTTGGCACAGTTATACATATTTTGTAACAACTTCAAATCAGCTTTAATGTTCCCTATAATTTGATGTTTTCTTTAGGTAACAAAAGCTGCAGTGGATCTATACAGAGCTTATCTTCAGCAGATACCAAAGATACACTAAAGGCTCCACCAAACCCTGATTTGCCTCCCAAAATGTGCAGGAGATTAAGATTAGATACTGCATCCAGTAATGGCTATCAAAGACCAGGATCTGTGTAAGTCATTAAGGCCCTTTGGAGATTTGTGTTGTTACAGTATTGTGTATTATAAAGTGATTCCAGAAACGTTCATAAGTAATTGAAAAATTATGCATTATTACTTGATTTTAATATTTCTGTATTTGTTAATTATTTATCTAGTTTTGTTAAAATTGTAAACAAAGGAGATGGCACGAAGTCTGTTTAAGTCAGTTGAAATACTACCATTGACTTTATTAGACTGGAGACAAGGTAGAAATGTTTCCTAGGAAAATGATTAGTATTACTATCTCTGGTTCTTCTGGAATTTAATATTTCAGAAAATAGCAGAAATGCTATTTACTGTCTATGCTGTTATCTCGCAAAAAATCATCAGATTTTATTTGTGGAAGTCGAAAATAGGAGGAAGGAAAAAGAAAACAAAACAGACCTTCAGCTCTGAAGTGTCTTCAGTTGCTGCATGATAAATAGTTGATTTTCAACAGCTGGGGTTTGATTTGGTTTGTTTTTTGTTTAGTTTTATTTCTTTAATACTGAAAGGAAGATAGCTCTAAGCAATAGAGATTATGATTTAGCCTATTGAGATTTGGGTTGATAATGTTTCTCAGTGCTGTCAGAAGACTGAAAAGTCAGAATATCTCTGTCCCCATGAACAAGTATTTCCAGATCTGCAGAGCATCAAGAAGTTTTTCAAATACTGCAGGATATCATTCAGCCTCTCCACTTTGTATCTGGAAGGAATTACTGTAGTCATTTCACAGACTTCTGTGACTTACTTAAGCAGAGAATTCTGCACAGCTCAGAGTTCCAGCATGATAGTGATAGACTTTCAGTAAAAACGTTTCCAATAAATCTGTTGGCCATCCATGAATGTAGTTTTAAACACAACATGTTGAGGTTTCCACTGGTAACTCAGCATGGCACTGGAGCATGTGGAAGTCTGTTGCCCCAGTTAGGTTATGCCCTTAAAAAGTCTGGTAAATAGGGATGTAAATGAATAATTTAAAGAGAAGAAAATTCAAATGTGTCCATGTCTTTAGATGATTAGAAGTGAAACTAGTGTGTGTAGTGTAAAGCAAGGCTTTGCATTTCTTTTCAGAGTGGCTGCAAGAGCTCAGTTGTTCGAAAGTGCTGGTTCACTTAAACAAGTTTCTTCAGGACGGTAAGTGCTACAAACTGACATTCTGTAAAATCCTGTCTGTTTTGTTGGCTTCAGAGATTGAAGAGAAGTGTTGGAACTTTGTTCTGTGTCTTTTGGACAGCATCATGTGGCATGTGAAATTTTTTGGTTTACTGGGCTCATCCTTTCTTCAAAATAAAGCTAAATTTCACAAAGATTAGCAGCCAGTCTGGTTATTCTCTCACCTGAGGGAATAGTGAGAGAGGCTCAGGTCATCTGCTTAAGGACACAGATACAACAGAAAGTTACCAGTATTTAAATTACTATGAGGGTGCTGTATTTTCTCCATACAGCTGTTTGTATGGAATGGCTTCAGCAGAGTAGCAAACCTGCTGGTTTATGGTAATTTGCTCATATAGGCAGGTCTGGAATAACATCTACTCTAGAAAGTTCAAGATAACTTGATCAGGATTTCTGTCTTTACCATCACACCTTCCATGCCTCGGTGTCTGTCTGGAGAAACTGCTGACCTTTCTTCTTGGTAGTGTGCAGCAGAAACTATTGGCATTTTCTTCACAATTTTTTGCCTTTATTTCATTAATTTGATTCATTTTTATATTAAATGCATTTAGAATGTTCTAGTAAGCGTTTGTCTAGCAAGCAGTATCTTCTGTACATTACTACTTCCCTTACAATTAATAGACAAAGCAGATAAATAAATAGATGTATGAAAGCATCTGTCTCTCTTCTCACTGTCCCAACTTTTAAAATTCTTTGACAGAACAGAGATTTAGAGCATATAACTGCTTTACTCACTGATAAACCCACAACTTACCAGAAATGTTGAGCAATGAAAAAAAGATGTCAATCCATGAATCCAGAAGTAGTAGCCTAAAGTAGCACAGGTGTAAAGGAAGATGCCAACATGCTGAAATGTGTGGCCATGGAATGTGTCTGTCCTCTCTAGCAGATCTAGCAGGGGAGGAAAAGAAAAAGCTCTCCAGCAAAGGCCCACTGATTTTGTGAGAGAAGCAGCTTTCAGGAATCAAGGCTCTTGTTTTCTGTAGTACCATGAACTGTAAGATGAACAAAAAGGAGAGTGGCAGGGGAGGAAAGGGGTATGAAAAGATCAGGGCAATAATTTAAGGAAGAAAAGTATAAATGGAGGGTCTGGAATGTTCTTAAGCCAGTGCCCTAAGTTGAAAGCAATGACTCCTTCACTAGTCCTGCATCATTTCGTCTTCAGCACTGTTCCTTTTCCTATTTTGTATTACTTCCTTCTATCAAACTCTCCCCTGTTGTTCCTTCAGAGCCTGTACCACCTGTATCTGTATATAAAAAGCATGTAAAAAGCAAAAATCTGACAAAGGAAAAAGTAGCAGTTTGGTAATGGATGTGGAGAGGGGATAACAAAGCCAAAAACACTGAAAGGCTGAATAGCTCCTCTACTTCAGGCTTCATAAGAAGGCAGAAGTGCAACAGGAGCAAGGAAGATGGAAAATGAGAGGTTAGCAGGCAGAATGAGGAAGAAATCAGTAGTAGCTCAGCTGTTCTTATAGTGCTCCTTGAGTCTGAGTATGATTTTGCAATTCAGAACCAGCAATTATTTAGCTGCGTTTTATGAAGGCTGATTTAAAACTGTAGAACAGACTTTGTTGTTTTGGGGGTATTTTTGGCTCTGAAGTATGTAGAAATCATGGTAATTACAACTTGATCATGCAGTAGAAAGGCAGTGAATATATGCAGGACCAAGTATAAGGCAGAGAAACTATTTTTAAGCTGCCTGGTTTGATACCAGAAATACTCAACTCAAGACAGTGTTGAACTCTATGCATGGGAAATTTACCCTGTTAAGATAAATCTTAAGCTACTGCTTACCTATGCATTATGGAATGTAAGAAACTTCATCCCTGCTTGAGGCACCTGTTGCCTGTTGTGGTTTTTTGCACAGATGGCAGATCAAAAGTACCTGTATGGTTTTGCAGTCTCACATTGTTCTCTGTATTTCAGCAGGTAATGCTGCACTTGATATTCTATTGCCACAGTGGTCTGGTCCTACTGACTTCTTATATGCAGTGTTTGCAACCCTGCTTTCTGACTTTGTATGATGCAACAGGTCTCTAATGAGTTGTGTGTCCTCTTTTTTAATGCATTATTTGACCTGTTTTCTCTCCTTGCATACCTCAGTATATGCTTCTCTAACACGAAAGGGCTTTTCTAGTCAGACAAGAGACCACAGTACATGTGTTAGGATTGGACAAGGAAGACCAAAATTTAATGCCCTGTCCAGCCTGTGCTCTCTTTTTCCATCTACAGAGTTACTTTGACTTCTGTCTTCCTGTTTCCTGATTTGAAGTTTATTATTCATCAGTCACCCTTACTGTGGTATTAAGCTGCTGTGTACAGTGAAACCAGTCTCTCTCACTAATCTAGCATGCACTTGAAAAGGGTGAAGGAACTTTCTTCCCATTTTCACAAATGCTGCAGTTAGATAAGTCAGTCAGGCCTGAGGTCTGTTTATTTCAGCTGCTGTGCAGAAATGCACCGACACGTAATCCCTGAGTCTACATATGCTTGATTTTGATTTAGAGGTACACAGACAGTTAAGTCTCCTGAAGTGAGAAACTGCATTAGAAGAAGAATTTTCATTAGAAAAATGGGAAGGAGTAGATGACAGCAAAAGGCTCAACCTTTCAGCAGGATCTCTGGGTGCCAGGCTGGGACTTCACTAGGAGCAGACTGATGTTTTGAAGCCCTCTAGACCCATGCTTCCTTCCCAACTATATGATTAATATTCTTTTCCAGTCATTCTTTTTTTATTTGCATGCTATATTTTGCATCCTAAGCCACCTGGAATGCCTTGCTCAGACCAGACCAGTATGTTTTACTCAGGCTTTGTTTTGAGTCTTCCATCTCCAGGGCTCTATAAACCTTTCTTCTTCCTGTAGGATAATATTAACTGGTGAGTCATCTGAGAGAGATTCATATGTTTTTCCTCATTCATTTCTCTTCTGGCTTTGTCTTACTAGACTGAAAAGTCATTAGGGCAGGAGCATAGTTTTAAAGCTTGTTTATCTTTCAAAACAGTTATTATTACTATTATTATTATTATTATTAGAGCCTCAGGTACTGTTGACTGTGCATAGTCAAGCAAAAAAATTTATGATCTGATGTGTACTGATGTGACTGCTAGTATATTTATCATTATAGGCTCAAAACAACCATAATAGGTAGTAAGGAAATGGAAAATGCATTTTTCTCATCTGGAAGCTACCCAATAAGGTCATGGACAGAAGGAATTTCTAGGAAATGTGGATAACATTTTCTGAAGTTGCTTTTTTTTTTTCCTCTGCCCTAAACTACGTGACTCACACTCCTCTCAGGTTATTAGCATCATCTTAAAAGAACTGTAATAGATGATGGTGATGTTATCACGTGCTTTTTAACAGCCTTGTTTCTAGGGAGAGCAGCACTAACACCATCAGTAACAATGTCCATTTTTGTAATCACAAACAAAATGCCCAAGAACTTGCAAGCTCATTTCATGAGCAGTGCCTCCAGATGGATAGGGTTGAAGTGAGTAATAACAAATATGAGAACCTAAATAATCAAATCAAGTGTGAAAGCAATAACCAGGTGCTTGAAAATTGCTCCAGAATTATGAGTAAATATTCTTAAATCTTTCACTCATTATACCATCACAGATGATTTGTAGATAACTTTGGGGTGTAATTACACTGCCTCAGGAGCCAGGGTAGTGTGAAGAATCCAATCATTCATTAGCTTTTGAGAAACTGACTTCTTGTGTTTATCTGTGTAAATGTTAAGTACAGAGAACCTTCCTCTTTCCATAGGAGATGATTTTAGAGGTCTTTTCCAACCTTAGAAATTCTGTGATTGTATAATTCCAAGACAAGAGGCTGTCTTCTTGTCTGCTTTTATTTTTAAGGTAAACATCTTTGGATCAGATAAAATTGGAGGTCAAAAACAGAATAGCTTATTAGAAATTAGAGAACAGAGGAGAAAATTGCATTAATTTCTTAACTTTTTCTAAGAGCAATAAAAACAACTCATATTTCAAGAATGACTTAAGAAATTCTGCCTCATTTAAATATTGCCTTAAATGTCTTTTGTCACAGTATAACTCAGGTGTCCCATTGTTAAGATGGGAACCTGGCTTGATAGTCAAATTATTCAGATTTTAAATAATCCCTGTGATTTAGTAAATTCATTACCTACTACTTTATGTTCATTACAACTACAGCAATCTTCAACAGTTACTCTACCATTTTAGATGTGTAAAATCCATGATTATGCCACACAGGTGTATTGGGTTTGCATAACAAGGAGTCATGCAAGGGTCAACCCATCCCAACAGGCTGTTTTGTCATAGTGTTACTGATTTGGGTCAGGATAATTAGAACATTTGTAGTGCTCTCTGTAGGCTTTGAGGAAAAGGAAGATTAAATAATTTTAGTTAATGTGTGGCCTTCGGTAATGTTATCTAAGCTTCCTCTGTATAAACATTATTATGTGTAAACTTGTACAGATTAAATAGAGTAATGAATCAAGACACCTGTCTTGTCAAGTATAGATGGCAAACTCTTCACAACAGGAGGCACCAAGGAGTTCTTTTGGGAAAACTCTACTCAGAGCAGTCTACACCAGCCAGAGAGCAAGCTAACATTTAAGCAAAGTGAACAAACAGGGATCCAGTGCTCATCTTGTTTTAGTTAGCTGATGGGATGTAACCAGGATGACAGTACTAAAAATCGGAAATGTTTCCCTGAAAATGAACTGCCCCTTGGATATTATGCAATTCAAAATTCCTGATCTCCTCTGAAAATTTCATCCTGAGAATGTAACCCTTGAAGAGCTATTAGTTCTCTTAAGATGAAGGCAAAACATGCCATTTAGTCCAGTCATAAGTCAGAGAACCAACAGCAAAGTTTTTTATTCAGAGGTACAAATCATCTCTGGAAGACTCTCACGTAAAAACTTCAGAATATGTCCATCCACTCTCATACCCTTTAAAGGTTCAAATGAATGATGATAATGCTTATGATGTGGCCCTGTTAATTAATCTATCATGCACCTCTTTTATCTCACTATTTTAGGAGAAAGACTTGATAGATTACATGCCGCTTGCATATACACACTCTCAAAAAGTATGCAGAAAATTTTAAACTTTGCCACAGGTCACATACTGAGTCATTGAAATAAATCCTGGCTAGAAGGAAACCTCAGCTGGCAATTCCCCATTACACCACACAAAGGTGAAATAATCAACAAGTTCATCTTTACTGAGTGGTGTGGGTTTAAAAAATTCAGAAAAATTGGTGGCTCATGTAAAATTGTTCTGAGTGTGTAAGTTAAAGTCAAGGTATTAGGTGAAGTGCAGGAATCTAAAGAGAACTCCTAATTTCAATCTTCGTGTTCAAACCTTCATTTTGTACTTTGCAGAATCATAGTGCCAGACCCCAAGAGGGAACTTTTCCTGTCCTCTTTCTCTGGGACAGAATCATTACTCCTTTATGTCTCATGTTTACTTTCTAAGTATTATTTTCCTCGGTGGACCTATTAGCAATAGTTTCTCACAGGTCAAGTTTTTAGATCTTTAATGACTTGATGATCACTTTTGAATTTGCCTCTAGGCAATTCATGGCTTGCTTCAAAAAGATGCTCATTTCAGTACTTATTTGAATGACAGCTTCATTTTAAAAGTTCCAAATTATTTTCCTCTTTAAATATCCAAGTGGGATAGATCTCTCTTTTCTGTAGTAACATGCTTGTTAACTCTAGGAAGCTTGAAGTTATTATCTGCTATAGTTCTACTCCTCTGAACTGCTGTGTAACCAGTCATTATCATACAGCTTTTGTACATCTGCTTATTCCTATATTTCCCGGGTTTTAATTTCCTTTGTACCTTTTTCCTTGTTATCTCATTTATTGCAAGCCTGTATTTTTTTTTTTTCTTTCAGACAAGCAAAAGCCATGTATTCCTGTAAGGCTGAGCATAGTCATGAGCTGTCTTTCCCACAAGGGGCAATATTTTCCAATGGTAAGGTTTGTTTTACATGGCCTTACATATTAAAAAAGAACCTATGAAAAACTGAACCGTATCACAAAATGGGGACATAATTTCCTTTTTAGCTCTCAGGTTTTGCCCTGAGTTTTCAATTGCTCTTGAATAAATACCATCTAAATAAATATATGTAGCATGTACGGGATTTTTAACAGTGTTAAAATTTGTCTATGTTTTTTTGCAGTGTATCCATCAGTGGAACCAGGCTGGTTAAAGGCAACTTATGAAGGCAAAACAGGACTAGTTCCTGAGAATTATGTTGTCTTCCTCTAGTAATCTTTAGTGGACAGCAATATCTTCATGGTATCCATGGAAACAAATAATAAGCACTATGATTTTTATCTGACACAGATATGGGATCAGCCCCTTAGCTGAGTGGTAGATTTCCTTCAGATGCTGCAGCTGCAGGTTACAGAGCTCCCTGCCAACGGAACAGAATGTGATGAAACAGTTAACAGTTTCTGTGCTGAGGACGGTACTCTGTTTAAATAACTTCCATTGTTTGAAAAGGGTTGTTCTGTTCTTCCTTTATGGGTAAGGAACACTAGAGCAAGAAAATAAAAAAATAAGTTGCTATTTAGCTGCAGACTTTCAGGTCCGAGGATGTTGCTCACAGAAATGTGAAATTCAGAGGCAGTGCACTCTATGACATTTCTTGTAATCTTTGGTTTTTAATACGGAAAATCGTGGACTTTTTCATAATGTAAGTACTACTTCTATTGTGATCTGAATTCTCCCTTAGAAAACTTGATTCTAAAATTGATCCTAATCATTTCACATAAGAAATTGCTTTACTGTAAATCAGAAGTTGGGACTTCTGTTAGTCATGGAGTTACAATATGGTATTGAATTTATACAGCTGATAGAATCAGTTTATACACTGCCTGCAGAGTGAATGCTCATTCAAAATGGGATATGTTTAATGAATGTTTCATTCAAATACTTAGTAGATTTCTTTCCTACTTTCTGTATCAACATAGATAATATTAACAACTTTTATTTCAATGATAACCATCATCTGGAAGATATTCTCTCTGTGTCCCAGAACATCTGTAGAAAACAAGGAGATGCTGAATCTGGACTGATTGGTAGTCGTGTGAAGTGAGCAGTGAAAAACAGCAGTATGTTTTGCAACCTAAAATAAATTGTAACTCATTCTTTTTTCATTGCAAGTAAGCCAAATGACCTGTGAACTAGCCAATTTTATAAGCTATGAATGCTAAAATCTCCATGTAGCAATAAAACTACTTAGTGTTGTTTCTCCTGACTTCTGCTAAAATATTTGACAAAGATTCTCTCTGTCCACGGAATAAAAAATCCTTACTTTTCAAAGGTGTTGAAAAGACCTATTGATTGCTCCTGGTAGGACTGAAAAGAAAAAAATAAGTAAATAAAACCAAGTCAAAGAAAACCCCAGAGACCATAAGTAGCTTTCTCAATCTGAGCAGTTTTCTTGTACACCTTGAGGGAAAACATGCACTAGTTGCTTGGCTACTTACCATTCCTGATTGGAAACCAGGACATTTAACCTCCATCTTAGTATTTCTTCAACATCAGTGCTTCCAAAAGTGTTCACTGGTTCATAGAACTATCTAGGCTTAGTTTCATAGATCTGTCAAAGCTCAGTTCTTTCTTCAGTAGCAGAAATCAACATACAAATCATCTGTTGATTTCTAAACTGTACACTGCTTGAAGAAAGTTCAAGGAAGAGGTGTGGTTAGGGCTAAAAACATCAGTAATATTTTACTTTCCGCTTTTTTCTTTCCATAGCCTTTTCTTATTTAAATTGAAAAGTAAGATTCATTGCCAATACAAAGTAGCACATCAGAACTTTCTTTACTTATATGTAGTGCATGAAGTCTTCAGAACAATTGCTGGATTTCAGGCTGGTGGCAGAATCCTGCAGGACCTTTCTCCTCACTAATTCAATTATTGAGTGATGATCAGAGAAAGAGAGTTGCTCAAAGAACATCCTTCCAAAAATTGTTTTTTCATAAGGGGAGTCTGAGTAAGATTGGCTGCAGGCAGTTGAGGACAGACCCCATGAATTAGTGACTGAGTGACCTGGGTTCTTTCTTCACCCTGAACAGTTTTATTAATCCCAAAACGTGTTTCACTTCATCTTAAATCCAGACTCTGCCCAGTGCATTGTGATGAAGGGTTGTTCCAGATAGCACTGGCAGTGAAGGCAGACTTGTGTGTGCTCATCTAATTTGCCCAGAGCAGATGTGGAAGGAAGTGAAGGTCTTCTGCCAGTTGAATCTTTCTTAATTTTAAGGAAAGCCAAGTTTTCTTAGTCTAAGCTATGCCTGAGACTGCCATTGCCCTGAGAAGACCAACATGGTTTTGGTTGTGGGTTTGCTGTATTTTGCAATAAAAAAATTGTAGGCTGTCAAAAGGTTTGCCTCTGGTGACCTTCCCAGGAAAAGTGCTGCTGCAGGCCAAAAGGAGCAGAAAGGGAAGCAGAACTTTGAGCAGAGGCTGAGAGCCCAGCACATCTCACACAGGCAGAAAAATGCAGTGATCAGGGGGAAAAATCCCAGCTTCTGTCTCTTGCATGGGATCAGTAGCAAACCTGTATTGATGACTCCTCATATTTCTTAAGGGCAATTTAATTGTTGTGAAATTCTTGAGGAATTGTGGAACAGAAAATGTAAAAAATGTTTGCTCTTACTTGCTTTGTTCTAGACTGATATAAAAATAAGTGGGGAAAAAACCCTAAGCTTAGGTAATTTCAAATTCCCTGTATGTGTCTCACAATTCTCCAGTATTGTGTTTTGAAAGCAACTGATCTGAGTGCAAGCTAGAGAAGTCAAAGATGCCAAGTTCATTAAAAATTTTGTAAAACTGCCAAGTTCAGTTACAGATTAGGCAAGTAGAGCCTATGAGGGCTGAGGAGAAGGTTTTAGAAAGACCTGGAGGAATTCCTGTGGAGGAGAGGTGTTTCATGTGTTCCCACGCATTCATCTCACATTAGACCAAAATTAGGATTGGAGAAGACAACTTCATAAGAAACTGGATTCCATTCATGTGCTCCTCACCAAACAAATCTGTGTTTTCCTCTGTAATGCTCTGCAGCTTTGTCCAGCCCTACTCCCGAACTAGCCTGAAATCATTTTTAGTCATTTAGCTTTAAAGTGGCATTTCAATCTGAAAAGGTTATGCCCATTCTTACTTACTGTTAACCACTCACTCTCCAGGGGTAGGGGTTTTCATTTTTGGAACTTTGTGTTTTTTCTTGCACTCTCCTCTGCAGCAGGTAGTAGCACTTTGTGTAGGGTCTCACTGCTGGGTTGTGGGTGCCCCAGCCCTTCCCTGCCTTTAAAGAGGGAGTTGGGCTCTACCAGAAGCTGAACAGTGAAGCAGAAAGCTGAGTTAGTAGGGGTGCAAAGACTGAAGTGAGGTAGGGGGCAGCACCAAAGCTTCTCAAATGATGATACTCTCAGGCCTGACCAAAAATCTTTTCTGACAATAGCAAAGAATCAGAAATCCATATTACATTTAAATGGAGATATAGTATTTTGATAATGCCTTACCAGAAAATTAGGCAATCTGAATTAAATTAGTTCACAGTAGTGATTTACTATTCTTCGTGGAAATCAGACTCACTCTACAAGCAAAGGTTAAACACTTTTTAAAATTATTATTATTATTATTATTATTGTTATTATTGTTATTATTACTATCCTTCCTAAAAGGATGCAGCAGGTTTGTTCCAAATATCACTGTAGAACTCAAGGTAGATGATACATTGTTGTTGTTGTTGTTTGTCTTGTAGAAATAATGTCTGTACCCACAACATATAATTAGCCGTTTTTTCTTTGTTAAACTTTTTGATACATGTTGCAGCACAACATGAATCAGATTAATAGTGTGAAGGATATATTGTATGATAGATATGTAAAGTATATTAATATTCTATATTCACACTTTTTGTTAATGATGATAAAGATTACATTTTTTGTGTGTAATTCCTTTGAGTTCAGTATTAAAATGTCCTTGCCATATTTTGGCCTTTAGAGTTATATGTAACAAAACTGTTAAATTAAACCATTGTTATCACTTATGTCTCTAACTAATCAATAATGTTCATTGTACAATTATTTCTGGAAAAAAAAGATGCACAGATTTGCTGACCAGCACTATTCTATGATAGTAATAGTAACTTATTTTCCTTTTATATATTTTCTGGTGCTAATCTCTATTCTTTGCCTGTAATTGGATTGAATTGTAATGTGCCTTTAGGAAAGACATGTTAGGAGAGGAAAAGCTGTAAAATTCTGCAGTTCAGAACAGTAATTACAACAACAAAAAAAAGCACTGTATGGTAGTAATTGAATTTTTTTTGTTGTTAACTTTTCTCCCCTGGCCTATTTTCTACTTAATAGGATTGCATCAGAATAAATAATGAAACTAAAAAGCACATTGTTCTTGATATTTCTTTTCCTAAGGCAGAAGGTTGTGCAATTTTGGCTTGAGCAGCAAGAAGAGAAATCCCAGTTGGGGAGCACATCCTTCAGATTGGGATGGATCTTCTCCACTGATGGAAAGTCTCAAAGTTCTAGTGAAGTCAAAGACAGACCTTTGACAATTTATAGTGAAGGTTTGCTGGCCAGAAGCCCCTGGAAAGGAGGTGGAATATTCTGCTAATGTGATCATCTCTGATCCAGCTTGGCGTTGTCCTTTGCTTCAGCAGAGAGGCCTGGATGAATTGTTCAGTGGCCAGAGATCAAAGCCATAGGCAACCCTAGTCTCTCTCTGGCTGATCACAGAGCCCTGAAGATGCTGCTGCTGCTGCAGCCATCCAGCTCCTGCTCCTGTTTAAGTCCACTGTCAGCCAGGCAGTGTCTGTACCCATTGGGAGGTCTCTTCTTTTTTTGTTTAAGATTTTGCATGGGCTTTGGGAGTTTGCTTTGTTTTGGTTTAGTAACATGCTTGGTATCCAAATTCAGTCTCTGAGGAGCTCTTTAATTGTCCTGTGTGTGGCAGTGTTTAATAAGCCATCAGATTGTTCTTGTTGTTTTAAGTGTAGAGCACAGTGCTCCAACCCTTGGACACCTCAGCTGAAAGCTGTTTTGCCTCTGAGCTTTCTGCAAGTGTTTTATTGGGAGTTGTCATCAAAGCTCTGGCACTAAAGATAGCACCATTATCTCTGCAAGAGTTTCTGTTGGAGCAAAGGGCAGAACAGCTGAAC
The DNA here is from genome assembly GCF_027477595.1 of Haemorhous mexicanus. Classification (NCBI taxonomy): domain Eukaryota; kingdom Metazoa; phylum Chordata; class Aves; order Passeriformes; family Fringillidae; genus Haemorhous; species Haemorhous mexicanus. The sequence goes on from NC_082342.1 coordinate 44,529,318, forward strand.
AGGGCACGTGGATAGTTTCAATTTTCAATCATATTTATGGCAATTTTGGAGGTATTAGAGTTTATAGGGGTTACTTTAGATACTATATGGTATTTTAATCGGAAAATATATACAATCAATAACTATATCTATTTAATAAAGTCCTACTAAATTATCTTATTGAACTCTCTGTTTATTTTGTAGTGTGGTTTCAATAATTATCTGCACTCTGTATATATCTACATGTAAATAACTAGCATGACATGCATAAGCTGACTTCGCAGACATAATTCTATGTTGTACTTTACACTGTATTTCAAAAATTTGAAATTTTTTTTTTCAAAATAAAAATCCTTTATACACAAACTGGTTTTTTATTTGTTTTAAATTTGGGCTCTGGTTCAGCTTTTTCTTTTTTCTAAGTAATAACACTTTGGTTCTACTTCTATCCATACTGGCATTTTAGAGTAACATTTCAGCCCTGAGGATGCTTTACGTAGAAGGGCATTCGAATACCAGACAATAGTCTGTCATACACTGTCCTGATCATGTGGAAGTCTCCAAAGATGTGGCTTTTGAGGAAAAGAAAAGGACAGCTTTGGATGTTAGGTAGCAAGAAGCAGAGCCCTGGCGAGGCAGAATCTCGCTGATCAGGTCTTTGCCTCTGGAATTCAGCAGGTGGATGGGCTCAAGGGAGGGCCTTCCATGGCTCCATTCCAACAGCATTGCCAGTGGGGGAAGCAAGGGAGTGCAGTGGCCTCTGCAAGTTCCCTTGTATGTCCTCCCCAGCACCTCTCCAAGACTTTTTGCCTCAGTTTTTATAGCCCACGGGCTGGAGTTACAGCTGTGCCCCAGGCAAATGGAGCTGTGAGATGGCCTGCTTTGCTTTTCTCTGAAGGAACTCACCAGAAACTCGGGAGACTTTAATATCCCTGAAACAATTAGGCTTTGTTATGATACAGACTGAAAAAACTGTGTTTCTTAAACAAGATGAAACCAGCCAGCTGATAAACTCTTTCCCTGTTCACTGTGCTTGGGCTTGGTCAGTGCAGAATACTGCAGAAGGCCAGGGAGGATGAATACTGCTCCTGCATCCATGGCTGCCTGCTGCCAGCTCCTGCCCCTGGCACGCTCAGGCTGCTGTGCCTCCTGCCTGCCAGCCTCCTTCTGTGCAGGCACTGTGCCACAGCTCTGCCCAGGGGCACTTCAGAGACAGACAGAAACAAAACACCAGTACCCTGGCTGTAAGTAAAAATGAGGCTGTTGAGAAGCCAAGCAGCACAGACCACATGGAAAAAGAGTCTTTCCCTTCCGATGCTTTCTAGCAACTGCTCCGAGGTGAAGCCTGTATTTCACAGCTCTCCCTGCTCGAGGATTTGAGAGATGTGGGCTCTGCTTTCAGGAATCAAACATCACCTGCAGCCTGCAGTCACCAAATTGGGTTACATCTTGCTGAGATCCTGGTGTCTCCAGCAGGATGGGGCCAGGGAGAAGGCAAGGTTCCCCTTGGGACCAAGGGATGCAGTTGAGCTGGCAGAGCCCCTTCTGGCTGTATTAGTTCAGCTGGAAAAACCTGAGAAGTAGAGGGGCTGCAGGAAGGGGTTGGAGCTGAGCTGAAACTTAGTGCCCTGACCTCAAGTGTGGAGAACCACCCCTGAGGTGTAGTGTGGAACAGTAGCCATGGAAGCTGTCACCATCACTGCCTGCAACACTCCCGGGTGCCACGGGGGCTTTTGGGAAGAAGGGAAGAGCAAGGACAGATGCCCTGAGGCACCTGCCCTTCCCTGCTGCTCTTTGTGCCTGGTGAGCTGGGCTGTGTCTGTGCCTGCATCAGCACTGCCACAGCTCCCTCTGGGACCAGCACTTGGGGCTGGATTCCCCTCCACTCCTGCTGGGGCCCGTGAAAGCAGGAGTGTTAGGAGCTGGAAATGCCACAGATGCCCAGCTCTGCACTGTGAGTCAGCACAAGAGGAAATGGAGAGTATCTGCATTTTGATCAAAAATGACAGTTCATCACTGATTTTATGGTAAAAATCTGAAAAAGAAAAGGTTGTGTTTTCTGTTAGAGTTTTCTGCTTTTTTCCATGGGAATCAAGGCTTCTTGGCTGCAGAGCCCCTGATCTGCAGGAGTGAGTGAATGAACACTACTTTGGAGTCTAGACTAAGCTCTAAAATAGTTCTCATACTCATTTTCACTGTGTCCCATTTTACTTGACATCAGGGAATAACTACAATTTTTTTTATTATTATTTCTGGGAAACCTTTGTTCTGTCTGACATGCCATATTTTGACATTTCATTGAACATTCAAATGTAAAAAGACCTGAATTGCTGTTGAATCAACACAACTGTGTTGAATTACCACACTAACACCTAATTTAAAGCTCTCAAGGGGTGAGACATCTCTGCTTCTTACCGAAAAGGATGAAGACACATCTCATTACTTGGTTGCATTAAAGCACCTTACAGGGAATGATTCTCATGTGTTTGGAAAAATTAGTATTTTTGACTTTATTATTGATAAGGCTTCGATGTCAGCTATGGAGCAAGTGATGTGTGGAATTGCTTTGGAATAGAATGTGTGCTGAGATGAGCCAGGCTGGCCACAGCCTTTGCCTAAAGAAGAGAAACCTCAGTGATCCAAGGAAACAGCATAGGCATAAACTGAGCAGGTGGCAAAGTCATTTCAGGTCCTGATTCAGAACATTTTCTCATTAGTTTGGCATGATGCATTCCTTCAAAACCAACCTTTTTAACACAAACACTGCTTATTAAACATGGTAAATAAGGTATCTGCACTTTCATCTTTTAACATTTTATTTCGTGTTTGTAAAACTTTTCCCGTGTCACTTGGATTAATCGCTGATACAGAAACCAAGTATTGAAAGATATTCTTGGCTTCTTTTGCAATGCTTGGCTTCTTTTCTATTGTATTTATGGCAACAAGCTCAAAAGCTGAACTAACCTAGAGCAAGTGCCTTTGCCAAAGATCATGGTGTGCTTTTTTAATGTAAACATGCAGGGATTCATGGGAACACTGAGTGACCTCCACAGCCAGTACAGAAAGGAGTCTTAATTCACTTGAAAGTACTTTGGTAATTGGAATACATCTCTCTGCCAGTATAATTGAGGAACTGATTAGTTAGACCCAGCACGGGTGTATTTCATTTAAAATTACTGTTAATGGCTCTTGGGTGCCCTTAGAAGGGATCAGAGTCCCATCTGAACAAAAAACATCAGTGATTTAGTTTTGTTGGTGGTCATTGCTTTTGTATTCGTACAAAAAAACCCCACACATGCAAAGGGAAACATGCAGTACATCTGGATTTGGGGTATTTTCAAAACAAGGTTTGCAATGCTGAGCTTTGGCTACTGCAGCAGGTGGGAGGGCTGAGAGGGTGGGGGCTCAGCCCTGGGTGGGCTTGGGGCAGGGTGGGGGGTGGAAGGTGCCCAACATGTCAGAGCACGGCAGAGCTCAGGCAATGGGCTCCGGCCAAGCTCGTTTGGGGTCTCCATGATCCAGAGATGACCGTACACTCGGGGCAGCCCTGGGGGAACATCGGCACAGTGCACAAGCGGGTGGGACAGCTGCACACTGGGAAGCCCCATGAGAAGCCTTTCAGAGGACAATTCCCAAACCTAGGCAGAAGGGGGATAAGAAACCTGAGCTTGATCTGTGGAGTGTTCCTCCAAATAAATTAATTGGCATGCAGGACACAACTGGTTCCTAGAACAGAGCATGTGCTGTTTGCAAGAGCCTCACCAGAAGGTAACAAGGGTTAGGGTTTCAGTGCACCTGAGCTGGGAGGCTGAGCACAAAGTGCTGGAAACAGAGACTGTGTAAGCAGTGACAACTGTGAGCCCTGAATTACCACAAAATAGCAGGATGACTCTCAGCAGGGAAAATCCACAAGAAGAAAAGACAAAAACCACACTGGGGAGCCCTGGTGCACCCTCCAGGGACATCTAAAGGAATCAGGTAGATAGCAGAGACCTCAGAGACATTTAGGTGCAAACAAATTTTGCTGGGTAGCTGTGATGCAAATACATCCTTACATAAAACCTCACCTTAAATTGTCACTTTAAGTTTGTTATTTCCTGCTGTAGCTGTTGCTGGAGGGATGCTTTTGTTTGGTCCTGTGAAGGGCTGTTTCTTTTCTGTAATTAGGACAAACTGCCTGCCTTTAAATGGCCATTCTGCACAATGTCCTTCTCCCCAGACCTTCCCTGAGAAACCTGCAGTGAATGCCATAGGAGTATGTCACTGTCTTCCAGCTGTGACTTGTAACATTTCCAGATGGGCCCTTCTCCCTGCCCTCCCCATCCCCCTGAAGTTCAGGCAATACAAAACAAACCAGCACAATTATTTTTACCCTCAGAGCAACACAGAACTAAGTCTGCCCCTGCCAAACCCTTACCTTAATATTTTTTCCTCATCTTGGTTCAAATGATGCCTTGAAATATTTCCTAAATGAACTGGGAAACCAAATGTAAGCATGATCATAATAATGATATCTGTAAGCACATCAGCATGAGAAAATCAGGTGAATATTGTGGCTCTTTAGCTAATTGGCTTGGCTGGATAGTTTATATCCAGAGGGAAAATAAAGACAGAGTGTTTATCATGGTGTTATTTGTGTGAATCTCTCACAAAAAGTTCCTCACCTGAAGGCAGAAGAAATAAGCACGGCTCTTTCTCTGGCACACGTTTAGGTCAGCCTTCCCTGCAGGAACATCTGAGTGAAACAGTGCTAACACCAAAGCCAGTGCAGCTCACAGGGGGTGATTTAGGATACTGGACCTCCTCAGAGGATCACCTCAGCCTTGCCTCAGTTTGGTGCCTTCTCCAGTGCTGCAGCACCTTCATTACTGACACACAGGAAAGCAAATGATGGTTTCATCTGAATTCCCTCACAGCAGCATCTCTGACACCACTTATTTCATTTAGAAAATCACAAAATGCCAGTGCTGCCTTCCCTGTGAGCAGGCAGTGATTATTGCTTTACTCTTTAGTACGTTTAAGAGGAAGCTCACTGTGCTGTGCAGAGATGAGTCAGGCTCGAGAGCATCTGCATCATTATGGAGTCTGAGATGTCACAATAAAAATCCCATCTCATTTAGGGGGACTGTTATCTGCTAAAGGTTAAAGCAAAAACTTCTACCTCAAAGGGTTTAGATATCCTATGTCAAACAATGAGTAATCTTATTTTATTTGTTATATCCTTCTAATACCACGTCTGTTAAAAAGAATAAAACCCCAAACTGTCCTTGAGCAAAAGAGGCATGCATTGAGGCTGATTTGGGACAGAGCAGATATACAGGTATAGATATAGATAGAGATATAGAGAGATGTATAGAGATACATACATATAGATATATATGCACACACAAAGTTATTCCACTCAATCCTGAGGAACATCGTTGTGTAAAGAAATAATGGGGGCCTAAGTAAAGGTACCAATGAAGATGTGCTCCACTGCTTATTTAAGTAGGACCACATTCTTTCACTTTGACATCTTGAAGTTCAAGTGTCTCAGAGACTTTATTATTTTCTTCTGTGTGCCAGCTGTTAATAGAACTTCCATGTAAAAGAAATTCATGTATTTTTGTACTGACTAAATGCCTTCCCCACTTGTTTTATACTGCATGGAATGCTTAAAACTAAATTGAAAAATTAATCATCTGTGTGGTAAGTGCCAGCGATGCCAAACTGTTTGTGATGTCTACATGGAGCACTAGTAACATCCAAGATATCAATTGACAAGAATGAGGACATTCAGAAACAAAACTGCAACATCACTTCCAAGATGTTCTGTATTATATGGAAACAATGTCCATGAGTATTGGTGTTGTTGGCATGACTAATCCTTCTCTGAGGCCACACTGCAGCACATCCTTAGAAAGGGGTGACATCTAAACCAGCAGTCCAGTTTTTTCCCAGTATTTCCTTGGAACAGGAAAGGAGGGTGGTGGTCTCTCCTGTTAATGGAGGACACCTGGCATTTCCCAGCCATTCTGCCTGTGTCCCTCATCAGGCTGCAGGTCCCACTCCTTGCCTCCATGCCTGTTGCACACCACATCACAAGGCAGTGCGGTGGGAAGCAGAACACATTAAGGATGAGGGAAGGATCACCTGAGCACTGGAGTCAGTTCCTTAAAAGCCAGGGGTGATGCTGAAAGAAAGGTTGCACCAGTCCAGGTCCATGACCAGCAAGAAGAAAAGCTCTTCTCCCCCATGACTGAGGATCCCAGGGTGGATGGATGGCAGATGGATGCATCCTGCACTGTGCTGCATCTTGCACCTCAGAGGGCAGATCTGGCACTGACCAATTCTGGCAGCCCAAAGCTCCAGTCCTTGGTGTGGACTGGCTCTGTAAAGTCCAGGGACAATTTATTCTGAAAGCCTGGCTTTTAAGTAGTTACAAATTAATGATTACCCAATGTGTAGGTTTCTGTGCTAATGGTGTCTCTACTCAGGTGTATTTCTGCTGATCTGGACCAGCAGTGCCGTGCCAGCCCCTCTTATCCCACAGTGCCACGGCCTGTGCTCTCACATCAGCACCTCTTGCTAGTGCTGCTGTGCTTGGACCTTCTGCACTGCAGGGCAGGCTTTTTAATAAACTTCCCCTTTGTATGTGTTTATGCCAGGAGATCAGGAATGCATTGTAACCTATTTTGATGCTTCTATTGGCTGGCAGTTTGACTGCTTCAGTTTTGATTAAAGTCACAACCTTCCATGTAGGAATAAATAAAGATATAAATAAGTAATTAATTAAGGTTTTATTGTATTCTGTCTTGTAGAGAGTTTGAATGGCAAAAAATGTGGAAGACAATTCTGCCCCCCCACCTTACCCTTTCCCAGCCATACAGGTTTGAATTCAGTAACTAAAAGTGTATTGTCTCTAAGCTGGAGCTGCCAAGGTATTCCCCCAAAATCAGCCTCCCAGCAGGACTCCAGCACAAGTGGCTCCACCAGCCTGGTTCTGGCAGCTGCAGCCCCGTGACCAGTGACAGCAGTGTCATTCTGCAGCTTTAGCTTCCACTCAATCTAGTGGATTTTTGTACATCTACTGAAGAGTTAAGCACTTCTCATACTACTACAAAGCAAGCACATCCCCAGTTTATTGGACAAGACACAATGTAGCTAGACAACACCTTTGCAAAAATATTTGAAGCTATTATTTCAGTTGTACAAATATAGAGATGAAAGCTCCTCAAGACGAAAATACAGAAATCTTTTATACAAGTCTTTTTCCCCAAAAATAAAAACAATAGCAGCAAAGCATAAATTGTATCCATCATGATCCTGAATGTTAAATACAGAGAAATATGAAGATCAGTCCAAAGATGTCTCAAAATTAAGGATTATTTGTTTTTCTACAGATTTTTTCCATTAAGGATTACAAAGACTCTACAAAGTGTTACTGTATTACGCATCCAAGAAACCCATTGGGAAAAGCAGGTGTGTTGAAGGCACGGGAAGAAGGGGAGGAGAAATGTTTCACAAATATTTGAAATTGGGATTTAGATGCTGTAAGAAATTCAGAAACTTCAACAGATTATGCATTTCAGGAGCACCCAGCTTTGGTTTGTGCTTTTCTCTATCATGTAGTTTTTCTTTAAATTAATGTCTGTCTTCAGGGAATGCTTTAAGGATACTTTAAGTGGAAAACTTCATTACATAGTATTTTCAAATGTTTTTCAATTCAGTACTTTCAATTTCAGATGTTTGTAGTTATTTTTGATTTTTTGGGTGTTTTTTTTGTGCAACCTTTTAGCTGTGGGCAGCCAAGTAGAAGCATGACCTGTATTTTGAAGCCTGAGAAAGGGAAGCAGTTTCTGTCTCCCAGTAAAACCTAAGCTGGCTGTAGCCATCACTAGGAACTGCTTGTAACAGCAATTGGGGATGTCAGTGTGTAAATTTTTGTAAGAAATGAACTGGCCAGGGCAGTGTGACTGTACTGTAAGCTGAGCTTTCGGATACAAATCATCTAAATTTTCAGATGAAAAGCCTTGACATCCTCAGCTGACCAATGCTTGATGTGTGGTGATGACAGTCCCAAAAGATGATATCCCCATCTGTTGTGTGTAATGCCCCATAGGCGAGCTGAGAGCCTGTCCTGACAGCATCATGTCACAGGTTTTTTTATTGAACAGTGGTAAATTTTTGTCAACTGTGTTGTCCTTTGTCTACAACAGAATATGCCTCCATGGGCCATCAAAATCCATGTTTTACTCTTAGGAATGTTGCTGGAATCTAGAGAAATGGTTGGGAACATATTAATTGCAGGTGGCCAGGTGTTTCTTTTTCAAATACTCTCAGTAGGATCACAGCCACACCTTTATGGATTCATACTGCCATGCACATGTTGGTTTGGTGCTTCCTCTATTCATGCTCCTTATAGCCAAGACAAGCATGCCAGAATAAATCAGTTTCTTTGAGCAGCACCGTGATGAGAACATTGTTCTCAACTGGAGATATCACAGATTAGAGTCCCACACTGGACATCACCCAACAATACAGGGTATGAAGTGTAACAGCATTGCTGTCTTCCCATCCAGCATATGAAAAATAGGCCTCAGAGAACTGTACATCCCTGGAATGAGCAACTTATGGTGATGCTCATATAAATCCCACCTGTATAACCAAAAGGTCTCTGTACTTCTCTGCCCAGTTACTTCTGAGGTGATGTCAAAGGTGATTATTATGCTCCCTACCTGCTTTTTATTCAATCTAGTCCCTTGTTTGAAGCTCAGTGATGCAGTGTTCTGATTTCCTGACAATGATTGATTTCTTTTTTTTTTTTTCCTCCACAAAGGAAAAGGAGATTTTAGTCATGAACTGGCTGGGTAGGTATTTGAATTGAGTGTGGGAAAATGCAATAGAGTGAGACTATTTAAATGACACTGTGAGAACTTCCTCGCTGATATGCCTGAATGTTAAATTGGTGGAACTATTGTACCCATAGAGGTGAAAAGGTAACATAGTTTTCATGGTCAGAAAAACATGATCTATGACTAAAAGGCTCATGATGGTATTTTTACAATGAGCCCACCCCACACCAGCAAGAAATTGAAATGCTGCCAGTTTTAAAGGATGTATATCAGAATTAAATGAAAGCTCACCACTATCTGATATCCTCTATATATGCTTAAATGCCCCATACAGAGCACTGTGGGCTCAACCCAGGGAAAACAATTCCTAAATGTGAGCAAAAAAATCATCAAGGGAGCAGAACTGCCCATGTATTTGAAGTTATGCAACTGCTGCATAGTTCCAAGAGCACTTAAAGACTGTTTTCTGTGGGTTATTTATTTTCTCTTTAAGGTAGACAGATAAATTTTAACTTAGTTATTAATATCTGTGCAGTCACCTTTTACTGCATGTTCCTATCCAAGCATCTGAGAAGCTACAGTACCATTCTGCATGCAAATAATGTCAATCTAATAAATTAATAGCATTAATTGAAAAAAAAAAAGTAAATTTTAAACCAAAAAATACCTAAAATATTAGAGTTTTTTTTCCTTTTCATCTTCCAAGGGAAAAAGAAAACTAAACTAAAAGCAAATCTCTGCTCAAGTCAGGTCACCATGACACAAAGCAGTACAAACCAATAAATCCAGCAATGCTGACAGTCCAGCCTGGCAGTATGCTCACAGGCTTCTGAGGCGTGGAAAGTTGGGAGGGCTTTGGATATTAGCTCTGTGGCTGCAAGCTGACTTCTTGGAAGGAAAGAAAGGTCAGCCTGCCACAAAGAGCATGTAAGGCAAGAAATGTGTGCTCAGAGTTGCACTGCATGGGGGGGAGTGCAGCCCCATCCTCTCCTGCTCTGCAGATAAACCAGCCTTAACTTTGGGCAGGGAGGAGAGGATGGGAAGAAAGGATTCCTGTAGGATCCTTGCTGTTCATGCTACAGACACATCACTGGTAACTGAGATGAATATTTGGGTGTAGGTAGGAACACAGGAAAGCAGCTCACCTTCCCAACAAAGGTAATGGAGAGAGAACTACTTGAAAAGAAAGAAAAAAGCACAGCTAAGGTGCTAACAAGGCATTGACTGTCAGAAAATACAAATTTAGGTCTCATTTTCAGTGAGAAAGTTTATTTGTTGCACATATAGCACGAGAAAGCCTAACCCCAGTGCAGCTGAAGAAACAGCTGCAGATCAGAAATTAATATGAATATTTTATTATGCACACACATAACCAGGCCATTTCAAAGTGCCATGAAATCAACTGAAAGCTTCTCAGAACACATTTCCTTCTGTCATGGACTAGGTATTAAGGATCCCACATTCCTCCACCCCTAAAGGCTGGTCCCAACTGTGGATACAGCTGAAATCTTTGAAAACATGAGCCAAGTGTTTGATCTTTTGTGTTTCTTGGACCACAGCAAGCACAACTGCGGAGCAGCTCATAGGCAAAGAGAACAGCTTGCAGGGGCTGGAGGCCCCACCTCTCCAAACACAGGTGAGCTGCCATGGCCAGGCACCTCAACCTCCAAAACATAATTTAAAAACCATAAATATGATACCTGTACAGAGCTGAATCAGCAGCAGAGCTCAAAGGAAGCCGATGACTTCATGGGTTGGTTTGTTTGCTTCACTCAAGCACCAACAGAAGGTAATGCTGAAGGGCTTTGGTCAAAAATATCTCAACTGCACAGAACACGAGAAGCTGAGCTTCAGACACAGCCTGCATTATTCAGTACATGGAGAACTTTTAGTCATAACTTGAAACAAAAGCCTGTAGAAGATGGCTGGAAAGCTTTCTAATTATTACAACAGGTTTCATACTTTTAAAATGTAATCAGGCACATCCCAAATGTCAGAAAAGAAGAAAAATCCACCTGCTGAAACCTCTTATTCCTAGTGTATAAACACACCATAAGAAGATCCAGCATTCTGCCTTGCTCAATGTATTGAGAAGCACTACAAGATGTCTATTTGTAAAGCTCAGGTCCAAAATGCTCTGCTCTTTAAAAAACTATCAAAGGACATAAGCACATACAACTATAAATCCTTGTACTCAGTAAAAAACCAAGTAATGGCTCTCTAAACATTGCTGCAGGGTTGAAAAGTCATAGTACACAAGACTTCTGAAGGGAAGGAAGAAATCGGGTGTATTGATAGATGTTCACAGAATCAGAATCATTTAGTTTGGAAAAGACCTGCCAAGATCATTGAGTCCAAGCTTTGACTGATCTCCACCTTGTCAACTAAACCACAGAACTAAGTCCAGTCACTTCTTGAACACTTCCAGGGATGGTGACTTCAACACTTCCCTGGGCAGCCCCTTCCAATGCTTCACCACCCTTTCAATGAAGAAATTCTCCCTGATATCCAACCTGAACTTCCTCTAGAACAGCTTGAGGTCACATCCTCTCCTGCTGTCAGTTGTTACCCAGGAGAAGAGGTCAATCCCTGACCCCCACCTGGCTGCACCCTCCTTTCAGGCAGTTGCAGAGAGTGATGAGGTCCCCCCTGAGCCTCCTTTTCTCCAGGCTGAACACCCCCAGCTCCCTCAGCTGCTGCTCACAGGACTTGTGCTCCAGACCCTTCCCCAGCTCCGTTGCCCTTCCCTGGACACGCTCCAGCCCCTCAATGTCTCTCTTGCAGTGAGGGGCCCAGAACTGAGCACAGGATTGGAGCTGTGGCCTCAGCAGTGCTGAGCACAGGGGGACGGTCACTGCCCTGCTCCTGCTGGCCACACCCTGGCTGATCCAGGCCAGGATGCCATCGGCCTTCTGGGCCACCTGGGCACACTCTGGCTCATGTTCAGGCACTCTCAACCAGCACCCCCAGGTCCCTTTTCACTCTTCATGGTTTCTATGTAATGCAGAGCAAATGACAGTATCAAAATGGACACTAAAGGCCATTTTATAATCTGGGCTTAAAGCTGAAATTTTTTTTCAAACTTTGGACAATCACATAACGATCACAGGACTCTCAGACTTACAGCAGACACAATTACCCAATCATTCTATCTTGCGTAGTGAATTCATCATGGCCATGAACTTTTGGGAATTTTTTTCCGTGTATTAGAGGTCTTTCAGAAATATAAGTTTAGAATGTTTTTAAGTTTAGTTATCTATTCCAAAAAAGTATCATTTTTCCTTTTTGATTATGCCTTTGAGGCAAATATAGTGCATTTCAGACTAGTCTGCCATGTTTAGGGGACACGGTGACATGTCAGCCACTTAGGGATTGAGTAAAACGCAGATGTAGGCAGATTCATGCATTCCTAAGGCAAACATACTGCCTGATCTGTCATCTAGTTTCAAAATCAGGGTGATGAGGAGTAATTTTTAGTGTGGGAAGTTTCTGTTATCAGTTAAATCTAAACAGTAATATAGACAGTCTGCTTACTCGGTGGTAAATCATGTGGCAATACTTCAATTCCAAAAGAATGCATGGAAATACTGTTGTTACATGAAAGTGGAATGATTGAAATAGATTTTTTTTACTGAAAATCACATTTACTGAATGCAAACACAAAATAAAGAAAAAAAAAACTTCAGGATGTAGAAATAAAGAATTTTGTGCTATTTATTAAAACATAATTGCTTTAAGGATCACAGTTAAAAGTCAGACTGTATGGAATATCAAGGACATTGCTTTCCTGGGCAGTTAGAAATGACAAACCTAGTCAACTAACACAAAAGTCTGTCTATACCACTTCATCTAGGGTCACACATTTGCACCAGCTCTAGTCAAAAATGCTCCTATTCCCAGTTGTAATGTAGATTCTTCTTTGTTGGCTTTAGGAAATTATGACCAGTAAGGACACCTTGAGACATTCCCATACTTGCCAGTTTTCCACAGTTTTTTCAAGAACCAAGATGTAATTTTTACCAACACTAACATATTTTTAATGAGGGGCATCCTGATTTAGCCGGGGATACTGAACTTACATCCCAGGGGCCTTTGTTCATGTGACAAGGATATGTCTGTACTGACCAAGCTACACATACCAGCAGGACACAGTCACACATTGGGGACATCTAACAAGTCATGGGCAAAAGCAAAAGCATAAGGCCAGAAGTATCCAAACAAGATTCACCATTTCCTATGTTTACATATCATTTGCAATGACTGGCAAAATTTGTCGTATTTTTATAGACTCATGAATTCTTCTTAAGGTTTTTCTGTTTCTCTGTTGTTTGAATATATCTACAAATTACTGCCTTAAATGCATAAGTTGCTTCATAACCATATCAAAGGAACAAACATCACCACTTTATAATTTTTCAGTTGAATATTCATTTCTATGGTAAAACATGTCATTCTTCTTGAATGCATAAAGCTAATTGAGTCCAATTCCTTTTTTATAGTTACCCCACTTATAATGGCATGCTTTTAAAATAGAAAATATGTAGCTCCACTAAATCATACTGAAATGAGTCTGATGTGTATCAAAATGTTTGCAGTCATATTTTCCATTTCTTTTTGCATTTGATCTCACTATAATTGGATGCTAATGGCTGATTGAGTGTTCAGCATTGGAATTCAAAACATTAAGATTATTAAGACTTGCAGTCAGTGAAAACATCTCTATTTAAAGCTTCTGAAATACAGAATGTAAGAGTTGATGAATTTAGGATTACAGCAAAGTGCTTTAGCTTTAGTTAGTGCTGAACTTTTAAGGAAAAATAACACAAACCAAAGCTGAGTGGGTTTGCATACACATTACTTCTGGTGTAATACACACTGAAATTGTCCTAAACTTTCTGATTTTTGAAGAAGAGCTCTAGTGAATGATGCAGAAAACAGTATGCTGGATTGAGTTTCAATGCAACATGACCACAGATGGGAGTATGAATGTATACTGTGTGCCTAGCACAGTATTTATTTCTGATGGCATTGCAGTAATAAAAAGAAAAATATCCATAAGAAAATGTGGGCAATATTTATTTTAATTACTCCAAAATCTTACATTATGCACATGCCCACATGTATCCATGCACACAATGTGCTAAAGTAAAAATTTTGCACCATGTCATACCAGAAATCCAAGAGTGTGCAATGTGTAAGAAAAATGTATAACTGTTGTTAGAAATCTGGAAATTCTATCCACTGTCATTCATATGCATATCTAAAAAGCAGCTTAGACAAGTTTACAAAACATTTCTTACGACTGTTGTGATTTTTGCAGTTAAGGAATCAGGAGCTCACAATATGTACATCAAGCTTGAATGGCTTGTGTATGTTACAGGTATAAAGCAGTCGGCAGGGTAAATATGTCAAATATGCTGAAGTCCTGACATTGCAAAATCTTGACCAAAATAAACAAACAAAAAATCACCCAGGTATCATCTCTGTGATAAAAGAAAAGACATTTCACTTCTTGTGAAAGAGAAGAGGTTTCACCATCCCTGCTAGAATCTTGGGTAGCTGTGCAGCAATCACCTCTGACATCATCTCAGGGAATTCAACACTCAGTGCACGGGACTGGAGAAAGGTGTTCAAACAGAAGAGATGGAGCTGTTTCACCAGCTGGATTTGACAAAGTACAAACATGATCAATCAGGCTAACAGTAATGCAGCCACATAAACATGCTGTCAATCAACTCATACATTCATCAGCTCACATCATTCTCTACCTTACCCTATCCTTTCATGAATCAGTAATGAGGGTACTTGCCAGACCCTATTAATGGCAAAAACCATAGCTATGGCAAGTCATATAAAACCACTGCTCCACTAATATTACAAAGTAGTATCCCCCTCATTCAAGACATATGTGACAAACAATGGCAACTACTTAACAAGATTTCAACCTTCCATCTTATTCTCACACTCATGTGCGTGCTTTGGTCACTACCTGCTATTTAAGCACTGTTCTGAGAGGCAGCATTTACTACTTACCTGTGAGCTTTGCCATGGTTTTCATTATGATCATATCCATGTATGCTGCAAACACTGAACTCCACAGACTCATCCCTTGAAGGCAACTGCTCAGCACGTGGTTATTACATCTCTTCCAGGCTCTCCGAGAGGTTCCAATTTTTATTTCAGACCAGTGGCCAAAATGTTGTTAAATATTGGACTATTTCTGCTACCTTAGGCTTTAACATCACACAATCTCTCCAGTGTGATGATTTCTCTCTTCCTTGTATCTCCCATCACTTTATCAACCTGATCTGAAACAGGACTTGGATGGAGATACTCCATGAAATATCACTTTGTTATTTTGCAGCAAGCCTCTCTCCCTCTTTCTCTTCCTCACAGATTATTTTACAGTATGCATTTAAAAGGAAGAGATTGAATTAAAATAAAATGCAGATTTGCTGAGTTCTGAAGAATAAAAAGATGCAATGATCCCGTCCCCCTTGAACTCCTTGGGAACTCCTCACAACCAACACTGAGTTTAAAAGTGTCCAGGGCATGGTATCTAGAATTGTCAAAGATTACTCCATTTCCAAACCTAGACAGATACTGAAAAAGTTGTATAGAATACCCACATATAACCAGTTGAACTAAGGTTGGAAAGCCAATCTTGGTTGCCTTTCACTAATTCTTAATAGTCTGACTTTACAACTTGAATTGCCTCTTCCTCACACTATTTTCCTGAACAAGTATACACATGCTCACACACACATACACACCACCCCTACCAAAGCCCACAGTTGTACTGGTTATGTTACACTAAAAATGAAACAAAATGGCAGCACTCTAATGCATGCTTCACAAATACTTTGATCTTGTATACCATAAAATACGTGCACAATACAAATACTTATGTTGAATATATAGCTATCAATTCACACAAATTTGAAGGATAATAAAGGACAATAAAGGATTTTTTTGTGTGTTTTTCTTTGTTTAGGAATGCTGATGACTCCCTTCCATAGAATTACTTTTAAGAAATTCCTTCTTACCTAAAGAGCAGAAAGTATTAACAAATAAACTTACATCATGCATGGAATCCATCAGTTTTGTAAGTTGATAGAAACGCTGTGAGTTGGCCACAACGCCTTTCTGGCGCAAACCAATTGCCTTCACCAGTTCTCTGATGTAACTTGTTCTCATCTCATCAAATTGGCTTTGACTTCTTAGACCTTCCAAAGGAACTAAAAAAAAAAAAAACCAAACCAGTTGGGCTACAATTTACTCTGAAGACAATGAAACTTAAAGTACAGGAAAAATTTACAGTATTCCATGCTGTCCAGTGCAATTCATTATTATGTGCCCAGTACTTCTTCCCTTTCAAGAGTTACTCCAAAACCAGAGATACAATTAGTTAAAAGGATATACCAGGAGCAATCAGTTCATTTTGCTAATTGCCTAATGTTTAGAAATATCCCTAAGCTTCAGTTACATGTGTTTGCTGGGAAAAAAAATATGGCTTAAAGAACCACTCCTGTCTTAGAGGAAACACGTTATGGACTGATCCATCTGTACACTGCTGTGGGTCTGCTCTCTTCAAAGCAAATGTGTGGTAGAAAGGTCTAGCTGGAGTGCTTCAAAATGGAGTCAAGGAATGCACTAACAGTTCTGAAGCAGTACAGACAGTAAAGCTGCCAGGGCTCAGACCTCCTGTTTGAACCTCTTTTACTTAATGGAACTGATCAGAGACTTAAAGGTGAACAGCTTTTTAGAAAAATGAGCAAGGAGGAGTAACTGGTTGAACTCCCTCTTCTCTTAAAGGTCAGGTGTGAGAATCAAAATGAGGACATGGAGAGAACACTGAGAAAAGAGCATGTTAGTGGCTGCTAGTGACAAGTGTCATAGAAAAAGAATTCCTTAATTTTCAAAGCCTGGATGATTCTGAACATTTCTTTTATAGAGAACTGAAGAATGTTTTAATATAAAGTGGCTCTGATGGAGTTTAAGGTTAGATGGAAGTTATCCTTGACTTACATCCCTAAACCAGCAATTAAGTCTTTATATTTCCCCTGAAAATTAATTTTGAAGGTATCTTCCATCAATGAATGGCCTTTTTCCTCTGAATTCTGCAAAAAGACAGTCACATTCCTGCCTAACGAAAAAAAGTTCCCTGTAGCTATCCATTTGAGCTGCTCCCTTCCCCTGAACATATGTCAAGAATGAGGATGCTTTTATTCAGTGGCACAAACTGAGCCAAAATCTTATGTAACAAGATTTAGAAATTCCTTTAAATCAGAAGTCTGGAAAGCACTACATTTCAGCCTCAGCCAACTCAAAGAAAAAACTGTAAAATCAAATAAAATGTTAAAATTTAGGCTTGGGGTCCATTCAAAATTAGAAATGTATAGAGACTGACACTCAGTTTATTTCAAATTCTTGTTTCTTTGGAGTTATCTAAAAATTTCAAAAACACTTCATCTAAATAATAAATTGAACAGAAAACACGATGAGAGACTAAAAGATTAGACTTGATTTACTGTTAGTACACAAAAGACTGAAATGGCTGTACTTTCACAACTGAAGTAGATTAAGATGAACATTATGACTAAAATAAAAGCAGTCTTAAAACACCTTAGACTAACAACGAGGTTATATAGCTTTTTGAAAATACTTTTGTGGAATTATATTTATACAGTACCAAATGTTTACTAAATGTCTCAGCAACAACTGTTAGGTGTGTTCCTTTTCCCAATGATCTGACAAATTGTTTTTTCCTATAAGACAATAAATGCAGGAGAGAACAAAAAGCAAAACTCACCAGAACAGGTAGAAATACTTTCTTTTTTTTTTTTTAATGATTTCTTGCATATACATAAACATATCATCTTAAAGAAATAGCTTCTGAATGCAATGCAGTTGATAAAGAAAGGTAACTGGATGAATTCTGTTAAACTGAGGCACTCAGAAATGAGAGGGATTGGACTAACCACTGTAATGCTTTTTTGAATTTGATATGAACTTTCTGGAACAGACATAGCTGAAATGTCACAAATTTACCTAAATTTAACTGAAATTTCAGAAGACAGACAAGAGAGTTTATTTGAGATGAAAACAACGTGGAAAGCATTTAAAATAGGAATACATTCATATTCTAACAAAGCAACTGGAGTTATATAAGGATTTTTATCCACATTACCTTTACTGCTTTAGCAGAGTGTATGGCATTTTGCCATTATTTTAGTAATTCCCATGTTCATATCAGCTAAATTTAATATTTTTAAACTTACTCTCTCCTGAGACGAGTTTGGGTTTTTTTTTAAGAACAGGTATATGCAAATACCAGCCATGTACAGATTGAGAGGGACTAAATTTTAATTTCTTATAAATTACTTAAACCTTGTAAAACCAAGAAGCAGGTCATGCAGGATTTGCACATCTCTCCTCTGACCCCGTTGTGCATTGAGAACCAAACTTTTACATTCTTTCAACTACATTTTTCAAAAGTGCTTATTCTCATTTCTAACAGCACCTGTACTACTTTAAAACTTTCTCTTTGGGGATTCATAACTAATAATTATAGCTTCAGCAGATGTAAATTTTAGTATTTCAGAGAAGATTTTGGAAGAGAAGTTCACCAGCAGCCACATTTCCTATGTAAAGGGGAATGCAGTTGTATGCTGAATTCTTTAAAAGATGCATATAATTAAGTGACCACAGATTTTGTTTCCAGAGAAACAAACCAAAGAAAAACATTTCCATTTGTTTATATCTGTGCTAAACTTCACCTATTTATAACTATAAAAAGTTGAATAAATGCTTGTATTGTTTGTCATGGCCACTTCCCTAATTCTTTTGAGCAAACATGCTTTAAGATCTTGGTCAAGATAAAGCCCTCAGTCCTGATAATTTATTAAATAATTTAAAATATATTCTAATACTTTGGAGATTGTTTTGGCTTGGTTGGGTTTTTTTAAATCTGTTTAGAATCACTTGAACTGATGTTTCCAGGCAGAAATACTGCACAGTTGTTTTGAAAATGTATAACACAGTATAGCCCTATGTCAAAAGATATCCAACATTTTCCCACTATCTTTATACACAATAAAACCAACAATGAATCACAAATTCTTTGTTCTTTATAAACATTACAAAAAATACTTTTTAGTCTTAGAATAGTAACATTTCACCTAGGACATTTTCATTTGTTAAGCCAGAGAGCTTAGTGATTGTCAAGTTAAACAACATGGTTCAAAACCCTTTCAGTAGTTATGTGTTGCAAAGAAATAAAAGAACCTACTTGTATTGAGAAGTAACAGTGCTTTCATACACAGGAACTCTTCTTGGCTAACTTGAAGTCTGACAAATTCCTGTGGGAGTTGCCACATGGATAGACACAGGGAATAGAACGATGATTCTTTCATCCTCTGTCTTACACCCAGAAAAGTTGAAAAAAAATAAATTAAAAAATATGAAAACAAAGACGAAGAATGATTCCAGGACTAACTGCTTGAAAGAAAGGTCTTATTAGCTGTTTATCACATTACAAAAATTAAAGATAAGCTTATACACACAAACAATTTCCTGATTTTTTTTGTTCCTATGCTAGTTTCATATTGTAATGAATGTGCTACTATTTTGGATGTTAAATCTGTTATTGCTGTCCAGAAAAAAACCCCAAAAAAACTAGCAAAGCTGAATGGTAACCACCAAAAATAAGGGGAGTTTATTAATTAAAAATACCCTAATGAATTATCTGAAGTACTATCTTCTTTTTGAAGTCCATAGACTCTTGTATCTCCGTAAAGATTTCAAAGCATAAAACTGAAGACAAATCTGAAAGTCTACAGAAAATGTGTTCTTAGGTTTTCCAAAAAATGTCTGTATCAAGATACTTTGTAACAAGTTTAGCCTGGTGCTTCTAGCAGCAATTATATTACTTTGTAGCATGTTGTGCCATTAAAGAAACAGTAAAAAATGTTACATGCTAAGTAAATGGACAAATTACACAACCTTTCCTAAACTCCCACACAATTATCAGAACAAATCACACGGGAAATACATAAAACTGTGGGGTTTTTACAGCACTTTGATGCCACTCTCCTCTTTGTAATTTTGGTATATTGAATATATTTTATTGCATATACTTAGTAGGAGAATAATTTTCAACTGAAATGACTGCAGTGGTAGCATTACAAAGTTTCTAATCTAGACTGAATTCATTGCACGTTAACCTGATGATCCAGTACCTTGGACTGATTTTAAAAGGTTGCATCCCAATCCAGATGAATTAGGTACAATAACAGGAAGATTAAATTTTGCTCCCCTGCCTGCCAGGGGTTCAGATCAGCATTCCAACCTGACTGCAGGCAGTGACCTCAGCAAACAAAACAGAAAATATTTTCCATTTAAAAAAGACTTTTTCAATGCACTGAGTTTTTTCTTGTCAAAGTGTTACTGTCAGCTTGAATGAAAATTATTTCAATGTTGTTCAACATGTGATATCTTGTACCAGCTCTTAATTGACATTAACATAGAAATTTAATCTTTTAGACCTGAATACACTTGTTTCTGGATCTACTTTAAATCTCCTTTTCTATTACTTTTTGGTAGCATGTCTTCCTAATTATAATCTATGAAGAGCAATAGCAGCTTTCAGGGTTTAGCAGCTTAAATGCTGTTCTTACTCAAATTTTCAGACACTGCAAAATACGAGTAACAGTGAGTCCTTGTAGGGTTTTAATACAAAGAAGTCTTTGTCAAACTAGCACTACTGGCTTTCTTGGTCTGAAATTGATGCTACCAAACACATCACTCCCAAGAAGCATTACAACTCAGTTCACTAAATGACAGATTGGCTGTGACACAAGCTTAGGATTGTGGTTTCATGGTAATCATGAAACAACTATGGTGTGCATTGCCCCTGCAGAATGACTTTCCATTATCTCTTTCTGCCTCTAGGCACACACTCCTGTGATTCTGGCACTAGTGCCTGCACTCCTACATGGTGAGTTATGGCAGGGATCATCTCTACCTGCTAATGAATCGCTTTTCTGGGGCACATCTCAGGCATATAAATTCCTTATAAGTTTGACAGTGCAGCCAGAGAGTGTTTGGTCCAGCTCAGCTAAAGTCATGGGGATGCATGACCAGGACAGTTAACTTCTTTCGCAGTGTTCAGCAGTCACCCTTGCTTAAAGTGAACATGAAAGTACAGACTTAGACATCATCATAGATAGCAAAGTTGTTTGCATTTTACTGATCTAAAAGCTAACTTATTTCCAATAAATAGTTGCAGCTATGATTCAGTGCACCAGTTACTTTTTATATCTCTTTGTTTATAACATCTCTAGTATGACCCTGATGAGATGTTCTACAGCCAAGAGAGGAATATGCTGTCAGCACCCAGCGTAGATGATCTTGAGTTGATAATAAGAAGCTGTCTCTGGTGGATTACAATCAGGATTCATAAATCTTAACACCATTCCCAAAGAAAGTACTTAAAGTTTTCTTCATAAGGCGTCAGCAGTGGTCCACAAGCAGGGTGATACTCCAATACATGACATGACTGCTTAAAGCCATCTCACTCTGTTTCTCCTGAATGTAACCATAAGATGTTTGAGACTATGCTGGGACAACAATAGAGCCAGAAACCCATTCAATCTCATCAATCTCATCACTTCTAAGTATTTCAATTTGTACAGCACAATTAATAAAAATGGGAGAGGAAAGAATTCATTACTCAACAACCTCACAGTGATTTACAGTCCTTTGGAAGACTAAAGGTCAGGAGCTATAGGGTCAGCTCTACTGAATATCTTCTACAAGGAACTTCACTGGGAGGATCTTATACATCTATAGATTTTAAAATCAGGTGTCTAGATCTTCTGCAAATCCACCCCTTATCCCTTAAACAATATGTCTTACAAAACACCTGTTTTTCTTTCAGCTTGCTTCATATCAGTTCTTTTAGTATTTTTAGAAAAAGAATAAAAACTGAGAAAAATTTATTAAGGAAAAATAAATATAGGGATTAAATTATGTTATACTGTTCCTGGCAACCTCCCATGTACTATAACAAAAGAATATAAAATTACAAGTCTGACATTACTAATTTGCAGAGCTGGAAAACTGACAAAGACTGAAATGACGATTATCTAAAATAAACAGCACAGTGAAGGAAAATCCAAGCCAAAAAGTCCCTGCCGTCCCCCAGCAGAAAAGAGCAGTCTCATACAATTTTTCTTTGATATTAAAATTCTTACTTGATAGATAGTTTTTTACTGAGCATTTAGATTTTAAGCAAACTATTTGCAAAAACCACACAAACAAAAACAACCAAAAAAACCTACAGTCAGTTCCATTTAGTAAACATGAACTCATGACTTATTCAGATGAATTGAAGTAAATCTTCTGACAGCATGATTTTTTTTTTTCTTAGATAATTAAAATTCTATTTGAACTGCTTTTTCTTGACCATGTACACAGAATAGTTGAGGTTCCCACGAAACCCTTCCCAAAGATACTGAACTTTGATATGGTCAGAGGACTTGGTCGTTAATTTTGAAACAAAACAAGTAATGAATGAAATCTTGGCCTCAATGGAGTCACATTGCCATTGGCACATAAAAGTTCAACACGTTATTCATTGGAGCACTCTACTTACTCATTTAGAATCAGATCTGGTGCAAAATACAACATCTGACCACTGACGTGTTTGTATGATCTCCACCCCATGGCAAAAACCATTAGACTCATCCAGGAATACTGGATGAGGGTTATCTGATCATCGATATGCAAATTCCGAAAACCTGGAAACGAAATTAAAGATAAAATATTTCATCTTTCTCATTTAGACAGCAGCTAAGTAGGTGTTCTGAGATTACAAATCTGAGCTGTTAAACTGAGAACACCTAGAAAGACAAGTGGTTTTGGGGATGTAGCTCTCCAATGCTTGGGTAATAACTGCCTGTCTTACTTTGATAGGTAACCTCCTGTCTTTTTCTTCTCATCCAGTATTTTGAAATGTTCACACCAAAATTTATTTTACCAAAAATGACTGTTTCAGAGGATAGGAATGCATCTCTTTTTCCTTTGGTAAAAACACGACAGTTTGTAACATGATCACTGTAACCAACTCTCATTGAATGTCAATAGCTTGAACATCAGGGCTCTTACCCTAAGATGCAGCTGTCACACAAAAACATCCAATATGAGTATCTTTCTTGCATTCAACTGAAGAGAGCCATATTCAGTTGTGCACTTGTGTTTGATCATTTTTGCTGTTTGATAAATTTAAAGATTGCCACATATTATCTGAGTGAAACCAAAAGCTTCCTGCCACTGAAAGCAGCACTCCTGTTACTTGTTGCATGGTCCTGTTACCTCCTTCAAGCAAGCTTTGGCACTCATGCTCCTCCTCGGTGAACTGGTTCAGTTTGTGAAGACATCAGAAAACATAGAGGGCTAAAAAAAGGTTTCTTTTCTTCTCATTTAGTGAGATGAATCAATTCACTCAAGAGGTCTGTTAAGTGCCAACTGCAATGAGCAGTGATTGAGACTACTGCTTCCTGCAGCAGCAAAGTGTCAGACTGAGCTCACATCAAACTGCATTTTTCAGGCTTTCTGCTCAATATATTGATTTCTATATATCACAGGGTGACCATGATGATCCTATCACCATACAGCACACATACATACATAAAAGTGACCTTTTTTTTTTGATCCAGTTGTGGATCTTCATAAATTCAATTACTTTTCATTACTAGTCTGTTTGTGAGCTGCTTAGTTCTAATTGGTATTATTTATAAAAATTTTACTTTGGTGCTTTCAAAAATTAATTTTAGTAATAAGAAGAATAAAGAATAAGCAGACATACAACCTTTTTATATCAAATGAACAAATAATAGAGTAAGAGGAGCTGGGGTAGAAAGGCTGTAACAACAATAACATACAGGACCTGTCTGAGCTTCTCTGCTTTCTTGGAGTGAATATAAACATTTAGATGTATTCTTTCAAATGTGGTTCCCTATTAAAAGATATTTGATTAGTTAAATTATCTGATAAGTGAAAGTGTAATAATTCTGGAATTTGTAAAGAATTAACAGGCAGTCAATACTATTGTCTTTAGACTGCTCCTTTCATGAAATATTTGCTTAAATACAATTCACTACATATAAGAAATTTTATTACCTGGTAGTAATTTAGACCACTTGACTACACAAAGAAGTTGCCTCTCACAAAGATGATTCAGACTGGTCAGCAAGGAACTTGGTGTTTCAGGTTTTGTATTGTCATAACCAGCATAGACAACTTCTGGCTCAATGCCTCGTAAAACACTTATCATTGGGGGAACAAACTGTATTTCTTGGTTTGGAGAAAAGGACAGCCTTTGGGTTAGAGACTGGCTTTCATCTTGAAGGGTTGCTGGCTGCTGGAGTGCAACATCTAACGTTCTCACAACCTTAATTTTGTTAAACTTTTTCAATTTTCGACCTGAAAAAAAAAATTGTTGATCTGTTAGAAAGAGTTAACCAAGAACATTAGTATTTTCCACTAGTGTTGGATTACACTTTTAATCTATACAAGGACACCAGAACTGTCTTCAGAATAAATTTTCTATTTTTTGACTATTTATGTAATTGAAAAATGATAATGGAAAATTCTTTAGAGTTTCTCCCTCTGTATCCTGCTCCCTTCACTAAGGGATGAACAGCATCCACCCATTAAAATTATTGCCATGAATTCTAGGTTACAGTAACCTCATAAAGTGTTTTCTGGTTCAATTCCCACTGCTCTGTCATATGCCAACAGCTGAGCCAGCTGGCTTTACAATTCAGTTTCTATTTAATGTCAATTAAATATACTGCTTCTTTTACTCCCTAATATTCAAAACCAAAAATATTAGTAATTAATTACTACACACAGAAACTCCTCTTTTCCAGTTCCCTAAGAGCATTTCAGTCTCACGGCTGAATCTTATTTTGGTGCCCAGGGGGATGAGTGAAAGACCGACAAATACTGTGAACTCTTAGAAGATATTTCACTTCCTAAAGCATTCCTAATTTCCCTGTCTCAGTATTTTCATTTGTTACTTCCATACTGCAGAGGTATGAACAACACTAACTGAAACAAATTACTAGCTGAATTGCCTTCCCAAAATAAGCACACATACGTGTCGTATGGCCATGTAAAAACACATGTTTAGGTACAATTCTTCAAATTTCTTTCATGGAAACAGTCTGGCAGTGCACCCTACAGACACAGAAAACCAAACCTCCAGAGGTTCAAAGACAATAACCCTCAGTGACATATTACCAGTTTCAATAAAAAGGCAAATCCATGCAGAGGTGACTACATGGAACACATCTGCTTTAAATAGATGCCCAAAGGTGATGAAAACCCTGCTAGATCTTTAGTTCTGCCAAACAAGTTTGTCTCAGGGAAAAAAAGGTCAAAAAAATGCAATAAAAATACTGATACTTATGGTCTGATTTACATGACAGAGAGACAGAAATAGACATGGGGTGATGGCAAAACCAGTAACACTCATCGTGCAATGACACTCAGGGGTCAGATTCCCACTAACTTAACTGCAGGTTTAATTAGTTTAGTATCAAATGCCCCAACAATCATACGCTCGTTTTACCACTTGTGGTAAGAATCAAAACATTTCTAGAGATTTTTTAGTAAAGAACCAAACACAAAGTTGCATCTTATGTTACAACTGAACCAAGGGGGAAAAAGCAAAACAAAAACCCACAAAAGAATAGACAATTTATTATGCTGAAATACCTAGAGCCAATTTTTATCATAAAACATATACATAGTCATAGACATGCTGGGAATTTCCCACTAAGTATTGTGTAGGCATGAAGGAAAACAGAAGTAACAATGCATTTGATAGTTCATAAATAATGATTTCAGGTATTTTCAGAAATAATGGCCTCAGATACTTTTACAGTTCAGAGAACAAGTAAAGAAAGAAACCAAACAGAATAGTTATCACATGGAAATGTTAGTAGTTAATAAGTACCCATGTTTCCAAGTGACTAAATGTATCAGAATTAATGTCACACTGGTTTGCAGAACTGCTCGTGTGTTTATTGCTAATTATGTTGCTTAACAGCCATCAGTAAAACAACTCCACTTGTTACCTATCTACAAGAGAGGTGACTATTAATAACTTGCAGCAAACTTTCCCATCTACAACAAGGAGACCACATCAAATTAATAAAAACTCTAAAGGACATATGGAAAACAATGGAGATTTGACAAGAGCTTAGTTTTTCATTTGCTAGTTACAAAGCAGGTAAACTTTGCTGTAAGATAGATAAATGTCTCCTCTTAGTCCCAAAATGGGTAAATAATACAAATCCACTCTGACAACTACTTTTCTTAATACTATAATATATACTTCTTAATACTACACGTCTGTGCATATTTTGACAGCACACACTTTTTTGGTAACATTTTCATTACCTCACTTTAAGACAGCTAACTCAAGCAGTTTTTTCATACACCCAGTTCCCCTACCCTTGATTACTACGAATAGCCTGTTTATATTGTTTGTGTTCTACACGTACCTAGAAAACATTGAAAAAAATCAGTTTAATCCTACTATCAAATATGTTATGATTTTCTCCTTACTACCTAATTCTGTATTTTAATATTTTTTTAACTACGTATAGAGAATCATACAGACAATTAGACATTACTGATGGTAGACAATTTATATTAAAAGGGCTGGGTTTCTAGCAGAAGTTTAATATCTCACTACCTTTCTCCTTACCCTGTAACGAGGTGAAAAGCATCATGATGTATTATTCTTGACAGAACACAATGGCCCTTACTTTAAGGTCACTATGCTCTTTCGTTTTGTGTAGAAAAAAAAGCCATGTACACCTTAGGAGGGTGTATACAACACAGAGAAAGCAGCAAAGCAGAAGGAACACATCTTGGTTTTAATAAACCCTTTGATCCTACCTCAGAAAATATTACCTGGAAAATTAATTCACTTTTTTCTGCATGTAATCACAGCACTGTGGACTGAAAGCTGATTGAAACAGGACACAGTAATTTAGCAATACAGCTGAACAAGGAATCTGTGATAATCAGCCTGAAAAAATTACAGATACACTCATAATAAATAAAAGAGTTGAGTACTTGTCTATTCTAGGACCTGATCCAGCTACCTATCCTATTAGGTTTAAGATTAGAAAGGGGATAGATTAATGTCTCAAGTTATGAAGTTATAAAGCCCAAAGACAATTAACACTTTCACAGAAAATGACAAATATGGTACTATGAAATGCATGTTTTTATTGATACTCTCCTTCTATAGATTAAGAAAGATGAAACAGTCCATACAGGGAAATAAATTACTGAAGCTATTGGTTGCTATTCTATAATTAACTTACAACTGACTTGAAATTTCTTTCAAAATATTTCATGGGTTTGAAATTGCATTGAATTTAGGGTTGAAACATTGAACTGTTGTCCATTTATTAAAATATTACACTTTTATCTATATGGTTGCCACTCAGTTAACATTCAATGGAAGACAGGTGTACTTCCCTAAGAAGTAAGTTTAATTTAATTAATACTGTAATTTTTGGAAGCTTATCATTAATATCCCGTAAGATTTCAGTGTTTCTGATGTTAATTAAGTAATATAGAAAGTCTGCATTTAACTCAAGGCCAGCATTAAGAAAATAGGTATCAGAGGTAAAAGAACAAAAATATCTCAACCTAAGTTCTAAATGGCAGAAATCACAAAATGCACAAAAAAATCTTGACCTATACAGGTGGTAACACAAGAAGAGATTTAAAGTATTGCCAATTCTAGTTCATTTAAAATACTCAAGGATGTCTCTAAGCATGTACTTCCAAAAACTTGAAATTTGAGTATGGGCTTTTATCACAGAATCACAGAACTCCAGGATGGGAAGATCCTCAAGGACTATCCAGTCCAACCTTCCTTGGCAAAAGCACAGTTAGACAAGATGACCCAGCACCTAGTCCAGATGAATCTTAAAAGTGTTTCACAGTGATAAGTCCACCACTTATCTGGGTGATAATGCCAATGGCTGATTTTTCTCATTGTGCAATATTTTCCTCCTGTATCTAATGAGAATCTCCCTAGGAGTAACTCATACTCATTATCCCTTGGCCTTTTCCAAGTGACTGCTTGTAAAAAGGGAGTTTCCATATTCTTTGCAGTCACCCTGAAATAGTGGAAACCAGTGATAAGGTGTCCCCTAGGCCTTCTCTTCTCAAGGCTGAACAAACCCAGTTCACAGGATCAGAGAATCACAGAATCTTTTAGCTTGGAAAAGACCTCCAAGACCATCAAGTCCAAACTTTGATGCATCACCACCTTGTCAACTAGAGCACTAAGTGCCATGCCCAGCCTTTCTTCAAACATGTCCAGGGATGGTGACACCACCACCTCCCTGGGCAGCCCATTCCAAAGTTTAACAACTCTATCTGTGAAAACTTTGCTCCTGATGTCCAAGCTGAATCTCCCTTGGCACAGCTTGAGGCTATGTCCTCTCACACTGTCACATGATTCCTGGGAGAAGATGCTGACCCCCATCTTGCTACAACCTCCTTTCAGGGAGTTGTAAAGAGTAAGAAGGTCCCTTCTGAACCTCCTTTTCTCCCAGCTAAACAACCCCCAGCTCCCTCAGCTGCTCATCATAAGATTTATGCTCCAGACCCTTCCACAGCTCCATTGCCCTTCTCTGGACACACTCCAGGCACCTCAATGTGTTTCTTGTAGTGAGGACCCAGAGTGGGACACAGCACTTGAGGCGTGGCCTCAGCAGTGCCGAGTACAGAGGGACAATCAATCACTGCCCTAATCCTGGTTGTAACACTATTCTTGATACAGGCCAGGGTGCCTTCTTGGCCACCTGGGCACACTGCTGGCTCATGTTTACCCTTTCCTCGTATGGCAGGCTTCCCAGCCCTTTGATCACTGAGGTCTTTTGGAAAATTATCTCAGCCCTGTAACACTCCATATATGAATCATATTGTGTTGATCAGCACATCAAGTCATGGGTAGGAAATTTTGCTCATGTGATACAACAAAGGAATTATAGGAAATGGCAGATGAGCAAAAGGAAGCAAAGCAACAATATAACCATAGAAAGAGTATTATGGTTAACAGTCTATCTTGAGATTTTGTTTGCAGTTTGAATTTTAAATCCTCATTTAAAAATAGTATAATTTCACTCCAGTTTTCCTCATTTTTGGTCTACATTTGTCTTTTCTTCTTTCAGTACCAAGCACTCCATTTCAGCCTGCATAAAACAATTAGCTTCCTAATCCCCCCAGAACTGTTGACATCACTAAGAGCACCTGAGGCACTTAACCTGAGGCAGCTGTTTAAAAAAAAAAAGGTTCCACAGTCACAGCTCCACTCAGTATTTCCTTTTTTCCATTGCCCAACTATTCTCTTCTGCTTTCTATTTGCTGCCAGATTACTCCTTTCCAGAAGATGGTATATGTGGGGATATCAGGGCAGAGATCTGATGAAATGCAATGTCTGTTCTCTAAGAACCAGAGAAACTAGACTGCACAGGCTTCTCAAAAAAATGGGAGGCAACTTTGATTAGGTATACTTAGGAGAAGACTAAGCAACAAAAGAAACTGGCTAGGTACAAAAATCTAGTTAAAGAAAATATTTACGCTTGCTTTTTAATAGCTGAGAAAAAAAGGTGATCCAAAAAGGTGATGAGAAAGATTAAGACTTTACTCTCTTCATACCTGATAGCAGTAAAATAAGTCACAGCACTTTAATCCTCAGGTTTTGTAGGAGGACATAACATCCTACTATGAGGATACAGTAATGAGGACAAACCATCTGATCAATATTGCTGGCAAAAGTGTCCATCTTTTTCTGTTTCTAGTACCTACACCCACAGAAAATTTTATATATTAAAAAACACTAGGAAAAGTAGCATCCATAAATGCACACAAAGTGTAAAATTAAGTCAAGCCTGCTGGTGACTTTTCCTATGTAGCATTACTATGCAGAACAATGCTGAAGCAAAAGGACTAGACAATGATAGTGAGTCATCTCACACTCTTCTGCTTGTTGAAACTGCTATCTGTGATGTTGAAACACACAGAGTTTACTTATTGGTGCTATCCAGGGTATCACAAATGAAAATTTAGGTTAGATCATCATCAAACTCCTAGCTGTGCAAAATTCACAGTCAGGAATGAATTTTTATCTGTATTAATTTACACCCATTAGAATCATAAAATAGTTTGGACTGAAAGGGATGTAAAGATCATCTATTCTAAGCCACCTGCCTTAGGCAGGTATATATTGTAGAGGTCAAATTGATCAAACCTTGCATGTTCTCCCAAATTTTAAAAGCAGGCAGTACATCTGCCAACTCCTCTCTCTGAGTCTTCATTCTTACTTTGTATTTTCCACAGCCTACTCAGGACCTCTGCTCTTGGCTTTCTCCTTCTCCAAATGGTTCAAACGAGGCTTTAGGTTCGGCCTTTGTAGTAATACCATTTCTCTACTGCACTGCTACTCCAGTTTTAAAACACCACTTCAATCTGAGAAGGATCCAAGGGACATGTTCTCCTTTTATCCCTCTCCCCTCAGCCCAGTGGCACCAATGTGCTTGTCAGCTCCATTTATTTTTTTTTAACTGAGAGGTGGCACTGACTGACTGCGTAAGAATGACACAAAGGCCATGTGTGCAGAATACCCCAGCTCCATGGAGCTTGCATTCAGCTTACAGGAGCTGGAAACACAGAGCTGTGCAAACTATCAGTCTGAAAACTACATGCACATTTTGCATTATCAATGAATGCTGATCAGCAAGATAATGAAATGATGTACAGTATATAGTGCCAGCCCTTCCTTCAGGAATAAAAAACAATACTTAGATGTGGGGGAAGGAATGTAGGGTTGAGCAGGGGAGAGAGACAGACAGAGGGCTTGGATGGGCTAAAATAGATTACATTGGAAATGAAGCAGGTTTTTGTCCTTCCCCCCCCTTTTTCTTTAGCTCCCCTTAGAAACATATTCTTTCTATCACTTTAATATGTCCATTTTCTTTTAGTCTTAGCCATGTATTTCCAAGCTTTGTGCTGATACAAAATAGGAAAAAAAAAATAAAAACCAGCAAAAATAAGCATCATTCCTGCCTGTTAGCACATCAAAACTTGTCATGTGACTACTTAATCATACACCATTTTCTCCCTCTAGGTTTTCAAAGGCACAGTGCTCAATTTCATTTAATGATACATAAAAACCCCCCAAATCTGTTACAGAAAGAACTAATACAAAGATGGGATTTCCCAGCACCTAAAATGCAAAGCCTGCAGTATTGGTGCAACCACTGCCGGGCTCTCTCTGGTGGAACAGAAGGATACAATTTTGTTGACATGTACTCAAAGCAATGATGAACAGTATAACACAAATTAGAAGAGCACAATACTGACTCCTGATTCTAGTGTCAATTTCAACCTACATATTTTTTACCTATATCAAACTACCTGATCCAAAATTATTAACAAATACACACCCAAGACATAATTCCTTTCCCTTCAAAAAAATGAATGTAAGGATACACAGTGATTCTTACAGAAAGGTGTTTTGTCAGGGTTTCCAGATACATTAAAGAAAAATTCCAAGAAAGTATAAAGCATTAGGCAATTCTTCCAAAAATAACTTTTGAATGTGGTTTTTCTTTTACAGTATCAAAGTACTGTTGTTTAACTGCAACAGACTGAAGGTAGTGTACTTGACTGCCTATTTTTATCAATCCACTTGAAAAACAGCTCACCTCCCAGGACCATACCAGCCTGACAGCACTTCCTCAAGCGACATGCTGGGCAGTTCTTCCTACGGATTTTATCGACTATGCAGTCATTTCTTCCAGCACATAAATAGTTGTGCTGCCCTGCAGGAAAGAGAAAAACTGTGTGAACACTATGTTTTCTAACATGACAAAATTATTTCCGTGTATAAACGTTGCAAAAACAACTGAAGATTCAAAAAAGTGTACTTGAACCATTAAAGAACTTCTTCATTTTATGCTAAGCTTTGATCAATCGTGGTACTATTTGAATATAATGCTTTATTTGGTCTGTTTAAGGGCAAAACTCCTCATCTATGAAATTCCAAAATAATTAGCAGTCAGCATGAACTGCTTAAATGATTGTACTAACAATATTTCTTAAGTAAATCAAGCACAAAGACAGACCAATTGTTTCTTTAAAACTTATTTTTCTGTGAAATTATAGATCCTGTTTTCAAAGAACTTAAGTACATTTTGCTTGGATTGATGGGGAGTTTCTGACAGCAAAAAGAATAAAGAAATTGGGGTAGTGTAAAAAAAAAAGCCCTTTAAGCACAGCAAATGACCTCTGATGGGCAAGCAGTTCTGTAATAAACCTGCTGAAGTACCAGCTGACCAGGTGCAGCCAACACAATCAAAAAGGACAAATAAAAGGAGGTTGTAACTCTGTGGTTTAGATTAGCTCAGTTTATTGCTTAATTCTGCATTTGCTTCTGTGCTACCATTTAAAAAGATAAATAGCTTACTTCTTAGTTTTAGTGAAAAAAACCCAATTGTCTGAAATTCCTTTTCATAACAATTTCTTTTCTTTTTTTTTTTTTTTGAAAACTACAGGTAAACAAAAAAAGTTGCCACACACATTGCCTGGCAACAAAAATGACCTTAGTAATGTTTTAATCAGAAGAAATTCTCATTTACTTTGCCCCATTAATTCCAATTCTGGGCTTCTCCTTACAGGAAACATTACCAAAAGCAGACAAATGAATAAAAATCCATCTTGCTATTGGCAGCAGACCAGTAAGCAAAAGCTTTGAACAATTCTTCCTTGGGATTACTTGCAGTTTTTCCTTGTATTTCTTTGCCTTTATAAGCTACAAAAAGCATTCAGTCTTTTGATAAGCATCAACAATTTTAAAACTCCGTTAGTTTAATTAAAATCCATGAGTATTATCTCAGCTCCATGACATTCTAGTGCTTTAATGCACAGCTAATTTACAAAGGAATGCTTAGGCATAGCTAAAGTTTTCTTTGTGCTTTTCTTGTTTTGGGGGTTTTCTTTGGTCCCCTGAAAAGAGATTTTTTCTGGACCTCTTTTCTAGGGTATTTGTTAATTCTTCACAAGATGGTCTGACTCCATATAAACCTTGTCCTGCTTATTATAAATCTATGGCTGAACAACATTTTTCACATTTACAAAACAAATCATAATTGAATCACAGTTATGAAAACTACATTTCCATGTTAATATGTTCTGAAGTTTCAGATTAGACAGGATTAAACAGTGTCTCTGCCCAGTGTATACCAGGCCAGAAATAAAATCTCTTACTAGAATTTAGGCACAATAAAATTTGCTTAAAAGTCAAAACCCTGCTAACCTAATTCTCTCAGGGGATTATAGTGACAAAAACTCAGGTACTTCTTGATGCTTACTGCTATCTTCCTTGTTTTCAAGACTTTTAAGAAACCACAGTCATATCCTGTACTTGACTTGCACCTTTGTGTGAGTTTCCCATTCCACTCATCTCTACCCCACCTCTCCCTGACACCTTCTGTCCTAAAGTCTATTCCACTCATTTTCATTCAGCTGCAACTTATTTGGAAAACATGTAAGTTTCAATTGTTTGGTAGTTTTCAGTTTCATCAGTAAAGAATTTTGGTTTTAATTGCAGTGATCTGTGTGGATTTCATCTCAATAGATAAATCTGAGCAAATGTTCCCATTTGAAATGACTTCTTCCATTGTGCAAAGCAGGGTTCTGAGAAACTATTACTTGCTTGACATTAATATTTTAGGGACAACAGCCATCTGAAGGAGAGATTGCGTAAGAAATGAACACGTGCCAGATATTTGCCTAATTTCAAAATTACAGGAAAATATTTAGTTAAATAACGATGTTTGGAAGGTTTTCCTGGGATGATAGAATATGTATTTGAAAATGTATTTGCAACAGTTCAGTCTTCAGGATCATCTAGATTTGAACTAATTGTCTTCAATATTTGAGCATTGCAGTTATACAAAATGCATGTACTAATGAAGTACCCAAAACCTCCATCAAGATAAAATCACCATTCAATTGGTAGCTTGATAGTCAGTACCTTGTCTATGACTTCTGTCATTATAACCAGGAAAACAAAAAACAAAACAAACAGACAAATAAAATACTCAGAAAAAAACCAAACCAAGATAGTATTATTGTCACTAGTGCACAAGTTTGAAGGAATAGGTTGCTATTAGCATTTCTTACAAAAATATGAACCTGGGAACTTTCTGGCAATTGCCACACCTTCAAAAACTTAACCTATTGTTAAGTTTCCTATGCATGTTTACTTTGCACTGATTTTTGAAAGTGCACATTGAGAGTCACTCTCAATGTATTGGCCCGTGACCAGCTTGATGAGAAAACACAGAGAGGATTTTATCTGTCACTTGAATGTTCCTGATTCTTGTAGGACAGTAATTTTTTAAACTTCCATCAAAAT
This sequence comes from Haemorhous mexicanus, assembly GCF_027477595.1. Lineage (NCBI taxonomy): Eukaryota > Metazoa > Chordata > Aves > Passeriformes > Fringillidae > Haemorhous > Haemorhous mexicanus. Next base: position 44,563,656 of record NC_082342.1, read on the forward strand.
CCATTAGTGTTAGCAAAGCTGCAAGTTCTAATCTAAGCAGGCAAACACAATTTAAGTTCTGTAATGACTACTGCTATACTAGGTTTTTAATCCAGTGGTGAAAGTAGCACGTACAGTGTCTTTATAAACTGCACTATTAACTTAGCTCACTGACATGCTGCAAGTCACTTACAATCACTCCAGTAAACTCAGGAGTTGCAGAGAATTTGTAGATGTACAAAATATGGAAAAATAAAGCTTTATCTGCACCTGGGTATCAGACACAGCAATCAGGTTTTTGGGTAAGTGCATCTGTGCTGAACTGCTGCCACCCTGCACAGAAGCAAAATGCTTGCAAACTCTCAGTTCCTCCTAGCTGCAAAGAAGAGTACTATCTCACCTTTTTTTTTCTCTCTCCCAAATGTGACTTTGCCTTCCTGTATCTCTATTAACTGCCAATGCTTTTGTATTAAACCATCACCTTTGCAGAACACATCATGGTGTTTTACTTAGTCTAGTTTTAAATTTCTGCCTAAAGCTTGCAGATACCTATTACATCTCTTTGCAAATTATTTTACTGCCAAATGTCTCCCTCTGCTTTACTGTCAAACATCAACTCTGCTTCCTGAGGGCTCACATCAAGGTTTTGCTCAATAATTTTTTAAAAGTATGTTTTACATCTTATAACTTTTGAAAAAGTACTAACTAAATCAATAGGTGAAAACCAAACCAAACCAAAACAAAAACCACAATGGAATTGTGGAAACTGACAATAAACATGGGTTTAAAATTTAAAAAAATGGAAAATAAGTTCACCAGTGCACCTAAACAAAAGATAATGGTGCAGATGTAGCTTTTGAGTAAAAATCTGACTTCTGGAAGCTAAGACAACAGACCAGGCTAGTCCCTAGCTTGTGGAAAACCTGACTTGTCAGAGTAAATACAGGGTAATCCTTACCCTGACCATGCCTTGACAAGACAGATTTTCCACAGCCAGGCAGTCTGGCCTAGTTCATCCTTGGTAAAATGGGAAGCAAAATTATACCAAATTTAGCCCAGATCTAAATAAAATACTATATGCACTGTTTCAAAGTGCAAACCAGCAAATGTGGTTGAATTTACCTCTCATCCTGGTTTTTTAAGTTGTGAAGAACTAGGAACCTACACTGCACAGTCTCCACGTCCCTGTATGCCATCCCATGCTATTAGTCTCCAAGATGCTACACGCTTCAGATTATGCTATTTGGGTTTTAATTTATACTTGATTTTATTTCTGTGTGTTTTCTATAAAAATAGAAAAAAATCCCTGAAGTGAGACTTCTGACTCCAACTACTTAACCAAAACCCACATCCAACACAGACTTTACCATGCATAATCTTTTGATAAAGATTTTATTTCCCTCTTGGCCCACTGAAGTAAAATCCTCACTTCCAGTTCTTAAGCAGGTGCTGCCACTTCCACTCTGTAGCCTATATTGGTACAAAGAAAGACCTGCTATTGATGCCAAGTCTGCTCCTCAGCAAAGAATTAAGGACTCAGCAGACCAAAGGGGACAAAGAGTGGAAAACAGAGGAATTTGTGAATATGTTCCATCCTAAAATCTAACTGAAATTATGAAGAATTTCTTTCTTCATAATGATATATTTCATAGTGAAAGCAATAAAAATAATTGTTTATAACATCACTGACTGACTCTTTCCTCCTCTTGTATACTTATCTCAAAATCTCACTACCTTTTGCTGTGAATACTGCAATACTATGGTTTTTCCTTCCAAAATCACTTCTCCAAAGAGCAACCTCCAAATGATTTTAATGATTTCTACAAAACAGAACAATGAAATGTAGCTACCTTTTTTAACTCACTTCTAGACAGAGACAAAAGTTACAATCCTGTTTTTTAATCCTTTTTACATTTCCCTGTCTGTCCCATCATTTCCAACAAGAAAAAGAAAGAAAACAAAATGAAAACCACAGAAAAACAAAATGAAACAAGACTAACTTATAATTCATGGAAACTATAATGAACTGCAAAATTAAGATGCTGTTCCATACTGATTTTCAGTTGATTTGCCTAGACTGTTTACCACTGCAACACCTTGAAACTTATAAAGTCTTGGAGTCTAAATATGGGAACTGACAACAGTAAAAACTTCCCACAGCTAATACCCTTTCAGGAAGATATGGTAGTATCTACAAATCAATATTTCCAGTTATTTTTATGGCATGGTGTCACAATTGTTCCTTGCTCATAAATTTTAAGTAAATAACTACATCAGCGATTTAAACATGTAAAATGACGGAAGTGTCAGCATATTTGTCAATAGGGGATCTGTTTCTTACAAATACAAAACATGGGATTTGAACACAAAACCTACTTTAAAAACATACCCACTATTTCAGAGATATGCAGCACTAAAGTATCAGTTGTTCTCCTTTTGATCCCTGTTATATTCTTCTATCAAGATAAGACTCTATATTTCCATTTCAGTCATCCTATCATTCTCATTTTAGTGGAATTATCATAGCACATTGCCATAATAAATTTTTTCATGTATATTCTTTTATGTTCCTTGACTTGTCCTACAAATGAACCAGTGGGACAGGGTCATCCACTATGTAAGCAATAAAGGTGGAAGAAAAAAGTAATATGCAAAACACCCAGATACTGCTGCCTCTTGATTGAAACACCTTAGGTTAATTTGATTCTATTTGATTAATGAGATTTATCTATCTATTTGATTAATTAGATCTATCTATCTAAAATGTAGATAACTATCAAAACACTGCTAGTTTGTACATCATGAATACTCCAGTAACATCAAATCTGTTATATTGAGTGAAAAGCATTTTTATCTCTCAACTTGCCATGTGCATGCTTTGTGTGTTTGCATGTTTTCTACTTCATGAACATTTTACCACCATCAGGTGATACTGGTATGTGCTTTACCAAATTCTGATCCCAAGATCCAGACTGGAAAGTTAGATTAAGAACTAGAAAACCCTTCAGAGCTGGGAGAAAAAGAAATTTTTAACACCTGCTTCATCAAGTTTACAGCTAAAAGGGTGTCTACACTATTATTTCTCTTTTCAACGAGGATTTTCTACTAGTGGTTGGCATTTTTTAATACTTGGCATGCTGTACCATTTTAGATTCTTTAGGAACATAAAAGCATAACTGTTTAGACAAGCACTTTTCCTTATGCACAGTATTGCATTATGAACATAGTAAATAGCACTGTCATCACAAAACTGCTTATTTTAACACTGATAAGGTCAGATAAACTTTATCAGAAAGTTTGGTTGAAGTCATGATCAACCTTCTTACTGCGTAGGTGTAGCTCATCATCAAACACTCCACAGAACTTCTCCATACACAGACAGTGAAAACTCTCATGGAAATCTTACTTTCTGCCAGTTTACCAAATTCAGATCTCAGGAAGAAGGAAAGTTCACATGTGGTCAGTTAAATGTTATCTGCTACATATGCTTAAGCTTGTTCCCTGATGCCACTGATGCAACAGAGTTTAAGGTCAGAGTTACCCTGACTTTAAAGAACGTATTAAAACTAGACAAATGTTCTACAATCACTTGATCATGTTTGCAACACATTCCCAGGTATTTAAACAAGCCAAGAGTCAGTTTCTGACCGATCTGCTGCAATATCATATCATGTATTCATGCTGGTCTCAGACTCTGGATTTGGGCAACTACTTTTTCTTAGATATCAAAAATACAAGCTAAGTGCAAATATAAATAGAGAAGAAAAATAAGAAATGAGGCTTTATTACAGGAAAAGCAGCACTTGAATTTTTTTGCAGGATTTAGGTAATTCAAAATTTTCATTAGTAAAACTACTGCAAAAGAGACAGTTTCAACAAGAAGGCAATAATGCAGGCTACCAAGAAACCCTGTGTTAGCAACAGTTCCAGAATCCAAAAATTTTGAACACTGGGCTCCTCTCAAGGGAAAAATATCTTATTGTGGTGTTCCACAAGCATTTTGATCATAGCTGCTTGCATCATTTCACATTATGGAATCTTTGAAAGACATCACTAATGACTGTTTGGCAATTTAGTCATCAAAAAGTAAAAGTTTGTCTCTTAATCTTCATTCTCCTAATGCCCTGTTAAAAATATTCTCCTCTACTTTTTATTTCCATGAATGAGATATATTGCTAGCAGTTAAATAACACCTGGTCATCAAGACCAAATTATTTTACAAATACGGTAATTCTACATACTTGAAAGCATTTTGAATATTATTTCTGGGTTTTTTTTTATTTTTACCTCCAAAATGCTCATCACTCTCTTCTCACTGACAGGAACAGCACTACCCCATCAGCACAGTGAATTCAATTTTGTCTCTTCAAATTTCTTTACTGAGTATGAATAGCTGTAACTTTAATTGTTTTCATTATATTCAAAGGAGATCTTTAAAGTACTTTTAAAAAGCCTTGTCATTTCTTTGTACATTAAGTGAATCTACAGACTAATAGTTATTTGTAGGAGTCCAACAGAAAATGTACAACCTCTAAATGCAGATAAATGTTTCCTAAGTAAAACCAACCCAGTATCTTTGTCTCCTTTCTCCTCCTCACTTGCAGTACTAACTTTTTTACATCTCTGCTATACTACAGGCTCCCAAAGAAAGGACTTGCATTTTTGTTTAACCTGCTTCAAGATTTTGCCTTGAGAAATAGATGTTAATTGTATTAACACCAGCCTTTATTTCATATATATAGCCACATGTGGGGAACCAGGAACCCAAAAGACAGAAAGTATCTACAATGCATATATATTTTAGAATTCAGTACCAAGAAACATTCCAAGTAATCTTTGTGATTCTCACATAACTCTGACCCCTCATTAAGTTGTATGTGTATGTATTAGTTACATTCAAACGTGTTACTAAATCATAATTAGTATATAGAGTTTTAAATCATTATTCAGTCGGAATAATTTAAATAATCTGTTTTTATTTCAAAAGGACTAGATATGGAAAAAAATTAATTTTCTGGATAACAGAGCAGTTCATTTTATTCAAATGGATGTATTTAACCAATAAAGTATTGTCCTCACACCAGGGAAGGTAAAAAAAATGGTGTATTAACAACAGTTTCTGGGGAAATAAATTACAAAAAATATATTGGCTGTTTGATTTCAAACAGCAAATGCAGCTCAGATTACATAAATAATTAAAATAGAAAATAAGCCTTTTCCAACAAATGGAAAGCTACTATATTAAGTACTTTTTTACCTATGCACAAAACCTCATAACATACAAAAAAACCTCTCAGGATAGAGAAAATGCATGAAATAGCAAAAGCCAGCTATTTCCAATCATGTTTTAATTTCTCATAAAGACTAATACTGTATGGAAATTACATGAAAAGTAGAGTTTTGACCAGGAATTTTTACTCACAAAATTTAACATCTTATTTGCATGAATTATTATTCAAAATCCCACATCTGTAATAGCACTAAAAATTTTAAAAAATAAATAATGCATTTATTAAATGCATTTATTAATGCTCAGAGAAATTATGGGCAGGGGGACATTTCATGGAAGAAATATGTTTCAAATTTATATTATTGCCAGTGAGAATTTCAAGCACTATTTTCTATTGCATTTAAAATACAAATACTCTATTGTCTTTTTACAGAGGAGCAATTTCCCACCATTATTTCTGATATTAAATTTTTTAAAAGTATTTAAAGTCCATAGAAAATGAAATATCTATCAATACATAGGATTGTTTTAGTGCTGATAATAACATAGTATACTGCAATGAAAATAAGAAGTCCATCAGTCCATCTCTAAGGAATCCCCTGTAGTCTTGCACTTTCTACACAAAAACAGGTACAACTGTATTTGTCCATTTTGCCAATGCCTACAATGCTCATTGCCTGACATTGCTTCCCAGAAAACTCAATAACCTGTATCTTTTCTGATTAGAGTCCGGTTTCTGATGTACATTCTTGAACATTCTTTGAAAATCCTTACTAGAAAACCCAAACACACTTCCTCAAAAGACTCTCAGTCTGTGGATTAATTTAAAAATTAAAATTATGAAGCTGCTACTAAAACTTAAGACTTTTGCTTATGTAACTGCATTGACCTTTCCTTTGTCTCTAAATAACTCTATAATCTTAACCTGGTAAGACTCTGCCAATATAGACTTTGAGCAGTCTGTGAAAACAACTTCAAGATATTTCTTGTATCAAGTTATTCCTTCTTAACATTTTTTGTTAAGATGATTCTGCTGAACAAAAATGTAAATATTATGTTTTTGAGCAGGTCCACCTACTGCAAACAGAACTGGGTACTAAATTAGAAAAGAGATGAAATCTAAAATTGACAGAATAAAATTCAAAGAAAATATTATAACATTATTATATAGGTAAAAAGCAAAAATAAAATTTATTTTAAAATACAGTACTCATAAATTACACTATGCTTAGTATTAAAACTTCAGCTCCCTGACTTTTTAAAAAAATATTTGGCTGATTTAGAAAAACATAGCAAAAAAATGCAAAGGCAAACCAGGAGACCAACTAGCAGATTCAGTGAAACTTAAATGTATTCCTGCAAGTGACTCTAGAGCTTTGCAGCCTAAGACAAATATTTCTAGTAATTTTCTCATGAAACCCATTGAATGCATTGGAGAAACGTGGCAGTGGCTCAAAAGTTCACTTATACCACCAACACCACTTTGCAAATATTTAATATTAAAGGAAGAACATGAGAATATGCTTAAAGTAGAAAGTAACAGCACAGTGAAACAAAAAAATCTAATTATATTATTATGCTAAGCCTTTACCTTTCCAAAATTCCCCTTTTCATTTGGAGAGAGATAAACTCTCTAGAGCAGAAAAAAACTATGTATCACAACAAGAAAATACAGGATGCAGGTTTTTTATTTTAAGGAATCCTATCCATTAGAACAATGGTTTTGTTAAATACATGGAACAGAAATTTGAATATCCTAGTTCTGGCAGGATCAGATAAAAATCAAAACAAGACACAAAGCCTAAAAAGTAGTGGGATTTGTTTTACTGCTTTATCTGTTGAACCATATAAAACAGTCCGCTCTTGTATTCATAATCAAAATCTCAGTGGACAAGGCATATAAAAGAATCCAAAATGAAAAAATAAACCTAGATTTTGCTACTGTTTCAATAAACTTGCAGTTTGACTTTGCAATTTAACAACTATTTGGAACAAGTCAAACACATTTATTGTTACTATGACTTGAAAAGACTCAGTGAAATTTTAAATGCTTCCATAACTTCCAGGAAGCCAAAACTCTGCAACTTCAAAACAAGAATGATTTCATATTTTCAAAAAGAGAACAAAGCAAAAAACAATTCTTATTTGCCTATCATGAGTTCATACCCAGAATATTTTCCTTTGAACACCATTTATACTTTTTAAAACAAGTTGTATAATGCACAAAACTTTCATTTAACTCTGCCTACCTGGAAAGATTAACTGATAAACAGTAAATAATAAATAGCAAAAAAGTAAAGTAAAACAAATAATACCAGAAAATAAAACAATTAAGGAAGAACTTTGTCAATATCCACTGTTGATAAAACAACAAAAAAAATTCACTGCAGTGACAATATTTACAAAAATGAGCAATAAATAAACAGTACGCCTTGGTGTCTAGAAGACATATTTCAGATAATTAGGAACAATGGCACCTTTTAGTACCTTCCATTGCCCTTTTAAAGAAGACTTTACAACTTCCACAGGTAAGTACTCCATAGTGGCAACCTGAAGCCTCATCACCGCAGATGAGACAAATCTTCTGGGGTAGTGATTCGAAACTGAACTGAGAACTTTGGCTGGTTTCCGTATCTGGCCTTGAGAAGAAAAAGAATTAAAAGAAATGAAAGATCTAGCATTGTGCAGTTAACTACTTACCTGTATGAAGGAGTTTTATATTAAAAACTTTGGTTTAAAATTTGTAGTCAAGATACAGAAGGACACCAAAAAACTAAAGTATGATCGTTTGTCTCTACTATGGTAATACAGGAAAGCATTGCAAAAAAAAAAAAAAAAAAAAAAAAAAAAAGAAGTAGAAAGTTATATTTTTAAACCATTTAGCAAAAAAAGGTATGATCTAGGACACTGTTAAAATGTTCATCTTCCTCAGATCAACAACTCTTGTGAGTGGAGTCAGTGATGATTTTTTTTTCCTGTACAGAGATAGAATCACATAGGTGTCAATTGAATTTCAAAGGCCTCTTTCACATGGGAAACATGAATTTTCATTTCAACTAAAAAAATCTTTAATAATCAGTTTTTCAGCCCCCATTCAGCTGCAGCGTTCTCAGCAGTAACTAAGTCTGATGGGGATATCAATGATATTTCCAATTTGTCTCCAAGGCAGACTAATCTGGGTAACCACTGCATTTCCTAAAAGAAAGGATATCCATTGAAACTGTAACATTGCATGCACCTTTTGTTGCATGTATTTGTAGGTAATACAGATCTCAGCATGATAGTAAACCATTTCATTCAAGCAAATCAATATACAAGTGTTTCTGTTTTCTTTTTCGTGTGAAATCAACTGCTGTTTGTGCTGTTGGGTTTCGGGGTTGTGTTTTGTTTTGTTTCGGTTTTTTTTGGCTTGAAGGTTGTTTTCTTCCTTTTTTTTTTTTTTTTTTCCTTTTTCTAATTAGGAACGCTATTTGGAAAATATTTAGGTATAAAGAATACGGTATCGCTGAAAGTGAGGACAAACCAGAAAACCAGCACGCCGGCCCTGGCCGGGCACTGGCTCGGACATCGGGTGGCCCTGAAGTCCCGCTGCGATAACAAACCAACATCCCTGGGGCGTCATCGTGCCCAGAGCCGCGAGGTGCCAGCGGCGGAGCCGGGACACCGCGGCGTGCTCAGGCAGCGCAGGGAACGCGAACGGGGCTGCGGCCACTACCTAAAAGCCCAAAAAGGCCCTCGCCGAGAGAAACTTTGTCCTGTCTTCAACATCCCCTTAATATCCCCCCGAGGCGCCCACCGCGCGGCACGACCGCCCGCCCTCCGGAGAAGGAGGATGAGGAGGAGGAGGCGCGAAGCTCTCCCGCCGCGCAGCGCGACCCCCCGGTCCCGTCCCTCAGCGAGCGCCCCGCCGCCCCCGCCTTACCGCGCGTAGCCGAGGTAGGGCGGGCAGAGCTGGGGCAGGCCCTCCTTGAGCACGGCGGCCGGGAAGCCCAGCGGCTGGTGCCCGTTCAGCCCCAGGGCCGGGTAGAGCCCCGGCGGCGCGGCCGAGGTGGAGGGCAGGCTGTCGGGCGGCGCCGCCGGCCCGTAGGCGCCGGCCAGCAGGGTGGGCTCCGCCTTGTAGAGGACGCACTCCAGCGAGGGCTCCTGCCCAGCCCGCGGAGCCTGCGGGTAGTCGTGGCAGCCCGCCGCGGGGGTGGCCCTGCCGCCCGGGTAGCGGGCGGCGAGGCCGAGACCCTCCTCCTTGATCTTCATGACGGGCTGGATGTCGCCGTAGGCGAAGGGCCCGTCCTTGGCGTCGGGCGGCCGGAAGCCGTAGGCCGGCAGGTCCGGGGCGGGGGGCGAGCAGCGCGGCACCGCGCCGCCCTCGCACTCCGCCCCGTCCAGCAGCTGCCGCGTGCGCGAGGCCAGGAAGGCCGAGTTGAGCGGCAGCAGCGGCACGTGCAGGTATTCCTGCCCCGGGTCCCCCGCCCGGGACCCGCCGGGCAGCGCCCCCACACCGGGGGCATCGCCCTTGGGCGCCGCGGTGGGACACTCCGCGCCGGACCCCGGCCCCGCCGGCCGCGGTTTAGCGGCAGGGACCAGGGCGTCGCCGGGCGGCCAGAGCGCGGCGGGCCGCGGCGGGGGCTGCGAGGAGCCCGGCGCCCCCGGGGCGGCTTCGACCGCCTTCTGCGAGGGGCCGCTGCTCATCGGGCCGTCGGGCGCCTCCTCCGCCTCGAAGAAGGACCAGGGCGCCGCGGCCACGGTGGAGCTGGCATGAGCCGCAGGCGCCAAGAAGGTGTCCAGGACGGTGTCCAGGGAGTCCTTGACCGAGACGGAGCCGCTCCCTGGCTGGTGGCAGAGGGAGTCCCGGCCGTCCTCCCGCCCTAGATGCTGCTGCTGCGCCTCTTCCTCCTCCCCTTCCTCCTCCTCCTCCTCTTCGTCCTCCTCCTCGTCGCTGCTCTTGGGGTAAAGCAGCCCGTCCAGGGAGATGTCGACGGACTCCGCTTCCTCGCGGAACGGATCTCGGCCAGGCTGACCGTGCAGCAGGACCGCCCCGTCTGTGGCAGGCGGAGGCGCTCTGGGCCCCTTGGGTTTTACCTCGGTCATGCTGGCCCGGGGCAGCGATGGACGCCGGCGAGTCTCCGGCAGCGACAAAGCGCGGGCAGCCGGGCAGCGACGGGGTGCGAGCGGCCGGACGGCTCTTTACATCCTGGACGTGCCCGCTGCGGCGGTGGCGGGGCTCCTGCTCACATGGTGCTGCTCTCGGGGGGACGGCTCTGCCCCGGCCCCCGCCGCCGGGACGGGGGTGACTCGGAGCCGGGGGCGGTGCAGCCTGGAGAGGGGAAACGATGGGAGCGTGTGCGGGAGGCGTGCAGGAAAGGAGGGTGCCTGCTTGCCAGGCTCCGGCGGCGGCGGACAGGCTGACTCCGCGCTCCGCTCGTCCCCCGAGTGTTTCCCACTGCCCGGGCGGGCTGGCCGCCGGCTCCACGCCCCCTCGCCGTCCCTCCCTCCCCGCCCTCCCTCGCCTCCAGCCCCGTCCCTTACCGAGGGTCTGCGCTGCGGGGCGCGGGCTGCCGCCTCCCGGTCCCAGCGCTCCGCGCTGCCTCTGGGAACCGCTGCTCCTCCAGCGGCACTTCCATCGGCTCCTCCTCCGCTCCGCCTGTCCCCCTCCCATCGCTCGCCGTGCCCGCATCCCTTTCCCATCGCATCCGGCGCCCTGTGCCTTAGGTCAGCGCTTTTTGGCTTCTCCTGATCATCTCCCTGTTTTCTCATTCCTGTCCCCCACCTCTCGTGCCGCTGCTCCGTCCTCTCGCTTCACCATCCCAAGTGCGGGTCTGCACTGAGCAGAGGGCACAAGCCTCTGGTTAGGTCGCTGCTTTGGAGAGCAGAAAGACAAGCTTTCCTTATTTGCAGTGACGGCTCCCTTTTATCTATTTTTCACAGCCCCCTTCAGACATTCAGTGTAGTTTTTCGTGATTAAGCTCTGTTCCAAAACCCCTCCTGATACAAGATCCATTTTCCAGTAGCAAGAAAACCAAAGCATTGTAAAGGTCTTTATGTGGCATTACAGGACGTCAAAGCATCCTTTACACCAAGAAGCACATCGTCTTTTCGGCCAAAGATTTGGAAAGTGGGGCATTCATTGCTTCTAATTTTTAATTTCTTTGTCAGGAAAATAAGAGGACATTTTAAAGGGACTGGCTGTCCAGCCTGCATATAGCAGGTTGCAATTCAGCCCAGGTTAGTTCACACCAGGAAGCTGTCACCAGCTAATGTTGGCGTTTTGTGTAAAATGATGGCTTTGTGGCAGAACCCACTCAGCTCAATAAGACAGCTACTAACGTGGGGGGAAAAAATCCCCCCAAAAAAACAATGCAACCTTTAGTATACTTTTCATTATATAGAAATCTCAAGAAAGAAACTTGACTTGAAAGATACAGAGAATAAATTGGTGCAGGAGTAGTCCTCCTGACTTTAAGCAGAATCAGTATATTTTTGGATAAATAAAGTGTGCTGTTAAATCCTTGGTTATGCCGTGTCGCTGTAACAAGCTTTTTTGAAAGGAAACAGCTTTCATTCAAAAAAAAAAAAAAAAAACAACCAAAAACTGTGATCACCACAAAATAGTTGCTTTTGTTGTTTTACTTTCCAAACATCTTCAGACTGAAAAGGACAGCTTCTCAGGGAGATAAACATAACAGTTGGAAATTATTTTAGTTTTACTAAATCATATAAGGCAAGTTTATAGAAGCAGCAGCTTCCCACAAACCTTATTCAATGTGGTGTGCACTTTCTACATTATTCTTGTCAAAACACTACTGGCTTATAGACTGCTTTGGGACTTTGCTTTTTTATTCCTTTAAGAATAAACAGAAGACAATCATTATTTTTTTGGTATTCAAAAGAATTGTGGCAGTATGATAATAAGTGGCATTTTAAAACTCAGATGTTATTGGCGGCACCTCTATACACATTTAGGAGGTTCAACAGAATGATGCACTTTCAAGTACACTTGTTGAGTATAGGAATATTTCTTGAACAGCAGTGTTTCACTCTGTTGATATTGCATGGGAAAGAACTGTTTGGCCAGCAAGTACCAGGAGTTGAAGATGTTTTCACAAAACCTATCAGTGGAACCAGTGTTTAAAGAATTATCTAAGAGGCGCTATCCAGTTCTGTAATGACATGACATTAAAATAATGTGAAGGGCTTCAATGACTGATGAGTTTCTGTTTTACATGCTACAAAATTTCTCCCAAACCTGCTTTTTCTCAGAGGAGAGAGAAGTTCATCTCCAGTACTGTTCATCTTCGTACTTGTTTTGGTTTTCCCCTGATGTTGCACGCTTAGTCAGCTGGTTGTCATGCCTTTTTATTGCCACTGCCTTGCTTTCTCATTTCTACTTCCCCATATGCACACAGCATTCATGGCCTGCATCTTTACAAAAGCATGCTCCAAAGACTTGTTTCCTTACAGTGACTTCCCCCCTTTCTACTGCTTTTGGACTAGGAGAGGTAAAGAGCCACAGATTGCCTGAATAGAGGGTCCTGAAAGGAAAGCAGCACTGAGCAGTTTCCACTCACTGCCACTCATGACTTGTCCATTAAAATCCTACACTAATAAGGCCATGGGACTGTAAACACCTGCATATTTGCCAGAAATATAAATATTTACTACTTGCATTATTTTTCTAGATATTAGCAGTTAAATATTATCCAGGTTTTCTGCTGTGCTTCCTATTTTCATTTTTATTACCTGACAAATGTACTCAAATCTTTAATGGTAACAGTAATTGTGCTGAGTTTTCATTGCTTAAGGAAAATATTTGGGGTTTTATATCCTTAATAAATTCGTTGGACCTAAGTGAGTAGACTTTAATTTATATTGGCTTCACCTGATTTCCATGAACTTTCGCTGGAAACTTGCTCTTTTCTTTACAATATTCTGTCCATAACCCTTGTGGCCATATCTGGAAGTGTTCAAGGTCAGTAGTTGGGCATTGAGCAATGTGATCTAGTGAAAGGTGTCCCTGCCCCTGAGAGGGGATTTGGAATTAGGTGGTCCTTAAGGTCCCTTCCAACCCAAGGTATTGTGTTATTAATTTCTTTTGCTCTTAGATTTTCTCACATCATTTGAGCATTCCCTCATATTACTATGATACCACAGGTTTTTCAATCAAAACGTTTCAAAATATATCCTCAATTTTTTTAGCACTACTGTTGTAGTGCTGTTGTCATTTCTTAATTTTCATTTCATTTTCATTTCTACTGTTGTCATTTCTTAATTTTCATTTATTCACTTTGGTATGTCACTCAACATCAAAGAAAAACAGGTTTTGTATGGTGTATCTATAGCTAGTTTTCATTTGCAAGCTGTTAAAATTGAAACATATTTTCAATTCAGATGCAAAAATGACATTTTTTATATTCAGTAATATTTTACTGAATATAAAATTTTCAAAGAGCAAACTGTATGAAAGCACTTATGTACAGACCTATTTTGAATCCATAAGTAAAGCACTGGAGAATTTGTTTTAATTCTTGCATTTTTTTAAATTCTGTGGGAATGTGAAAATATATCTGAGAGCTCGAATGAGTTGTGTCTATTTTCTTGCTCTGTTCAAGAACTGTGGGTGAGTAGAAGCTGCACTGAACAAAATTTCTCATCTGTCTTGCTTTTCAGCACAATTCTTGTATAAAATGTCAACAAGAATAGCAATAGAATTGTACTGATAACTCCCACTGTAATGCTCTAGATTTGTACTAATTTCTAAGTAGTTCCTGAGTATTTTAAGTAGTTCCTGAGTCTGACCATTCAGCCATTCAACTGTACACTTTTAAACAGTAAAATTTTTTGATAGACCCTTTGAAATATTTCTAATGGTTTTGGCTGAAATAAAAAGACAATGTTGTGTGAGAAACAAGACAAGTACACAGCCTCCTCAAACAGTACAAATATCAAAATCACATACTCCTTCTGTGATGACTTTTTCTTAAAAATATCTTGAAGTATGGGCTGAAGGTCAAAAAGATCTAAGTTCCTTTTCTCACACTAAACTGTTCCATTTGTATGTCAAGATTGCTCCATATAAACAGTGAGTGAGCTAGTATATGAAGCTGAAAAGTGACAGGTTAATTACACTAAGTTAGTGTCTTACCCTGTACAGACCTTTCTTACAACATTGTTCTGCACAGCCTGTTGCAGAACAGAACTTAAAGTTAAAAAGTTAAAAATTCTGGCTTCCTTTTTTTCAGTTAATCAGTGGCTAACAATTTTGTACTATCATTTTTCAGGGTATAGTACAGCTAAAAATGTGATTCACTTCGTATAAACAGAGAGGAGGAGAGACTGCTTCAAGCAGATTATGAACTCGTGGCCAAAACTAAAAAGCAGCTTGCATAAGGAGAGACAATCACAAAAGTAACATTTTTATTTTAAAAAAATAGACCTCTGTAACTGTATTAAAAGCCCCATATTTCAGCACATAGTGTAGACAATAAAAACATAATACTGTCATGAGAATAATGGCACGTTCTTGTTATGTTACAATTTCTGGAGAGATTTCTTTCCATGGTTTCATCCCTATTCTGTAAAAATTTAGACCTCCCAGTTAGCAGGCTGAATTTCACATACATTAGGGTCTAGCCAGCAGAGATTAAATATGCTCTTCTCAGAGATCATGATTTTGGAGTAGCAGCTAAGACATGGAAGCACTCAGCATCAGGAGTATGATTTGATGGTGACTGTTCACATCTCAACCTGGTGATTAGGCTTCCATAGTCAGGTAAGAGCCATAGATGTCTGTAGGTACCATTTTTCTGGAGCTCTTCAGACACTTTGTGTCTTATTAAAGACATAAAGGACTTCTTTGATCTGAAGCACTCAAAGAGCCATGATTTTTTGCCAGTGCAGTGTCGATGCTTAAATGAAGAGGTATAAATAGAGTCCTAAATCCTTAAAATGCAGTAGCCATGTGCCTTACTATCAATGTGCATTGTTTAAAATCATAGTTTCAGAAAGTGCACTGTAAACATACTTTCCTTTCCTCTAAGCAAGGGCATGTATCAATGTAATTAATCTCTGTGGTCTATTATCAGGTGTTTTGTTAGCTTAAGCTAAACCATCAGATTTACTAAAAGCTATCAAAACTATTGGTTTACTAAATGCAAGGGTGTGCTAAAACATCTTGTAAATACAAAAGGGATTGGCAAACAGAGAGGTATGTGGCAAAGAAGGTAAGCTATAGAGCTGTAAAAGGAGGTGAGGGAAAGGAAGCTAATCACAGTGCATGTTACATAATTTTTTGCTCTTAGGCTCCAAAGTTCCCACAGGGATAATAGCAATATGGAAGGTGCAGTGGACTGTGAGACACTTTTATCTTTATAAATTGTCTAAAGGGAGGAAACAGATGGGTATTGAGTTACAGTCATGAAAGTGGTAGCTGTTTCTTCTACAGGAGTAATATATTTTATTTATTGTTCTTTGTTTGTTTATGTTTTGACTAATGCTCACTGAAATGCAGAATATAATAAACTTGTAGCTGAGTAAATAAGTGGGAACATGAGGAGTGAAAAAAAAAAAGATAAAAAGAAGCTTTCTGCTTTTATGGCCCATAGAGAATGCCATTGCTTGCTGGATGACATCCTCAAAAACTTTCTCAAATATTTTGTCAATGAATGCATCACCTTGAGGTATCAAAGGGCACATGCTACACTTCCCTCAAGGTCTAGCTGGCGAATTTTTACTCAAACCCACCATCTTTCTCAAAGTGGTTTTGTTCCAGTGTAGCCTCAGGAAAAAGAAATAAACATTGCTTTATATAAAATATGATAATCAATTATCTTTATATATGAAATAGATATTTTATATAAATATGTTAAGTGGCTGTATAAAGATGATTGAACCCAGTGCTGCTGGGTGGAACAAGATGACATTATACTACTCCCAGCAGTATAATATTTGTGATGTTGCAGCAAGTCTTCTTTGCTGGCTGGAGAGTAGGAAGTTGCAACCAGTGATACTAAACAGCTGTTATTATCTCTGAAATTCAGAAAGAAGTAGTCAGTAGATCTTCAGAAGTATTGAAACCAATGTCCTGATTGAATTGTGCATCCTAAGTAATCATAGAAAAGAAGATAACAGTTGGATAAGGCTAGGGCCTTAGGAAATACACAAGTTTGGTGATCCAAATTTTCATGAAAATGCTTTTTAATACAAAGATAAAAGAGGGTTGAACATAACTATGGCACTTTCTTAAGAGTTCAAAAGCTGATTGAAATAAAAGCAATCTTGAAGTTGAGTCACATTATAAGTGGAAGTAGGAATAATTTCCTTTTACTTTGGCACAGCCTTTGCTGCCAACTTTAATTCCCTCCATAAGAGACATCCTTCCTGTGTAAATTCAAGGTATCTTAGCAAGGATTAGTTTTCCATCAAATTATTATATTCCCCAGCTCTTCTTCCTGTTTCTATTTACAGTCTAATTGTCCACTGGGAACTTGGTTGTCCCATGCAATTTCAAAGCGGACTCTCAGCCTTGAAATATTCACAACCTGAATTATCAGTTATTTATAACCACTTGTTGAAGGCAAGGTGTGGCAACATAGTATTTTTCCGTAACTTGCAGAGAACAAAGGCAAATGCAGGGTCCTGCACCTGGAGAAGAATAACCCCATGAACAGACTGGGGGTGACCTGCTGGAAAGCAGCTCTTTAGAGAAGGACCTGGGGGTCCTGGTGGACAACAGGGTGTCCCTGAGCCAGCAGTGTCCTCGTGGCCCAGAAAGCCAGTGGGACCCTGGGGTGCGTTGGGAAGAGCAGTGCCAGCAGGTAGAGGGAGGAGATCCTGCTCCTCTACTCTGCCCTGGTGAGGCACATCTGGAGTGCTGTGTCCAGGGCTGGGCCCCTCAGTACATGGAGCTCCTGGAGCAGCTCTAGCAGACAGTGAAAATATCATGAGGGGTCCAAAGCATCTCCCTTCCAAGGACAGGCTGAGGGAGCTGGGCCTGTTCAGGCTCAAGAAGAGACACTTAAGAAGGAACCTCACCAATGTGTACAAGTATCTGAAGGGAGGGTGCCTAGAGGAAAGATCAGGCTCTTCTCAGTGGTACCAAGCAATAGGACAAGAGGCAACAGGCAGAAACTGATGCACAGAAGTTCCACCTGAACGAGGGGAAGAACTTCTGTACTCTGCAGGTGACTGAGCCCTAGAAGAGTTTCCCAGAGAGGTTGTAGACTCTCCCTCACTGCAGATAATCAATAACCATCTGGACACAATCCTGTGCCATGTGCTTAAGGATGCTTGAGCAAGATGACCCACTGTGGTCCCTTCCAACTTGACTCATTCTGTTATTCTGTGAAAAATGTAACTGTGGGTTGAAGAATGGATGCAATGTATGAAGATTATCTGTGAAGATGTCCGTCCATGTGTTTGGCAATTCTGGGTAGAAATGCTAAAGTGCAAAGGAAGGTGTCCTGTGATGTTAAAATTAAGCAAAGTCTGAGGCAGAAGTCCTTCACCTTTTGAAATGTTCAGTTCTACCCAGAAGCTGTTTACAGTAAAATCTACTCAAAATATTGCCAACAGTTTGTTAATCAGACAGACATTAAAGAACTGGAATATTAGACTCTGAATTTTGCATCAGGTACTTGAATGCTATCAATCAACACAGCTAAATGAGATCCAGAGGAGGAACTAGCTTAAAAACTGTCAAGGGACCAATATTATTTAATTCTCCCAATTCATAAGTTCCCTTTAAGTGTGTTACTGGAGGGTAATAAATACACGGTCATTGTTTCCTAGGAAGCCTAGAGGACTTTTTTTGGGTCACATTTTTTGGGTCTGGATACTAGTCTAAAGAGTAAACTGCTGTCAGTATCAGACAAAACCATACTTCATATCTGACTGACTGAAAATGGATGACTTGTTCCCAATTCTTGGGAAAGGAAGCATGACTCTGAATTAAGAGCAGAAAAGAATTGTCTATAAACCCACAACTGGAGATTTTTCAGGCAATCATTGTACTTACATATCATCAGATTTTAATTTATTACTCATCATTGAATAAAAAAGAGCTAGGTTTAAGCCACAAGCCTGCTAAGCTGATTTGGATGTGGGATGTTAAACAGCAGGAAGTAAAGGGAAGATATACCCCTGTAGGTTCATGATTGCTCCATTTCTTAAATGAATCTGAGAAAATTAAACTTCATTGATGAAATTTAACTACATGCCTTTAACTAAATGACTACATGCCATTTAACAATTCAATCAATAGTGAAACTTGTCTGGAATATGAAAAATGTCACCACTTTAATTAAATGGGATCTTCTATAAGGTGTGAAGGCTGTCTAAACTAAACTGTAATAAATCCTGTGCTGATTTGCCACAGAGTAAAAACCTTCAAGTTACACAAGCTATTTTCATGTTCACCTGAAATGACAATTTGCAGATGAGTCCCTTAACTAGACATGGAAAGATGCAGAGACATGGTTCCCTGTGCTTTGTGCTAACTCCAAAGAAGCAAATTTATTCATGTCTGTGAAGGGCACAGACTTTTTCATGCTGATTTTGACAAGCTCTGGCTAAAATATTCCTTTGTCAGATAGTCTTGTTAGTTCTGTTATTATTGCTAATTGCTGGTGCTGTGTTCATCCTTAGAGGTGTCTGTCACTGATCAGAAGTCCCAGTTCTATGTTAAGTATTTAACAGAAAAAAAGGTGTCTTTAAAACCTCTCACAGAAAATGATATTAAGTTAAAGGCATCTAAACAAAAGACAAAGGTACAGTTTGTTCTAGAAAGAGATACATGTCAGGGAGATGTTCACCTGACACAACCCTAGAAGAAGACAGAGGCCTGCTGCAGCTGTCAATCACTCCCTCTAAAATTAATCTCAAACTAAACTGCCTTAGAAATTCTGGCCATAACACATCTTACAGGGATATTTTAGGGTGTGTTTCTCTTGACTTCTGCTATCCTTAGCTAAAAAATGGTAGCTACATTCTCACTTTGGAGGACCAGTGCACACAGTGCTGCTAACTGTGGGGCTCTCCTTGCCATGAAATTAAAAAAGAAAATACTG
This sequence comes from Haemorhous mexicanus, assembly GCF_027477595.1. NCBI lineage: Eukaryota > Metazoa > Chordata > Aves > Passeriformes > Fringillidae > Haemorhous > Haemorhous mexicanus. Next base: position 44,582,922 of record NC_082342.1, read on the forward strand.
TCACTGCTCATGGAAAAGTAGATCAGTGAGGTAGGGACAATCTTATCAGAGTGGTGACAGCTGGTGGCAGGAGGGATGAAGGAGGCAATGTATAGGAAGGAGAGGACCTGGTGGTGACACCAATGCCATGGTTACAGTTTGGGTACTTGTGAGAGTTTCTGCTGCAGGGACAGAAGCCTGGCTGGCCTTGTTTTATCATAGTTCTGTTCATCTTGTTCTTTTGCATGATTTATTCCCAGCAAAATCTATGTTAAACCAGAACCTCAAGACTTCTGCAATATTTCCAACAAGTAGGCTGCCACAAATCTGCTAACATTAGCCTAAAAATCTGAACAGGGATATTAGATAGAAATATGGTCTGAAATAGTGTGTAAGTTCAGTTTTTAATAGAATATAATCAATAAATGAATAGGACACTTGTTTTGAGCTATTGGAAGTCACCAGCCAAAAAAGTGGAGGAGAATAAATAATTTAAATATAGAAATGTTCTTGCGTTTTATATAGTTTTAGAAATTATATATTATACAAACATGTCTATTATAAATGTTTATATACAATTTAATGTAAATGACATAAATGTATTAAAGTCCTCCAGATTATTATTATGAATATAAGGAATATTCTTAATATCTTACCCAATGATGTCCAAACTGTAACATTCCTCTGAGTACAAAGAGAAAATTTTCCTCTTTGGCCCAAGTACAAAAAATATGAGTGATGTAAACAAAATGGATTTTTTAAAATCTACTAGCAAAACAGGGACCATTTAAAGTTAAAACTATAACTCAAGCTTTCCTTATTTGATTTTGTATCTATTCTTTTATTGATATATTTTTAAAATCAATAAATGGCATATTTTCTTTTGGTTTTTGCCTCTGGGTCTTATTGCATGAACCTTCTGCCATGAGTTGTATTTTTTCAATCTCCTTAGTGTGTTTGCTTTCTAAGTTCAACCCTCTTTCTCCAGTCTTTCAAAACACAGTGCTTAGTCCTGACTTTTAAGTGATGAGAAATGATCAACAGTGTATTTGGGTGAAGGTGCTCTATCACAAGAGATGGAAAATACAGAGCATGATGAGAGACTGATGCATTTGATATGAAAGTGATCAGAAACTATCTGTATTCCAGAAAATGAACATTGTGATTTCCAAGTTAACGCATAATATTTACAAAATACTTTATTTCTTCATCTGTCTTCTTATATTCATCCTTTTACAAAGAAATAGGGAAAACTAATATGACCAAAACCACCATGCATGATACTAAACGAAATCTGAATTGGAGCCTCAGCTCTGTGTTTTAAGCATCATTATGAAATCAAAGCAAAAGCAGTTTTTGAGTAAGCAAATCATAAATGCAAATTCCATCTTAAACCAGAAAATGATCCTGACATATTTAGATGCCTCTTGTAGACTGATGTGTTCATCCTGCTGTCTGTTACTAATGCAGGACTTCTCTCCCTAGAAAAGGTTTCTGTCTCTGGTAAAAGCCTCAGCCAGTAAATGTTCCAAAGCATTAGCAGTGGTTCTGAAAAGATATGAAGAATGTTCCATTTTACCAGAACATTAAAAAGCTTTCAGATAGAACAGAATGCAGTTACCCAAATAAGAACCAGGTCACAGCACTAGAACTCCTGCCCTGACCCATACAAAAGCAGTATTTGTTATCTTTTTGAAATGATGACTGATATTAAAGATATGACACAGTGACTCAATAGGTATCTACACTGTGCAGGAGAGACCCAAACAGCAGTATCAAAAGTAATCTTTAAGGGAAACAAAAAATAAGTCTGACAGTCGATTTTTATATATTTATCACTCTGAGGCCTCATACAATTAGGACAGCAAGAATGATGAGGACAAGGAGCAAGCAATCAAGATGTAATTTAGCCTATCATACCAATAAGGAAATGCAACAAAGGAAGCAGACCAAGTTTTTCCTTCTTATTTTTCCAATCCAGTGATGGCTCAGTGTAGACCATGGTCTGAGTTTTGAACTTAAAGTATTCTGTGACAATTGTGAAGGGACATTTTTAGACTGATGCAATTTTAGAAAGATAAGAAATTAATCTCACAGGAAACTGAACTTTCTTATAAAAGACAATCATCTCCAAGTTAATCTGAACAAAATCAGCCAAACCTTGGTTGGAGGCTGTACATGCCTTTTGATTTTCAGTGTTTCTTAGAGTAAAGGATTTGTTACAGCTCATCCATTAGGAGAGGTGGGAAAGCAGCCTGCTGGTTATGGAAACATAGCTCATAGATGAGTGCTGATGTGGCAGGGGTCACAATATGTGTTGAAAAGAAGATGTACTATAGAAATTTTTTTCCTTTTTGAATTATTGTACAAGTGGATTATTCTAATCCGAAAAATTCCTCTATGCTTTATTTCTCAGAAGGAAAAAAAAAAAAAAAAAAAAAAAAAGAGGGTAAAAAAGAAAGCTTTGGTAGAAGGTCTGAAATCTTTTAGTGAAGCATATTGAGTGTTGAGTGTTTAGACTGAGATCCAGGAAACTACTGCTCAAATAACAGAACCAGGAATATTCAATAAAAAGCATCCATTTGTTGAAGTAATAAGTAGAAATGTACTCTCTCTGTGTCTGTCCTGGACAAACTAGAAAGCTTTCTAAATGTCTTTGATCTCTTCCTATGAAAGACCCATCACAACTCTGTACAGTTCCAGTTTACCTGGGCAGGGATAAATATTTGATAAAAAGCCAGGAAGATGCTTTGATTAACTAAAACCAAACCTAAAGCTACACAAAACAAAATAAAAAATGCCCACAAACAAAACAAAACAAAGCAAAACCAAAACAAAACTGTGACTGCTATGGTCCTCATGGAATATATTGCCCTTGGAGCAAGGACAGTCAGTGTCACCTTGGGCTGTATGAGAGCATCCAGTGGGTACAGGAAATTACCCTTCCACTTCCTTTGTATCTCCACTCATGGGATACATCTGGAATGCTGTTCCCAGTTCTGGCCTCCCCAGTACAAGTAAGACATGGGTGTGCTGGAATGAGACTCATGGAGGTCACCAGTGGTCAGGGAGCCAGAACACTGAACTTACAAGGAGAGACTCGGCAAGTCATGGCTGGAAAAGAGAATCCAAGGGGCAAATCTTATTGCTGTCTACAATTACCTGATCAGAGGATATCAAGGAGTTAGACTCCTCTTGGAAGTAGGTACACAACAATAGGAAGAGAGGAACCTGAAAAATTCCAGTTAGATTTTTTATATTTTAAATACCAGGATATTTTCTCTGAGAGGCAGTGTGTTCCTCCTTAGACATGTTCAAAATTCAACTAGACAACTTGAGGACCTTGGATTAGGAAGCCTCCTAAATTATTCTATGATCCTGTGATTCTGTAACTGCCTAAGCAGGGAACCTACAAGGGCTATTAGATACGCTTGAATGGAAATAAAGTTAATTCTTTATTTAAATCCTTTTATTTATAGGGATTATATTGTATGAGTATATAGAATATATTTTATTTAATACGATTATTTTTGCTACATGTACAGCTATAGGATCTAGGATGAGTAGAATGAAATGCACTACAAATGCAATTGCCACAGTATCACTCTGATGGAGAATTTGTTACTCTTTGCTATATAGGATTTGTCTAATGCCAAGACACTTCTGTTACTTCAGCTGACATGTTCAGTGCCAAATCTGCAGCATAGACCACAGAATCCAAATTATCAGACAGAGGGAAATGTATCAGGCTGTTGTGAAAAGTTGATCAGCCAAGAACTACCTAACCTGTGGGGCCTAGAATAATCTTCCAGGTTGTTTTGTGCACTCTAAATACACCCTGAGGTTATGTCAGGATGAAACTCTCTGTGTACCATGACTCACCTGTACCCCTCGTGCTGGAAGAAACAGCAACAGCAAGGTGGACAGAGAGGGAGCCACAGTAGGACACAGAAACCAGGACTAGCAAACATTCCTTGGCAGGTTTTGATACAGTGCAAGAAACTAAAGTCATGCCTAGGCTTCCTGATGATTTGGGGATTTAAGAACATTGCAAAAAGTTGTAAAATAACCACAAAAACTTTATTTCACTTCAAAGTTTTGTCAGGGTGATTATGTTAGGTTTAAAAATGGGACAGCATTCTGATGTAGAAATCTGTTCCTGATATTTTCACATCAGTATCTGCTGGCTCAGCCTCTTTATTTGTCATTCTGTATGTCCCAAGTTAGTCTATTTCCTCCTTCATTGAGTCTGTACTCAATGATTCTCACCTGGACATGTCTCCAAGTATGCAGCATTTATATACATTCATACATTTGTAAATATGTTATTTTTTTGTTTGCTTTTGTGTGTTTGAAACTAGTCAGTGGCTGAAGGAGATTTTGACTGCTCCTTTGATTCTGTCATGCACAAAAAAGTAAAAAACACTGAGTGCTTCTTTTCTTTCAAGAAAGATCTCCAAGTAAAAAAACAAATCAGAAGTAAATTTTCAATAATACATGTCACATATCAGGTTTCTAGAACAAAGCAGTGTTCCATTTTCTGTCAAGAAATTCTATACAAGGGTAGAGGTATATCTAATGGAGGAGGGAAGACAGAACTCAAGATGGCAAAGGGAAACAGATCTATCAATGCAAACCAGAAAGATCCTGTTCTTTCTGACATCAGAATGGATGTTGCTCAGTTAAATTCTGCTGGGTGTGTCTGGGTATTTGGGAGAACCCAAAAGCTCTGGCTGCACTCTTGTGTGTCCAGAATCTGTGAGCCATCCAGATGTTGAAGATCCTTTTTTCTGGGAGAATGAGGCCTGCTGATAATAGTAATGGAGCTGGTTTCCCTGCCTTTCTGAATAAGAAAAAGATGAGGAGCCTTTGACTGGCAGGAGGAGGGGCAAGAAAGTTCACACCTCTTTCCTCTTCCAGGATGGAAAAGTGCTGGTAAAGTTACAAATTAAAATTCTGTAATTAAGGGAAGAATTGAGCCACGTGATTAATTAATAAAATTGTGATTGTCGAATCTTGGAGTTTACAGAATTATTTATGACTTTAAAAAAAATCCAGTGTTTTTCCTCCCTAGTGTTCTATTACTGGTTTTCTTTTTAAAAGTTACACTAAAAATTCTGAGAGATCCACTAAAAAGGCATCTTAAATATTAGATTGAAATATTTGAGCAAGAAATAGATGTTTGGGCAATTAACTGACTATTATTGCTAAATAATAAGACTTTTTCATAATTAGGTTCTCAGGCTTTTCAAATGATTTCTGCCTTTTAAATTTGATCTTTATAAGTGGCTCACAAAGTGAAGAAATATTATATGAATCTTTGCCTTTTTAATGTTAATATTAGAGAGCTTTTTGTGGCTTAACAGGCAGTTTAGTTCTCCTTTCTCTTCTCTTGCCAAAGGAAATAGTTGGAATTTTTTTCCTCTTTTGCTTCTCCTTTGTACAGATGATCTGGTTTTGCTGTTGCACACTTAGCTCAGTCAAGTTCTGCATTGGAGAACTCAGCTTGTTTTAGCTTTCAACAGCACATGACAAAAGCCATTGAGAATTTTTTTTTTTCAAACTGAGACTGGGCATATAGAAGGTCAGTAGACTCATTACAGAACTGGATGTGTTTTCTCCTTTATAAAATCTCAAGTTATCTGTAAGGACTTTATTCCTGACAGTAAAGACAAAATAAGGGCAGTATTAAGTTTTATGCAAACTGTTTCACCTCAGTTGAGTCCATAAGACAGCTTAGTTCTGAGAACTACTGTCTGACCTCAGTTCCTATGTAGCCAAGAAAACTCTTCTTGCTAGAGATTTGGTCAAAATACACCCTAAAGTAATGTGCCAAATTCTTCAGTTTTTCAAAATGTGTAGTATCAGCTGATGCACATCATCTTCCCAAATTCCTCACTTACATATATACCTTGTGCACAGTAAGAGCTTCCAAAGCCTAAAGATTAAATGTTTCTTCAATCTGCTATTGCCCTTGTTTTTGTTAGCCTTGAAAAATAACCAGGTTAGAGCTGTAGACAAAAGTCATAAAGCAAACAAATTAAATTATGCTTACAGTAGAAACAGCAGAATTCATCAGCTCAAAAAATGTTAGCTATAGCTGGTTTTGCAGTCTGTCCATGTGTGTGTAATTACGAGAGTATGAAGGTGTTTTACAGATTGATAAGATAAAATGAACCTGTCACATTTTCTGGGTTTGAATTTGAGAAAGGCAGATTGGGAGTCATTACAATTTTTTTTTTTCCATTTGTGTTTCTGACCAAATTAAGGATCTTCTGCTTTTGGTATCTTTTCCATAAGTCTCAGATGACTCATATCCTCTCATCTGATAAGGGTCATGACCTGGTTGTAGGTCTGTAATTGCACAGGCTCAAATGTTAAAGAAACTGCTGTGTGGCAAAGCAAATTTATCTGTTCTTACCCTCATCTCTCACTTGTTATAGAAGTAAAATTCAAGTGTGCAAAAGACAGTCTTTATGATATGGCTTTGCTTTGGTATTTATTTTTCTTTATATTAATTGCTATTTGTTATTAAGGGTTGATATTGTGCTTTTACTTTCTTTTTAAATATGTCGTTAGTCTTTGCAGATTGTACAGTGTGCTGTGAGCAACAGCTGGAATATATACAGCCATCCACCAGGTGTAAGGACAGGATGCTCAGCTCACTTGTTACTTATGGACATGGACAGGGGTGTAACACCAGGCGCATGAAATTCTCTGCCTCTGGGAGCAGCCTGGCTCTTCAGGAATGCCACCAGTTCCATGACCATGAAGTCCAAGGTCATAAGCCCTCCCAGGACTTGCCTGGTCCCACACAGGAATTACCTCTGGTCTTAGCAATTGAGAAGAAAAGATGTGAGACTAACAGAGCCAAGGAAGTAGGGCTTAGGGTTTCAGGACACGTAGAGACCTGTCTCTTCTGGGTGTCAGCAGCATTAACTGGAAAAGCTTTGACCTGTCTGCTTCTATGTTTTAATTCTTCAGATCACTTCCAGACCATGTGTGAGCCCACAAATCAGTACCTCACTCTAAAAGTACAGGCTTCATCTGGTGTTCTTCAGTGTAAACAACATATAAACATTGAAATAAAGTCCTGATGTACTCAACAGAGCCTCATCATATAGAAAACTAACTCGGGTCATCTTGGCAGCCATTGCTGCCTCCCCTCCAGCACTATTGGCATGAGTTAGATGGGTAGTGCTACTTTTATTACACCCGCACAAGCTGTAATGTTATCTCCATATGCTTGTACCCAATATGGACACACACAGAAAGTATGGATGGTGCCCTTTTTATTTTTTACCAACTAGAAAAATGATATGCCCTTTTCTTATTCATATATGAAGTAAAACTAAATGTTCAGGTACCATTATGCTTATGATTTAGAGCACTTGGTAGGCTATATTTTGTAATTTTGGAGGCTGATGTTTTCTAGTGAACCTTACATCACTGAAATGTGTGAGGTACTTAGGTCAAAAGATGGAGTATTTGTTCAGCTGCTGTGTTTGAGGTGCTGTTTTCAGAGCTTCTTGATGGCAACTTTGTCTTCCAAAGCCTTTGGATCTGATAACACTAAGTGAGATTCAATAAGACAGGTAGATAGGAAATAAAGTTATAAATGTTTGCAACGTACATATTTGCAAGTAAAAGCAATGCTGACTGCTTTGGAAGCAGGGTAGGCAGCATGCATACAATGAAACATTCTGCTTTCTTAGTGGAGCATTGCATAGCTAGAAATCAAATCACCATCCCCACTTTCCTATTTTTATACCAATCAGTCCAGGTCACTTATATTTTCACCCCATTTTGAGATGCAGAATGACACAAAACATTCTGGCTGCTGTTAACCAGGTCATGCCTTCCTCTCTGAGTCTGCCAAAACATCAGTATCATGTCTGGAAAATGTGAAAATGTGACTGGATTTTGTTGAAAGGAAAATAGGGACTGGAGAGTTTTTTGGCATTAATTCTAGTACTTCCCAAAGACAGAAAACTCCTACCACGAGCAGGTTTGCTGTGGTTGCTGTAATTCTTTCCTTTTTCTACCTTCTTCTGGGTGGGTGATTTTTTTCATTTTCTTCTGTGTCTTTCACCCAATCTTCTGGGAGGTGTTTTTTTCCACCCTGACATGCAGCCCTTTGCATCAGCATTCAGCAACTGTCCCTGACTGCCTTAACTTCAGTGGAATTTTTCAGGCACTAATAGTGATTTGCAAAACCTCAGGTATTCTGAGCAGGAAATGATAAGGAAAGTATGTGAGAAGAGAAGAGTGTTTGAGAAAATCAATCATAAATCTCACTGGGCTCCAGATTCTCTTGATGACAGGGAATTTTTTTCTTCTTTCTGCAACAGAGAGATGGAAGAGAAATACTAGGCAGCAAAGTAAAAAAATGCAAGGTTTGTGTTACTTACTGTTGGTAGGTATGTTGCTTTCTGCCCCTTCTATATATCTTTTTCTTTTCAGGTCAGCCCTTGGCATGCACCCTCTTGGGGCTGTGTCAGTTCATAAACATGAGAGTTCTACACACTGCTCACACTTCACTGTTTGCTCCATTTCACAACATCAATCACATATTATTCTAACTAGTTTTGTAACATAAGCAGATGGTGTTAGCATGGATATTACTTGCAAACATAGAATCATGGAATAACTTTGGTTGAAGGAACCTTAAAGGTCACCCAGCCTAAACCCCCATGCCTTCAGCAGGGATATCTTCAGCTAGATCAGGTTACTCAGCACCTCATCTAATGCAGCCTCTAATATTTCAAGGGATGCAGGCTTCTACCATCTCGCTGGGAAACCTGTTCCAGTAAAAAAAAAAAAAAAACAACAACAAAAAAAATCTTTATATCTAGTCCAAACAAACACACACAGTATTTTATCACTGCTATTTAAAGAAGTGCCACAGAAAAGACATCCCTTCTGCTGCTGGCTGCTGAGATGAGTGAGACTATCTTGTACACACACACACAGAAGCTATGTGATCCAAGCATGGTCTAGCTCCTGGCATGTGCCAGGAATGGAGGAAAGGCTGATAACAGTCACCACATACATAGCACCAAAACAAAATCCGATAAGTTTGTGCAGAAACAAATTCTACTTAAGTCTTTTCCTTCTTTTTGACATTTTCCTTGCCCACAGATCAGTGGTACCAGGAATATTTCAAAATATTAAATATAATCCCACACCGTCCCCATGACCAGTATTCTGCAGTCTGCTTAGAAGCCTGACTGTAGGTTTTGGTTCCTGTCGCTTCTGTACTGCTCCACTTGGCAGAAGAGTGAGGTAAAGCACTGGCCAAGCTGGCTTTGTTTCTTTTGAGGGATTGTTTCTGCACTGACAGCACTGACAATGTCAACAGGGCTTTAAGAACAGTGTTTGTTAACTTGTTCTGGCTCTGTAACAGGAGGTTATAAATACTGTAGCACTTTCATAAGTTTGTATTTCCTCATTTAGCAACAGAGTGGATATAGTGCTAACAGTTTAACAACAGGGACACACCTCACTAAACTATAGAGGGATTGAAGAAAACTTGCTTAATTGTCAAAACTGGGCTGAGATTCTCTTTGAATCTATGACTAGCTCATATATTGTTATTTTTGTAACCCATATATAGTTACATCAGTTCTGTTTGCTCATTCCGGCCCAAAGAAGACTGATCATAGGGGAAATACACATTTTGCAATTGCAAGAGATTGTGGTAAAAAAATAACTTGTGGTAAAAAAATGTGGTTTGTGGTAAAAAATATCTTGAATTGCAAGATAATATTAATATTTCAATATCTGTGAAAAGTAACAAGATATAGTCTACTTAGGCCTCTAATGACTGTCTTTTTCATGTTTTCATAGAACAATAGCATCTGCACATCTATTTTCAGTACCTTGACCTTGGCAGTTTATTGTACATATAATAAGAATGTAACATAACAGTCTTCAGCCAGTAGGGTCAGGAAATATTCTGTAAATTTAAGCAGAGAAAACAACACTGAGATTGATTATCCTAATTTTTATTTTTCAATTATCAAACTAGAAGAGGGTCCTGGGAAGAATTCATAATACACTGATACTTTGTTGTTGCTGTTTGAAAGTTTTGAGTGTTCTGCATCTACATGATCATTTTATGTGTTCTGCCATAAAGCAAAACACATATATGTACATATATGTCACAAAACATATCATTTGTCCTGATCAGTTTTGTGAATCAACAGCTAAAAGACTTGTATAAAGCAAAGAGGATCTTAGAGCAAGTCAATTAAATTCAAGTTACAAGGGTGTCCAAAAAACTGCCTGTTCCTTTTCCTTGTTCTTTCTGATTCATATCCTAGACTTTTGATATTATTTATAAGTAGGGGAAAAGAAGAAAAAAAAAATAAAAAAAACAAAGAAAAATGAGCATTCCTTTAATTTTTTGGGGTAAACACGTAGTGTTTAAAATAGCTTGTTGCTCAATGAGGCTGTTTGAACTGGGTAACCAGGCTACTTGAACTGGACACTTTGAGGTAGAACCTGATTGACGGAGTCTGCAGGAAATTTTAGGTAAGCACATATGTGTATTTGTACAATCAGCAATAGGATGTACAAGTGGAAGGTAATCACAGAATCACATAATTATTTAGGTTAAATAAGCCCTCCAATATCATCAAGTCCTATAACCACCTTGACAGCTAGACCACAGCATTGTGGGCCACATCCAGCTGTTTCTTGAACCAGGGATAGTGAGTCCACCACCTCCATGGGCAGCCTATTCCAATTCCTGACAAACATTTCCATGAAGAAATTCTTTCTGATGTCCAACCTGAACCTCAACTGGCACAGCTTGAGGAAAAGGCCTCTTGTCCTGTCAGTGGTTGCCCGGGAGGAGAGGCCGACCCCCAGCTTGCCACACCATCCTTTCAGGCAGTTGTAGAGAGTGATAAGGTGCCCCCTAAGCCTCCTTTTCTCCAGGCAATAATGCAGACATTAATCTGTAAATTAATTTGATACATTCAGTTTTGTTTGTTCACCTAACAAAACGATAGAAATTCTAACAAATCTTTCAAAAAGGTAAATTTCTGACTTGAAGTAAGTCCAGTTTGCATTCATGGTATAGCCTTAGATTTCCACATGCTTGTCCTGTGTCTTGTCAACTCTCTCCCAATCCATCTATATTTTTAACATCTTTACATCCTCCCTATGCACTTCCCACTTGTGTATTTAATGGATACTTCTCGTTTTTTTCCGGGTCACTTCTCAAAACTACCTTTCTTCCATGATGACTTTTCCCAAACCAAGTAACTTTAAATATACTTGAAAGAAATTACACGAATTGTTTGAATACTACGCCTTTGATCTGTGGACCTTGTTCCTGAGTAGTCCTCTGGGAGCTTAAACACACTAACTCATTGACAGTGTTCAGTAAATATTCCAGATGGAATGCTTCCAACTACACTCAGTGAAATATCAGCCTTGAATTGCAATCAATTTGGTTTTGGTTAGAAAAAAATAGGCCACATATTAGTAATTTTCTGGTGTCAGATGGTATGATTTTACTTCATTCTCTAAATGTCATACTTCAACTATGGCCTTGTCTTTATTGAAGCATATATGCAAGGGACTGCACACTGTGTGCTTATGGAAGGATTATGATAGGAAATTCTTGCTGTGCAAAGGAACCTTTGAATTTTAGGCTGAATTCTGATTAGAAAAAATATTTACGTAACTTGTGAAGTTGCTCCAACTCATTTGTTGCATACAAGCTATCTTGAGAGAGAGTAAACAACACACAAAACAGTGTACAAAGCAGTTTCTGTTTGCTGTCATGTGTATATGAGTACATGTAAAACCATCCTTAGATTTCAGGCAGACATTTTGGTAATTAACTTGTTTTCTATAAACAGAACTAGTTACAGTGATAAAATTACAGGTTATTTTCACTCATGAAAATGAATAAATAATCTTCCTAAAGCATGTTTCAAATGTAAATTTCCTAGTACTGTGTAATCTGCTGGCACACTATCTTGTACTACAGAATCCTGATTGCCTAACCTTGATTTAATTGTGCTCTGTGCATAAGAAGTGACCTCACTTGGGCTGTGAGTTGCTGAATCAATGGAGCAAAAAGTACCATGTTTGACCTTGTCATTAAAGACAAAGCCTTAAAAGAGTACCATACTTTATTCCTTTACATTATATATATATATATATATATATGAGATTATTACTCAGTTTTTATTTTTGAAAAATAATTTTTAAAAAAAGAAAGTGATGTTCTAGGTCCTGACCTCTTCCTTCTTTTTAACCCAACAGGTAGTCTCTGAAAAAATTCATTTTCACTAATTAAAGGCTAGGATTTATAAAACTGCATTGCAAGACTGCATATAATACGAGCTGTATTAAAATCAGAAGATAATAGCCTTCTAACTTATGTGAAATTGTATTTAATTTTTTTAGACTGTTCAGTAGTTTTACTGGAATGGGGTTATACAGACATATAGTGTGACAATGAAATCCAGCCAGATGACAATGAGACAACTGGGGAATATTAATGCTGCTGAGTTTGTCCTTTCAAAAATGAAATTATACTTTAAAGCATAATATATATTACTTACACACTGAATGCCACTTGACCTTCATCTCTGGCTTTCCTGTGACATACCTTTGGGTCTAACACACGATTTTTATTTTTGTGATCCAGCCTCAGAAACAGCACGGGAATTATGTTATTGTTGCCTACCTGCTCCTAATAGCTGTCCTGCACCAAGCTGGGGCATGTGTTACTTCATTTACCAGAGTCAGATGCAGAGCTGAAAGTTATAAAACTGTTATTTGTTTACATTTATCAAATTATTTTTGTTTGTTATTTTACTTGTGGATGACCCACAGTATTTTTGGGAACTGTGAAGATATTCAGGTTGATGTGACAGTGTCACAGCTGGTAGGAAGACACACTGTCTAAACACACCATTTCCTACCAAATATGCAGTTGATCAAAATGAATTCCTCTCCTGAGTGTGAGTGAGGATGATTTTCTTTGACAGGACAAAGAGCATGAAACTGTATTGTTTTGGAATTTCCATTTTGCAGGAGGGCAAGGTTGGTGTCAAGTGACTCTCAAATGGATACCCAAGCAAGCAGAGGTCTTCAGGGACCTGATTCTTATCCTGAAGCCCAGATTCAGAGGCTTTCAGTCGATGAGGGAATTCAGAGTATCTCTCATTCCTCTTGCAAGAGCAGTCTGTAGGCAGGGACTTCCACAAGTGTCCCAAACAGCAAAAGTCTCAGCTTAGGTCATCCCATGGACTTCCTGCATGTTCCAACAAAAGTCTCAGCTTTGGTCATCCCATGGACTTCCTGCATGTTCCAACATGAGCACAATATTCCACAATCTCCCTAGTCAAATTGTTATGACTTCCTTTAGTCTTCCTCTAGTCTTTGCTTCCTCATCACATGGTTATTTCTTGTACTGTTCTACCCTACTGCTTTTACCAGCTGAGGTGGATGTGTTAAAATATTTGAACCAAAAACTTTAGTAAAATATCTGATTATTTTTCAGGAGTTTTAGCCAGAGTTAGATGCCATGTTCTTTGTCATGTTCCCCTTGCAGGACTTGGATGGCACTGTGGTAAGCCAGAATAACATTTTTGTGCTGCCACATCAAGAGACTGCATAGTTCTGATCAAATTAAAACCTACCTTCCTGAAAATGTACTCCTGAGAGGCAAGAAACAAGAAAGGTTTTTTTTCCTCTTATTATTTCAGAATATTAGCTGCTACAAAGGGTTCTTTATTAATACACCCAGCCCATCTCTATTGCATTTTATCGCTTTAGAAGAGTGGAAATGAGTAGAATTTTTCTCCAGGAGTTAGGAAGAAGAGTTCTATTTTGAGCATTTTTACTGCCTTGTAGAGGTCATGCTGGCATTTCTGAGAGCTACTTCAGACTTCTCAAATTTTTTTTCATTATGTTGTTTTCTGCTGGGGACTATAATTTTTTAATCTAAAACCAGGCTGACATTAGTGCTCAAGAAATAAAACCATGGGCACAAAACTGATATGGCTAGAGCAGCTCTCCAATCTGCAGACTGCTCCACTGTGTTCAGCTGAAACATCATTTATGAGAAGTTTACTGCCATTCAGTTCAAATTCTGCAAATGTGGCAGTCTTTACTGTAACCTTGTTGTGAAATTTTTGTGCTTAGCAGCAACTAATTGCATCATGAAACCAGAAGTGATTGATAATGGCATTTTTAAATTGAGCTGTACCTAGCAATTGGACAGTTGGGCCCTGTAGATGGAACATTTAAGTCACTGGAAACAATTTCTTTTCAAGATGGGTTCAGAAATGAAATTTCAGAAATTACTAAAAGCATCATTAAAGATTTACAGATGGTCTGGAACGTTAGCATTATTTTCTTCAAATAGACCAAGTCATTTTCTCTCACCATCAGTTTCTCTTTTATCTAAGAGAATCAGCAAATTCTGCTGTGCTGTGCTGTGGTAAGTATAAAGTTAAAGGTTCAGGACTGAACAGGATTGGGCAACACTGTGTAGGTTACAACTGCTGGTATATATGTCACTAATACCACATCACAGGAGCAGAGGGGCTTTTTCAGGTCATGCAGTGATCACAAGCACTTGATGATCACAAGCTACCAGGTCATAAAATTCAGTGCTATATACATCAAATTCCCTTTTTGCTTTAGTTATGCTCGTGTTAAAAACTTTGCCAGCATCCTACTTACAACTCTCCCATGTTTATCTATTTGACAGTCCAAATCACAAGCACAGGCTGGGCAGGGAATGGATCAAGAGCACCCTTGAGGAGTCGAAGAGGGAGTTTTTGCAAGGGCATGTAGTTGTAGGACAAGGTGGAATGACTTTAAGCTGAAAGAGATTTAGATAAGACATTAACTTCACTGTGAGTGTGGTGAGACACTGGCACCGGTTGCAAACTACCGCTGTGCATTTTGAACGGGAATCCTTCAAGATTCATTTCACATCCCCTTATTCTTATACTGAAAGAAGAAAATAACTACTGAGTCTCTTCCCCTTTCAATCACACTCATATTTTAATGGGCATCCATCAAACACCTCTGTTCCTGGGATATATTTTTTCCAGTTGTATATTTTTTCCAGTTGTAATTCCATTGGTGGTGTTGTAGGATCCTTTCACAAAAACAGCTGTGGTAATGATTAGTGTTGTATTTTCTATACTGCTCATTCTTTTCACTTGTTAGACTAATAAAAACTTTGAAGGCTAAATTCCTTCATTCCAATTTCGTTTTTGCTTCTTACCAGCTCCTGAAAATATTGCTATTTATATTTATATTTCTATATTCTGTTATATTCTATTTATAAAACTAAAGCAAACAGTCAACATTATATATGCTTTGATTTTTTTATCATGAACTAAACATGGAAAAACAATGAATCAAAGTAAAAACAAGCAATAAAACTCAGAATCTAAAAATTATCATATGCCTGTCTCCATTCCAAAATACCAGTCCATTCCTGTCTAATTTTCCTATGGACATAAGAAGATACAGGGAACTATAGATACTGAGAAGAAAAAGAGTCATCATAAGGGACTGCTTAAAACTTGAATATATCAGAGTGAAATACATATTTTTTATTTGCCCTTTATATTTCTTGATAAGAAGAAGTTCTTGAATAGCAGCATAGCCAACAGCTGGTGAGCCTGGATTTCAATTGGGATGATTTCCTGTGACGTTTGCAGAAGCAACATTCCACTTGTGTGTTGATGTACAACTTTGCATTGACTGAAGCCTAGCCTGCTCTGCAGATGCTAAATAAAGAACTTGAAAAACTTTGGATGATTCAGCATCGATTTCCACAGGCTCATTAATGCCTCAGACTCACTGGCTGGGGCTGGGTTTAATGTGTGGTTCTAGAAGTCAAATTCTGGCCCAGGGCTGTTCTTAGACATTTTTACTGCAGCAGAGCTCTTACAACACTGTAACACTGAAAATGTCCTTAACCTCTGGGGTTTACAGCACACTGAAGAGTGCTTTTTAATCTCATTTGATTAGTCTTTTTAGATAAGGTCTCTATTCTCCCTTCATTTCCTTTGAAATCAGAATTTAGTGTGATAATTTAACTGCTGCATCCGTGAACTCTGTATTACAGGAAAAGGTAGGCATTGACAACATCTGAGGGCACATCTGAGTCAGAAAGGAAATGATGTGGCAAAGAAAAACAGTATCACAGAGTTATGTATTTTTGCTTTTCATTTGTGCATCTTCCAAAACATTTCCCTAGCCCTGTCACACAAAACTTGTTCCCATGGCTTTAAGGAAGCAGTGAATATTTCACTGATGAGCCACTGCCCTTTTCAGTGATGACAATGGTATGGACCCATAGTATTGTTGATGCTGACAGATGATGATTACCAGTGATAGTAATGTTACTACTGACATTACCTACATATTGTACCCTGTGAAATCATGAAACAACACAGGCCTAAAGATGAGATTTTGGTACTTATGCCTGAACTTAGAGGGATGCTCCATTGCCTGAACGCCAAACAGTGTAGTTTCTGGACCTGAAGAAGAATTTCATGTCCAGGAGAAAACTGACTCTGTGTTCACTGTCAGAAGAAGAGAGAGTGAAGCACCTGTGGGAGGCTATCCAAGGTGTCCACTTTGCTGGATGTAACTGTACCTGACACAAAATTTTGGCTGCTTCTTCATGTTAGAATAGGCCAACAAACCAAACATTTGAAAGTGCCTGGGACAAAGAAACACTCAGGAGAAAATACACAAGACTAAATAGGCAGAAGAAGAAGAAAAATTGAATGACATAGCAGTTTTCTTTTGTCTGTTTCCAATTTCTTTTTTCTTTTTCATAAATATATGTTTTTCCTAAACATAAAAAAAATTATCCCAAATCAGTTGTGCTCTGTTAATCTGATCTTCTTACCATGGTCATAGTGAAAGAACCACTTTGTCCAAATTAATAATGATTGGGAAGAAAATATCAGGCTCCTTTCTTCTAAATTAATCGTTAAATTAGAGTTGATTAAATCATCACCTTCTTTTTAGAATGATTTTGCTTTTTAAATGGCCCTTGTCTATTCTGAATTTGCATGGTAACTGAAAAGAAAAGTCTTCTTTTATTTGAGCCATTCAAGCATCACTGTAATAAAATGATAAAATACATTCAATGTTAAATTATTTTGACATATTTACAGTGGATTAAGAAAATACAAAGGCAGTAGGCACTGATACTGTGCTACTTGGGGAATGATACATCAGTGTAAATGTGTACTCACTGCCTTGGTAGCAGTCAGAACCAATGGACACAACACAGTTTTGATTTTCCTGCAATATAACCCTATATTTTAAAAGAGAATGCAGGAGATTTTATTCAGTGTATCAGCTTGTTCTCTTTATCACTCCATCACCTGCTCATTGATAAGGAAAGTAAAACCAAAAGCTGTTCTACAATGTGAGGCTGAGGGCTTTCCCACACTGTACAGACTACCAGTCAGTTTTTCTGGGCACAAGCAGCTCCACTATAACATGCAGCAAATTTCAAAACCACAGAGGTTTTGCTTTCAGCTGCTCATTCCAGAGCCTAGCAAGGCTGTTTGTCAGGGCTGCAGTGTGGTTACAGCTTTGTGCAGCAGGATGATGGTGATCCTTCACTGAATCCTTAATTGGATAGTCCAGCTATCTAGAGTATTAATTGCTGGGGACATGACTTCCAGCATTTTTTGTGTGTTGTAGGCTGCTGAAGTCTTAGCCAAATTAAATTACTTTTTGCCCAGCAGCCCTTATCCTAGTCAGAAATCTGGGGTTTTGCCATTCTCTCTTTGCAACAAAAAACTATGAACCAGATCTGAATCTCTTCTGAAACATTCAACTGAATAAAATAAAACATCACAGGCATGTTCCAGCAGTCTGCAGTGGCAGTATTTGCTACATCATCTACTGGGAATCATAATCCAAAACAAAACATTTATCTAAAACATATATCAATAGTGCAGCTGATCTTCTAGATATGAAACCCATACCCACTACTGATTATTTTTGTTCTGCATGGCAATCCATAGAAAAAACAATGAGATGTATAAATGGCTGCTCTTGACTAGTCACAAACACATTTTTTTCCTGTGATTTTTAATTGCAGATAATTTTAGCAGAAAATTGAATATTTTTTGATTTCTTGGTGCAGGTGCAAACACAGGGGTGGAGTTCTTTGCTTCATGTTACTTCTAGCTAAAAGAGGTTGATTAAATCAGATACAATGAAAAATCTGAATTCTGAGTAAAATATATTTTATTTTTCATTGAAAATTCAAATAATTTAGACACCTTCTGTTTCAGTTTTGCAGGAGATGTTTGGACAAAAATGGTAAACTGTATGCTTGGTAGAAAAGATAGGAATCAGGCATAGTCTTCTGAAGTCATGAAATATAAATGCCTTCCTTGCTGCAGTCCAAAACTGATTTCCATGCTGTACTGCCTATTTCCTACCAACCCTACAACTTTGGAGAGGGTTTGACTTAAAATATTTTATAGGGGAGTCTGCAATTAAAAGTACAGAGAAAATTGATGGCTCTAATCTTTCCTGGTCTGAGTCAAGGTAAAGGGAAAACTGATTACTTGCATTATTTTAAAATTTGATTATTCTCTATCAATCTATACAAGATTGAAGTCTATCCTCAAAGGCATTTTCACTTCAAAATCCAGTTCCTGAGATCCTAAGACTATCACCCAAATTTGAGTGAGGACTGGAAATTTAAATCAAGGCTTTTGTTTTACTATTTTAATTAGTTCAGAGGAAAGTAATAACACGTTGTGTATATTTCCTATATGAAACACTTCCTGAATTCCCAAATAATGTTACAAAATAACAATACTTCGATGATGATATTTAAATCTTTGTGGCAGTAATATTCACTTTCCCGAGGCATATTTTGACTGCTGGGTATCTGCACAAGTAATCTTACAGTGCTCAGCTGCAATACCAGACAGCCCATTTTTGTTCACACAATTACTGTAAGTAAAGATTCTATTCTACAGAGGCAGACACAGGCCAATGGGGAGAAAATATATCTGTCTGTCTGTCTGTTCCAACATAGAACTGTAGCTTTAGTGGCCAGAAGTTGTTCAGGCCATCAGTCTTAAAATTTCTCTCCTTATCTATTTCTCAGGCATTTAATTGTATTCTGGGATTAGATCACAGGCACAGGTTCCCTTTTCCTCCAATTTCAGGCCCTTAGTCATATCTCAGTATTACCAGGATTATTGCCTTTTAACAAAATTTTCATCCTTAAAAGGGATTTAAAGTATTTTTACTTTTGTTTTGTCATGTACTGCAGATTTGTGAGATGAGCTCACTTTCCCTCACAGTGATGATGAGTGCAAAGAGACAAACTATTCTGAAGATGATTTATTTTTTTCCTGTCCATTAGAAGACTCTAAGATTCAGTCAGTATAATTATTGCTGGCAGCTGTCTCTAGAAACTTTATACCTCTAGCCTCTCTTTTCTTTGATGGCATTTCCATGTACTGAGAATGTAAGATTAGGATGATTCCTCGGGAGTTTAAAATAATTTTTGGAGGTAAGTTCATAGACCTCATCAGTATGTGCTAAAGACTCTACAAGGCAGAGAATAAAGACAAATTCTGCTTAAGAGAGCTCAAATGTACAAGTCAGAGTGAAAAATCTCAAAAAGCCTGGAATGCTCCTCATTTTTATTTTATATATCAACTGTTCTGCCACAATGCCTTAGAAACCTGAAGTGAGGCTGGAGTTACCCCACAAGGGTATGTACAGATAGAGTTCACCTGCTCAGATTTGAGTTGCAGGCAGTTTTATCTGATCTGCTGAAACATCAGGTGAGTAATAACTACTTTTAGGGCACAACACTCCTAATACTCCTAATGATGAGAGGACTTGTCCTAATCTGAGACAGGATAACCAAATCACCCCCCAAGATGCCAGCTTCTCTCCTTTGAGTATGGAGGCTGGGCAGGTGTTGCTCAGGTGTCAACTTTTCCACTGGTGCCATTGTAGTGAACTGAGATGAATCCCACCCCAAACTAAAAGCTGACCCTTACACACAAAGTGTGGGGAGACACACAAAGGCATGGAACAGTGAGGCTGGAGCCAAAGCCTGATGCAAAACCAAGGCTTGCTGATCTTCTGCTTAATCCTCTGGTAAACAGCCAATCTATTTATTTCTCATTTCTTGCAAGTGCTTCTTAAGATATAGCTGGGGATGGATAGTGAATAAAACCATTGAAACAGATCCTGATCACAATTCATTTCTATTCTTTATATTGCAAGGATTTTGACTTACAGATCTACAAACACATTATTTTTATTATGATTTATGTTGTTTTAAGCAAGGAATTGTTTTGGACAAACAGTCTGTAAAGACATTGAATCACTTGTCCTCAACCAACTTCTTCTTTTTGCTCATACAGAACCCAGCAATGACCTTAACACTCATTTTTCATTTTCATCCTCACCAGATACTGTTAAAAGTATCTTTATTCTGAATTTTCTATTGGTTTGTCACTATCTAAAGGTAACATAACACCTTAAAACTTACAGTCATACTCAGTTATTTGAGAGAAGGAGATCATGTGGCACGATTTGGAGGAATCATAATATCACAATATTATAGAATTATAGAGCAATTTGGTATGGGAGCAGCCTTTAAAGGAGAACAGTCCTTGCTGGTTTTGCCACTCTCAAAGGTACAGGTCCAAGTGCACATTCCTCATCTGAGACAAAGTGAGATGGCCCAGGCATCAGCCACTGCAAACAGGCAATGGAAAATATTTTTATTTTTCTGCTGTCCTTTCTCTGCTTGCCCCAATGTGAGGAGCACTGAGGACTGCTCAGGCACTTGAGCCCATGGTAAGTCAGGAGTGGGTTTATGAGAGCTTTTCCCCATACTCTACCTATTTCTAAAGGGAGGGGCTCACTGCATGGTGAGATGGGTTTTGTCCTGTGCCACTCACCCAAAGAGAGGTGACTTCCTCAGGGTGGCAACATGCATTGCCTCTTAGAGATGGAGCTCATGGGAAAGGAAAAAGTCTTCTGGGCAGAATATTCTTGCATTAACTTACTGTCACAGGTGTCACATATAAAGTTCCATGGAGACTAGGGGGAAATGTAATGATGTCGTGGAGCATTTCACATGGGGATGAAGCAGCTGGCAATGCCCAGTTCCACTGCTTGCCAGCTGCTTGCTTTTACAAGCAGCTGCTTACATTATAGGCAGCCTGAGCTGTAATTACATGCAAATAATTACTCATTTTCTAACCCTCACACCACTTGCTGAAGGATATTAATACAATCCATTTCACTCTTGTCTATATTAATAATGATTCGTAAACACAAATGGGAAAATTCAATTTTGAAAGGGCAACAGTTTCTTCCCCACAGCCCATCTTTATAAGATTATTGTTCATCTTGACTGGTCGATTTCACACTGCTGTCAGCCTCAGAGCTCTTAAACCCGCCAGAGCTATTGAATAATTATCTAAAAATGCACCATCCAGGTTTTCTTCTTGTGCTCTGACACCCCCATGCAGGCATGATCACTGCAGCTGCCTGAGCATCCCAGGCAGCCGGTCCAGAGGGCACCTGAGATCGGAGGAGCCCCTACCGGGTGTCCTGCTGCCTGGCGACAGCCACGCTGACTTCCTCGGGTTGTCATGGTGACACTTGCAACACAAAGTGCCACCTAATGAGGACTCTGAAACCATTTGCTCCTGAGAAACAAAGTTGTGGTAATGCTGCCCTCAAGAAATGGGTCATATTATTGCTGTCATCAAGGAACTGTGCTTTTTAGAGACAAACAAGCTGGCTGCATTTCTTGCTTAGAAGTTGTACATTTTTTTAATAAATTCAGATCCAGGAGTATCAGTGCTCTGCCACAGTCCCTCAGGGATGTCCTTGCCTGGCATGGCCATACCTGTGACTGCTCTCATAGACCCAGCATGGGTCAGCACAGCCAGAGTGCCCTGCCTCCTTTGCCTGTTTTGTCCCCAGAATTGTGTCTGCAGCCCTTCACGGCTGACCACTACTGTAAGTCAGGGTGAGCTGGGGCACTGTGTGCATTCCTGACTGGCTGAAGTTCAGGATCTGATGGATTTTCTTTCTGTGCGGTGCAGACTTGGCTGAAGCAATTCCTGACTGGCAACCTGGTGGACCAAGGCTTCTCAGCCCACACCAGAACTGTCACTCCTGTCTGCCTTTTTCCACCTTTGCACATTACAAGCGCAGGGCTCTGTTCCTGCCTCTTCCCAAGCCTATCACGAGGCCTTTGCCTTGACCTTGGCTGAGCCCTCTCCATGTTCCCAGCCATGAGAATCTTCAAGAAGTTCTCAGGAAAGATTTCATCTTGTAGTTTAACCCTTGTTCATCCCCTTTGCAATCTCACTTCAATGGAGCCCTAGGATGTGTCAGTGACAACTGTGACTGTACCACTCATCCAAATCTGATTCTAACCCTAATATATGTAGGCTTAGAATCAAACTGCACAAGAGGAAGGCTGACTGTGAAAAGTCTCCTCCCATAAGAGCTAGTTAAAAAGGGCTTTGGCTGGAGGATTGGTGCTAAGGTTCTGCTGTTGTCAAAAGTTAGGTTTACAAATGAGGTTCAGCAGCAGAAGCTTCAAAGGGGCTGAAAAGGAAGGAGAAGTCTACAGCAAGGTCTCAGAAAATTTCCCTTGAGACCTCAGTCAAGAGGGCTCTGACTAAGGATCAGCCAAGTCCAAGACCTAGGGTGATATTTATTGTCAGGTTTGTGAGAGAGAACATGTGTCAGGCTCCAGGAGTGTCAGTGCAAAGGGGATGGGCAAAAAAAAAAATATTTTTTATAATTTATAATTATAAATTTATAATTTATAATAATAGGTGGAAAAAAATTCCACTTAGAACTTTGTTAAACCAACAAATTTAGTGCAAGGGGTCTTGCACTAAAGCTCAGCCCAACCAAGCTTGGTTTAAGGTTATATTTAGGGTTGGAGTTAGGAGAAACCCAAAGGCTAAGGCTCATGTGTGGGGCTTATGTATGGATGGAGTAGTGCCATAAAAGGCTTCCAGAGTGGGGGCTGGACTTCAAAAAGAAATCACTCTTGGAAATTTGACTCAGGGTCAGTCACTGACATTTCATAGGGTAATGTTTAGGACATAGGTTTTAGGTTAGGCATAGGATTTAGGCTAAGGTTTAGTACAGAGACAGAGCCCATAACTCTTGCTGGTGCAGGGCTGCATCAGGCTTGCCAGAGAAAGAGGGAGGGCTACAGACAGCCTAAACACTGGCCTCCTGTTCAGCTCTTGAGCACCTCGAGTTAAGGATACTGCTGACCCCAAGAGACCTCTGGTCTCTACTGTGCACTTCTCCATAACCCATTCTAAGCTGGTCTTGAAAAGGTTCCCAGAAATTATTTATTTTTGGACATGCTCCCCTGCTCACCCCCACTGAAGCCTCAGGCTCTGTCTCTGTAACCTTAACTCATCCTTGGCTGAGCCTAGCCCAAAGATGTCCAGCCATGGCACTGCTTAAGAAAGTTTTGAAGGATGCTGCAATGCTGTGCCAGCAGTATTTCCATTTTCTGAAGACTGTATTCAGGGTATTCATGGTATTTTCATGGTGTATGCCTCACCACGGCAAGCACAAATGAGGTGTCTGAACATGCCTGTGACCCCTGCATTCCAGTGGTGTTAAGATGTAATTTTTGATGAGTTTTTGTCTAATGCAGTAATAAAATACATAGCCTTTCCATGGCAGCTGGCATCTTCACAGATCCCCATAAAAGAAAATCAATGGATTTCTCTTGTGCTAAGTTTCCTTTAAGAGATATATTTAAATGTTTAATCTTACCGGCACCTTCACCACCTGTGTGCTTATTTTAAAGGATATGAGCATAACTCAGCCATCCCTCTTGTATGCCTGGGCTCTCTTCAGGGTCCTTCTGCTGCTCTGAGCACTCAATCTGCATGAATCTGCAGTGGCAGACAGAGTAGTCAGTGGTACATCAGCTGGACTAAGTCTAGGAAAATGAGAAGCAATTGGAAGGGGAGGGAGAAGAATTCTTGGATGAAGGGAGCTTGAGAGTTTGCATGGGAGAGAGAGAATCTGTGAGTGTCATGGACTCTGAACTATTTCACTGAGCAGTCACATTTACACTCTGATTTCCTCTTACAGAAAGTACCAAGTCCAGATATAGATGTTTTTCATCTAAATTAGGTATTTCTTGACTAGTACATGACATTTTTAATAACTCAGTTACATTTCTTTTTTTTTTCATTCTTTTTTTGTTTGCTTTCTGATTTCTTTAAGTAAGCAGTGAAACATTTCTATATGTCTGCATGGTTCAGTCATTTCCTTTGCCTTGAAAACAAATGATCACTTATGGGGCAGTGTTCACACCTCTGGGGGCAATGCCTTATTTCTGCCATGTGTTTCAGAGAAAGTGCCTGTGAAATATCTTGAAGACGAATATCCAATGTGTAAACAAGTCTGATGAGTTTAAAAAGTATATGAGCCAAGGCAGGAAAAAGAAAAAATAATAGTGAGGCAGAAAAGCAAAGTGGTAAATGAACTAAAAGAAATGGGTTCATTCTCTGGAAAAATGAAAAAAAAGAGAAGATGGGGAAAGAACAATGTGAAAAATCAGAAGTGGAATACAAAGGAGAGTGACTAGGTAGTAAAGGAGTGGGTAGCAAAGGCAATAGGCAGGTGACAGAATAATCTAACTACACAGGAGCAAGTAATGATTAAGAAATAGAAGAGACAGGGATAGGAATAGTAATGGCATTGCCAGGAAGAAATTATTAAAGTGGGAAAAGAGGTCAGAGAGAGAAGATGGGTTGGTTATTATACTACCAAACATAATTTCCCTTGACTTCGACATTTGCATGATCATCTTTGATATATTTGCAGAAGAACTGGTCTTAGTTTAAATTATATGCACGTCAGAAAACAACAGCTCTTATGTGGAAGTCCTTAAGCTAGATATTTTTTTATATATTTGTAGTGAAGTTAGAAGAGAAATAGATGGATTCTCAAGAATCAATGCTTACAGCAGTCTATTGTTTATGTAAAGGATTTTTGTACCCAGGACTACATACTGGCACATATCAGCTTCTACATAGTGAATATACTTTTTTTTATTTCTGGAAAGTGATTAATGAAACAAGGATAATCTTCTCAGCCATTGACTACCTCTTCCATTCAGAATGATAGGTAAAAGTTTAAAAAAAAAAAACACTTTTGATTTCAAAGGCCTTTCCTGAGAATTTAGTGTAGTTCCTGTTTGGGCCAGAGGCTGTCCTTTATAAGTACCTGTGCCCAGACTCCAATAGTTCTGAAAATCTCATAATTTATTGAAGCTGCTAACTGTAGTCAGTAAATTTAGAAACATCAATTTTATTCTTTTTCTGTTTGTGACAATATTGTGTGTAATGCTGTGGCACTTCTCTGTGTAAAACTAATTTAAATTGAAGCAAATGCTTGTGCACTGATCTGTGCTTTTTTGAGGTTACTGCGTAAGAAAATAATTGACACATTATGTGTACACTGTATTTTATGGATAGATTACAGACACATATTAACACTTACCATGTCTCAAACCAAATTATTTTTAGATTGAACTTAAAGATTCCTCCTTTTGTAGAATTATTATTTTAATTCTGAAACAGAATTCCTGTAGTCAGAATATTTTGTATTTTGATGATCAATATTCTCTCTTATGTCGTTCTATCAAGTCAAGCTCAAGCAGCAACTAAACCCAATAGACATTTCAAGTCCAGTGGAAGATCTTAAGTTCCTGTGTGACTGTAGGAATTTTGTTGCGCGCTGTACCCACCACTTTAGCTCTGCTCATCAAATTTTGCAAACCAGAGTCTTCAAAGTGTGTCATGTTTGTCTCAAATACTTGTACATGGTTTGACATTTTCAGGAGGCAGTGAAGTGTTTTCTATTGGCTGTGGAGGACAATTCTATCAGGCTTTCCACTGAGAACTAGAAAGCTAAATCAAACTGGGCACAGTTCAGTGCAGCTGTAGCAAGAATGCTTCCAGTATATCAGCTGCTTTGTTCAGAACTCCCTCACACACCTCTGCTCTGCCCTGTGACCTGCAGGATTAGCACTCTCCTGACTTCACGGGGTAGAGGAAAAGAAAAGGAAACAGGGAATATGTGTGACTTCCTGATAATTTGACACTGAGGGAATTAAAAGCCTGGGAACAGTCCTAGCAGGGAGAGGGTTTGAACTAATCTCTCCTGTTTTCTGTATATGATTTATTAACAAATACCAATGAAAGTTAAAGAACAAATGTCAGGAAGTAAATTAGTTTGACTTCAACTTAACTTGTGGTCTGTGCTTTCAGGTTTGGATAAGTGTTTGAGTTATTGTTTCTGGACATTACCAAATTTGGCTTTTAATATGTGAAGTTGAGGAGAACCTGACATGGGTCATGAAACTGCAACAAAAAGTTTACTGAAAATTAGAAAGCAGCTGCAAATGTTGGCTTTAGTCCTGTGGAAACAGCAACAGTTGTTGTTCCAGCAGCAGATGGTTGAGGGGCCTTCATTTATTTGGGGAGTGTTGCTATGTACCTGCTCAGTTCTGTCTGTAGTCAAAGGATGTCATAAGGACACAAAAACAATTGTCCTGGGTCAAAGATACATCCAACCCTGTATCCTGTCTCTGACAATGGTCTATGCTATCTCAGAAGTAAAGTAGAAAAAGCAGTTCCGGGGCAAAATCTTTACTTATAGCCTTGCAATTTGCTCTGCCTGGTCCAGAAATTTTCTTTAAATATTTGCTGTCAGTTCCCTCTACCATCTACATTAATCCAATTCTTAAAGCAGTTTTGTGTGGACAAGCATATTACATTCCAGTGGAAAGCAAAATTGGTCTGTACACTAACAGCTCTTCTACAGCAGTGGAGACAGCAGTGCTAAATCCACCTGTGACCCCTGGGCTTTGCAAAAGTCCATTTGGTAAAAACCTTTAGTTCTCTAGAACTTTAGTTCTCTGGAAATGTTGTAAGTGTTCTGAGAAGCTCAATACTCCATCCATCTTAGCTATCACCCCAGCCAGCTTCCTAGGAGATGTGAAGCTCACAAACAAGGATTCAGATCTTACCAAGCCCATACATCTGCTCCTGAATTGTACTCAGCTAAGGGTGAGCTGACACAATTCTGGTTGGTCTGACCCTATAAGTATTACTCTGAAAGAATGAGAATTGGAGAATCAGATGTGTAAGCTCCCATTTAGCTAAGCCTTTAAGTTATGTTGACTTACATGAGAAATTAGTGTGGGTTTAAGTGTGTTGCTGAACAACATATTTTTTTATCATTAAGTCATATTCCGCTTTCAAATTTTTCAGAGGTGACATCCATTGACCTGAATGGGAATAAGAGTATGGGTTGAGCTTACACAGAATAGTTTTGATCACCACTCTTAAAAAGCATGTAGAATAATCTACTGCTCTTCAAAGTGACTTGTGTGTCTCCACCACACTCAGCATCTCTCTACAGGATCCTGTTTCATAATCATAGTACTGGAAAATGTTCAGAGGCTTTTGTTGACTTTTTTTTTCTTTCAAATCCCAAAAGTACTTGGTATTATACTTTCCTGATATAGCTTTAAGATTTTTCTTTAGGTAACAATTATTTGCAGCCCTGTTAAATTGTAATCCATAAGAGCATTAGCGCTTGAGCCACTGAGTCACCTGAGTCTGATGCTGATGGCTGAACATCGACCCATTACCAAAACAACAATGTGCAGCCAAGAGTAAAAGACACCCAAAATAAGATGTAAGATGCCCAAAATAAGATGTGTACATGGTTTCAAAACCTACTCATTATTTTAGACACCAAGATAAGAAAATCTGCAGAGCATCTAAGAAGTTTTCAAACAGGAGGAAATAAATGAGGGAATTATAAATAAGAGTTCATTAAAACTACATTAAAGTCATCTCACTCTGTTCACTCACATTGTTGTAGCTCTGCAACAAAGCCCCATTCTTCTGACTGCAAAAAATGTAGGTTTGTAAGGCTGACTGATTACAGCCTTGATAAAATTAAAATTGTTGATTGCATAATTTATATTCAGTCTTATTAGTATTATTAATTCATTAGACCCGTTGGACAAGCTATTCTCTCCAATTCCTCCTAAAATCAATAGCTATAAAAATGACAAGGCAGGCAGATTAGGATCAATGTTAAATAGTACAAGTGAACAAAGATTGCAGTTTAATTGCAGCCATGTGAAACCAGCATTACATAACGGAGGACTTGATTGTTTCAGCTTGACATATAGTTATTATTTGCTGGATTTTCAGCACAAAAGCATCCTGTGAAGTGTTTTTAACAAAAGTCCTTCAAAAAACTTGAAAAATGTTTCATTAAATTGAAGAAGAAAACCAGGAAAACCTTTTGTCATATTTCAGCTCACAGTGGGTGCACCACCTTATAAGAAGCCACGTTGCTTCGTGTTAGTGACAACACTTTCACATGTAGACAGCAGCTGGAGAAAGGGAAAGGTGAGGAGCACTCAGGTGCTCAGCAGGCTGCAGAAGCCATGCCTTTCATGCAGGACAGGCAGAACAGCAGCCCACCTTCAGGGACTGAAAGTTACAGCACAGCCAGAAGTGATGTAGGCAGCTCAGCTCACTCACAGGTGGGATGTTGGTGTTGCTGGAGAAGCAGCCAGGCAGCTGCTGGGACTGCCTGCAACTTCTGCCTAGTGAGGTTCACCACATCAGCGGGGGAGATGCTGCCTGGAGTGCAGGGACATCCTTTCTGCAACTCACAAGCCAAGCTGATCCCATATTCAGGCCATTAATTCTGTGCCTTGCTATCTGCTTTGTCTGAGGAACAGGGCAAAGATCCCTCTGTGGACTGTGGCTCAGCTGCAAAATATTTTAAACACTGGGCAAAGCGCTATGTGTTTGTAGTTAGCTTTGAACAATCACCAGGAAAACATTCTGTGAATTATCACTAGCAGCTTTTCTCAGTGTGGGAGCCAAACACAAGAAGGGGAGCTTGGCAAGTGACTGAACACGTGAGCAAAGCTGGTAATTTATCATGCTGTATCAAGAGTCAAACACAGGGTGGAACCAATGGTCAAAAGACAAATTCCTATAAACACAGAGCTATGTTGTCCAGGTCAGCTGTACTGGACACTGTACTGACTAATCTGGGCTAGTGCAGCAGAGGGAGAAAAACTGAAGGGAGCAGTTGTTGTCCCTGTGCTAATGAGATTTCTAAATTACTTTGATGAGGATAACCCAAATGGTGATGTAATCCTCCCCCTGGTGTCAAGGTGGTGAAAGAAAACAGAAATTATGGACCTGCGAAAGGCTGAGACTGTGGAAAGCTAAGTGGCTTCTTAATTAAAATGTCTCTACATTATTATTACTATGGTATTAAAATCAGCAGGAAGTTTATTTGTCAGACTTGTTATTAGAGGAGCTGAGCAGCTCACAAACCAGCCTGACACTGTCTGCTCTGCACAGGGCCCAACTCAAACTGCTGGTAGTGCTGGAGGTAGAATTTCATTTCTCTTCCTCCAGATGAATAGTCTGCTCCTAGTTCAATCAATTCCAAACAGCTGCAGGATAGTGGTAACTGCTTGTTTTTCCTTTGAATTATTGGAGCCTGACAGTTTAATACATTCACCAGCTCATTAATTCTTCCCTGTCCTTGCCTGAGTCACACCCTGTGCATCTTCTTTTACCCTTCAGAAACCCAGTGGCTTTAGACAACTTCTATCTTGCTATTTACCCAAACCTGTTTTGATGCCTTTTCATGTCATAGGAAGACTCTGGTTCTGCTTTAACTGAGCTGCCTGCCTGGGGTTCATTCCACTCTCAAAATACCACCGTGTGGGTCAGTGGAGGTCGGTGGCTACAGATGAATTCGGTGGCTTAGCTCCCCCAAAAGGTGGAGATAGAGTCAAGCAGTCAGTGTAACATGATCGAAAATTTGCCAAAAAAACCTGCCCATTGGGTGTTCCTACAGTAGAGACTTTTTGTCTGGGCAGATAACTCCTGCTCTCAGGAGAATAAATGAGTAAATTACATTAGTTAGGTGTCATCCCTAGGTAATGTTGAGCCTGAATAGGATTCATGACAGAGCCTTAAACTTTCCTGTCTTTTTTTCCCAACAGGGATTATGTCAAACACGCAATCACCTCGAGGGGGTTCCTTCAGCGTCATTTGTGCCATGGTTTCAGTCACAGCACCATCCCCAGTTCCTGCTGGTGTTACATTGCTTCTCACATCATCAGTGTTTGCTACATAATGTGCTATTTCTGCCAGATTGCCTCAGCAGATTCAATGCTTAGATGATTTTACACAAGGATCTCTTTCCTGTGTTAATACGAAACTCTACAAGTGGAATGCTTGAATGTTTTT
This sequence comes from Haemorhous mexicanus, assembly GCF_027477595.1. NCBI lineage: Eukaryota > Metazoa > Chordata > Aves > Passeriformes > Fringillidae > Haemorhous > Haemorhous mexicanus. The sequence continues at coordinate 44,613,296 of NC_082342.1, forward strand.
TTCAGCTATACAGAAATCTTTGCCTGTTTTAAAAGTAAGTGCTTTAAACAAATCTCATCCTTTAAAATAATAAAAGATTTTAAAAACTTTCTCATCTACCCTATTATTTCTAGTTCATTCCTTTGTACTGAGAGCAAGGACTCTTGACTAATGATTCAACAATATAGCATCGGTGTTTGGGGAAATAATAAAGTGCTAGGAGTAGATGATGCCTAAATGTGCTTTACTAGAGCCAGGGTACAATGAGAAATACTGTACTTTGAGGATAATAAGTGGTCATTGATTATTTATACCTACTTATTTTAAGATATATCTTGTGTATGGGTATTGCTGGTTTTGTAAATCTTCCCTTTCTTTTTCGAGGCAGCCCATTCAATGAAAATAGCAACATGTGGTGGGGTCAGTACACCCTCATCTATTTTTGTGTTTTCTCTTAGTGTACATCAAATTTAAAAAATATTTGTTCTGGCTTTCACTAACTACAAATGTCATGCTGCCCCTTAAAAATATGCCATAAGCCATTTCTTAACCTTTTTACTCAAATCTACAAGTTCCTTGTTCAGTACAATGCACAGAGATGTTTCACTACACACAGTTTACATCCATGAAGGAGTTCTGTCTCTTCTACTCTGACCTGTACCACTGTAAGTCGTTATGTTTTGTACAAATATTCTTTTGCAAAGGCTTGCACAGGGTAAAATTGCAGTCATTAGGATGAAGAGCTGTGTGCTGCTGGCATAGGGTGATCTGGGCACACCAGATAAACTCCACCTTGTTCATGACAGACGAATAAGAGAGGGAAACATAAGTACTTCAGTATCTCTCAGAGGAAGAAGTTTTCCCAACCCTCAAACCTAAGAAGTAATTTAAGTGTCATATTAATGACCAAAGCTTAAAACCATGTTTTTAACAGAGTTTAATAGGCATCATGATACCTCAGATAGGCTGTGCACACACTTGTGTGGATACATATTAGACACAGAATTTCTTCCAGAAGAAGAATCTTTCAGGAAAATCTAATCTTATTTTATAGGTTAAATGGTGGTTAATTCATCAGCCTGGACTTTTTCTGTATTTCTAGACTCAATTTTCTATTTTTGACATCTAAAACTAGCTTTTCATTATGCTCTATTAATTATGTTGAAAAATCCTACATAATCCATGGAAAAACACTAATAGAGTAGGATCCAAACTATTTCTCAACCTTCTTTTCAAAAATTCAAATAGTATTGCATTCTTCAGTCCTTACCCTTGTTTTATGGCCTTTGTCTGAAGTCCCTGAAGCATGTGGACATTGTTCATATGATCTTCTTCAGTTTGAAAAGCTTTCCTGCACCTATTGGCAAAAGTAAAAAAATAAGAAATTATTTTCAAACCAAATTTAGTGAAAACAATCATAGGTTACAAATAATCTATGCACCTTATCTGTACAACTAGAGAATGGAGTTTCTAGATTTATAGAAACTCCAGTCCTCAGTCTTCAGTTTGGTCTGACACTATAAGGGGTATTTTCACATACACTCCTGTTATCATTTGTGTTGTTTGTTTCTTGCATTCACAATAAAGCAATACTAGAAAAATACAATTTAATTTGGTTTTTTCTTTGAATTTCTTAAGTGATTAGCTGTAAATAGCTTTCTTTTTTTTTTTTCTAATATGAAATGTATATTGCTTCAATTGGGGAGATAGAACAATGTGGCTTATCTTATCTTTCTCATTAATTCACCAAGTTTAAAAAAAAGTGCACTTTAGAAACCTTCCTCCTCTAGCAAGAGGTACATACATAACATTATGCCTGGCAGCTATCAGCTGTGTGTTTTGAGAGTTCAGACTTTAGCATGAAGCCTTGCTGTGAGACCTTCTTGTCTGACTGCAACATCATCTAGTGATGGTTTCACTAACACTACATATAGATTTCCCAAAAATTACTGGCTTCCAAAAACAATTCTTTTAAATCTTGGAGATACATGTGGGTTTTTTACAGACTTTTTTTTTTTTTTTTGCAGACATTTATGCAGACCTCTCACACTGAAATGCAATTTTTTTTGCATTGTAAGTGAAGACAGAGGCATATTAGTGTTATCAGCTTTCTTGTGTAGTCATTCCCAGGCTATCAACCATTCTGACAGCTGCTGAGCAGATAGCTAGTTCAATAATGTGATTATCTATTTCCTGTGTAGTTTCCCCTTTCAACATTTGGATGTATCAATGTGTGTTGCTGTTATTGTGTATGACTGGAACATATGTACAATGAATTTTTGGGGGTGATAAATCTTGTCCTTTTTCATATAAAGGACTCCTTCAAGAATCTCTAATGCTGATCTCTCTTGAGAGGTGGCCAAAGTTCTGGATTCTGATGAGTTCAGAAGCCAGCAAGTGCTGAGGGATGACCATGGGGAAAGAGAATAGCCCAAATGGCTACAAAATACAAAAGCCTGGATGCTAAGAGTGGGGGAAGTCAAGAAAAAAGTTTATTCACTTCTTAGGTACAACAGTCTACAAATCTAAATTGCATTAAAGCACTCTCATCTTAAGTGTAGCTGTGATATCCCTCCTTAACTTCCCAATTTCCCCAGTCAGAGATAAGAGACCTGTGTTGTCTCAGATTATGGTGGTGTATACAAAGTTGCTTTATTTGTGGAGAAGTGACTCACTGATTTTCCAGCTGCTGAGACATCAAAATAAATACAAGCAGCACCTAAGGACAAAGTGACTTCAGAGATCTTCACTGTGTAGAGTGAACACAGACAGGATGTTTGTGCTTAAACTCAGTGTTGGATGGGTGATCTCAAAGATTTTTCAAGCATCTGCAAGAGAGAATGAAAAGTATTAAAAAGGTCAATGATGAATGAATATTTTTTCTTTGTTGGAGGTTGCCTTATTTTTGATAAAAAAGAAATTGTGACATATATCTTTTCTGAAACTAACCTAGAAATAGAAAAAATTATCAGAAAACTAAGTTTCCCCTTCCAGGTCTTTATAATTTGGGTTTTTTTTCATTTTTACTAAGTTTTTAAATGCTAAAAAGCTTTAAAAACTTAATGTAAAAATGGAGGTTAGGTATTCCTCCTAGAAGAGAATTACCTTGTGTTGCTGATACAGTTAACTACCCCTGCAGTAGCATCTAATGAGCAGTCATTTAGAAATTAGATTTAGATCCCCTAAAGGTCATTAGCCTAGCAAATCTGATAGCTCCATGAGAGGTAGGGAAGACACAAGTACATGTCAGTAGCCCAGGAGCTGATGAGTCAAGGCTGACATTGAGGTTTTACTGGGCAAAAAAAGCTGTATTAGCAGTATGTAAGTAATAGCCATTTAAACAATATCAGCACTCAGATGAAAAGATACTTTTCAAAATGATGTGTTTTTCATAGATCTTGTGGTTGGAAAGGCAGCAGGAAAGGAGACCAGGGAGGGTTTTAGCTCTCTGTGCAAACGGACAGACTTCTGTCAAAATGCAGGCATTGCACTCTGCTTGTAATACATCAAGGTACTTGACTCCTTGGGTGCCCTGACTTTGCATTTACAACCACTTCTACTTTCATAGTATAGGTGGTTATAGCTGTATAATTAAAAATAACACATTAAACCAATGAATTACAGCGGCTGCTCTGTTTTCAGAGACCACATAAATTAATCACTTTCTCATCCTTCTCTGACCTTGCTTTGGTAAGTAGGTAAAATAAATTCATTTGACATTTGCTCTTTGCCAACTTTACTTCCTGAACATCCTCTGCAAAGCAGGAGATTAATCCTTCAGGGTTAAAGCATGATGTACACAACACAGCTGTACCAGAGACCAAGAGGATGAGAAAATTCTCACCACATGCTCTACCAAAAAATTAGCAACTACATCCAGATTAGTGATTATATTCTTCCTGTTGGACTTGATCATAAGGGAAAGGGGGTGGAAACTGATTTCCATTTGGTCCCTGAAGTATCAGGGTTTAACCAGTGGGTACACTGAACAGCATTGCTGCTGTCTTCCCCAGGACATCTTTGGGGGTGAGGACAGCAAGGGAGGGCAGTGCCCTTGAAGGATTGCACAGTTATGTACAGAGAGTTGCACAGTGCTTGCCCCCACCCCCAAACAAACACATGTCTTGAACACAACTTTTAACTAGAAAATAAATGAAAAAGAGGATTAATAAAAACTGTTGTAACAGAAACAGCAATTGGGCACTGCTTCAAAATTGCTGAGACTTGTCATTTTTTTGTCTCTGTTATTGTTTGGGAAAGGAACTGCAAGAGGTAATAAAATACTGTCAATACAGAGGTGAAAAACAACACCCACTCTGTCTAATGTTTTGACATGAGGATCTACTGGCTACCAACACAAAGCTTTACAGGTCACTGTGCTCCATATTTTCCTTGTGAAATGTACTGCACTTCAGTCAGTTGGGATTATGGCAAATCACCTGGACATACAATTTGAAACCTCAAATAGATCATTGGCTTTAAGGTACAGCATGTGCCAAAAAATATAGATGAACCAACGGCAAGTTTCATGGCTTATTCAATTGAAGGGGTTACATTTTTGCAGGGTCCCTCACATTTGACTCACTGTATTGATGTCACATGGCTCACTAGGCAGAGACAATAATGAAGTCTTGCTGAAAATCAGTCATGTAAGCAACACTGGATTATTTGTTTTTCTGAGGGCAAGTAATTTTACAGCACCTGGACACAGCATCTTGCTCTGCTTGATTCCTTAAACAGGAGCTCTTAAGGCCTTTTCTATTTCATGTTCACCATTTCAAGTTTCCTGGGTTAGAATAATTTCATAAGCAGACTCTAAAATCTAATGATGTCAGGCTGAACAACTTGAGTCTTTTTAAAGTGATAGGGCCCAGGAGATGTTGGAGGTGGCACTTTATATGTGAGACTGAGCAACCTTGCTTTGCCAAGGCTCCTACAGGCATGAAGCATAGCACAGCTGAGTGAGAAGGCACAAGTGAATCCAGCACTGGTGACATCTTGCATTACATGTGTGAGTAGTGCTGTTCTTCTGGTTCTTCAAAAAAGGCATTTATCAGAACTCACTGGGAGGCTGTGGGTCTCACCTGTGCACCAGGTTTGGGCCCAAAACTGTTTCTGTAGCTTGGGTTGCTCTCATTTGAAGGGAGGAATGTGGACACTGCTCTAAATGGCAAGGAATAGCAGGGACTTTCTAAATACCATTAGAGCCTTGGGAAGTGGGGGTAGGTGAGACAACCAGCTGTTTTAGCCAGTGGTAATTTAAGTACTAATTCCTGCCTTCCTGGATTTTTAGCCAGTCACCCAAAAGTGTATTTCTGCTCCCTTTAGCTGCCTTCTCATTCCTAAGGCTCCTATGGACAGGTTTAAGAAAGACCAGGCTTATAGAGAGAGGTAATACTTGTACTAAGCAATTCTCACAGTCAGTAAATGCAGGCAAGCAGTCACTCAAGGACTCCATCTGGCCTGAAACAGAAGGGGTGGCTGTGGCACCAGCATGGTTTGGAAAAAGTTACTCTGACTTGAGATGAGTTAGGGTAATTTCCTGAGTGCTCGGGCAGGCATTGTGATTTGCTGTGAAGTGGCAGGCAAAGGGGAGACAATTTGTTGTCTTTCTTCATCTCCATGGCACAGGAGAGAAAAATCAGGAATATCCACAAATAGTTTTACAACACACCACGTTTAATGTGATGTTAGTAACAGGAGCTCCAGTCTGTGGATGCTCGTTCCTCCTCCTGACCCCACTTTTACATTTTGCTGGTCTCTTTTTTTAGGAAGTAAATTTATTCACAAAACAGGTTTGGGGATCCTTCTTTCAGCCAAATACAAAGGAAAAGGAGAACCCAGTTCATAAAATATAAGGAGACAATAAAAATGTCATAACTGTTCTTAATTAGAAATTATGAAGGGGAACAAGACATCAGGTAGAAAAATGTGCTGGCAGGGCTGAGTACAACTTAAGAGGATTTTTTAATTTTTGACAGACAAAGGCAGTTATGAATAATGAATAATGCCAAAAAGAGGAAACACTCAATGATTAATCTTGCTGTGGTCCTGGGAAGAAGCAGCTGTATGCCATTCTAATGAAAAGGTACTTTCACTTAGTGAAGGCGATAGCAGACAATGTCTATTAAAACAGCATTCAGATGCTTAGGTGGGAATATTTTGTTGACTCCACTACTCCAAATGGCAGGTTATTCCAGATTCCCACTAGTCTCATGATCAGAAACCTTCTTTTAATTTGAAACCTTTTAAACCTTTTTTTTTTTGTTGTTAAGTCATACCTATGCATTCTTGTGTAAATATTGCCATTTAACTTTGTTTGTTTCCAATCTGTTTTTGCAAAAAACAATAACATGTTCCCTCGGTCCTTATATAATTGCACTAATAAATTAATCCCTTCTAGTTCCTGATCTGTGAAAGACTTTCCATTGTCTAAATCAGCTTTGTGTTTCTTTCAAGTCAATAAAGATTCAATTTTCCTCAGCTATGACTTTTAGACTGGCACACACATTTTAACAGACATTGAAAATTTCAGTATTTCATTTGTTCTAGAATACCCTTTGATTTCTATGTCAGCAAAACACACTAATGTTTCAGAAAAATGAATATGTGTAATATTCTAAATTATCTTCTATTTTACTCAACATATTGCCAATTTTCAGCAAATTTTTTGTGTTTGACCTTTTCATGCCAAATTTTGTATTTTTCTTCTGGTAAATTTTCTTCCTCTTCTCAGAGTATTTCTTCCTGTCCTTCACATATTTTTCTTCCTGTATTTTAAAAAATGATTCAGGCTTTTTGATAAAAAGGATCCTAAAATAACTCCCTCATGGATTTAATCTTTAGCCACTCTTAATCTTGCAATCAAACTGTGATGCCCAGTCCACAAAACCTCCACTTCAGTTCATTCTTGATCATTTTATAACCAGTGAGACGATCCATATCTTTTCCATAGTAGTCTGTCTTTGTGGCATATTATCATCTTGATTTTGGATAAAATCAGCAGGCTAGCAGATTTTGATGAAGAGGTGATTGCAACATTCTTCTCCCTTCCCATAGTTCCTTTTAACAGATGGCAGAAATAATAAAAATCTCACTGTGAGATCTAGTTGCAAATTTGTTTTATTTAAGTCACCATGAAATACTGACTTGTGCTCTTTTAGCCCATGAGGGTAAATCAGTCAGGATTCCTCCAGACCAGAATGGGATCAGGAAATTTTGGAGAAATACAAACTAACAAAGCAGATTTGATAAGAAATGTATTGCATATTCATGATCATGGGCATAAATCTACCCTCTCCCTGATGCTCACGCTTCCATACTTGTTTAATTAAACATAGGATGACACGGTGTGAAGTTATTTTAAAAAAAAATTAATTAAACTATTTTTTGAAAAGGAAACAGCACTTCCTTACCTCCTTGGAGTAGCCATAGACATGCACAGTATACTTTAATTATATATTCAGTGACAGAAGAATACTTGAGAAATACTTTATCAATCAATCAAACTTCATAGACAACCAGCTTCAACTGGTTTGCAGATATTTTAAATGTGAAAGGCAACAAATCAAGAGAACCAGGATGGGCTGACTATGATGCATTTTTTAAAATAATATATCAAACAAACTCTGCAGTCTACATACCTTTAGCTCACGATGAAATTGTTCTTTTTTAAGCATTTGTCTTGGGAAGGCCAAGGTCAGAACAAATCCCCTGCCCAGCAGCAGGATATGTGGGGAATCCCACCCTTCTCTCCACTGGGGTCAGAGTGAAGGAATAGGGTGAACAGTGGGAAAGGGCCCAGGTTTAAGCTGCTGCTCAGCTCAGTTTGCCAGAGCTGGGGCTGAAATGAGCCATTTGTGGCCATTGTTGGTCTGTGAGGTGCCTGTGCTGCCCCAGAACAGCTGAGTTCAGGCTGCAGGACAGGGGTTGGAAAGTCAGGGTGACCCTGGTGAGTGGGGGCTGGAGGGAAGCTGGCCTCACACAGGGCAAAACTTAGAAAAGGCTCCCTTCATTTGCTTTTCTCCTACTTCAGCATGATGCAGGGCTAGCTGGGGTCTGTGTCCAGCCATTCCTCTGTATCTGTTTGTTTCACATCTGCTGTGCAGAAATTATGATGGTGAAGGCTCTGCTCTCATAACAAACACAATGTCCCCTGTGATCCTATAAAATTGTTCTCTCTTCAAGCCTAGAATCTTCAATTACAGATCCACATGGTCTTTAAAGTTCCTTTTATTAGGCAATAAAATAAAAAATTTATTAGGATAATGCCACTGAGGTAGGATTCCCAGAAGATATGTTGTGAGAAGCAGTTAATAACCAAAGCAACTCCAGCAGTTTCTGGAGGCCAGCAGGCTGTACTTTACCAGGAATTGCTCAGACTGGGACTGGCCTGCACACACTTGCAGCTGGGCTCACAAGGGTGCCTCTTGCAATTTCAGCAGGCAAGGGCATGGCCAGCTGCACACAGGGACAAAGCCAGGATGCTGTGATAACAAACTTTCCTGTGAATTTCAATTTGTCAGAGACATTCTCTTTGTTTCTCCTCCAGAGGAAACATTATTTAAAGGTTAAGAAAAAATGCTTGAAATCTTTATGAGACATAAGAAGGAGAGCATGGAAATCAAACTGGATTTGTGGCTCATTAAATGCCACTGCCTTTAAAATGCACATGTTCTTCTCATTCTGAATTTTCTGCCTGACTGTGTCTCTGTGCATCACTGTCAGCCAGAGAATGAGCTTTCTGAAGTATCCACCGGGCACTGTCTTTGATCACTTGGCAATAAGCTCAGAGATGATTGCCCAACAATAATTTATATTACTAAAAGAAAATAAGCTTAGAAGCAATGAGTGACTTTCTTATAAGCTAGGTTTTCATTTTCCATTAATATTCTGTGGTCAATTACGCATTTGGACAGCAAACATTTACCCTTAATTATGTTTGTCTTCTTGAGCCACCACAGATTTCTGAAATCCTAAAAATGCTGCAATGAAAGCTGTGAGCTACCTAAATTATCCTTATTTATACTCAACTTTATCCTTTATCTGCAGTGATGGAGACAGATATTGTTCAATGAAAGCCAACAAGACATGGTTTATCACAATTTATCACATTGAGGTACATGCAATTTACTCACCAGTGCTCTTTTTTTGCTTTTTCCTGCTTTTTGTCTGCATGGAAACTATAAAAACGTGTTTTTCACTTTCCTAAATTTGGTTGTTTTGTAAGACTCTAGATCTTTAAGTACTTTAACAATTAGGTTTAACTTCAGGCTTAGAGGAAATTCTGTCTTAGGTGACTAAACATATGTTTTGCTCCTTGGCTTCTCAGTGATCAAGACACACACTGGGACCCACTAGCCCCAGCTGCTACTTTGTGTGGTCTTCCTTGATAAGTAAATAAAAAGTAAAAAAGTAAATGTAAATAAATAAATAATAAATAAGTGAATAAGTAAACAAAACATTCTTAGGTAGAAGAAGGGCTGCATTAACCTGCTGGATTCTTCTCTCCCACCATAGATTTAAGGCTTACAATTTGGACCCTTCACCCACATGCATGGAGATGTGAAAACAGGAGGCATCTTTTCTAGTGGGCAAGCTTCCTGATCACTCTCATCTGTGACAAAATGTTTATGGTTGGGAGGGATTATAGTGTCATGCCTGGACCCAAACCAGTCAGTCTGCAGAGCAGATTACTCTTCTGCATTTCATCAAGACCCTGTAAAGACATGAGGAATGAAAACAGAGCCATTCCAGTTTCCAGGAAATGTTTTAGAATGTTTTCAGTCTCAGCCACTGATATCAAAACAAGTAATATAAAGCTGGTAAATTGTTGGTGCTTGGCTGTCTATTGCTCTAAGGTCAAGAACAAAGTCACTCTTGGATCACTGCTTTGTAGATGCAGCTCTGTAAGGCACAAATTATATCACATTTACCTTTATCTAAAGATATTCATAGCCTGCAGCTTAAATTTTTGAATCCTGTACCTCTATTCAGGGACTCAGAAAGAGTTATATTTTTTCTGAGGCTGATCCATGCCAAAAGCACACGTTTGACACCTTTGTATTCATTAAAATCAGAAAAAATTCCTTTTTTTTTTTTTTCCCTAGCATTATTTTGAGCATTGCAAATTCCTAAGTGAAGTTTTCAGTCATGACAGGTGTAAGGTTTCACAGTCCACTTCTGAGATTTCAAGCACCCTGCTGCTGTTTTTGTCAGTCTAACTTTCCCCTAAGAGCTTCTTAAGTAACTTTCACTGTAGCTGATCAGGATATATTTTTCTCTGGTTTCTAGAAGGCATGTCAAGCTAACCTGATCAGATATGAAACTGGATGCTCTGGAATAGTTAGGGAAGTGTGCTAGAATTTTCAGTAGGTATGGTTTCATAACCAGATAAACTAAAGTGCTTTTTAACATGTCCACAGTGCCCTGTGCCTTTGGAGTAAATAGTTATGCAATATCTGTCTGTGCACTGTCATTATCTCTGTTATTACATTAACTGCACTCTTCACAAGTATAGAAGAATCCATTGTTTCTCAGAACACCTTGGGGCTTTGAAGCAGGAAATCCTCGTGTCTGTGGGGAACCAATAGAGAAGAAAAATTAAGGGCTTAACCTTAAAGGTCCTTCGGACTTGCAACACTGAGATGAACACCATTTAGTGGGAGACTGAGCCTGGGGTATTCTCATGTCCAGGTCAGTCAGCCTTGAGGAGAGTTCTACACTTGTGAAAAACCCCTGAAGCCCTCAAAGACTTGATTTCAGATGGAGGAGGTGCAATTTGAATGCTCCTGCAGGTTCCTGCTCTGGTGACTTCTGATGCTTGATGTGATGAAAATAAGTTGTTGGACTGCATTTATCTCAAATACCTGAAAAGTTATTCTATACTTACATCGTAGGAGGGGGAAACCTGGTTTGAAAGCACTCAATTAGACAGAAGAGGGATCAAAACCAGGTTTCCTACGTACCACACCACAGATCTGCCCTTCCTACAAGAAGGCCCTCTTCTCCCCAGTGATTGTCTAGTAGTTCTACTCAGTGTGATTGCTGGTTAAGTGTTTCTGAAGGCCCACAGCTGCTCAGGGGCTGTAGGATTGCACCTCTGCTCCCAGCACAGTAGCTTTGTAGAATCTTAGCTATGTGGGATGCTCAGACACCTCAGGGGTTTGTGGGGCTAACCCCCCCTAGATCATGTAACTCAGATCATAGCTCCTAACTGGACTGTTGCCTAAAAAGAGATAACAGATGTCCCTTGTCTACAGGTGCAAGGTCTTCTTAGTGTCACATTACTCTTTAACATGACCTTATTCTTGAGCATGAACTCATTAACTGTGCCAGTACAGGTCATGAGAAGGAGAATACCATTTGGATTGAACTTGTGACTATCTTTCTCAGTATTTATTGGTGTGAACTGGTGGAGCCATGATCTCCAGATGGGTCTTTCTTCATTAAAGCATGTGACAGAAATCTGAGAATAGTATTGATACCTCTGTAGAAGCCACATGTTTCTATGTGTTTCATTCCCTTAAGCCAAAAATACTTTTCCTACTAAAGAAAGAAGATGACTTTAGAGACCTAGTTTTAAAAAAAAAACCATTCCCTTTCACCAATATCTTTGATACTGTGAATTATCTGCAAGTTATTCACAAGGCTTTTGGGGACATGTTTACAGGTTTTCAATGTTCATGAAATTCATTCATGCTCTGCTACCCAAGTCAAATATTTTCATATCCACTCAGTGAAAGGATGGCTTCCACAGCTGTCTTTGCCTTGCTAAAAACTTCCGAACATATCATCCTTACTATGTCACGTGCCCAAGAACACAGAACCAGAGAGAGACATTTTCTTTTCAGTTTTCTCTTCCTGGTTAAGATGTCTCTAGAGTGCTGTACTGGAGAGAATCTGTTGTCACTAAGAAATCTGGAGTAAATTATCTGGAGTAGAACTGTGTACAATCGAGTATCCAACTGGCCAAGAAGGAAGAACAGCTGGAAGGGCTGAGGCTGCAGGCAAAGAGTGGATTCCTAATGTTTTGTAATCCTCCTGCCCTAGAGAAATCAATTGTGTACTGGGAGATACAGCTAAAACTGGGCTCAGGGGCTTTAAGTAGATAGAGTGATGGCAGGACTTGACTAGTAGTTCTCCTTAAGATGGCCAAGCTGATCCACTTCTACAGAATCATATATTGGTATAAATCATTTAGGTAGGAAAAGGCTTTTAAAATCATGATATCCAAACATTAACTAAAAACTCCCAAGTCCACTACTAAACCTGGTGCCTCACCAACTTGACTAAACATCTTTTAAATATTTTCAGGGATGGTGACTCAGCCACTTCCTTGGGCAATTTGTTCCAATGTTTCACAACCCTTTCCACCATTATTTCCCTTAATGCCCTATCTAAAGCTCCTCTGGCACAACTTGAGGCCTTTTCTTCTTGTCCTGCCAGCTGTTACCTGCAAGAAGACACCAATCTCCACCTGGCTGCACCCTCCTTTCAGGCAGTTGCAGAGAGTGATGAGGTCCCCCCTGAGCCTCCTTGTCTCCAGGCTGAACACCCCCAGCTCCCTCAGCTGCTGCTCACAGGACTTGTGCTCCAGACCCTTCCCCAGCTCCGTTGCCCTTCCCTGGGCACGCTCCAGCCCCTCAATGTCTCTCTTGCAGTGAGGGGCCCAGAACTGAGCACAGGATTGGAGCTGTGGCCTCAGCAGTGCTGAGCACAGGGGGACGGTCACTGCCCTGCTCCTGCTGGCCACACCCTGGCTGATCCAGGCCAGGATGCCATCGGCCTTCTTGGCCACCTGGGCACACTCTGGATCATGTTCAGCTGCTACCAAGCAGCACCCCCAGGTCTTTTTCCACCAGTCAGTTTCCAGTTAGTAGGTACATGATTTCTGAGAGAAATCAGGATAATTCTGCTCTTGGAATATTAAAAGTGATATCATTTCTTTCACTGCACATGTCCAACAAACTTTGTGCTAGTTTCTTTGAAGTCAGACAAGGTATAAAAGTGTAGAAACATAGACAGTTATGTCAGATTTCCTGTTCTTTAAATAATACAGCTCTTACATGAGAATAGAAATTTACATCTGTGTTCATGACATTTCACTTGATAGCTCTCATGTATGTGGCTGAAGAGAAAACCATGTCAATATCACCCCTCACATCTCAAGACAACTCCAGAATTATACTTCTCTCCTCTATAGGTTTACCTGCCATCAGCCACAAACATTTTCACTCTCTGGTTTGTTTATAGGAAAATTAAATAAACCCTAAAATCAAATAGCAATATTGTGATTTGTTAGAGGAATCAAGCCCCTTAAACAAATAATTTATTAACAGTTAGGACATGTTATGCCCTGTTAATAGTTATGGAAAATTTAAAAATAAGCTTACAACCTGAACATTTACCAAAGGCTTTGAAAACAGGGAGTCAGTTGAAGTTCAATTAGTTCTCATTCATAAAATTAAGTGGAGAAAACCTGTAGAAAATGCAGAGCTCACATCTAACTCTAGCAGACAACACCACACAAAACCTACACCAAAAACAACATACAGATCTTGTGAGGGACCCAGCCAAGTCAACCAGCTAAAGCAGAAGGCCACAGAGGTCACATGGTATCCACACCAATAGCATGGTCACCTCCCAAAACAATAAAAGATGAAAGTCATATAATATTTTTCAGACACTGCTCTATGTTTCACCTGAATAAAGAGAGCTAATAAAACATCATGAATCTATCACAGGACATCCATGTGGCCAGATATAAGAAACTGTGAGCTATGGAACTAGTTTTGTTTCTTTTTTCCCCCCTGCAAAACATGAGGGATTATGAGAAAAACACTTCCCCAAGCCCTCAGAAAGATTATTAAAAAATTCACCAAGAAATCAGTGCATGATGCTCAAAGAAAGACAAAAAGACAACAGACTACAGTCTGCTGCCAAATTTCAAATCCTCAGTGCTGTGTTGAAGGGGACAAAACCACCAGATTTACTGCAAAGGTGTTTTTTTTTTCTCAAGACTCTGCTATATTTAGCTCTTCTTGAGTGATCTCATGCCTTAAATTACATGTTATTTTCTGCAGCCCTACTTCTATAGTCTGTTCTGCCAGGAAATTATCTGGATTTGTAAAAAGCTAACTAGGCTAGAACTGTATCTGCTTATTAGGGCTCCTGGCCTCAATTTGGTGTGCAGAGAAGGGCAAAGTATTGAGAAGTACTGGTAGAAACAAGTGTCTCATGTTGGTTTCTTTCAGGTCAAGTTGGATGGAGAGTGCAGGGAAAAAGTGTAGAACACAATGGATTAATGGCTCTAAACATAGCTTCAAGGAGAGGCTAGGCCATCCTGCAGGAGATTACAAAATGCATTTGAAGGAAATCATCTGTATCAGTGGCTGCAGGAATATTGAGAAAGACAACAAATGAAGTTACCTGGTGACATCAGTGCTGGGGAAATCTCCAGCAGTCCTTCTCATGGTCACCAACAGTGCCTGGGAGGAGGCTCAGTGACAACTGGTTTGGCTCCCACACTGTTCCTGCATCCTCACCTTCCTCATCACCCAAAGCAGAAGGCAAACAAGGAAGATTGTCAGCACTGCACCACTAAAGTTGTGGAGTGGAGACAGTCTTTCTTCTCTTTACCTGGGCAGAAAATACTCCAATCTAAACAGGAAACTCCATTAAATACTCCACTGCTGTTACTGTCAAGCGTGAATTTCACCAGGTATGCTCAGCTGCTGACAGAGGAACAATCTGGTGATTTGGGGCACCTGGAGATCTCAGACACTAGCCAAGCAAAGGTTTATGATAAGAGTTTGAGTTGTCTAAGAAACAAACTTGTAGATCAGCAAATTCTTTCAGGAAGGGCATGGAGCTAGATCAGTTTTACAAATGAGAAAAAGAAAAGATCACTTGGAGAGTTTTTGTAATATGGTATTTATGTACATACAAAAAAAATTGTATTAATCATAAATGTCGTAAGTTTACCCCTTCATTTCTACTGTGCTGCTGGAAATGTGAATTCAAGCTGCTTTTTGAAGAGAAGACTTGAAAAATTTCAAAATTCATCGTGCATTCTTGCAGCAATGCAGCTAAAAAAACTCCCCTTTAATTTGGTGAAGTTATTCTGTGTGTAGATAACTACACCTCAAGGAGATAAATGGCCCACAATCCTGCCCAAGCCTTCACCTGGTCTCCCCAGGAACTGCTGAGCATTTCCAACACAGAAAGAAAGGCAGGGATATGTTCTCTTCAAAGCCAGGCTGAAGTTGTGAGAGCCTCAAGCAGCAGGTGCCAGCGTTCACCACCATGCAAAACCAGTGTGCAAATGTGTGCAAACAGCTTCCATCCCTTTAAGTTTGCACAAAACCTTGGGCATCTCAGAGGCTGGAACAGGAGCCTGGCCAGCAGCAGATCCTCCTTCAGGCAGTGCTGGCTCACTGCAGCCTTGTAAGGGAATAGAGTTCCTTGGGCAAGCTGGGCAGCAGCATCATCAGACCTCTCACTGAACCTGATTTATGGGCAGCCAGCTCTGAGCCTGACAGGGTGAGGAACAGCAGGCCCCAGCTGAAGGTAATGGTGCTATAGGAGGGAACGGATTTCCCTGGACTCAGGAAGGTCCTCAGGCACCAATTCTGAAAAAGAGCAGAGTATTCATTTCAGGATGGTCCTTTCCCAGATTTGGCAGAGCCCCTGGAAGGAAAGCTAAATACAGAATCATATATGTACAAGTTAGAGGAATTGTTGGGGGAAAACTCCAAAGAGAATATAATTCAATGACCATGTGAAGAGAAATCTACATTTGTCTGCAGAATCCTTCTGGATGCAACCAAACAGACAGGAATTCTGCCCAAAAAATCGTACCTAAGGGTTACAGTAGATCAGGAATGAAATGAATGTCACTTGTGACACACTCACAAGAAAAAGACTAGCACATCTGAAGGTGAGCTGGTAAGACAAAGTCATATTACAGCTCTGTATTGTGTTGGCAGGGCCTCAGCTGGGCAGCCATAACTACTATGAGACATAAAAAAATTCAGAGGAAATTTTCTTAAATGAGAAGTGTCTAAAAAGCAAAACTTTTGACAAAAAGAATTGTGGTTCAGCTTGAAAGAATAGACTGAAATGACAGTTTTCCTCAAATGGATGGAGACTGTGGCAAAGAGGAAGAGAATAATATGCTCTGATCTGTGCTGGGACAGCATGGCCTGACAATGTAGCAAGAAAATTTCAGATACCTTTACAGACTTCCAGTCTATGGGTTTTCAAAAGGCCAGGCTGAGTCCTGGCTGCTTTTGTTGACCCATCAATGCTGACAATATTTTAAAATATTTTCAAATTTTGTCTTTCAGAATACTCAGTTTTAAGGCAAGCTGATGAGCAACAGAGCACACAATAAATGTGTGGGAGTCTGACCCCACTGGAGCAGAGTTTTAGTAGGTATCAAAGATTTTTTCCAGTCATATTCCCACTGAGCTCTTCAGAAATTTGTGATTGTCCTTATAGATTTCAGAGAAAAAGATAATGCCTGTATTCACCCAGAGAGAAGCAAGAGCTGGTAAGGATTCTGGAGGAGGTCTGGAAATCGGAAATCAACATTTTATTTTAAATTCTTGCATTCATGTCTCCTCCAATAAAGCCCAAAGGAAACACATGAACAGAAAACAAATTAGACAGAGGAAATAGCCCTCCCTCTTTCTGGTTTATGACTTTTCTGACCAGGTCTGGAGAGGGATTGCTGGTGTACCTGCCAGCAATTCTCTCATCCTAGCCCCAGCAAATACCTTTCTCTTTAACATAATTTAAATATTTTAAGAAATTGCAACATTTGAACTCCAGATGAGAAGAAACATGTTCTACCTTCAATTTTCAGTTGCAATACATCTAGCAGTTCTTTTAGAATGAGCTTAAAGTGAAACCTATTCAGTACCCAAAACAGAGAGTTTGTGTCTGTTTTTGAATAGTTAATGACTTTTTTCTGTCCATATAAATAATTTTATATCCTGTAGGTCCCAGTCAGTTTTAATAAATCTCTAATCACAAAAAAGAGCCCCAAAAAGCCAAAAGAGGATTTATTTTAACTGTAGATTTATTTTGCTTCTGGAATTTGGTGCTTCATTTCTGATTTCTAGTGGGGGAAAAAAAAAACTTGGGATTCTGTTTCTGAGATTTAACCTGTATTAAAAGCACATCACAATTTCAAGTCTAGAAGACAGATATATTTTGCCAAACCCTTTCCTCACAGAAAATTAAATTCATAGTTCATTTAGTTTACACTATTAAGGCCAACTGCCTCATTTTCCTGGTCTGGGTTGACCACAAAGGGAAAATTCTGCTATTGCAGCATTGAAAACCATTGAGGTAAGTCCAGTGGTTTTTAATCAGAGTATCATGCCCTAATAGTTTGAGATCAGTAGACATTTGATTACACTCATTTGTACATGCTTGTGTGCAAGCATGTACACTTATACAGAATTGTATGCCAAATTGTCCTTATACAAATATAGATGCAGATACACATAAACAAATTACATCGTCTAGATAAATACAGAGAGTATATATGTTACATATTCACAATATATTGTATATTTCTTGCAAACACAAATTCCTAAATATACAAATGGTGTAAGAAGATAAAGAGGAGGTTAGAAAGGAGGTTTGTAAAAAAGTAAACTTTTCCCAATCAGGAATTTGATGTCATATAAAGTTTCTGATCCTTGCTGCACAGAAAAAATAGGAAATAATGCTAGTCAAGAGGAGCAAAAAAAAAAAGCTTTCTACTGACATGAAGAGTATAATAAACCTTCACTCTCCCATTTCTGCCTATACTATCCATTTTCAGGAAACAAAACATGCTCAGTGCTTCTAGAGCACTGGCAGGTTGTCACTCCAGACAGCTCTTTGCCATTTTGGGGTTTTCTGAGGTCATACTCTAGGATCTTTATGTAAAAGTGCAGTGAGTAATTATATGAATGAAAGGAATACCATTTTTTTCATTAAAATGCACTTTGTTTGGTCCTTATACCCAGTAAAGGACCAAAAGATCCAGAAGATGGAAGTTTGGTGTAGATCTTTAGATGTCTTGGGAGCAGCCCATAGAGGGGCAACTGGAGCTCTGAGCAGTCCTGGGTGGATTCCTGCAGGAAAAGACTGCTCTGGGGGCTCCTGTTGGGCACTAAGGACACACAGATCCCTTCCCAATGCACTCCTCATTCCACAGGGGCTCTCCAATGTTAGAAATCCAACAGCCATGAAAGCAGTAATGCTATAGAAGCTGGTGGCAGCACCATACCTTAGGCTACACTCCATGTAAACAGAGCTTACTATTGCCTTTAAAAGCAGGAAGATATTTTTCTCCCCAGGAATGAAGGCCTTCTAATGCCCTTTATTTTGCTTATCACAAAGCACTAGCAGCAAATGCACACAAGTCAGCTCTATCTCTATCTTTTGGAGAAGAGTCTTGCTGTTTATAGCTGTGGGGAGTGATTTAGTGTTTTCCTTACTGAACACTGGTGTCATGCAGAAAATACAGCAATGAGATATTCATGCCTTGATTTCCCTGAAAGGAATTTTTTTTTCCAAAATTCCACAGGCAAACTGATTTGGTCATTGTTTCCCAGTGGGAGGACAAGTCCTTTGTCATATACTCATTCCATAGAACTCCCATCACTTAGGACTTGGAAAGCAGCTGTGCAGACCTTACTGGCTGTGTGTCCTCCCAAAAACCTTCTAAAAACAAGAACATTTCCCAACCATAAATAGTGAAATGCATTTACTCCATTTTTCTGAGTCCTCCTTATATCCCATATAATTTCCCAAACCTTCTTATCTGTGGTCAGACACAGAACTCCTGGGGAAGGGTAAGTCACAAAGTTTGCTCAAAGGTCACCTGCTTGCTTGTTGCTTTCTGAGCCACAGCGTGCAGATTGCAGCACTGGCTTTAGTAAAAATTACTTTTAAAACCAGAAGCATATACAGCAATAAATGGCTGTGGTTTTTCCAGGTAACTAGCAGTTTCAGCTCATCTCCTAGCAGGCACAGAAAACCCATGGTCAATTTACTCACATCACTCCTCTGCCTGCCACGGCTTAAGAGCAAGGGGAGAAAATGAATAGACACAAGGCCATGTCACGTAACCATCACTTTACTGCAGAATAAAATCCAGGCACTGAAGTAATTCAACCCTCATGACCTTGCTAGGACTGGAGATGTGCCAGTCCCAAGAGAAGAAATTAGATCTAAGACAAATCAACCTAAGTCCCAAGGACAGTGACCATTGAAATGAGATTTCATGTGTATAAATGAGGCAACAGCCAGTCAACTAGCAGGTGTGGGATGGTGAGGATGAGAAGTACAAAAACACACCCTGACAGAACTGCAGTTTTCAGTTTCCACTATTGCAGCACAACCCCAGGAAACACATGCAGTCCAAAATCATGCAACAAGTTCAAACTGTGGATTTCTGTGGTGCCCCAAGATAGTGGGATGGGTGGCTGGAATGTTTTATTTTTCATGAGTAAAATGAAGACAGCCTCTGGGCTATTCTGCAATGAGAGCCAGTAAACAGATCAAACATGGGAGAGCCAGAACCATGGAGCTGAGGATTATATTCTCAATGACTCCTCTGTAAAGCCAGAGCAGATGAGAACTGGGGTGAGGAGCACCAGCCACGGGACATGTGCAGAGCTGAAAGGTGCACTGTTCCTGGTCCTCATGACTTCTCCCATTGGGCCAGCACAGATTCACTGCCTGCAGGGGTCAGAGACCAGGCCCTGCCTGGTCCCTGAGCTGTGTTTGAGCTCCAGGGCTGCTGGGTCAAATTCTCTGTTCTCTTTTCAAATGTTATGTATGCCCAAAGTGGCCATTTGCTCATGGACTTCTCTCAGAAACTTCTGGCTCCATCCTGAGTGAGGAAAGTACAGCACAAGACCTGTACAAGCTACCACACTGTCTGCCTATTGGATTTGGGAAACATTTGCACTGATGAAAAAATAATGAATGAAAACAGACATCATAGTAAAGCATCTTATTTTTTTTTTAAATAATAAATCTAATACAAATCCAGGAATGAAGAATGAATCAAAATACATTTCATATTTACCTGTAACCTAATAAAGTTGATCCATGGCATTTAAGATACAAAAAATCCAACTCATTTGACCTTCTGCTGTAAATCCAGAGCAGGTCCTCTGCTTCTCTCTCTCTCGGCTCTCCTGTGCCAATCAAGCTCTGTCAAACTCACACCTTCTAGAAGCTATTCCAAAATTAATATCAAGCATTGATGACCAAGAGTTTATTGGGGAAAAATGGTGCAAGGTAGGAAAAGAGAGAAAATAATTTGGAGTCGTTTTTCTAGAAAGAGGATAAGGTGAAAATAGGTGAAGAAGTTTTCATGCTTGGAATTTAGCCTGACAAGTGACAGCAGATATATTATAAGACTTAAAAGTTCCTGTCTTCAGAGATTTAAAACATTCATAAATTCTGCCTGGGGTGTGACTTTTTATAGACCTTCATTTTTGGTGATATAATATCTTTTTAAAGAATTGTTAAGACAATTTTCAAGGCAGCTTTCTAACACTGCTCTATCATATTAGAATAATAACATTTTTCTGCTACATAAAAATTTTATATTCTGAAAGACTTTCTAAGTAGGGATAGGCCCTGTTTGTTTGCCTATATTGGTTTATCTTTTTGTGGCTTTTGCTTGCCTGATTGTTACTTGATTGTTTTCCCTGGCTGGGAAAATAAAACAAACAAATACTGTAAGTCTGCTATGTTTAGATGAGAGGGAAGTGATTAATCATAGACATAGAAGACATGCATTAAAAAAAAAAAATTCACAAATTCTCCAAGGGAAAAGTGAAATGGTGAAATCTTAGAAGATTTCTTGCATCCATTCTGGAGCACAAGCCAGAGGCTTTGTAAACATGGTCAGCCCATGATCCCAAATAGTTGCTTTGGTTAAATATAGGTAACACATTCAATTACTGAGGCTTGTAAATGTGTTTAAAGTTATCCATAATAATCAGACTTATAGAATTATGGAATATCTTAGTTTTGAAGGAAGTGCAATAGATCATCTGGACCACCCTCCTGGTCAAAATTGATCCAAACCCTGCTAAAGTGGCTCCAAACTTTATCCACTCAGTTTTTTAAAATCTGAAAATATTAAGACTACACAGTGTCTGTGAGCAGCCTGTGCCAGTGTTTGAACATGTCCAGGGGGAAAATACTTTCCTAATATCTGACCCAGCTTTACTGCCTTGCACCTGGTGCCAATGGCCCCTTATTCTCATCGTGTGACCAAGATGCATAACTGTAAATCTGAAATTATTTCCACAGCCTTTGAGTAATTTTACTGCCATCATAGTTTCACTTGACCATCTCTTTTACAAGAAAGATTGTAGGGGAATGCCCAATGCACTGTAAAAATCAGATAAGTTTGGTGTCTGAATGTATAATAATACGTGCATATGCATAAATATAATATTTGTGCATAGATATCAGATATGCATATATATATATACACACATATATATAATATTTGTGCATGGATATCAGATATGCATATATATATATATATATATGGATATATATATATAGGCATATATATAATATTTGTGCATGGATATCAGATATGTAGTATACACAAGTGTACACATGAGCATGTATGTAAGCCTGTGAGAGCCTCTAGCCAGCACTGCTCAGTGAGATGAGAGCACAGGTTTGGCAGGACTGTGAACAGCCAGTCCATCCCCTGCTTTTTAAGCAAACCCAGGGCATTACTGCCCCAGCGTGGTGGATCGTGCTCTTGCAAGTGCCTTGAAAATTGCAGGCCCAGAATTCACTGAACATTTTCTCACTTTGATCCTTAAAGCTTTACCACATTGATACAAATTCAAACAGAGTTTTGTTTCAATTTTCACTTCAGTTTCCCTGAACCTCAAATAATGGGGGTGCTATTAGACTAGGCAGCTCCAAAAGATACATAATGTGCTTTTTGTTTTGAAAACATACACCAAAAAAAAATACACTGCAAATGAATATAATCACTTCAACACAGATTGTTTAGAACATTTGTTGGAAGTGGTGCGTTCCTTGTGATTTCCTTCGCTTTGGTCACCAAGCTTGCTCATGCCTGGAGAGACCTTGTGGAGGCATTAGCTCCACTCACACTGCATTTTCCCATATAACCCAAAGCCTCTGGGCATCCCTGCTGCCCTTAGATGGCTGCAGTTCTTGCACCTGTATAGCTGCTAAGGCCTTACTGTATCTGATTTACAGGCTTTCAGACCAATCCAATTGTCCTGAGGGAGCCATATGAAGTCAAATGACAGTACAGTGGGCACTGCAACAGTGACCTCAGGCCAGGAGAGCATCACATTCCCAGGTCAGGTCCAGATGCTCTTCAGCTTGGAATAATCTTGACCCGATTTTGAAGGTGTGCATGGGCTCAGTTAGCCTCCATGTCAGGCTTGTTCTGAACACTTTCACCCAAACCATCTCCATGGGAGGCAGGTTTCAGCTGGCACTAAGGGCTGGTGCTCGTGCTTGCCAGGCAGGTCACAGGCGCAATGCCAGGGAGATGGAGCTCATGAGTGCAGAGGTACAGGGAGCCACCAGCCCACCAGGGGCCCACGTGCTGTATCTGCTGTGATGCCCAGCCAGAACATCCATTGCATTCAACTGCTATTACAGCCTGAGGGCGCAGGTAAAATATGAACTGGGATATAGGGCTTGAATTTTATGGGGCTGCAACCTGTGAAGGGGATTTATCTTTATTACAGTTGTTTACAGCTGTTTGTAGTGCAGAAGATAACTTCTCCCAGCAGAAACTGGGTTTTTAAGGTCTGCTTGTAATACTCAAATCCTTTTATAATGTAAACAAGAAATAAGAATGAGGACAGTGGTTCTGACTTCCAGAATTTGGTTTACTCAGACAAGTGCATTTCTTTTGTGTTTCCTCCTGGTTTTATAGAAAGATTTCTGAAAACCTGATGCAGTAAATTCAATTAGTCATAACTTAATAAATGTGCTGCACAGAGATAGGTAGTTTACATTATAATCATTACTTAATCAATTAATCTATTTCCCAATCATTAATTCAAATCTCTGGCCACAGTATAGAGTTTATGTTTACTCTGTGGGACAGTATTGTTTTCAAGCTCATTTGGAAGTGTTATGAAGAAAAAGGGTAGAAAGTATGTAGAAATACAGTTGGAAAATAAAAATATTGTTAAAATAATTGCTTTATTGGAAAGAGGAGAGTACTTCATGCATTTACATAGCCAGTTAAGACATTTACAGGGGTGGACTTTGCAGAATGCAGAGTTCAGTGGGACTACTGCAGAGAGTGAGTGTGCAGCAAGAGGGAATGCAGTTCTCATAAACTGAAGAAAATGTGGTTGATACACATCTGGGCTATAGCACACCTTCTCTTTGATCCAGACAGTAGTTGTGTTTATTTTGTATAGCACTACAAAAAAAGGTATTGTTGCAACTCAGCTAAGTTGAAAGTTGCCAATATTTTCTTTTCCTGATGTCCACAGGGGTGGGCATCTTTCAGGAGTGGGCAGCTTTTTGTCAAGGAAATAATTATGTGTTCAACTCTCCTGTCATGTCTTGCAGACCATAAACCTCAGGGGTTGCTAGAAGCTGTTTTTCAGACAATCACTGCTACTTCAGTTCTCTTGGAACTACTCTTAGGCTTTGTTTTATAATTTTTGGGCCTAGAAACTATCAAGTCACTGAACGTTCCGTTCTCATTGGAGATTCCAGGCTGGTTCTTGCAGGGCTCTGGGAGCCTACCACAGTCCTGCAGGGACTTCACTGTAACTCAATCCCCACTGCTACAGCTCCCTCTTGTTCCCCCTTACCTACAAGTCACCTGAACTAAGAAGCACCTGAGGTTTCATTTGAAGGCTAACTTCTCCAGGCTGTTTTCACCTTTGCTATTAGACAGAATTTACTTTAGACAAGAAACTACAGGCCTGCATCACACAGAACAGGGTGCATACAGATATTTTTTAGTCCCATTATAAAGGTAATTAAAATTTTTAGGTGTGCAGGAAGGAAAATTCACTCCAAGTCACTGGAATGGATTAATTTGAGAGTCTACAATGTATCCTGTGAATGCAAACACAATTTCCAGAAATTCCAGGTTCTCTTTGCTATATCCTATTAAAAAAGATGGATATCTAATACCATCTGTCATCTTCTGATCTGCATCCTGGGGTCTGCAGGTACACAGACAGCTTTACCTCTTGCTGCATCAGCTGATGGTATTCATTGTGCATAGAGGAATCCCAGGATGACAAACTCTTGGCTAGGAGCTGATGGCTATGCTAGAACACCACCACAACATTTATAGGCACTGAAAATGATGACCTGAAATATATTTTTTTAGCTAAAGTTGAATTCCTGCCTAAACCCACTATGTAAACCAATAAACCTAAAAATAAATGGGTAACCTTAATAATTTATTTTTCAAAAGAAATGTTAGATGAAAGGAAGGGATAAGTAAGCAGAAACAGTTTATTGGGAGCCATGTATATGGCAACCTTGCAGTTCCTAAGACTGCTTCCAAATTTTTCAAGGTTTTTTTTTCCAGAAGAACTTGAAATATTTTTACCAGAGCTACTGCAGTACAGTGACTGTTGTTCTGCAGCTCAGGTACTCATCTATGTTTAAAATCAACCAAAAGAAACATGTGCATTTGAAGTAATTTTAAGCAAGCCTGACAACAGGAGCATCTGTTAAAGCAAATTTCCATTCTTTTCAATTATGTGTAACTTTATTGGCCTATCAAGCTCCTAAGGTAACCCCTAAGGACCATGGCATGCCACCATCCTTTGAGATGACATTGGAGCAGGGAGGTGAGGATACCTCACTTGGATCATCAACATGGATCCTGTTCCCAAAACAATGTCCTTCATATTAAATTCTGGCTGGTGATCAGAAAATTCACCTGCATTAAATAAAAATATCTCAGTGTTTGCCTAATGCAGCAATTAAATTTGAGGTTTAAGGAATGATAATTCTGCAAGCTGTTAAATCTACTGGAACTACTGGATTTTATTGTCTGAAGACAAGTGTTATGGAGGTTAATTTGTAATATTCACAGGTTACTTAAAATCTGAGTCTTACAAAAGTACTCGGTTTGAAGCTATGAAAACTTCTGCAGAGAAGAGCACTTGACATCTTTTTATGTGCAATTGCCAGCAATTCTTGTTAGCTCAATACTCCATGGAGACCTCATTGCTGACCCGATAAGGCATTTACACTTTCTCAGGATCTTGAACTACAACAGCTTGGGCCAAGGTTGTGCCTCCATTTAAAGCAAATATGTACCTCTGAAACAACATTCAGAGTTTTCAGAGACTAGCAGGGGAGCCTAGATGGCTTACTGTAAGGTGTGCTGTGGATGTTGAACCAGGAGGGACACAATTTGCAGACACATGGAACACTCATGAGTGAATTGCAACATTAGAAGACCCATAGGCATTTTGGGAATGATTTTGTCTTTATTTCTTTCCAGACTGATTCTGAGAAGTATTTCTTGGTATAACCAGGGCTGGTTTTTAACACTCTTGATGCTACTAGGTCAGTGGCCTCCTGTAGGGTAAGAGAGAAGCCTCTGCTGAAGGATTACAGGCACTGATATTGCTGCACCAGGCAGTTTAGTTTCCTCCAATAAAGTGTGATGTCCACTTCAGAGGGAAGTAAATGGCAGAATTCTAAAATTATGCTAACAGATTGAAGCTCAAAGTCATTTCCAGAAGAAACATTTTCTTTTGAGAAACAGAATCAACATGTCAAGAGAGACCACATGTGCTCTAGCACAGCCACAAAAAGTAGTCTTGAATCTTTTACTGCCAACATGATTTGATAGCAACCTGACATTGTACCTTATCTTCAGTTCATCAGAAAGATTACCCCATGTTGTATCTATTTAAAAAATTCACTGTGTCACTGATATTTCTCCATTCAAAGTGAG
Source organism: Haemorhous mexicanus (assembly GCF_027477595.1). Classification (NCBI taxonomy): domain Eukaryota; kingdom Metazoa; phylum Chordata; class Aves; order Passeriformes; family Fringillidae; genus Haemorhous; species Haemorhous mexicanus. Next base: position 44,639,268 of record NC_082342.1, read on the forward strand.
GATGTTGACCCAGCTGCAGAGCCTCAGTTTACCATTAGGAGATGGGAGGGGGGCTGAATAAATTGGGCTACAGACAGGACAAATTCAGTGTCTCAACTGGAACTTTTTTCTAAAGAACAAACCCATAGCAGTGCCTTTCGCAGTGAAGACGTCAACTCATGAAATCCCATGGGTTTTCTCTACTGAAGTTGATGACATCATTGAGTTCTGGTAAAGTTACACAAAATCTTCTTTGAAAAAAAAAATACTCCCTTTGAGAAAGATGTGAACTTTTTTCTTCATTAATTCATCAAATCACTTATCTGAGCATGTTGACATCAATTAGTTTAATTTTCTCCTGGCATAAATGAAGAAGCTGAATAACAGAGATTGAGCTGGTTTAACAAGGGTCATAGGAAAATACATTTATTTGTATCTGAGAGTGAGTAGGATTTGCCTACTAACAAAAAGTTTTTGGACTGTTTGTCACTTTTTTTATGCCCTTTGCCCTTTGCAAACCTACTAGGATATACTTGTTTATAAAGCACAATTAAGCATCAGAATGGTATAAAAGTGTTCATATATAAAAGGGCATAAAAATATTGCTATTAACATTGATAATGATTTATCTGCTGCATTTTACTTTGAATACAATATGAACTGATCTTCAATTACTTTGATTGGAGTTCCATTGATTAAAGTAGCAAGGTGTAAATGTCAAGGAACTAAATCACAGAATATTCAAAAGCTTAAACCAAAACAAAATACTACTTAAATACATCTCCTTGGACAGAGAAAACACTGAAAATTTGTACTTTTTGATCCCTACTGCACTGTCATATGGTGACAAGATGGTGACAAGAACAGGAAAAGGAACAGGAAACTTGGCTTTTTGCAAAAATTGAAACAAGAGAATAAATGAAATATTTTGAGGTACTCATGGTAACTAGGAAACAAGAGAAAAAAAAAGAAATATTTTGAGGTTACTCATACACCAGGGAAGAACAGTGCATGGGATTCCTTGGCCTTCTAAGAGCATGGAGCTCAAGGTACACACCTCAGCCTCAATTAACTTCTCTTTTGAGATGAGCTTCTGAAGCACAAGTAGTTTTCCAAGCACAAACTTTGTGAATTCTATTTTGTACAAGCCAAATTAAAATTTCAGCAGGAACACAAGTACTTAGATAGATTATTCACACCAGGCAGCTTATAACAAATTTTTAAAAGTGTTAAATATTTACATGAAAAACTAGCAATTTACACTGGAAGAACAATTTCTTCTGTTCTGCAAATGGGTACAGTTTCAGATTATGTGGTTTGTAATGTATTAATTATAATGTTCAGATAGAAATTTCAAGCCTGAGGGAAATCTCTAAGAAGCAAATGCAAGATTTTGTTGTACTAAACTGCATTTTGGGACACAGAAGTCATGAGAACATGTTCCTAGTAAATTACAGGATACAGCTGCTATGGCTGAAGAACTGCCAAGATTAAGCTATGTATTTTAAGCTTTGAAAAAATAATATTGAAAATATATGCTCACCCCAATGTACTAAAACATGAGATATAAACTTCTCTTTTTCAGAAAGGTCCTGGATTGGCAACAAGAATTTAGTTGCCATGTGCTCTGTAACAGAGTTTTGGTCATGTTTGTGATAGATTTGGTTAATGGGTGCTTTTGTTTATGCTGACCCACAGCAACACGAATGAAGAAGGAAAAATGAAAATGGTGCAGAGCAAAGAAGATCCCAGCTCATCCATCATCCCTGGGGGATGGGATGGATTCTTGGGAAGGCAAGTTAGATCCTGCCCTTCTCAGTGACTGTCCCCATCAGTTCAAGCCCTTCCAATGAGACAATAATTTGTGATGGTTCATGGCCTGGTAGTGCTCATGAGCTGAGTGCTGATTTCTGACAAACTGGGACTTACACTTCAATAGAAATGTTGCTAATAGCTAGAGTGGCTTTTTCAGAGTAAAAGGAGATAAATGGTCACTTCTACTATATGACTTATCTGGAATACCTGTCTACCTTAAGATGACACAAAATCATGCCTTTGACCATTTCTATCCACTGAACACAAAGAAAGACTAGACAAGCTCAGTTGCATAAGTCTTCACGGCTGTCGTCTAAAATCAGATGAATCTGTAGATGCCACTTCTAAAACCAGTAGCATTCACTGGCTTGGCCTGTCAGCGCTCTAAAACATGGTGTAATGCAGCAGATTTTTACCTGGAATGTCAGAACTTTAATTTGAAATCCTGTAGCTTTTTCTCAGCATCTGTCACTGTAAATCTTGGGGACCTTAGGCTTGCATTGCATGATTGATCTCTAATAAAATTTCCAGTCCTCCATGATGTAAAAGCTTTTTCTCAATATTTTCTCAATATCCAGAACAGTGTGGGAAAACCTTGCACAGACATTGATTTGGGGATTTTCTCACTTCATTGTCTTGGCTTCAGAAGTTCTCAAGTCCTTCCATACCTTTTAGTGAAATACATTTGGGTGAACAGAAAGGAGATTTAGGGATGACGAAATTCACTGATGATATTTCATAATTCAAGTTTAAGACATACTCGGGGAAAAAAATGCATAAAAGGCAATACTTCATAGCAGGTCTGGTTTAGATGTGGAAGTTGCTGCTACAGAAACAGAATTGCTAAGCTCAAGTAATTAACAAGGTTTAAAGAAAAAATTAAGTAGCTTAGGTAGCAAACTATCTTCTTATCCTAATAATTCACAAAAAAAAATCTGGAAATATCTTCTGATCAAATTATTGTTTTATTAGAAACGAAAAGGAGAACTATGTAAGGTGAAAATTATGTTACTGCAAATGTTCTGAAACATCTAGCATCAGGCACAGTCACAAGAGGCAAAATACTTGGCCTTGAGTCTAATTAAGTATGAAAAGACTTCTTTGAAATGTTTTTTTTAATATTAGTGTTGTTAGCAAATGAAAGTTTTTTACCATATCAGTCTTCCAAGTGGGAGCAGCCAAAGGTTCCCAGTGAAATACCAAAATGTTCATACAATGGATCACAAAGGCATTTTTAGTTTGGTACATTTAATTTTTTTTTTTAATCAGCATAATATATTTGGTATTGTGCTCATTTTAAATACTACATTGCTTGTCACACTACATTTGGCAATAGACCTCTTCCAATATATTTAACAAATTGTTCAATGAGTAATAACTACATATAAAATATCTTCAATGATTAAAAAAATCCATATGTATTTTCTTCATGAAATACAATATATACATTACGATCTTATCGTTTTAAGGTACATCAAATTTTGAGTTTAAACAAATTCACAGTGTACATTTGACCTCTGTAATAAAAATCTTCACTTTAAAAGTGCCTGGATCTCAAACTGTGTATATGTATTTCCTCTCTCTGGGTTTATGGAGAGTGAGGGTTTACCATCAATGAGCACTACAGCAGATCCAAATTGTTTGTTACAATGACCAAAAATTAAGACTTCTGATTATTGAAAGTGAACACTGACTGTCCCTGTTACCTCTGATCCTGACCAACAGATTTTCTGAAGAGCTTCTCTCAGATGGGAGATGTGCTTTGAGCAGCATGGCCCCTAACACAGCCCTTCAGTGGAGCTGAATGAACTGCCCACTGTTTCAGAAAACCAGGTCCAAAATCCTCAGGTAGAACTTCAATGCAGAGGCCAGTCCTGGCCAAGGGAGATGGCCAGGAACCATCCAGGAGCCAAAATGCAGTGAAGTTACCATCACACTGCCTCCAGCCTGAGGTCACACCAGTTGCCTGTGCTCTACTGCCTTTGAATCCTCACCTTCCTCCTTCTCCGTCAGAGGAAGAAACCTTAGAAGTTTCTAAACCCTGAGTTCATTGCACCTGAGGCCCACAGGACACACATTGCTCCCCATACTCCCCTTGTGGCTAAACTTTCGTGCCAAGCTCTTCCTCCAAAGCGTGACAAACACTCACGGGGCAAGCTGACCTCACTCCCCCACCTCCACCTGTCTCCAAGCGATTTCAAAACCCATTCTAATATGTCTTTTTTCCCTGAAAATACACAGTGATTCCATCAACAATTTTTAAAAAAGAACTATCAATAAATCCAGCTGGAAGCTAATCTAGACCCAATAAAAATAATCTCCAGCCTGAAAGGGAAAGGCAGAAACATTCTAATACATTCCACAGTACGTAAGTTTCACAAAGCTAATTTTAAAGCAATTACTGACAAGCCTTTTAAAGTCTTGTTTCATACAAGTCTTTTACAGGTGTGTTATACACCTGGATGCCATGTTTTAGTTTTTCACAGCCCTTTCACTAATCTCAAAAAAAAAAGCTTAAAGAGAAGCAGAGATGCCCAATGTAATGTATGTTTATAACAGATTCAGAATTAGTGACTGTCCAAAGAGAGAAACACAAATTACTCTATTAACCAAGGGAAAAATTATGGAATGGAATTTATGCTGTTTCTATCTGGAAAGACAGAAACCATCTGACTGTCCTGCATGGACATTGTTACACAACAAACAGCCAGACAGAGCATGGGATAGCTCATCTGCAGTTTAACAGAAAGAGACTTTTAACTATTGCAGTGGGCAGGGTGAAAATGTTGGAGCTTTCTTTACCACATGGAGTGAAGATTCTTCATTAAAAGAGTCCTAAAAAATACAGCACAAGAGCTGAGCTGTCACCAGTGGAAAAAAGGACAAGGGATGCAAATCCAGAGAAGAGAAGATTTCATAATTTTTTGCAAGAAGACTGTTTTGTTTGCTATCCATTTGTCTGCAGAAAATTTAATCATTTAAACAAGTTTAACATAGAGAAACATGATCCCCCACGCATGACATTCCCAGAATTCAAAAAGAGGTTTGCACTTAACACTTTAGTATCTTCCACCTCAAAAAAAAATGTTGCATTCAAACCCCTAACCTGCAGTTTTGGAGGTTCAGTTCAAGACATAAAAGCTGGAGAACTTGGGAATTCTGAAACAGATTGGAACATCAAGGGTTAATTATTTTGGGTTAAAGAAAGTTTTCTTCCAGCCTCAGAATTAGCTTTTCAATAAACTTGGTGAAAAATATTTCTTTCCTAATGCACTGACTCCCATTGGAACCTAGGTATCTCACAGGATACTCCAATGCTGACAGGGATCAGTAGGGAAAATACAACACAGTGCTCTGAGTGTCCTGATATCTACTTCTACATGGAAACGTTCATAAGTTTATTTTAATATCCTACACATTCTTAAGAAAGGGAGTTAGCTTTTTTTTCTTTTTTTGCTAGTTGGGAATGCTGGAAAAATGAAATAGGTTTTGATATATGTATATATTTAAAAGCCTGGATTTTTCTCTTTTGCTTCACTAAAATATACGTAAGAATGGTTACAAAAGGAAATTTGCAAAAAATAAACAGTTAACATAGGAAAAGTTTCAATCTATTCTTTTAATCCTTCATGGCCGATCTCATCAAGATTCCACTGGAATTCCAGATGGTAAATTGAGTACTTGAATTATCTCAAATCAACTATTCTTCAGCAGGTAAAGAATAAATATCTTTACTGAAGTGGTATGGTCTCCCTACTGTAGATCTAGAGGATTTGCCACTGTGTTCTTTCAATAAAGAATTGGAATGATTTAATTTCTGAATCTTTTTTAGAAATGTGAGCTAGACTTGAGGAAAACAGAAATATGGCTTTAAGTGAATTGTTAACATTCTGTTGCATATCTTATTTTGGTTATCTCTTGCTTTCTTCTTCCTTAGAGTCGAGTGACAGTTTTTCCCCAAGTTTCCTTATAAGTTCTGCCAGATCTTCAGAATTCTGAGATTTCTCCTCAAGGAGTTCATACCGGAGACTTGAGATGTCCTGTTTAATTTCCTTCAATTCACCTGTAACAGATTTTAAAAGATCACAATATTAACAAAAGAAAAAACAGCATACCCAAATATCTTACAATTATGGTTTTTTTCTGTATTTCTTTGTTGAAACAGAAGCAGAAGTAGCTACAGAAGTAGCTGCCCATTGGTGCATCACAGGATAGTCTGAGTTGGAAGGGACCCACAATGACCATTGAGTCCAGCTTTAAGTGAATGGTCCACACAGGGATTAAACCCAGAATCTTGATGTTGTTAGCACCATGCTCTGACCAGCTGAGCTAACCTCAGTGGAATGGGGTCTTGGGGATAGGAAAACAAAGATGCAGTTCAGGAATCAAGGAAATCTGAAGGCAAAAGTGTGAGAGACCATGAGTTCACAAAACTCACATGATCTATTTGATGGAAGATGCTGTTCTGCTGCAAGAGACATCACAGAATCATAGTAACAGAATTGGAAAAGACCGCTAAAATCACTGAATCCAATCATTAATCCATCACTGCCCAGCCCGCCAGATCTTTAAGGAACCAGATGATCTTTAAGGGCCCTTCCAAACCAAACTATTCTATGATTCTATTATTACTAGATGTAGCAACACATTTTACTGCTTGTCAGATCAGTGATAGTTTCTGATGGGAGAGAAAAGACATAAATCCCATCCCCTCTTCAACAGCATGTTAATTTTACCTCTTGTACTTGTAAACATGTGAGGTGGATTAAGTATTTTGGAAATCTATAATCACTTTAGTTTGATTCTCTGATGAAATATACAATTCCTCAGCATACTCACCTTCATTGACTTCATCACTTTCCTTATCGATCTGAGCCTTCAACACGTATCTTTTAATTAGACGCTTCATTATTTTCTGCAGAGAAGAAACAAAGAAAGGAAAAAGGAGTTTTCTTAGTTGGACTAGTATTATTATGACATTTCAAAGTAAGAGCTCTCTTCCTGATTTCAGCTGGGACAGAGTTAATTTTCCTTTTAGTAGCTTGTACAGTGTGAGTTTGGGTTTAGTACGAGAATAGTGTTGATAACACCCTGGTGGTTTAGTTGTTGCTGAGCAGTGATTACCCAAAGGCAAGGACTTTTCAATGCCTCATGCTCTGCTGCTGAGCAGGTGCACAGGAAGCTGGGAGGGAGAATGGTTGGGACAGCTGAACCAAGCTGGCCAGAGGAATATTTCACACCATAAAGTATCATGCTCAGAATAGAAACTGGGGGAGGCTTGGCCTTGAGGGCTGATCACTGTTCCTCTATCTCTCCTTTTCATTACTACTGCTGCTACCACTACTACTGCTTTCTTTTCCTTTATTTAAATTAGTGAAGTATCATTATCTCAACTCACAAGTTTTACCTTTTATGATTCTCCTCCTCACCCCATGCACTTGAAAGGGGCAGCGTGGGGACAGTGAGTAAGCAAGTGTGTGGTTGACAGATGGGTTAAATGATGACACCTCTGTTACCTTCTGTTGTATTCAGATACTTCAGTGTAAAATTTGACACATTAAAGAAATTGAATGTAAAATCTCTGCTTTCATCTGCAGGTGATATTTAACCTCTATGATTCTGCATATATATATATATATATATATATATATATATATACACACTTGAAAGTTAGAGGACTAAAGACAATCTTATGAATGCTGCAATTCAAAAGCTTAAACCTACTACTGGAGGTTGTAAGAGCTATTAATACAGTTGCATCTTTGATCTCCAAATAGATGAAGCCATCTGGCCTTTACTGTTACCCAAAGATGATAATGACCCTGCTTAGCATTGCTAGTTGCTAAATCCTTTTGTTGTTAGTTTATTTGAACCTATTTTGATATATTTGCTAAGTTATGCTTTCCCAATGTACAGAAAATGGGATCCAAAATTCTAAGTCATTTAAGTATCTCAGCTGGGACTCATCTAACCAAAGACAGAAACTTTCTAAGATAAATATATGTATCTGTCATCTTCATTTCCTTCTATGGACAAAATGAGCAAACCTGAGAGCACAGCTCATCTGAGACAACTAAAAGTGATCAAATAGCTCATACCATGAGAATGACCAACCTCTCTGCTAATAATAAGGGGACTCTAGGCCAGCAAATTTATTGTAAATTTTACCTTTCCAGGAAAAAAAATGAATTCTGGCCCTGATTCTCCCAACAGTTCAAATGACTTAAAAAAGAACAAGGTATCCAACTACGTTTTAGGATATGTATTTCTGCCTTTGGCTTTAATATTTTCATAGGGTGTAGTCCATGACAACACAATACTTCTTCTTTTCCATTTTAAGATAGAAAACATTAATAGATTTATATGTCTACTTTTGTCTCCACAATAATAGAGCTGACCAGAGCTGGTTTTGAGGTGAGTCATCTCAGATTAGTGGTCCCAGGCCATCACTGCAGTCACGCTTGCAAGGTCAGCAGCTGTACTGTTTATTATAATGATCCAAGAATCTTTCAAATACAAAGTCACACTACACATGTTTATGGGGTACATTTTTAATCTTAGTATCTATCCCTGCATCATAATGAAATTGGCTGTGAAAAAGTGAGGGAGTTTTTGGAACAGACTCCTGTAGACACTGCATAACATAAAAGTGGAGCGGAGCTAGCCTGCCCAAGGGAAAGTCTCTCTTGTGATCAATAAAGTATACTCATTTTCTGTACCTTTTTCATTCAGATTGTCCTTTTATACTGCCCAGGCACCTCTTGCTTCTTCCTTTCCACCCACTTTGTAGTATTACAGGAAGGAAAGAAGCAGTCTCTGGACCAGAATAGCTGAGATTTATGAGGACTGTGCTGGGTCTCTTTATAGTTAACTGCACAAAGGTTCATTGCAGTTGTTTAGGAGGCAAAGAAAAATCAGACTGCATTGATAGGATAAAGGCTGACAGACACTTGCAGTGCTTGAGGCACTTGTATGTAGAGATGTGCCACAATAAGCTGATCTGCTTCAGAAAATGGAATGGAAAGATTTGGGGTTTGTTTTTGGATTTCTCAGTTCACATTGTGCCGATGAGGACTCAACTCTAAAATTAAGAACATTTTTCTAAAGCACATAAGTACATTGCACTATAAGGGTACCATTTAAGAAACTAAGAGCAGTGAAAAACACTCTCAAACTGTACTGCAAATACCTAAACCATTTCATTTATTTCTGAGATATACAAGGTCTGTGGATTTATTCTTGACTCATGTTACTTAGCATAAATTCAAAACTGTCCTCATGCCATCAGTCTGCCAGTTCTACTACTTCTTGATTTTATTTAAAAATAAACTGGTTTTTACCTGGTATTGTCTTGGAGGATTGTTTAAACTGTTTAAGTGGATTTCATCTGAGCTTCTTATACTCGATTGCTTCCTTTGACCAAGCTGAAACAGAAACATTATTTATAGTGCAAAATAAACAGAAGATCAATATGTATATTTCATGTATATATCCTGTGACAGAATACCTAAGGCATCACAAAAGGGTGACCTGGGACTCCAGCTGAATGACTGGGCTGTAGTAACAGTGAACAGAAACTGCACAACCAAATGGAATTACTTTAGATAAAGAGTGGGGCCAGTTCAACAAATGGCACTGCAAGAAATATAAATCATGGTGGATGTGGATGAGGAGTAAGTGGGACTGTCACTAAAAATTCAGTTCCCTGAAATTATACATGGTCTAACCCAATTTTTACTCTTTCAAAGGACAGGACCATCAGTGCAGGGTCTCAAATCCCATAGGATCGTTTTGTACTTCCATTGAACCTCTCTATGTTGTGTCCTAATACGTCGAGCAGACTGAGGAACTTTGAAGCCTGTTAAATATCTGTGGGATATGCTGGGATATAATTTTTGTGGACATGCTTACGCTGCTGTACGCTGGGAATAATTTGAATACTATTAGATTTTGTCCAGCATTCCATAGAATCACAGAATGGTTTGTGTTGGAAGGAACATCTAAAAACAGGTAGTGCAATGCCTCTGCCATTGGCAGGGACACCTTCTATTAGCTCAGGCTTGTATTTTGATACAAAAATTTATTAAATCTATTGGTAAAATATATTCATTAGCAATTAATGGAAGTGTACACTGAATTTGGGGATTCTCGGTTCTTCAGAAAGATTCAAAAATCTATTTGTCCATACTTTAAAAAAAACATTATTTATCTATTCAGTCTTTATTTATTTGACTAAGCAAAAGTAATGATAAAAGATAAATAGTGTAAAACATAAAAAACAATTAATATTTCTCTGATATATTTATCCACATGTGGACAGGCATGTATAAAAAGGGCAAGTTACTATTTTTTCGTGCTTGAATAAAGCTACTTCAGATATTTTGAATATATATTAGAAAGTATAATCTTATCAAAATGTTTTAACTTAAACTAGGTATCTGATATATAACGAAAAATAATGACAAGTGAATTTACACAGTCACTATCTAATCACTATGTTTTACAGGATTTTAGAATTGATTATACTTTCTTTGGCCTCATCTACAATACTGGGTCAAAAGAGAAAAACAATCTTCCTGCTATTTCAGCTCCTGGATTTCTCATGCATCATTTTTTGAAATAAGATATTAGAATAAGAGTAAGATCACACTTCCTCTGCAGCAGCAGAGGACAGTTGCCTTGACTATTTACTATGTATTTTATTACATATTTTAAAAGCAATGCGTCACGCTGGTTACCAGTTTCAAACTTATGTTACATTGTTTCACCTCAAAGTTAATCCACTGCTCAATTACAATTTGATTTTCATGTGAAATAGCAAAATTGGTAATATGTGGCCAGATGAGTTATGACACTGTAAACTTGTAAAACCAGGCACACTGTAATGCCTTCATCTTAACCTTCACCCTCCAGCACAGCTTTGAGATAATAATGTACCTTTAATTAGCTACCTTGAAAGTTGGCAGGTAAATCAGAAGTGTGTAACTTCATTAGATCTTCTTATGTGTACCAGTAACAGGACACCAGATCCACTGTAAATTGCTGAATGACCACTTGGTGGCAGAGGCTGCCAAGACTTCATTATCACATTTAACATTTTTTAACTCTCTTTAAACTCTCTTTCAGCTTCCTGCCTATTGCTTTTTTCTTTCTCCAAAATTAGTACTAGAGTGCACTCAGATGGTGACGTTGGTGACTGACCTAGAATCCGTATTATTAAGTTAACATTTATTGAATATGAGTAACCAGAGGGAAAATTATGTAAATTAAATAAAACAATGATATAAATCCCAACCAAAATAACTCTTCTTCTAGAGTGTGGAAATATGAAATGCAGGATATATGGATCATTGTTCTTTGAAAACACCTGCATCTTTAAACTTGCCTCTCATTTCATTATTCTCTTGTATTACTTAAAATTCAATGCAATCAGAATAGTAATGAAATTACTGTTGGTGGTTTTTATAGCACTTTAATAATGTCTTAAATCAGAAGCTGCTGTCAACTTGCAATTCCAAAAGATTGTACTTTCTTGGATCAAAAAGGAGAGTTCCCAGAAAGTGACTCAGTTTGTGCTCCTATAACCAGACGTCACTCCTGAAAATTTCAGAAATACTGTCATACACTAGGAAAGTTAAAGTTAAGATATTTTTCTTGTTTGAGTGAGGGCTTAAAGCTACTTCAATAAATAGTTGTCCCTTACTTCTTTTCTGAAGGGCTATGTTTACTGAACTAAATTTAATTATATCATCTCTCACTGATGATTTTTAGCTCAGGAAGATGAACAAGTTCTGTGACACTTGAGCAATAAACTTTCTCAATGCCAAGGCAATTTTAAAATTTAGAACAGAAGTCAAAGTAGGGGTTTTTTCAAAACTCTCTTTTTTTCTTCATTTCTTTCTTCCTTTCTACTGGTTTGAGTTTCTCACTCACTTCATGTTTAAAATGCCAACTCTAGCCTGAAACAAGAAATCTATGGATTGTAATCAACAGCCTGAAAGAAAACATCTCCACAGTCTTTAGTATTGCATTTAGATATGGCTCAGAAAATTAATTTCTGGTGTACTGCACTTTGAACACAGCTATGCAAATTACTTGCTGTTTAGCACTGGCAGCATCTGGCTTCATTTTCTGCTGGCAATAATCAGGGCAGAGCTGGAGCTAGGAGTAGCATTTCCTTCCTTCCCACCCTAGTTCTTGTCTTCCCCCCCACTCTGAAGCTGCTGCAGCTTTTGCACTGAGAAGATGCAGGCTCTGCAGCAGAACAAGCCACAGGCTGGGTGTGAATCAGAAAACACCAGGGTGTGTTAACCTTACTGGGCACTGCAGTGCAATGTCTTCCACCAGTAAACTTTTACTGTCCTCCAGGCAGGACTCACACCAGAGCAGCCTTCTATCTTCCTAGGTACAGCCTGGCAACTGGAATGGTTTGGGGACAAGAGGTTTCCTACTTTGTGAGGAAAACTACCTGAATAAGGGCAAGCCATTCCCAAACTGGTCTCAATACCCAGATAAGCTTCCAGTGTTTTACTGGCACAAACACGGCCAGCAAGTCTTGGGTCTGGTCTTGCCAAATCTTTCCTCATCTTTCCACTGCTCATTTTATTTAAAGTAGCTCCCTGCACGGGTAGCTCCTTGCTCAGCAGTCATGGCAGCATCAACCCACTCAGTACTAAGTGAATCAAAAGACAAAATCCCAAAAGCCTGAGAGTGCCTTTGAGAAGATGCCATGACAGCCTCAACAATAATGGATTGTCAACAGTGGATCAAAAGGTAACACAAAACCACTTAGTTACTTCTTGGAAGTGCATAGGATGGCAATAGCCCAGAGATTCAGATAAATTCAGCATGTAGAAGCCCAGAAGGTAAGTAAAAATGCAATCATCTGCCAGTATCTGCTGCAAAACCTGAGAAATTAATAAATACAACTCAGACACTTTATTTTTTTCAACGTAAAATTTTTTTTTTAAATTTGATTTGCATTTTTATAGCTGCTTTGGCTGCAGAGTAAGCACACTTCATTTAGGATTACTCATACTAAAATCTGAACTCAGTGTAAAAGCATTAATATTTGAAGACTAAAAATTAATTCAGGGCTAGGAAAAATCTGATAAACAATGTTTGCATCCCTACAACTCTCTTTCAGAGGGACTGCTGTAAAAGCTGACAAACCTGCTACTGTTTTATGTAGAACTGGTAATTATTACACTTTGCACCTTTCTAGAAACATGCTAGAAAACATGAATTGCTAGGTTTGAACGGAATGATAAAAATACATCTTCTTTCCTTAGTCTGTATAAATGGGACTCAAAAGAGTACCTGTTTTATGGGAACATAAATTTCATGCTAAAAAGTCATTAACACAAGCTTGTAAGTTACTTATGCGCTTTTCAAATTCACAGAATAAGTGAACTAGGAGAAAAACTATTTGTTGTTTTCCACCACCACTCAATTTTAAGTTTATATGCATCTCCTCAAATGCACAATATTTTAGTGATGGCTTTATCACTCACAGAGGTTTTAAAATTGGGTTGCATCAGGCAGCTTGAAGAAAAGTTTTGCAAATGTCAGATTCATTAAAAACCTGAGCAAATGCATGTGTCATTTCTGTTAGGTCCTAAATACATAAGGATTAGATTTTCCAAACAAAATGAAGTGAGATCTGTGAAACACTAGAAAAATTACTGGTAATAGAGATGAGACCCTTGAACTTAATAACAATTTTGACTTTGATAACAGTGTTTGTAATACCTGTATTTGTTTTCATAAACTGTATAAACTTACCCAGAGGCACAGGATTTTTCTCTAAAAGTCAATTTTTTCTTTCTATGGTTGTGAGCATTTTTTTCTCTTTTACTCTTCAACTAGTAAGTGTAAAAATGTGTTGGTCACACTGGTGACAGAGAACTGATAGATGCATTTAATTCTTTACTGGTCCCCAGTCTAATGACTAATGGCTCTTGACTGCAGACTCAAGAACTCCTAACTTTGAACAGGCCTCTGCTCAGACCACAGCTCATTTTAACAAAAATCCTTCCACACTTAAATTTCCACCGAAGAAAATTTTGTTTTGCCACCATTACAAATTTCTTTTTTTTTTTCTGTATGTTAGCATATGCTCACCTTTGCTCACTACATCTGATCAGCTGCCTTGCACAACTCTTCTTCCCTAAAACATTACAATAGTGCTAGAATAGTGCCAGTCTTTACATTCCCAATACCACCTAACATTCCATGTTTTTCTCAAGCAATTGAAATGATCTATGCCAAGATAGTGCAGGAAAAATACACCTGCTACAAACTAAGCAAGTCCAAGGAATCAACTCAAGTGCTTTTTTCTGAAGCTGTGTAAATAAAACAGGTAACAAAATATTTTACAATAAAAGAAAAGGGCATTTTCAGGGGAAGCACAGACAGGCTACCAAGGGGGAACTCTGGAAACTACCCTGGCATGTGAGGGTGGCGTTAGGAAAGACAAAGCTTGGCTTAAGCTGACATCGGCAAGGGCAGTAAGAACTATTGCTACAGCAGCAATATAAGGCAGCACAAGGAAAATGCAGGCCTATTGGCAGTGGGGAAAGGGACTTAAGTGACAGCTGGATGAAGGTAAGAATGAGGGACTTGATGCCTTTTTTTGGCTCAGGTTTCATCAACAGTTTCTCAGGCCTCTGTGCTTAGTGAAGGCATTTGAGGAGACAGGAAGAACTTGACCCAGGCAAGCCCAGAGTGCTACATCCACAGGTACATCTGAGAGAGCAGGTGCACCCCTTGTAAATATGCTATCATCTCTGAAAGACCACGGGTATTGGGAGAGGTGCCCAAAAGGAGAAAGGCAAATGTCAGATCCATCTTCAAGAAAGGTCAGAATTATGATCCGAGCAACCCTGGGCCACTCAACCTCCCTTCAGTAACTGGCAAAATAATGTAAGGAAGCATGAAACTTCTTGGAGCAAGAACAGATGGTGACTGGAAAAAGTAGGTGTGTATTTATGAAAAGTAAAATCTGTCTGACCATCTAGATGGTATTCTGAGATAAAATGACTTGTAGATAAGAGGGAAGCAGGAGATGTCATTGGACCTGAACTTCAGCAGGGATTGTAACTATTCTATTCTATTCTATTCTATTCTATTCTATTCTATTCTATTCTATTCTATTCTATTCTATTCTATTCTATTCTATTCTATTCTACTCTCCCATATTAATGACTGATTCAGTATGAATTAAATATGTTGGTAAATTCATAAAAAAAGCAGGGCAATAATAAAAAATGAAGTTAAAATTGGCTTTATCTTCTAAAAGTCAATATATACAAGAAAAAAAAATTACCTTGTTCATCTCTGCATCTTCCTGAAAGCTTTTCTTTTGGCACAAAAATGGTTTAGAAATACATTTTTTTATTCTGATTAGGAGATACAGCAAAGATTTTGGGCTTGGCACTAAGTTGAAGGGTACTGGAAGAGTTCTCCCTTCTTCAAAGTAAGAAAACCAAAGTTTAGCCCTTGCAAATTTCCATTCTACATCAGCATCATCCTATAAAACAGAAACACAGCAGTTAAGACACTGTAAATGCCACTTTGACTATTGAAGATGCTCTAGCTAAACTTTATGTGTATTTTAAGTGTAATTGGTTGAAGTAAATCTCAAACAGATCAGGATTTATGAAACCCAAAATTTCAATGAATGGAACTGTTCTTATTAATCCATTTAAAATAATGCAACTGCAGAAGAACAGAATGGATTTAATGTAAATGTTGTTTATTCCAGAGTGAGTGCTAATAGTCCGCAATACAGCAGCACAATGACAGACTCTATTACTAGTCTATAGACTCTATTACTTTAAACATGAAGTTAAAAAACATAAGGTGATTCTTACCTAATTCCTTCAATTTTCTGAAATGTATGATTAAACCAGATTTGCTATCATCACCATGGTTTATGTTTATAATTTATGATCACCAAAATATTCACTTTATTTCCCCCTGTAAAGTTTAAGAGGGTTTTCTGCAGAAAGGACTGACATCAGTTCAAGGTCATGACTCAATATTGCTGTACCTCTTTTTAGAAGCTGTTTTGCCCAGTCACTGTATTTTTAATGCTCCAAAGCTGATAAATTCGCCCTGATCCAGAAGAATGTGAACATCCCTAGACAGTGTATTGCTCTTGCTCTAGCTTGACAATGATACAGGCCCCAGTCAGAGCCCAGAATGTGGGACCAAAGTGGAGTCAAACCTGAGTTTGATGCTTTGGCCAGAGCATCCCCTAGGAAAGTCTGGGATGGCCCAGCTCCTGGAGATCTGCTTACTTTTTCCTGCACAGTGATAATGGTTTAGCCCTCTGTTTTCCATGGAATGCAAAAGGTCATGTTGGATTTCAGTAGCCCTGTTGATTACTTTGCCAAGTAAAGTTTTGTTCACTGCAGAGGTCTAGAGCAATGCTTGCCTCAGTGAAAGAAGAACACAGCATGCTGGAGACCTGCCTGCATGGTCGAGGCATGGGACCTTGCAGCAAAAAGGACCCTTATCAAGTAATTACAAATGAGGCAAATGAAAGCTTCACAAAGTCACATCATATAGCCCATACTCTTCAGGAACATAACACAGTTCACCTGTAGTTTCTTATTCCAGTCTGGTTCTTACTATTGCAAGCACATGCAGCCAAGTAATTGACAGGTTTTTTACAATAAAAATGAACAGTGGCATTAATATTTTCTTCTAAAATTTTCCAAAAGCTTATGTGGTACTTGTCTTGATGTCAACAAGAAAATTTTCCAGGAGCCTGAGACAACTAGTTGCAGCAGTAAACAGGGTGACATTTCATCACAAATGGACTTTTTACCTCAATTTCCTGGAATGAACTGTTGATCATTGCGATAAGCATGTTCAGTAAGACGATGACCATGGTAACATTATAGACTCCATAAAGAACATAACCAATATTTTCAATAAATTTGTGTTTATAATTGATAACAACTGATTTAACTTCTGAGAGTCCAAATATAGCCCAGAACAATGTTTTGAAACTTTCTTCAACACTAAAAGGAGAAATTGGACACATGCATACGTTATTGAAGAAAAGCTGTATATTCTTATTGTAGAAATTGTCAGTTATCATTTTTATACAGTGCACAAATTTTTCCACTATCATCATGTTGAACTCCACCTTTGTGCATTAAAGTAGACTGTCTAATTTCATTGGTACAGGCTGTTTCATAACACAAGATTCCTAACACTTAGGACTAACAATAAAACTATTTGATTTGGATCACATGGTTTTAGGAATCATATATCCACCCTCAAAAGAATATTACAATGATTCACTTGTTAACTACTTTAATCTACATATTACAAGCTTGCTGTTAATATGAAAATAAATTTAAAAAATAATTAACCTGTAAATACTTTATTTAAATTGCACCATTAGTTCACGTACTGGGAATTATTTCACCATTACTATGACAAATATTCCTAAATGACAAAGAAGACAGGATATCTGAAGGCAAATCATCAATTAAAAAAAAAAATCTTAGTTTTATGGACCATAATCTTCTAGCTGAGTTTTTACTATCCCACAATTCCAGGGCACAGTCATGGTGTAGAAATAGTGATTTTTATTTTTTCTTTCAGGTTAGTTAGTTTAAACGCATGCATTTCCTCCTGATCAGTTTATAGATAAACATAAGTCCAAACCTCTGAGGTACTTTTTCCTATTTATTTCCATTTGTTTGAAAACTTATTTTCTCTTGCTTTGATAAAGAGATCTCAGCTCCCCACATCCAAAAATACAGTAGCATTGCAAAGAACATTCAGTATTTTACTGAGTTAATGTTAAGAAAATAAAGGTTACAATTTAATCAGTTGTACTTACGTTGTGAAAGCTTCATTTTGTTTTGCTCCCAGATAGTAGGAGTAGAGATTAAACATGCCAATCATGAAAGCCACAAACACCATGATAAATATCACCATAAACTTGAAGATGTCTTTCACAGTTCTGCCAAGTGATATCTGCAGTGGTCCAAAGCTTTCATTAGCTGGTAAGATGTAGGCTATCCGTGAGAAACTTAACACCACTGCAATTGCATACAGCCCTTCAGAAATGATCTGAGGATCAGATGGATCCCAGTTTATTCTGGCTGGAAAAAAAGATGAGAATTCCTGTCAGTATAATGTGCTTATCCATAGGAGCCCTTTTTGGACCACCTCCTGCCAGTGCTCTCCCTAATGTAGCCCAGGATACCACTGGCCTTCTTTGCTGCACAGGCTCATGTTCAACCTGGTGTCCATCAAGTTATGTTTGCTACCCTATGAAAAAACCTGGCATTAAATACTCACTATTAATACCCCAGATGCTCTTCAAACACACTTCAGTGTACATGCATACACACAAAAAAAAAAAGCCTCAACTAGCTGCTTTTAGGACTTAGGTGAAATTTAAACCCTTCCAGTAAAATTTATAAGACTACAATTTAATGTGTTTTAGAATATAGACATTTTAATTGGTCTGCTTTTCTGCAGTCTGGATAGTGCAAAAATGCAACCTTTTCAGAAACAGTATCTGAAGCACAGAATAAAGACAGAAACTGATGTAATTTAGTATCTAGAGAAAAATACCTACTAATGGTAAGAGAGATGTGGTGGTCTTGAGAGTGAACACAAGTCAATAGTCCTTCATTTTTTCCTCCTTTGGGCAAAATACCTTCTAGGACTTCCCAAATATCCCAAGCAAGTTTCTTAACTTTTTCATCTCTTACTGGTAAAGAGTGTGGATTGAGAAATATTAAAGAAATACAATAGAGTCTCTGAGCAAATAATATATAAAAGATATACTGGCAAAATAGGTTTATGAACTTCCTGCATCTCATTGCTCAGTTCTGTCCCTGCATTACAGTGCATTCCATTCAAAGCTGCACCACCACAGACTGGTTTGCAGGACAGTATTGTATATTTGAACAGATTAAAATGATCTAGAAAAGGCGTGGGTGACAGTGAATTTATTTTGGTATTACTTCATCTCAGTGCTGTCTAGAACAGTCTACAAAAATATGTACAAACTTAGCCAGGGGAACTATGATCCAATAGAGGAATCAGAAAATCACAGAATGTGCTGAGTCAGAAGGGACCCATGAGGATCATCAAATCCAGCTCCTGGTCCTGTGCAAGACCATCCCCAGGAGTCACACCATGTGTCTGAGAGTGTTGTCCAAATGCTTCTTCATCTCAGACAGGCTGGTGCTGTGACCTCTTCCCTGGAGAGCCTGTTCCAGTGCCCAACCACCCTCTGGGTGAAGAACCTTTTCCTGATATCCAACCTAAACCTGCCTCAGCTTCAGGCCATTCCCTTGAGTCCTGTCACTGCTCACCACAGAGCAGAGATCAGTGTCTGCCCCTCCTCTTCCCCTCACAAGGAAGCTGCAGACTGCAGTGAGGTCTCCCCTCAGTCTCCTCCAAGCTGAAGAGAGCGAGTGACCTCAGGCACTCCTCATACGATTTCCCTTCAAGGCCCTTCACCATCATCACTGCCCTCCTTTGGACACTCTCCTATAGTTTAATGTCTTTTTTATGTTGTGGCACCCAGAACTGCCCCCAGCACTGAAGGTGAGGCTGCCCCAGTGCAGAGCAGAGCAGGACAATCCCCTCCCTTGCCCAGCTGGCCAGGCTGTGCCTGATGCCCCCCAGGACAGGGTTGGCCCTCCTGGCTGCCAGGGCACTGCTGGCTCATGCTCAACTTGCTGTAAGGATAAGAAAGAGAAGCAGTGGGAATTTCTTCAGTACTACATTGTAAAACAATGGTATTGGAGACTAATTAAAAGAAAATCAGTTTGTTTTGGCCCAATAAGTGTGCAATCAACTCACCCAAGGTGTAGTATTTTATGTTGGGCTCCAGTGTTGGACTTGTCAGATCTTTCATATTTGCATCAACGATGTTCTGGGCTCTGGAAGCATGCCAAAATGCCATAAACCTTGCTATAAATGATGCTGCAAAAATTGCTAACATACCAAAATCAAGCATATTCCATAACTCAAAGAGGTATTCCTTTGGACCTTGAGACCAAATTTCTTTACATTCAGACCATATCATGCCTGTATAAGACAGAACAGAGAAAACAGTGAGCACACTGTTTTATTCTTTATTCTTTATTCTTTATGCTTGTTTTATATTTTTATTATATATAGGACATGATCTTGGTTGCAAAACTACTTTGATCAGTGGGAGTTTGAACACAAAATTAAATCCTTGGACTGGCAAATTCATAAAGATTCTGAGACTGCTTTCTCATCTGAGTAGTAATAACAATCTTTCAGACTGCTTTTTCCTGTAAAACTACAAAAGCTTTCCAAGAGAGGAATGGGATGTGAGTATTACCATCTGTTACAGACACAGGATGAGACAAGAAATGCAGAAATGCTCTGGCATGAACATACAATGGTGGTAGAGCTAAAGCATAACTCAAAATTTCTTATTTGCCATTTCCCTGGCTACACTCTCTCTTATATATGTGACAAATGATCACAAAAAGTAAGACTCAGACCTAATCCTTCTTCAATAGGAGAAAGGTATCTGTTAGATTCCTAACTGCCCCATAGTATTAAAATGAAAGTACATTATCAGATTATGACAGCTTTTTTTTATTGTAAAAATCCTTTTTTCTTTTCAAGGTAAAATTTATGTAATTATGAAGCAAAATTCTAAAGAGTTAATAACTGAATGGAATAATGTCACTAATTTTTTCACTTATCAAATTGAAAGCACTTTTCATCATTTTCAGATAAGGACAATAATAATGTCAATTACAGTACCTAAATTCAATGTCACATCTCTATGCATGAATCAATTTTTCATAAACTGCCTTATGCATGACACTGATACAAAAATAGATTAAATTAGTAAAGTAGAACTTCAAATTGAGAATTTATTAGTTACTTCTTTATTACCAGATGAAAATATTGATGTTTATAGACTTTGGAAACAGAAGTGCTATATTCTTCCTAAAATACAAAATTATAATAATTTATAAATAGTTTTACAATTAAAAAATTACTGCCAAGGTTTTTTAAAGCTATAAGAATCAGTTGTTATACAAATTTCAATCAGAGGGAGATCATAAAAGCAAAATCCTTTAAATGCATAAGCCCTTCAATGGATAGCTTGAATTAAGCTCTTTTTACTGACATAACTAACAACCAGATCCTTAAAATATTTGGGCATCCAAACCCTACTGGACTAAAAGGTAGTACTCTTGTAAGTACGAATTTGACAGCTAAAATGTTTTGGAAGGTCTGTGCTCAAGTTCTGGTGCTGAAGAGTTCCAAGTCACCAAGGTGAATGGGTCAGCTCAGAGTACTGCTCATAGCACTCATTTCATTCCTGTGTTGGGATGGAAAACACCTACCACCAAATCTCTTCAGGGATCTATATTCTTCTCTTTTGTCACTAATTTATTCAGCTAAACACTATTAGTTCTGCAGGCATGCTTGCAAAATACAAGATTAACTGGACACAAAAAAGTCTTGCCTCATCAGGTAAAAATCTTTCCTCCTGGAAGCTCACACTGGGACTCAACCACCCCAAAAACTGGCAGACACTTTGCTTTGATATTCATAAAACTGAATTAATTAATCTTCATATAACATACATAGATTTCACCTAACTACTTAGTCTGCATGTTTGTAACCAACTAAACACATGAATCCTGCTGCCATCTAATAAAAAACACAAGGCCCATGTGGGAATGCAGACAGCTGAATAATTTCCCTTTGTTGCAGCTTTTACACAAAACATTCAAAGGAAAGGGTTCAGTTGGGTTCAGCTTCACTTGTAATCATAGCAATTTAAGCAAAAATTTTTACCTACTACCCAAGAAATAATAAGCATCTCCATCCATGAGAAACAGGATGTTTTCATCCTAAAAAGCTGTTTTACATTGTCTGTTGTTTCATTAGGTCGGAGTTTGGTGCCATCAAACCTGTCAGCTGCATTCATGACCAGCAGACCAAGAAAAATGGTGAAAGAGGCTGCATGGGCTACAAACTTCATGAATGGTCCACGCATTATCCTCCCCAGCTGCAACAGAGATTAACAAACACAAGGATATTGCACTGATGATTCCAAATAAAACATATATAAAAAGAGAAGTAACACAGATAATCATATATTTCAATAATACAAAGAAAGAAATATCTGAAAATGTTTATATACTATGATGCCCTGTTCACAGTCATCTTTAGAAGTTTCTATTGATTTGCTATTTTCAGAGGACTAATCCATCAGTTTAACTTTTAGGTTATCAGCGATAGATTAACAGTGAAACTGAAATGAAAAAATAATAAAATATGCATTTTCACACAGTGATTTGAAATAATGTTTTAATTATTTTGTGCATCCAAGTCTACTATAGATAATCAAGAGACAAATCTATTACAGTTGGTGAATTTTTTAATATTAGCCAGCTTCTTTGTGAGGCAAGACAGAAAATAAGATTTTGACACACGAAAAGCATTATCACTACGAGTGAATTATGAAGAAAAGAATTCCCTTTCCTGACTGATGTGATACTCAATTTAGCACAGTTATTGTGCAGTTTTCCCAACTTATTTTCTTTTTTTGAAAAAGTCGTGACACCTCAAAAGATTATATTTGTAGTTCTGTAGAGTCCTTATTTCCTCCTGACTTGTACAAAGAAAAAGTTCTCAGCTTTGTAAGGACTACGAACAACTTAAAAAATAGTTTAGTGCAACACTTTAAAACCTGAAAGTTTCATACAAGCTCACATAAGGTTGAACTTTTAGCAATTCTTTATTTTTGAGAGCTCCTATATTAATATTAAAAGTCTTAGCTTGTCCACTTGGTTGGCAGCTGCAGAAAAGTACTTTTTAATTTTAGACTGACTGCATTTGTATATGACAAATAAATCATTGAAAGAAAATAGCAAGAAGATAAGTCACTGCTACAGCAGAAATTCAATTACTGAAATGTGTTGTATCAAGGCATTTCAAGAGAAAATTATTCATAAAACCCCTAGTCATAATACCAAAAAGTGAAAATAATGCAACTGATTTTTATTGTCTAGATTGAAAGAGATGAAAAAATATGGCAAAACATAAAAGGCTACAGAGTTCAACCTGCTAGAATTGTGGCTCTCATACTGCAACATGGTGAATAATCCTTATAGGAGGCCATTTGTCCCCCTAACATACTTTCAAGGGAAATTTTCCATTGGTGTCCACTCAAAAGGGATACTGGCCAGCTGAAACAGGGGTTCAACACAAAGCTCAGTGAGGTCAGAAATTGCAACCCAACTTTATTGGAAAGGTTTTCCATGCTGTATATAAACCCAACCAGATATATTGGTAGCACCTAATCCCACACAGAGCATTGCAAGTGAATGCAGGGCAGGTTGCACAACTTCTCTGAAGACCTCATGAAATATGATGAATACTAGCACTGTCTTGACTTTTATAGAGTTATTTTTGATAATGAAAAAGAAAATTTCTTTTCAGGCAATTAGAATCAACCCAGAGCTTGAGCTTAGTTCACATCTGAATTAATGGAAAATGACTATCCTCTGCATCTGCCTGCTAAGGCAAGAACTAAATGAAAACCTGTTTTACTGGTTTACAAAGTAGGATTTCCTCAATGTAACACTTGGTTGACCACTGTTACTTAGTTTACTTCATATTGCAATTAACACAACACATTTGCCTGTCTTAATTACAACTGCCTCAACGTGCAACCTTGCATCCATTCCATTCTAACTTGGCTTTAAAACAGCCTGTTTCTGAAGAGCTGTGTAAGTGTGTCTTTGTCATACAGGAATCTACATGCTGAAGGATTTATTAGGAGGCCCTGGCAAGGCTTCCCAGGCTGACCTTACTGCAGGGAGCAATCCAATAGGCCATGGAGAGGAAGGGCAGTCCAACTGCAACCGCGAGGACAACCAGAAACTTCACTGCCATCGTCTGCTGCCGCAAACCCGACAGATTCTCGTACCAAATGGAGAGGAGCTGCTGCTGGCAGTTTGGATGTGCTACAAACTAATAAAAAAAGAAGAGCACAAAAATGATACTGCTTTCAAAATAACTTCTCTTAAAACACAGCAAGAGGAAATGGATTAAGAAGGCTGGAATAGTGAAAATGCAGCTTAAATCCAAAGGAGCATTTACAGGGGCATAGGAAAAACTATTTTGATAAGCCAAATCTCCAGCAAAATGGTATGTTGTCATCAGCAACAAATATTTTAACTTAAAAACTTATTTATGAGCACTCTGTTCCATCACAACCTATTAATTTCCTCTAAGGCTAATTTATCTGGGCAAACTCTAGTTGTTTCTGACATTTATAATTTTAATTTTACTGCTTCAGAAATTCCAACACTTTGAGTCTTCTGTTCTGCAAAAAACTCAACACAATCTTCATTTGGGAAAGAAATAATATATCCTATTTTCACATAATTAACACAGAAAATACCTTTTTTTCAGCTGGCATGAGAAAACAGCTGTCACATATGCAGGAAATCAGATGAGGATTACTTACAACTTGGTTCTGGAACCATTTGGACAAACTGCAAAACTGAGAAGTCTGTCCTATAAGGCTCTTTGTGTCCTCTGGACAGTATAAGAAGCACCTTACAAAGGTAGATGTTAAAAAAATTGTAGATTCTTGTGCACTGTACATTTTTAAATCCAAATCTATAAATAAAATAAAAATTATTTGAATGTAGTATTTTTTTCTAGGTCCATTCCCTATACTTAAAAGATGACTGCCTGAAGGTACAAGAAATGTCTTTATTGAGATAAGAGAAAGTGTTGCAAGAAAGTTCACATGTGCAGAAGCACTAAGACCCAAACAGTAAGAAGGACTCAAGCTCAATGTAATCTGTTCTCTTCAACAGCTGTTTCAGCTCTCCTTAGTGACTGTAGCTTGGCAAGTGTTTTGCAGGTTGTGTTCATATATTGGTTCAGACAAAATGGGTTTTTGTCTTTTCTTCCCTGAATCAACACATAAATACACCTCACATGTAAATTTTTGTGTGTCCCCCAGGGATGTGAACTCAATTTCTGTAAAAATTTAGGGTAACAGGCTTTTGAAGTATACTTTTTATCTGTGTCTTCTTGATCTTTGGCCACACAAACTTCAAATCTCCCTGGTTGACACAAGTCACCTAGAATTTTACAACCTATATTAGCCAAGACAAGTTTCCTGGGAAATTTCAATGTTTATGCAGCTACAAACTCAGCTGGTTTTACTGAGCACTATTCAGATGGAGAGCAGAGTATTAAACTGTCAGTAGAAATGAAAGCAAGCCAAAGAAGGGACAACAATTCCTGTAGCTGGCACTGCCTAAAGCCTGCTTTCTCCTGAATTAAGAACCACAGTACTAATATTCCTAGGTTGTGCCTCTGATCCCTCTGTACAGACACAAACAGTTTCTGTGAGACATGCAGTTTCTCCAGGTTTGCTCAAATTCCTGAGCAAGACACAACAGCTTGACAAAAATCTGTATCAATACTTATTATGTAGTGCACTGGTGTGCTATTCTCCAGCTTTTATTAGATCTTACATTTTTCAGGCTTCAGAAGGAGTCCAAAATTTTTCCATCTTTTTTCTTTAAAAAACAGATTTAAAATAAAAATATGTATCAAAAACTTTTGCACATGGCTACACACTGTTTTAGAGTCATTTGCTCTCATGCTTATTGTGAAACCAGTATTCACCTTAAATATCTGCTTCTTGTTCATATTGCAAACAAGGATTCTTTAGATTGTAAAACCACTGTACCCAAAGGGCCCAAATATTTCAGTGTCACAGGCTACCAAAACATAAAATTTAACAAAAGCATAATTTTATACCACCATCATGACACGCCTGTTTGACCAACAGAATTACTTACTTTTTTAACTTCGTACTTGATGGCGAGTTTTAAGCGGCTGAGGCTGGGACGACCATGCTCTCCATTATTATGGCTCATCTCTACATCTCCATTCAGAATAGCTTCCACTTCTTCTGTATTTCTGCATAAATCAAGCAGTCCAACTACAAAATCTTTGCATTGCATAGACAGTTTCTTGTAATCATTCTAGAAAACAGAAGCAGAAAGAAAAAATCTTGGTGTTTAGATCCAGCATGAGAGAAGAAATTCTACATTCCACCTACACCTCTGTGAACATGAATAGCTTCTTTGCATCTTGTTATGCTTTTTTTCCCCTAAATGTTCAAGGAATGGGATTCATCTCACCTTGGTTGTCTTGCACATCTACATTATCAATTTTCACACTTGAGTCACTCGTCTAGACATGCTTTAGAGGAAATTAAAGTAGAAAAAAAAAAACCAAAACATTTTCAGAAACATCGTATGACACATTTTAATGACCAGTTGAAGTCGAGATGTATAGCACAGGGGAAATTTTTCTATTCACTGTTGCAGAAGTCTAGAAAAGATGTAGAAAATTGCACTGTAGAGATTTCAATTGGCCAAGATGAGCATCCTACGCAGAAAACATCTAAAGAAATTCCCAACCTTCTTCAGAATTGCATAAATATACTGAAATTTCTAAGGCTTAGAATTATTCTTGTAAACTTTGTCTTTCCCCTTTGCCAGCATCTATTCTAGCTTGCAAACACAAGGTTTGATTGCTGTACTTCAGCAACACTGCTAGCAGTGGTACAGCTTGTGTGGTGATACCACATCTCTGACTGCAGGTCTGCTCTAGCTCAAGGACCTCTCAAGAGACTTCAGCACATGGGCCAAAATGTTGCTCTTCAACTGCAGCTTCAGTTGCTTACTGCTTTAGCTAACAAGTGTTGTCCTTGGGCACTGTTTTCTAAAAGGCAGAAGTCAAAACAGAAATCAGTATTTTTTCATTGCAACCTGCAGTTCATTAACCACTCCTTACAGGCAGCATAAAAGTTGGGTATAGCTGGGATTTAGGTATAGATGTGTATCTAAAACTAAAAAATCTCACAAGAGATTCAATCACACATATGTCAACCACTTCTGCTGTGACTTTTGTGATTTTTGCCCATTTTAATGTCTAAAGATGATGAAATTACTTTAGAATTTTTCCTAAACAAAAGAATGGAAGAAACCTCCAACCACCCCACACCACACAGGACTGCTCATGTAGTCTCTGTGGCATGTTCAAAGTAATTTTCTACAAAAGCTTTTATCACATGGACACATTTCCCCTTCTCCCAGTCTGTTCTTCAGGGTATTTCCCCTTCTTCCACTCAGTCTCAAGTTAGCCCCCTCTCTTTAAATACTTCCTTCATACTGACTGCCATTGAATGCATCCAATACTTCATCTTAGAAGAGAATGAGCACACAGGACACCCTAATTTCCTTGCCAAGGGTGTACTTCATGCATCTTTGTGCTTTATTACCCACATTACTATAATAACAGTTTATTACTTGGATATATTAAAGGATTGCATCCAAGTTTTACACTTCACTTTGCTTAGATGGATACAAACATTCACAGACAAATATTTACAGACATCTACATAAAACTGCTAGTGATTTATTTTTTTAATAATATAACATAAACAAGGTAACTCAGATCTCTCATAAGAGCAAAAGGCACTTCAATGCCATTTATCCACAAAGACTACAGAAGCTAAATACTAAAATTAATAATTTCCTGTCATTCTGAATAATTTATTGTTTCATTTTTTTTCCTCTCCATTCAGATGAATAACAGGAGATTTTAACCAAAATCCTAACTTCTGGCACTACAGAAAGACATTTTTTTGAAAGTAATACTTCACCTTTTGTTTGGCTTTCATTTTTGTCCAGAAGCTAAAAATCACTATTCAGTATTTTCAACACATGAATTTTCTCTTCCAAATAAAAGGAAAATTAGCCATTTCAAATTCACAGACAAAGGAGAAACAGAGGCAACTACGCACTCTTCCAACCTGCTATTTGACCCTTGAATACCAATATAAAAAAAAACAACTTTCAATAAACATAAGAACAATATCCTTTAACCTTCATAAGAACTTATGAAGCATTGTAATATATTTGTATGTGTGTTTTTTCTGGTAGAAGATAGGTACATGCATCCACACTCACACACACTCTTCATCAGGACTGTCCAGCTTAAGTGACTGACAGGGGACATGGAGTTTCCAAACTGTATGTGAGGAGATCATTACTCTACAGGGGAATTATCCCTTCTGAATTATGTTTGTACATAGTACCACAGTATATTGGCACTGTACATTCATCCATAAAATCCATCTGTTTATTTTCTCATTTGCAAATGCAATAAAACATTTGCCCCCTCCCATGAAACACCATGACAGTTGTGACCAGTGGTGTTAGCTGAGATGAAAAGTTCTCAGCAGTCAGGTTATGGCAAATGAGCTTTGGGAAATTGAGCACTGCCCATCACTCCCTCCACCTCTGCTGTGGCACAGGAAAAGTCAGCTGAAGGCAGAACAAAAATGAAATGACAGCAAAAATGATTGATATACTCTTCAATGTGTCTCTGTCACACACACAAATAAAGGTCCCCCTCCCTGGGTCTCACATGTCTCCTACCATTTATGTGAGCCAAGGGAATGGGGCAATTTGTTTGGCTTAACTTATTTTCAAAAATGGACAAAGGCATGGATAATGAGTTCTCCTTTACTGCATGTTGTAAAGGTAGTGATTTTTAAAAAATCCCACTCCTGAGAAACTTTAGGTGGTAGTTAGAAACTAAGTTATCCGTGGAAGCTTTAAAAAGAATCAGCAATGAATTCTGCAGTAAAGCTTTATTCTCTGCATGTGACAACATTGGCTCAAGGCTCCTCAGAAGTTTAGGAAAAAAAACCAAATTGTGCCAAATTTCACAACACCAAGGATGAGGGAGCAGTACTAGCTGCTCCCACCTGCAGAAGGGAGGTGATGATTTGTGGTGAGCACTATGGGGGATGAGGAACTAGGGGTGAGAGTGAGAGTGGCACTGCTTACCAGAGTCACCTGCCCTTAATGCAGCAAACTGTCTTGGGGTGCCAAGCAAGGGAGCAAGCAGGCTCTCACCACTCTGAAAACCTCAGCTGACCATGCCCTGCTTCACCTCTGACCATGCACATGAGACCACAGCCAGGAGAGCAGGAGACCATCACTACAGCTGTATCTCCCAGAAGAAAGAATCTTTTTTCACACAGTCCCCTGTGACCTGTCACAGGCTCCTGCTGCCCCCCAGACTGTGCCTGGGATGAGAAAGCTCTCAGGATGCAGGATGACACTGAGCCCCATGGATGGGATGGAGCAGTGCTCCACACCATGTCCTGGCTCTGCTCGGTGAACTGTAGAGGACAAGATCAGAAATATGGACAATGCTATACTAGAACTTAGGATTTCAAAGTGGGATGTAATGTTGAATTAGTTGTCACAGCAGGTAGCTAAATACATTTCCCTTTCAAAGGTGGCCCTCATGCCTTCAGTGCTTCACTCCTTCTCTAACTAGTGATGTTACTTTTTCTTCAGGAAAGCTGACAATAGCTGTAGTGAAGATGGGGGTCCCATTTCTGTAATCGGGGTTGTAAAAAAAAAAAAAACCTAGAAAATTAAACTTTTGAGATGGCAAATTGAATTTCACTTCTCATCAGAAAAGCAAAAAAGCAAGTTCGGACAATCTTATTAGGGGGATTAGGGAGTACCTTAAAGAAAACAGTAATATATCTAGGTTTAACTTAAAAACACATTTTCTATTTCATCCCTTTAAACAATAAACCTGTCAGTTGCTATTGTAGTTGCAGTGGACTTTATAATAAATGCTAATCATATCCATTTTGAACAGCACTGGGCCACAACTGTCCCTCTCAAAACTTCTGGCCACATCTCTGCAGAACAACATTTGTCATATATCATCTACCTCTTTATGTAAATAGTAAAGATATTAGCTCTTAGATGGGCAAACCACTGAGATGACAGAAAACATGAACACCATCTCCAAAACTAAAAATATTCTACATAATATCAAACTTTGTAAAGCTGCACACTAAGCCATATCCTACACGTGCACTGAGGCAATCCCAAGTGCAAGCATGAGCTGGGCAGAGAACAGATCAAGAAAAACCATGAGAAGTAGGACTGGGAATGGTGTGGATGAAAAACCCAACATGAGCCAGCAAAGCCAGACTGCAGCCTAAAGAGTCACCTGTGTCCTGGGCTGCATCCAGAGCAGCGTGGGCAGCAGGGCCAGGGAGGGGATTCTGCCCCTCTGCTCTGCTCTGCTCAGGAGGGGATTCTGTCCCTCTGCTCTGCTCTGCTCAGACCCAGCTGCAGTTCTGCATCCAGCACTGGAGTCCCCAACATAAAAAAGAGGTTGCCTGGTTGGAGCAAGTCCAGAGGAGGCCAACAAAGACAATCAGAGGGCTGGAGCACCTCTCCCATGCAGGCAGGCTAAGAGAGATGTTCAGCCAGGAGAAGATGAGGCTCAAGCGAGACCTTATAGAACCTTCCAGCACCTAAAGGGGCTCCAAGAGACCTGGAGAGGCACTTCAGGAAAAGGTCCTATCCTGGCAGGACAGGACCAGAGCCAATGTCCTTAAGCTGAAGGAGCATAGGTTTAGACTACATATTAAGAAGACATTCTTTACTTTAAGAGTGGTAAGGCACTGGAATAGTTTGTTCTTAGAGGACTTTCCATCCCTGGAGATGTTCAAGACCAGGTTAGGGGGGGTCTGAGTAACCTGGTCTAATGGAAGGCACCCTACCCTGGCAGTGGGGTTGGAACTAAATGATCTTTAAGGTCACTTACAATCTTAACCATTATATGGTTCTATGACACAAAACTAAATTAAATGGTCTTCAGAAATACCTGGAGATTTCAGAATTACTTAGGAAGCTTGAATTAGCTATTTGTTTGGTACAGAAATACTTCTACGCTGTGCTTTACATGTCTATCCAGTTATTCTTCCTTCAGAAGTAATCTCCTTTTTTCTGATTTTACTCCTAATAAAGTATTTTTCTCCAAAACACTCTTAAATAATGCAACATTTTTAATACCTGCAACAATATACATGTAATGCTGGATGACACTGCTGCAGAGGTTTGTAGAAAAAAAGGGGTTTATTCCACAGAATAATGGATTCCCCTGACTGTGGCATTTCTTATTTTGTATGAATCACAGTTTCATGGCCAGTGTTCTCTCTAATATTAGAAGAGATAAGCAATTCATAGGACAGTCAGAAAACAACCAGCATCACAGTTTAGCACTGATCCTTCCTATTGCCTCTGAGGAACACCTGGAAATTATCTATGTCACTGGCTGCTGTAGGCAACCACTTGAAAGTTTCCCTGCTACAATACCCTATCAGAAAGCTCAGCTCTAATTTAGGTAAGATTTGAAATACTTTAAATGGCCCAGGCTAACCCTAGGTGGAGCTAAAGATTTGCCATGTCCAGCTAACCTATGCAATAAAAATATACTTGTTTTGATTACACTAACACATGTAAAGCATTTTTGCCAAACCCACACTTTTAGGCAGTGACAACACTCTCCAAATTATTGTAGCAAACTCCTGAAATAAAGCAAGGGTAACATTTTTTTTTAGATTAATTACTGCAACCAGGGATAGAAGCTTGCAGGAGTGCAAACAAGCCCAGACTCAGTAGAGCTGACAGCCTCCATTTCTTGTAACTTTTAAACACTTGCACTGCCTCCCCTGAACTTAAGGCAGGGTATTTTGCAGTCAAGTCTCTGGCCTGACTAGATATTGTAAATATCACTGCTTATCAATAGTGTAAATGTCAAGTCTCATAAATTCAGTTATAAATGTACTTCACAGTCTTTTAATATTTATCCAAAACCACTACATGGTTTTAGTATCTATAAAAACATTCCCAAAAGACCATATGTTTCCAGCTGCCCACTCCTGGTGAAACCTTAAGTTATTGGAGAGTTAAATTTCCACACTGTCTTGTGCTTGTGCTCCTCAGTGTTCCTATTCCACTCCACTCCACTCTATCCAAAGAGTATGCATATTCCCAGCAGAGCCTGGATGATTAATGCCCAGCAGTATGGAGCTGCTTTGTCTCTCATCTCCTGTTTCTGCTGAGGGACAGTATACAAAATCTGTTAAAGTTCTTTTTACAACACTACACTAGAAGGGAAGCTCTCATTTTGGAGAGAACAACTGAGACAAAAGAGGAACTGGAAAAACAGAATTCACCAAAGAAGGACCTCCTCATGGCACTTCAGAGCTGGCTGCAGAAGCTTGTTCTGTGACCCAGCCTACTTGGGTTCTCACCTGTGTGCTCCATTCCCTGCCTGGTGGTGCCATGGACAGGTACTGTCCTCCCACTCATCTCACTGATTGTGTTCTGCAGCATTTGAAGGGCACCTCTTGCTGGCTGCTCCAGATGATGAGTTTACTTATCTTTATAATAATCATAGCTTATGTCATTCCAACTGTGGTAAAGGGATCTATACAGTTCCTACAAATCAGACATGCTATTTAGCTCAACATAGCTGTGAACTTAACAGGCTGCACTTATGGTTTATGAAAAGCAGTTTTTAGTTCTGTTCTAAATTTGCTCTGCTTTAAGTTAATCAAGTCCTTTTGTTGCCATCAGCAGCTGCTAAAGAGAAAGAAGTATGTGGTTTCAATACTCTTCACTGAACTGCACATAAAATCAGTGGATGAAATCTCAGCCCACTGAGGTCCTAAAGGTTTCTGCCAAGGACTTCATGGGGCAGATATTCATTCTCTGCAATAATCTCAAATGGTCCTCCAGCATTTTGGTTTTTTCTCCTTCCCTCCAACTTCAGCAGTTCAGCTGCTGTTTTTAAGATCACCTTGTACATTCCTCTTCCTTATTTTCCCTTTCTTATAATAGAGTGGTGCCACCTATGAGCACAAGTCCAGGGGAATTCATTCAGAACTGCAGCACCTCAGCTCAGGTTGGCTGAGTAGAGACAGGCTCACAGTTTTGTGAACTGTACCACTGTCAAGATTATTGTTAAATATTGATCATGCTAACTTCAAACACTTGCTAACACAATGTAGGAAATTATTCTGTCACACCTTTGGAAGGATGTTGATCTCCTGCTAGTGAAGTCTATATATATTGCTCTGTCACAGGATCATCTGCTTTCGACAGGGTCCCATGAGGCAAACCCACGCTAAGTGATTGCAGCTAACCCAGGGCATAAATAACATTGGCAATGTTTGCACAAGGCCTGACTTTGCATTTACTGACAGATAAAACCTTACATTCTTACTGCCTTAACTCATGCTTCAAGAGTCTGTGGAGCCTGGGTCTCAGCTATTAATATTTTTTTTCAAAAACAAGCATTTTATGAAATACGTTTATGAAAACATTTCTATGTAACACTGAAAAAGCCTTTTAACTCCACAGAGTTTACATATAACTAAGCACAAAAAACTAAGAAAGAGGAAGAAGTGAACAGAAATAACAGAACAGCACATTAAAAAGGGGGACATTTATTTAGAATCCTCCTCATGAAGGAATGCAATACACTGTAAGTATGAAAGCTCCAAGTCCGAATACGTGAAACTAAAGAGAATGCACGAGGGTTTGATAAAAACATGCAACTTGTCTGTCATAAGTGACTAAAATGTACCTCTTTAGTCTCCTCTTTCCCCTGCCCTAAACCAGCTTCAGCCATGGGTTTGAAGGGCCTCCTTCACCCTCCTGCCTGGTAGGAAGTAGAAAATTAGTTCATTGGCACATTCTACATGAGCAGCATGAATTACAATTGGCACACAGCAATAAGACATTCACAAAGATTTAAATCTTCCACTCAGTAAAAAACTGTATCTTTTCCCACATTATATCGCTGATTTATGAAGGATAAAGTCTGCAGCTCCGCGTCTGCCAGAATCAGCATCCCCCTACTCACCTTGAACTCTTTTTCAATGTTGGCAAGCACAGCCAGCTCATTGCTGAGCTCTAAGGCAGTCATGACAGGGTCCTCACTGGACAAAGACAGGTAAGCAGGGCTGGCCAGGCCTTTGTAGGCATTGATCCTGGACCTAGAATGGCTGAAAGAGTCATGCTTCTGTTTCTGGTTGCACTCGCCGCACTTGCAGAAGTAGTCGTGCGGCCTGTCGATGCGGGCCCCCTTCCGCAGCAGGGTGTGCACGATCTCGTACTCGTGGCAGTGAGCCGCCAGGATGATGGGCGTCACGTCGTGCGAGAACCGCGTGCCGTCCTCGTCGTACGCGTAGAAGTCGTCGTGCTGCAGCTCCGACTGGCTGGGACTCAGAGCCAGCCTCTTGCCCTCGGCAAACGCAGGGTGGCTCAGGATGGCCTCCACTATCCGAACGTAGCCCTTGCTAATGGCCAACAGCAAGGCGTCCCCCACCCGGGCCAGGTTCTCCTTCTTCAGCAGCAGCTCGGTGATCTCCAGGTGCTCGTTGGCCACCGCCAGCTGCAAGGCGTTCTGCCCCATGTAGTCCACGCAGTTGACGTTGAGCGAGGGACATTCCTCCAGCATTTTGCGAACCACCGGGATATTTCCGTACTCGGCGGCATCCAGGAAGCGCTCCTCCTCCAGGGAAAGGCTGGTGGAGCGGTCATTGAACATGTAGGCTGGCCCCCGGCTGGCCTGCCTCCTGCCCTTCTCCCGCAGAATCGTCTGCCGCCGCAGGGCCAGTCTGTTCTCGCTGCCCCGGCTGTGTGCACACAGAGAAATCGTTAGTTCTGCTATATGCAAGGGCATTTTGAACAATAATTAATAAAAATATCCTAATTCTTTATCTGCTGTGTATTTTGAATGCAGCACGGACACCAGAAATCCTGCCTTCGATGCTTTTTGTAACCACCGTTACTAGAATACCTGAGAATCAGTAGCCAGCTACGTTCTATTTCAACAAGAATGAAAAGCTGCCATCAGTCATCGTTTAAAACCACCCTTTTTTTCCTTATTTGTCCTCCCAACTCAGAGTGAGAATAAGACACACTGCAGAAGGAGTCAGCAGTCATGGGATGGGAAATGAGGGATTGCTCAGGACAGCAGGGCACACAAAGATGAAAAATGCCTAAATTCCCTTTCTGCTTCCCAAAAGCAGTCAGGCTGACTTCCCTTGCTCTTACTCTCCCCACTTCAGCAACCATCTAACTTATATTTTGGTTCTGGTTTCTCCTCTTCCCCCTGCTGATGCTTTTCTGACATCTATAATGGAGTGCTCAGGCATAACTGCATCTGGACAAGATAAAAGCACATCAAATACATTGTATGGCATCTCCTACATCCCATCTCTGCCATTCTTTTCATTATTTCAGTCCATAACCTTGATATGCTATTTATACCTTCGCTCAGGGGCTTGCCAACAAATCCTGCTAATTCTTGATTCATGATAGCTCTGAAATGTTGTCCAGTCTGCTACTACTGAAATCCTCAGCCATTTCCAACCATAATTATTAAATACCTCATTAATAATTATTTAGTCATTATTATAAAGCGAACATGGCAAACTTAAGTTTTCTGAGAATTGCTACAAAATATGCTACATTCTCTTTAAAAAGAAGGAAATCTAATTCGCTAATTCTATCTTATTTTTTCAGCCTATTAAGATTCCAATCTTCAATATTGATTAAATTGCAAATAATTTTCTCTTCTAGAATTACTCTGCTAAACTACTTAATATTCCCCACAATGTCATCTTTTTTCTTTATTGAATAGTAATAACGAATTACTATTCAATAGTAATTATTCTTTACGTGCATATCCTCAAATACACTTCACTACATTCAGTATTTCCCACAAAAAATAACCATAATCAATATTTTGTTCATTAAATATTTAATGAATATGAATTTAAATTTCAGTTTAAAAATTAGTCCTTTGTGATTCAAAATTTCTTCACAAAAAGTAATATTACAAGGTATTTATTCTAGGTTGTTTAGATTTAGCTTTAGTATAAATTTCTTTTCTGCTTCTTGCCTTCTCTGTTCTAGAGATACAGTCTTCTGCAGCACTGGAAATACTTGAAATTTCCAAAGTCTTAAATATAAAAGGATGATTTTTCTGCAAGGTAATAATAGGTATGGAATGTGGAATATATCACAACTGACAACAGTAACTATTAATTATAATTATTAATTTCATTATTTGACATTTTAATAAATAATTATTCAGAATTGCTAGTAGGGAAGCACAAAATATTTAAATCAAGCAAAGAAATGTTTAGTTTTATATTTAAATTCATTTTGAAAGCAAACTTTTTTCCAAGTGATAAATGAGGAACCTATGAACCGTGAAATGTAGCTCTGAAAAAAAAGCTGTATGAGCTTTCTATTATATTTAGCCTAGTTTTCCTGTGTATGTGTTGAATTTTGTAAGCTTGCTATATTTTCACAATACAGTGTGCTCCTGTGACATCACATTTGTAGAAAGTCTGAAAAGCAGTGCAAAGTTTTCATACACATTTTTTATTGATTTGTTGTTTTGTACCAGAGAAGGTCCTAAGCAGTGTGAGGCATTACCTACATTTAAGGTAAACTGACCTGGGCTTCAATTTAACCAACCGGACACAGAGTCCTGAGACTCCAAGGGTGCAGAGGGAGAAATCATGGTAAGGTTGCTCTCTACCATCCTTTAAGTGCACCAAGTTTTCCAACTTTCTTTCCTCCACATTGGCCTCTCAGTTTTGAGTAAACTGATTATTTAAATGCAGTAGTTCCCTATCTATCTTGAACTGCTTCTTTCTTCACTGCAGCAACCAATTACTGCTGAACATAATTTAAATCATTTATACTGAAGTTATTTCACAGAAGGACAGAATCATTTAGGTTGGAATAGACCTCCTAGATTATCAAGTCCAACTTTTGACTGATCACTGCCTTGCCAACTAGACCAAAGCACTAAGTATCCAGCACCAAGTGACTTGCACTCCTTTCTGATGCTTAACAACCCCTTCCATGAAGAAATTCTTCCTCATGTCCAACCTGAACCTCCTCTGAACGGATTATAAACAGATAAATTCAACTCATTAAAAAATCAGAATATATTTTTTAAACTTCTTCCAAACAAAAAAGATGTGTTCAGTGTAGATTCAAACCTTAGTTAAATTGTCAGTAACAAAATCATTGATATAAAATATGTATCTTTATGTGCCTTGCAAAACTAACCCAGCATAAAACTATTTTGATAGTATTTGATCCTTGAACAAGGAAATAGACCCTTCACCAGAATCTTGGTCATTATTTTTTCCTGAGATGCATCAGCTTCAGCAGTCTGGGGTGACGACCTGACCCAATATAATGCTTGTGGGGACAGATCTTACTGTTTAAAACTGAGGCAAAGGAAGCATTGAGTACCTCAGCCTCACCTGGGTCCTCTGTCACTGGGTGCACCAACATAATCAGTCTGTGGTGGTGAACTGACACAGCCCACAGCCAAAAAGTGCTGTTCATTAAACACTTCCTCTTCCATTTTTCAAATTAGGGAAAGAGATTCTATTTCTATTCTAGCAATACATTCAGTATGGTTTATCAAAGCAAAGGGTAATCATTGCAGTGAAGAATACTTTGAATTAGTGTCTTTGTCTAGTACCATTTCCTCTTTCCTTACCTGCATTTAGAAGAAAATTATTGCTTAAATGGGATATTAAATACATACATTCCTTCTACAGTAGCTCATCAACAGAATTAGAACCTATTATAGAATGAAATAGAATATATTTTTATTGTTTGCTGGCCTGTACCACATGTCTGATGCAGACCACTAGAATCTCAATATACCCAATTTTTCCTGCATCAATGTATTTCACATGTATGAAATCAAGGTCCTGATTTGTCCATTTGCAACTACAGTTAATTAAATTTAAAGATCTGTCATTGAAACTGGTTCTTGCAGCACAAGGCTATAAGTATGTTTAAGTGCAACACAGAAAGCTGAATTTCCTGGTTTATTATTTCTGCTTAACTAGACAGAGAAGCAAACATTGCTTCAGGAGTTTGTTTAGAAAAATGTAAGACACTTGATTGCCTCCAAGCGCAGGGAAAGGAATTTGACGATCTAGAAGAGTATGTTCAGTCTTGTTTTATTCTGATTTTCTTACATTTATTTTACACTCAATAAGTTCCTTTCAGTTCATTTTTTCTTAAATAGATGCTCATGTCACAGTACTGGCCACATAAATCTTAAAGCCACTTGAAACCTCATCCTTCTCAGACTATAACTGTTGGTTGCAAGACACTACCAATGTACTTTGGGGAAATGCAGCCTGAAGTACCATACTCATTACTCCTTAGCACTGAAGAGCCAGTATGACCAAGGCTGGAATATTGTCATCATTTTTGATATCATATTGCAGGAAGGAGTTCTACAAAATTAGAAATTAAATGCAAGAGAGCACCAAAGGTCACACAGTCTCTACCATATCTTCCACTTGAAGCACAGTAAGATTGATTTTGTGAATTATACAGGATGGTACTCCACTCAGACCTCACTTCCACCACTTCGAGGATCAACAGAATTCTAGTATAAATTAGTCATTTCTATCTCCTCTGTAGATAAAGGAGAGGCATTTCTCCTACCTACTTTTTAAATGGAGAACCTATATTTTCCCATTGTTTCAAAGAGAATCCCAGCAGATTAGGTGAGAGGCCTCCTTTAATGCATAGAATTTAACAGGAATATAGACCACAGAAGGATGATGGAGTGAAGTTCCTTACAAGAACAGATATCACCTCAAACAATTCCCATTAAAATATCAGCCTCTGTCTTGAAAGAAAAGGCTGTCTTGCTGAAATTTTATTGTCTGTCACTAATCACACAGAAAGACTAGTCTTGAATTTGACTGTTCTAGAACTCAGAAACATTAACTTATTTTTCAGCCTAAATTTAAAAATCACAAATTTAGATCTATTTTATTCAAACTAAGTATCACTTTCCCCTACAGTAGTCACCTGCCAAACACGAACTCATAGCAATCATATCTCCTCTCAACCTTCATCTTGCTGAGTGAAGCTTCTCTCATTTCCTGCTACATCCATGAAGTTAAGTCTGCCCCAAAACCCTTCTTGAGTACACCTTCCTAAACTTAAAATACAGTAATCCCTTGTGTCAGTGTCTGTAGTAAAATGATTAGTCACCTTTTTTGGTGCAGTACATCTTTGGCATCTCTCAGGTGCATTTACATCCAGGAAATCATTTAGGCACTATGGATTCTCCTGTGAGGAAGAATTCTGCCTTTGCTGACTTTCCTTAATCAGGTCTCAGACAATGAGTCTCAGATTTATGAAGTGAAAGAACTATGCTGAAAGATCTGATTTTGACCTTCAACTCCCTTTGAGGATATGAATTGTCATTACAACGAGTTGTGCAGCTGGGAAAGTTTGGCATGGGAAACAACTGTGAGTATCCACAGCATTAGAATCCAAACTAAAATGTTTTTTAGGAGATCCTCCAATATCTGCTAGAAGCTGAACAAGCTGGTATATTGCCAGGTTAGAGTCCTCATCTTCCTTTACTCACTTAAAAGAGCTTATAATACTTTAAAATTACCTTTTAAGAGTAATCTCTTAATGCATTTAAACTTGAGGCTTGGCTTTCCTTCAAAAGTTTTTAACCTATAGAAGAAGACTGACATCTCAAGGAATTAGAACATATAAACTCAAAAGATCCAACTTTGCTACATACTCTTCAGGACCATGCTTTAGTTAGTAAGAGACTGCACTGAAGTCCCTGAATATGAATATTTTATATATGAATATAAAACCAGACATAAAGCCTGCTGTTCTCATGAAAAGAAAATAAATGTGTACTCATGTACACTGCCAGCAATGCAAATCTACCGGCTGGAAACATGGCAAGGAAAAAAGGAGGCTGACACTACTGGCAGCATCGTGAAGGAAAAAAAAAAAAAAGTCACAGACACAAATGCTGTCAGAGCAAACCAAGTGGAGAAAGTTGTGTTGACACACTGGTTTAATCACCAACTCCTCAGTCTTGTGAAGCTCAAGAATTTTGAAAATTGTCCAATCACTGTGACAATAGTTTGTTCAAAGTCAAGTACTCAAGTACAACCTTGTTCTGAAACAAGGTTGAAACCATTAAGAATCACTTCTGAACCAACTCTGTGGGGAAGCTTCCAGAAAGCTTCGAAGGCCATGAGCCTGTTTTTACAAAGAGAAGAAAACAGCTAAACTAAATCAGTCATTTTCAAATTTAATTCTCTTATGCTATTGGTAAACTGTCCATAATTAGAAATTAGCTAGGACATCACCTAGGAAGTAATACCAAAGAAGATCATCAGCACCAAACACCCAATAATAAATTAGCTTGAAACTATCTAATTATTTGAATTTGGATGTTCTGTTCTTCTACTGTCCTTTATCATACTTCTATATAAAAAATTTAAAAAATATATGTACTATATAACATAATAACATATATAATCTGCCAAACATAAAATTCTATATTGATATACACAAAATAATAGCTGCATATATAAAATTAAATAATATAAACTCCAACTAACTAGAGATAGGATGGGAGCTTAGACAGACACATGGTGGAAACCTCTATATGATACCATGCTAAGGGACAGAAAATGACAGGCTGTAGAAAGCAAGATTAAATTAAAATTCTAAATGTAAAGATTGTAAACATCTTGAGACAAGTATCTGAAAAACTTTGGGTTTTCCATCCTTTGGCATGAGCATCCAAGGTTCCTCCATAACCCTTAGGAGCTGGTGGTGAATTGTAAGTGAGCTGAGGCTGAAAAACACTGTACATAACAAGCCAAAACCACCTGTGGACATGTACAATAAAGCTTACAAATAATCAGTGACAGCGACTGTCTTAGAAGTAAGAAAACCCCATAATGAACAAGCCTTAAGTATTTAATTTTTTAGCAGATGAAAGGTACAAGTAAGAGTATTTTTACTCTTGTGGGGTTTTTACCAGAAGATGTACATCTAACACACAGTATGAAATATAAAATCTTTAAGACTATTATTTGAAATTTTGGTGAAAACTGATTTGCCTTTTGCAGCTGTCCCAGAGGTCTTCCTTAGAGCTGGAATGTCAAAGCTTTCTTGCTTACAGACTGCTGAGAAGTGTTTTCTCCAAGCTGATTGATTATGTTGTGCAAATGCTTTTGTACAGAAGCAGTTAAAAACAATTATGTTTCACTGTGTGTTTCATCAGTCACAGTTTATGAACCTGGAAGGGTAATAGTCTGACAAGCACTTTCTTCAGGAAATAACAAAAGGTTTTTCTCTCTCTCCTGAAAAGTAGTTTAGTGGCTATCTAATGGATGATGGAGAGAAAGAACCCAACAAAAGGCAAACAGCTCCCGGGTAACTTATTTCATTTGTCATTCATTAACCCTAATTTTTACCCTTAGTTGAGTAATAAAACCAGTGGCTTATTATTGATGAAGTAGCTTCCAACCACGGAAATGGGAATGACAAGTAAATAGAAGCATTTAGGGAAATGATTGGGAAAAGTGTGTCTGAATAAAAATGGCCTCAGGAGAAAAAGTAGCCTGGAAAGCTGGAACCGAGTCAGCTTACAGATTTATCAGGAACAACACACAGAAGGCTGTAGCACTCACATTGCCTGAAGCTTTTAAAGAGGGGTGTGAGACTTAAATTCTTTCCCAAGAGAAAAAAAAGAGAGAAGAGAGTGCTTTACCAGCCCAGAGGCTTTTATACATCACAATTGCAAAGTGAAGCAAACAGATTCACTGAATATTCTGAACTGGAAGGGACCCAGGAGAATTTGAGTCCAGCTGTGGTGTAAATAGGCCATATGAGGAACAAACCCAGAACCTTGGTGTTACTAGCACCATGCTCTGACCCCCCGACTGAGCTATCCTCAGGGTCAGCCTAGGATGGAAAGGCAAGGCAGGTGACATGAAGAAATGGTCTGAGACTGCTTAGGATGGAGTGTCAAAAGATATCACCCTTTTCTTTGAGGATTACTATCATTTTAAGGTTTTTAAAAGACTTCTATGGATCTGGATTGTGTAGGTCTGAAGATTGAGATGTACCTGAGCGCATTCATAATTTCATTCTGGCTGCTGAAAATATTTGACAATAAACTTTAAATACAATTTTAAAGCCTAATTTTAGTGTGATTACTGAAAAACTGAATTCCTACTTTCCAGTAGTTGATCTTGCTCAGAATGGTGTCTAGCTATGTCTGCAAAACTAGTTCCTCTATGTGTAACACCTGCTCAAACATTTTTCCTCAACTGTAAAAAAATGTTGAATGCATTCACCCTTTAAAGCATAGTTTAATTAAAGTGTAATTGACTATTTTCACAGCTTATTTGATCAATGTGCATCTTCAACTCTGAGGTTGCTTAGAATAGGAAATATTTATTTTTCTGCACTGTTTCTTGTAGAAGGTGGCAAAGAATACTGGTGTGTGCCCACCAGATTAAACACTTTATTAAGCTTGGAACTGGATAACACCACTGTTCTCCTCTATACCCAGCATCTAATAAAAAATACAGGATTCCACATTCCTTACATGATTTTCGGGAAGTTCCTCTTGGTGCCTCCTATATAAGTTGGTTACATCCTCTGCCCTTCTGGAGACAGACCATCCAAAGTTCATTTGTTTAAGAATAGTAAAACAAAGATCAAACAGTTTTAACAATTCAAATTAAAGCGTGTATTTTATCTTCTGGACTGGGAATAAAAAGGAAAATTAGAAGAAATGAAATATAAAGCATGACTTTAGCATAGTTTTATCAGCTGGCTACTTTGCTAATTTGTGGCTTTTATATGAATACCTGAAGTACATCACAGTCACATGCTTATAGAGGTATTCCACTTGCACATGCCAAGGGATATGTAAAATTCTGTATTCCTACAGTCTTACGCATCACCATTGTGAGATGAAGTAAATAATTATTCATTTCTGAAGGTTTCTATATGGCTTTGTATTTGGGGATTAAATTTATATAGGTGTAGCTGAGCTTACATGTTTTGTAAAATGTAATGTCTTGTGCCTTGTTCACTCCCCAGTAACCTGGCCATGCCTAACTCTGTCACTGCAGCTGACAGTCGTCACTGAGGCTCCTTCTGTTAGCCCTGAAACCACCTCCCCTTTCAGAAAATCCATTTTCTGGTCAAGTGCCTTCTGTCCATTTCAAGGCACACCTTTTGCAGAGCTATCAGTACAGCACAGTGCAGCTGCCTGCCAGCAGCTCTGGTGAGTTATGGCTTTCATCACTCACCTCGCTGCAAGATGACTGTCAGAAGACCACTGTAGACAACAACTGCAGGTGCCTGCTTGCCTCAAGCAAGCTTCTCCTCTCCACTAAGTATCACTGGCCTTTCTGTCCTAATAAGCCACTGCAGTTAGCAGTTTAAGATCTGACTTTATCTGAGATGGCAATTTAAGAACCATTTGTCTACCTAGATAGGAGCCCCCTGAAAAAGTACATCCAGTTCATATTAGAGTCACCACTGAAGTTTCCATAACTCTCATATCATTATTAGCATCATAAGACTGATGATTTGTAGATCAGATCACTGGAGCTAACAGGTCATGGATTTTTAAAATGAGGCTAAAACTTTGTTCAGTTAGAAGGATCACAGTCGATATAGCAGCTGTAACACAAACACAGCTGTCTGTAGATGACAAACGTGCCTCTATAAACAGAACATTATTACATTAGCAGTGAAATAGCAGACATCAACACCACAGCCCTTGTTACTTTCACAGAGTTCCTTAGGAATGAATTGA
Organism: Haemorhous mexicanus; assembly: GCF_027477595.1. Taxonomy (NCBI): domain Eukaryota; kingdom Metazoa; phylum Chordata; class Aves; order Passeriformes; family Fringillidae; genus Haemorhous; species Haemorhous mexicanus. The sequence continues at coordinate 44,682,732 of NC_082342.1, forward strand.
CAAGAAATCAAATAAAAGCAAAATCCATTTCTCTTATATCTCATGGAACGTAGTACTTCTGTGTAGCATGTGCTTTAGTGCTGTGTCCCACTGGTTATAAATAAAAGTACTCTAAATAGAGTGTGGATACTTGTACCAATGCTAAAACTGAATACAAACAAAGCAAACTTCTATTATATACAAGCAACTTGATGTTGGCCCTCAACTGTTGGAAATGCTGCAGAGGATCCCAGAGATTGGTTGGGAGCTGAAGATCAGAAACCCATTTATACACACCCCCCCTCTACCTAGAGAACATGTGCCAATGCACTGACAGAACAATAAATTTGAACCTATCTGGAGACACAACATCACCCTTTTATAGTGTGCATTTTCCTTCTGCCATGTCTTCTTCAATTTTGACCACAAATAGGCATGGTTTTAAGTAGCACTTGGAGGGAGAGCTGATCACTTATTCTGCCTGTCCTCCCTTCTTTTGCATTTATTTTTTTTCAGGAACAAGTACAAGCAGAGCCTGCAACTTACCCCTACAAAAGAAACTGAAGAAAAGGGAGCAGGAAGTAAATCAGCAGATTACTGATCCAAAGGAAGGCAAAGGAGGTGCTCTGTCATACTGTGCAGCTAGTATGTGCAATGTGTCACACAATGCTACAGGTGATAAAAGCTAACAACAGGCTCAAGGGCCAACTAGACAAAAATCCACTGCTGGGATTGAATTTCCTCTTTCATAAAATATATTTCATATATTTTTAGACAAAGAATCATGTGAATACCAAATAATATATATAATTCCATATAGTTGCCTACCTGAAAAGATTTTCTTGAACCATTCTCATGTCTGTAGGTGTTTGCACAGCCTACAGCACATTCCAAAAGTTTCTATTATAATCTATTCCAGTCTCAATAGTCTTAATATTTGTATCACACAGATGTTGTGAAAATTCAGCTGAATAAAAAAAAAATTATGGACATTTTGTTATGTAAACTTCAGTAGGGATAAAGATTATTCAATTAGGCAACAGGAAGGTCCATCTATATCCTAGAGACAAAATTACATTTGTGTTGCTCCTCTGAGTAAAGCCACAATTTATCAGAGAGACATGGAATCTGATTTAGTACAGTGGTAATTTAGAGTTAATGGATTCATGTTTATAAAAATCTCTTCACGCCTAAGAGAAAAATATAAACTCAAGAGGTTAACGTAAATAAATTTAAGGAATAGAAACTGTCCTGAGCTGTAGTCTTTCCTGAGAACTGGAAGAAGCATTCAGACAGCTGATCTTGATTTAAGTTCCACTCAAATAAATATCAATGTCTGAAATTAAACAACAGCTTTAAAAGACATCTGTGCATGATGTACCAGAAAGATGGAGGAATCAACCATTAATTGATTAGATCTGGAGCAGCCCATTTTTCTCAGCCATTCCAGGGCTGAAACATGAAAGTTCAATGGCACAAGCTCTCAATGCTGCTGCAAGAGCCTCGAATCTCTCCAGCAACACTGGTGGGTGTACTACTGGTGCCAAATACCATCCTCTAAATCTCACCCCTCTTGCCTTTGCAAAATCTTATTCACCTATGGCTCACAGCTAGAGAACAACACCCATGTAAGCCTCATAGTTCTGATGATCAGCTTCTTCCTACATGAGTAATTACCTGTAAAAAACACAGGTGAGGAAAACTTCCCCCTGTGCTCTTCCAACCTAGTCTGAACCTCGAGTTCTTTAAAGTACCTGACAGCACAGTCAGAACCTTTTCCTAATAGCTCCCCTCATCTGAATAATCCACACCATAATGTATGAAACATACTTTGCATAGTGTCTCTTGACCTTTAGAGGGGAAAAACCACAAGATGTAAGTACATGGGGTTTCAGTTTAATAGGATTTAATCCCATTTAATTGTGCTTCACGACTTGTAAAGCTTAATACTGCTGGGACCAGGGGATTTTGAAATGAAGGCAGGAAACCTCAGATACCTAATTTAGGATAACTGGGCAGTTCATACTGTGTGAAACTATGGCTCCAGGATGTCTGCAGTCAGGAAAGTGACACTATCCACAGCCACTAGCTGATATTCCCAAAGCAAAGAGTAATGGCTGGAGAGGTAGGGCCCCTAAGCACAGTTGCACATTTCTGAGCTCCAGCAAAATCCCAGCTGTGGAACTGCAGGGGCTGGGACTCCAGATGGCCACAGCTGAACACTGTGGGTAGGTGCAGCACGTGAAAGACTGCCTAAATCTGCAAAACAATGAGTAAACCTTACCTAGCAGCCTGTTTTCTGTTCTGCTTGCTAGAATGGGCAGATATGTGGATACTTCACAGAGGTAAGAGAAAAAATCTGGTTGAATTTTGTTGACCAAAAAAATGGAAAACAGAAATAAAAACTCAAGCAATGCTGGGGAAGGGTATATTTAAGTCATGACTCAGATATGAAGCAATGTCCTATTACAGTCCTGAGGCACTGGCCTTCTGATAGCAGTAGAGTTGCTATCAGATGTTTAAAAATTAATTTCACTTCAGCTCAGAATGTTGTCACGTTCTGGAAGATATTTTAAAAGCAGGGAAACTCCACACCTTTGCTAGCATTGCTATTCTTCAGTTTATTTTAACTGTGCCCTTTCACCACAGCCATTTCCATTCTCCTGGGTTTTTTCATAAGCTGAATGCTGCTTACTGACATATGTGTTAATTAACCTCATTTGTGAAATGCTTCTCTCCAAGCACTTTCTTAACTCCTTCATTTATTTTTAAACCAACACTTATTAGAGACAAAATTGTCACCTACTTTATCCATATTCAAAACCTGCCAGAGGATATTAACAAATTGCTTGTAAACAATAACATACTATGAAATTAATATACCAGGAAAAAATCTGAAAAACACCACAACATTCTTCTCAATACTTTGGGTTGAAGTTTCATGTGTAAAATTAAAGGTATTTAAGGCACTGATGGGCTGCACTTCACATGGTTTAAACCTAGAAAATAGCTGTTAATAATCATCAACTGAACCAGATCAGGCAGAAAAGGCATCCTACTTAGAAATTCTTCAGAGAATACACACAGTGAAAATGTTGCACAAACATTGCAGGGGGATACACCAGATTGCAGCAGACAGATAATTACCTACCCAGGTAATCAGGGCTCAAAATCCCTTGCCTTGTAGTTGTAAGAATAAATGTAGAGGTTTTACCCCTAAAATATAACAATCTTAAACAGATTAAATTAAAAAAAAAAAAAAAGCTCATCTATCATTTCTATTTCTGATTCTTTAAAATACAGAAGGTATGTTCACTTTTCCAGAAAACATGGTACAATTTTTTTTCAGGATGTAGGACAGCATTTGTCTCTCCTGTCTGTGCTATTACCAGTCTTCAACTTATTTCACCCCTGAGACATAAAGAAACCCAGCAGTATAATAAAATCTCCTTGTGACAGAAAGAGGCTGCTGGATTACTCCAACCTTAGCTCCCTTCCATTAGGAAAAGATCCATCTATGGCTGTTTCTTGGTTTCTGGAAACTGGCCAACATCCTATTTCATCTTTCACTCAACACCATTTTACCACAGCTCATAATCTCCTGCAAGGAATCTTGTCAAGTGATTCCAGAAAACATAGGGCATATCACTTATCTCATGCAACATTTTTATGGTGCTTAGAAAGGACTTTGGAAAATTAACAAGGCGTGCTCCCTTGTTTTCAAATCTTCCTGCTATTGATGGATATAAATCATTTGTTTTCAGGGACTCTCCAACTCCCCGAACCATAGAAACTTCAGAGGGTTCATAGAACAAACAATTCATTATTACAGTTATACATAGTGTAGATGCCTGCTTGTCCACAAACCATTTTAGAATAGAATGGAAGATGAGCATTGTAGTACAAGAATTGAAAATAACACAGGAAATAACACAGCTATGTATGTCTTGTCATACACAGCTTGGATTCACTTTCCACTTGCAAAAATGCTGAATTTCCATCCACACATTTTACACCAAACAGTGCTTCATCTGTACAAAGAGCAGGTCATCTCCTAGGGCTGCAGATCATTGTTTTAAGTGGTAACCTGGGCATTATACTGAGCCCAGACAGTCATTACTTTTTCAGCAGAGTAAAAAAGGGAATCATTATTCTTCATTAGATTTACTAACCACCTCAAGCAATTACTTTAGAACACTGTTTAATTAAACTTTATACAACCACTCCCTATTCCTTTTAATGGATTCATTACCATTTTCTTGCTTTTTTTTTTTTTTTTTTTTGACTGAGCTTTCAGAGATCACTGGTGATGCAGAGGAATCAGAACATGACAGGTCCTTAGTTGGATTATCCTGATGCAAATTTCTGATTTTATCCAGAATATACTTCACAAACATGCAACTGTTATTGATACAGAGATGAAGTATATATATGGAAAATGAAAGTAACCAGATTGAAATTGCCTCTGGAAGGAAAATGTGTGCTGAAGTACTTCAGGCTGTGTAAGCTTCAACTGTACTTGATAACAACTGCTGTCTATCTCCAGCTCTCTTCTGGTTAGGAGATATGTCTTGCATTGCACAAAAAAATCTCTCTCTCAATGCAAAGCAATGAATCTACCTAAAATCTATGTAAATCTTGATCTTCCAGGATCTTATGCTGAACTTATGTTGTGGTCAGTTTTGATGAAAATAAATTCTCAACATCAGAAAAAAAAATGTACCAGACTGGGATAAAGTGAGGTAATTGTGTTCACACAAGCTGTCATCAAACAGGGTTTCAAACATTTAGTAACCTGTTAAAGAGAGGAGCATTTGTGCAATGCTTTAGTTCCACAGTGATAAAGAATATTGAGCAAATGTATTGGACTGTTTTAGAAGGTATCCAATCCACCTATTCACTGCTTATTCAACATCAATCAAGCTGGTAAATAGTCCAGGGTCACCCTGAACTGCTTTTTCCACTAGTGAGCAAAGAAAGGGATGCATCCCAAGGTCTTGTCCTCAGTTCCTTATGCCAATGATCAAAATCTCCTCACAGACAACCTGCACACTGCCCAAAGGAAACCTTTAAACAGAGACACCTGATATCTCCTTATACAAGGCAAACAACAGGAATGATCTTTGCTCTGAAAACCAAAGTGAGAGCATTCCAGTGCTTACTACTAAAGGCAAAAAAACAATCAAATTATCTCATTTGCAGAAGCAGAAATAATCCTGATCACCTAAAACTGTTCAGAACTTAGCTCAAAGGAGTTTGTGGCCGGTGTTACTGTTACTCTTGCCTTAGTTTGCCACAAGTCTCATTGCTGCTTGATTCTAGAGTGGTAGCTTTGGTTGGAAACACAGACAAAACTAGATTTCCTCATTCACATTTCATTTATATTACATTAAATTTCCCACTGTCTTCTTTCTGTGTGACCTAAAAAAAAAAAATCTTGTAAGTAAAGAATGAGCTTTTACTTTTTTTCTAAAAATACTTTGCATTTTACCTATAAATAAGTAATAGTGATATGAAGCATCTGGGCCAAATTCCCTGTAGAAAAATTAGGTCAGCTATCCAAAAAACGAACAGATTCATTTAATGCTACCTCTAGTTTCAGAATGGATTAATTTCTTACTGAAGCACCTTTTGTGCCTCTTCAAATGCCTGCCACTAACAGATGTTGAAAATTCTATGAAAAATATGGTGGATTATCTCAGTCTTTCTTTAAGAGATCTGTATTTTGGATATTGTGTTTTCTGTTTCTTAGTCATGAAAAATACTACTGGGGGAAAGGGACAGGCATTATGGAAGTCTGAGAAGAATTATGGAGAAGAGAAGAGACTTCTCTTACCCATTACAAGACAATTTAAACCAACACTTAAAGAATTCAGAGCAAATCAAAAATAGCTTCCAAACTGAATAAAAGGAAAAGATGAAATAAAGTGGATACAGATGTAAAGAGCTGACTATTCAATGTTCCTTATAAAAACCACTCAGTTTTACCTTTATCCTGATTAAAACATTTTGGATAAATAACTGCCCCAAATGGCACACAAATACAAAACCTAAGGACTTGTTCTCAGGTTTTCACATATGAGTTGTTGTACTATTTCTTCCTGTCCCCTCTTCATCAATTTCTACACTAGTCTCTAACTCTGAGTCTTACAAACCTTCTGAAAATTGGGCCAGAAGTTTTAATAGAATTTGTTCTAGTTCTTTTTAGCTTATTCCACCCTCTAGACAGGTCAGTAATAGCAAAAGTATTTGCTGTGTCAGTCTCATCCTTTCCAAGAAAATCAATGCTTTCATTGCTGTGGCAGGGAGAAAATAAATTTAATACATTTTGTTCCCTTTGTCTGCGTCATCAAACATAACAGTCTATTTATCATGGTCTAGCTCTTCAGTGCTCCTTTGCATAACTTTTCATATATAATCCAATTTCTAGAGCAATCACAACAGCTTTAAAATACTGAACTGAGCAATACTGAGCAATAATGAACTCGTTGAAAGGATGCTAAATTTATTGGAGAAGAAAAATACCATGACAGAGAACACATATTTCCTTTAACTTTTGCTGACTCTGGGGCATAATTTCTCAAATTTTTGACTAATTTCCATTACATAAGAAGATAAGCAAACATTAAAATATTTTTACATTAGTTAAAATCAGAAAAAGGCAATCAAAATAAATATTATCAAATATCAAACAATAGCACTGAAACATCATCAGCAATATGACTCTCAATGGTAAATTTTTTCTTAGAGAAAAGAAAACCTGAATGAAGTCTGAGAAACTTCTGAATAGGATTAACTTTATTGGCTCATAAAAAATTGGTTGAATGACCTAAAAGGGTTGTGTTATCATAACACAGCTCTATCAGGAAGCCCTGCTGACAAGAAAGAACATTATGCAAGAAACCTGACTCATAAACATGGCACTCATGTTGGCACCTAGGTTATCTAGGGCACTTTAAGAAATGAAAAGATGGCAGCCAGTTGATCCAAAGGGGAAAAATGTTCTTTGAATAGGAAACAGCATGAGAAAATTAAAGAAAAAGTTACCCAGGAATTCAGGTCAGGAAATTACTCAGGAAAACAAACTCTGTTTCCTGAAACAGGACACTGCTTTGGACATTTCTCTGCAATACTAAAATCCATGGGTGTCAGAGGCAGCCTAAAATTGGATCATACACACTCCAGAAAAACACGCTGCCCGCCCCTTTCTTTTGCATGTCACCTCTCCTTCTGCATCACAAAATCAGCAGATGCTGGTTGAGGCTTTTGTCTGGCATAACAGGATTACACCAGCTCTACTCCCAGGGGTACTGCCACTATTCAGGGTCTGTGTGGCAGGAAAAAAAAAGAACCAGCAAAAAATCAGAAAAACAAACCCAAACTCAAAACCAGTGGAATGGGAGCTGGTGAAGCATTCTGATTACTATTTTCAAATGAAATTATGCACAGCATCAATACTGTATTAAGAAAACAGTCTGAACATGTTGCTGTCTTACATTGCCAAAATTCATGTTACCTAGTACCCAGAAAAGGCTTCTTACACTTATAAATTCCACAGAAATACTGAAAACCTGCAGGTAGACCTCCCAACTGAGTTAATATTTCAGGGGAAGGAAAAGGAAAGTAAATTCCAAGTGAGAAACTTGCAGATGTCACTACGTGAACACTGAACATCCATAACCCACTTGGCTTTACATCTGCTGGCTGATTCTGCTTCCCTAAAAAAGGTAACAATTCAAGCCGAGTCCTCTTCCCTCAAAACAGCAGAAACTCAAATTCAAAACCTGAAGACAACAAAGGAAAACATTCCCCTAGATGTTAATTCATTTCGAATAAGACCAAATGATGAAGCAGCTTATTTTCTAGGGGAACTTGTTTTTTCAGTTGTTCTGAAATTCATTAGTGAGGAAATGAAAGGTTTTAGTGACTTCAGGCATGGAGAAAATCCCAAATATTAACTTGGGATTCTCTGCAGGGCAATCAGTGCAAAGTTTAAAAGAGGTCTCAAGTGGTTTGCTTAGTGTCAAAAGGACACGTTTTAATCTTGATCTTTAAGGTCACAAGCTAATTGCTAAATTGCCATTTTTGTGCCTTAAAAGGAAAAACAACTGCTTATGTCTCATGCTTGATGTCAGTGGCCCCAAGATGTAACCATTAATTTCTGTCTGCTTTTGCTTCTGGAAAGAATATAATTGTGTCACCAGATCCCTGAGCACTGAGGCTTTTTCCAAAAGCAACTCCACTAAGAACTGAACAATAAATATCATCAAATAGATCTGGAATAAAACACCACCTTTTACAGTAGTCATTGCTATGTCTAGGGTGTTTTTGTGTTGAACACTGTCAGAAACTAAATAATGCTCCCAAATCACCTGTTCTGCTAGGATTAAAGAAGTATGTCCTAAATGCTGCCCTTGGTAAAGATCTAATAAATGCCCTGTGTTTTGTGAAACATCACTTTTTGTGTTCTATTTTCTGAGCTTCTGAAACTGCTTTTGTGACAGGGAGCCACAGCTCTTTGCATGAGTTACCCATATCTGGTTATGACTGTGTACATCCAAACAGCCTTTGAGGCTATGCCAGAATAAAACCTCACATCCATTTCATGTGTCCAGAATTCAATGACGTGACAGGAGTTATTTGAAAATACCATGCAAAACTAAACAAATAGCACTCATCTTATGAGAAAGGTTTTGCCCTTATGATTGTTTACTGATGTAGCTCCTAATTCTTATAATCCTTATTTTTCTGGCTACTCCACCGACACCCAGGAAGCCTCAGAAGAACTTAGAGGAATCTTGAGCTCTACCTTTATGAGCACCATCTGTCATAATAGCCTTTTTTCAAAGATGGCAAACTGACAATCAAACACAGTAATTAACTATCACAGCTGTCCGTGGGTTCCCTATACATGCCCTGTCACATCAATCAATTTTATGGCAAAGCTAAATATGCATGAAAATGCAGGGCTCATATGGTCATTAATGACCTTGCCCCTCTGCAGGTTTCATTTGGAGAGGTTTCAGAGAACATTCTCTCATAACAATGTTTGGTCATCTCAGTTTTCAAAGTGACAAGCCAATTTGTGGCTCAGCTCATAAAGGGACACTTTTAGATAGGTTAAATGAGCAAGGAAGGGATGTGTATGCATTTGTGGATTATAGGGTTTGAAGGAATCAGGATATAAAAGCTGGTGTTTAAGGAACAAGTGCTACAATTGTTCCCAGTGCTGAAGTCCAGACACTGGGCAGTAACTTGTAAGAAACATCAAAATATGCCATCAAATTCCAGACACAGATTTAGCAGAGCTTGGTATGGTTAAGTCTATATAAGTTTAATTTCTAAATCATTGCTTCTATGTTTTACTTTGTTTTAATCACAACTCAGAGAACAAGAAGTTCCTTACCACCTCTTATTTTGAATTTTATTCCTAAATACTTCCTTGACAGAGTTAGTAAACAAATCACTTTCCTTTGAATGGCTGCAGAATTTTTTGCAGGACTGCTTGAATGCCAACAACTCTGCCTAGAAGCAACAAATCAGATTGATGCTCATACTGTTGCACAGAAGATTTCAACACACCTGAGCAGAACACCCCAGGCATTTCTAAATGCTCCCTAAAAATGGCTCAGAACACTGACTTACTCACATTTCTATTGCTAATGAGATCTAGAGGAACTCTTCTGTCAAGCAGTCGCTCTCCTGCCATGCACAGTTTACCTCACTACACTAGATCTTTCTGACTTTAGCTGCACAAGAAACCCACCAGTAAGAAACCCAATGTATGTCAGAATGGTCTATTTTTCTTTTAAAAAATTTAAACATGAGTCACTCAGCACAGTAGAAAATAATCTGATGCTTTTAATGGGGTATACTCATGTTGACACCAGAACTGACTTGGGAAATGAGATAATATCTAATCATATCCATTATGTGTGACACAATCAGACACGATTGATTTGACTAAATATAGATGCACACAATGCAGACATCTGCAACTGAACTCGGCATCCCCAACCCTCCACGCTGCTGATGGACAGAAATAAGCCCTTCCACAGCATGACTCACTGCCCCAAGTCAATGTCTGAATTGAACTGCACATTAGAAGTGTCTGTTTATCTCCACTTTTTGTAAAACAGCGAAGCATGGCTGGTTGAGACGGAGATACCTACATATACATCACTAAAACTATCTGAGAGGATTACGACTTTTCGTGCTCTGATTCAGGTCTGCACTCACTGGTCCAAGGAAGGTATTACCTTCATCCCAAAACCTTATCTTTCCAACATCCTTCAATCATTCTGGCTATAATGTTGTCTGTAAATTAAAGCATGCCATTTTTTTTCAAACTCTGCCACTTTGTAAAGAAGAATGCAGGTAATTTAGCTAGAAGTTGTACCAGAAATTAGATTTAAAGCATAGATCTGAGAGATTTATGTAAGAACAGATGCCCTCTTGAAAACACACTCTTGTGATATTCAATCTAAGCTCTAGCAAAAGGTCAAATAATGCAGTGAAAATTCCCCAGGCAGTTGCATTTTCACCATGGCAGCCTAAGCTAGATAAAGCCAAACATCTCCTTGAATCTGATCCAAATGTTACTGACTTGTGTGGGAACTGGTCTGGACCTTTAATGTTCAAAAAGGATTAGAAAAACCTTGTAATGAGATGAAATAATGCTATCTGTTTGGAAGAGATGAATCATTATTAAAATATGCCACTATCTTGCTTTAGTTAGCACAATGTATGAGAACATCAGTCTTTGAAAAACTAAACAAGTGAACAAACATCCATGAAAAATCTACAGGGATAAAACTCTCACTTCATCAAAGGCAAAATAAAGCTCTGTTGCTCATTTTAATGAGGCTGGGATTTTACTGTATGACATGGCTGTATGTCATGTATATCAAAATGAAAACTCTTAAAAAATGTATTCTGCTTTGCTGCAGTATGTAAAATGTTAGTCAACCTACGTAAATACGGACAAATATTGCATAGCATATTTTCTGTGTGTACTTGAGTTTCACTCTATAATTAAGATATAAATGTTCACATGTGGAATCCCAGACAGAGAGAGAGGATGAAGCTCATTCATTTCCCTGGCTTTCAGCACACCACTCTGTTTTGTTCATTCACTCTTCCTGATCTCATATGCCAAGTGCCACGAGTTGCTGGATCACAGGGAAGGCTAGCGAGCTGCCTCTGGCACACTGGGTCCTTGAGGGTTTCACATTCCTGCAATACAAATAATTTCCCAAGAAAATACAGACTCCTCCCTTTAATGCAGGAAACTAGTCAAAATGTTCGATGCTCAGAACAGGATACACAATGTATGGTTATAGAGAAAGAGAATTGCAGGTGCTTTCTGCTACTTGCTCTGTTGTCCTGTCCCAGTCCCTGCCCATACTGAGGACCTGTCTGGAGCATGCTATGATTGCCTTTCAGCCAGCAGATTAATGTTCTTGCTTTGGAATACTCAAGACATAGGAAAGAAAGCTGAAGAAAATGATGAGTCAGAGTATATGTGGAACCCACATAAGAGAACTGGTGTATCTGCACCAAAAACTGAACTGGTGCTGAACAGCCCTTGACCCTTTATTAAACCCTGTTATTTACAAAAACACAGTGGCAGCATTCAGACTCACTAATGGAAATTTTCCATGGCCTGGGTTAACTTCTGAGTGGTGCGTGGGAATATTTGGGAATGCTAGTTGGCTTATCCCAAAAACATACCAGGGACCATTCTAATAATTTAGCCATACAGAGTGAGATCTGGTGCCCAGAAACATTCCCTGGCACTTACTCATTTACTAGCACAGACAGAGCCTAGGGACTAGACATTGCACAGAAACCTGTTGTGTGAGATGCTGTCCAGACACATAAGAAAATGGTAATTTTGTGACCAACAGGTTTACAAGTGAGAAAATTACAAGTTTTCAATTCAGTTCCCAGGAGTTACTGATTCCATTTACAGGTGTTGTGTGAAATTGCTGGGCACGTTCAAAAAGTTGGAAATGGCACATTGGGTCCTGAAAGAAAAATGTGTAGAGAGCAAATGCCCAAGAATAACCCTAATACAGCTCCTGTGTTTCCAAAACAAATACTAAACCTTGAATATCCCAGGAAACATGGCCAGCCGAATGACAAGATTTCCCTTCCCCCATATATTTCCAAGGACAGCAGATGTAAAAAAACAAAGAGAAGAAAAGAATATTGTGTAGTTATTGATGAATTTAGGAGGAGAGGGAGCAAAAAAGCCTGAGGTCTTGCATCCATTACAAATGTAGGACACTCCTAAAACCAAAAAAGCCCTTTGTACAAGAAGCAGCAGCTTTTCTTCCCAGTTTTCCTTAACTTTTTTTTTTTTTTTTAATCGATTCAGACTTACATCTATTAGAAAAAAGTAAGCCATCTGTTTTGTCTGGACATGCTGTCTGCAATGTAAAAATGTAAATATTATTGTACAATTAGAAGATATTTGGGATGGATCTGCACTAATGCTTATGTGAATCCGAAATAGGAGGGATTTTGAAGAATGGAAAACTAAAACAATTGAAAGAAACCGACATTTCAACCCATGATATATCTAGGACTACAATTGTTTTATGCTACATCAAGATACGTTCTAGAAAATGAAACAAAGTGAGGAAAAGTAATTCAAAATGGGCAGAATATCAATTTCATTATAATTAATAGCCATATCAGGATCCTCTGGGTCTTCTGAATCCTTCTTTGTAGATAATTTGCAATCTTTCACCTGTTAGTAAAGACAAGCACTGAAATGAGTGGAAAAATAGAGCAGTGGGAAGAAACAAAGACTTTCAAAGTGCCCTGAAATGTGAAATCAAAATAAAACTGAAATAAATATTTTAAGGGAAAGATTGTAATCAATATGCTATTGATAAGCAGCAGTGTAGTACCTTAATTACACTTAAGGCAATGGTAGAAATAGAATAGATCATATACTTGTAATCACTGCAAGATTTTCCTTTTCCCTCATGCAGCAGAAAAGTCAAATGGAAGTTCCTGGGTAAATACATTAAATGGACATAAAAATTACACTCTGACATCTGCAGAATCCCTGCCTGCAGGCAAGGGTTCATTCTGCTGACTTTCTACGCTGGCCTGACGTGAACCTCCACCAAGTGCAAAGCTGAGTAATCACAGCTAAACCACAAGTTCAGCCTGAGCCATCTGCCTTCCTGCTGGGTGCATTACCCAAAGGCTGCACCATACCAATGGCATTTGCAAGCTAAGGGCAAGTTCAGGCCAAGCTGGCATCCACCTGGGCAGGACTGTGAACACATATCCATGTAGAGGTTCTCTGTGGGAACAGCAAGATATTTATGTAATCCACACAAAATACCTGATGTTGTAGACAGCCAGAAACATTAAGTGCATATATGCTGAATTAAAATGAGAATGACAGGTAATTTCTTTTGAACACAGAGCAAAAGGCTGCCAATAATTTTGAAGTCAGATTCTTGAAGTTCAATTGAGCAAGACATTCTTAGTTAGGCAAGGATCTTCCCCCCAGTTATAACAGCACAAAGTGGATTTGAATCTGTAATACAGAAGTATAAATCCTTGTATCCTGTCACCACAGAATCTCATTATTGTTATGTAATCCAGGCAATAATTTTGAGAAATGCTCAAGGAACCTGCCTTCACTTTTCAGATGTGAATTTATTGGAGGAGTGAAAGATTCCTAATTTTCTCATTGCCTCGTTTTCACAATTTATTGGAATAATGCATGTTCTTACATTACCAATATACATCAGACATATTTATTCAAATACAGCCTCATGAAACAGAAATTATTTATATGAAAAGAGGAATCTCAACTTTCTGATGGAAATTCTTCCTACGTATCTGCTAAAACCAGAGTTCTAAGATAGTCAATCACAAATACCTATGAAACTTATAAACTGAAAAATCCTACTTTTGAAATCTGTGGTTGGAACTAAAGAAAACTCTTAATAAATTGAACCTAAGTATTTAATAAAATACTCCAAAATCTCTTCTACAGGATTTGAAAGAGGAATTTATGTGACTTCTCATGTTGGAGGCAATATTGATAAAATGTAAGGAGCTTTTAAAGAAACCACTATTCATCCAGCAAGGTTTTCTATTCTTCAGGATGAATTAAGCTTTAGCTGATGAGTCTTTTTGCTGTAGCTATTTGCACACTTTTGCTATGTCCTTTCTCCTACTGTTTTTAATATGGGGAAAGCACACATCAGACACAACAGTAAGAAAACAATCTGTGTTAAACAAACAAAATTCCTGTAAGAAAAATGTCCCATAAGCACAGCACAAAGAAACATTTATCAGCCTTATATGCATCTTGACCTGTGGCAGATACCTCTTTCAGTCATGAACTGGCTCCTACTGAAATCCTCAGGAAATCTCATTCCATGATTACTAGCATATGAGCATTTTTGACCTGTCCTGGCTGAAGAGCTCCAGTTCAGTACAAGTTATGACATCTCCATCCAGAAGATGCCCATCACTGCAGAATTACATCAAAAACACAGATTTAAATTCTGCCCCTACAAAGGCAAAACCTTCATAATTAGTTTCAATCAATTGATAAGAAGTACTATCTAGAGGAGTACATGGAAGTAAAACATCCAGCAAAAAGACTGCACAGTAAAAAAAAAAAAGTTAAAAAACATTAAAAAAAACCCCCATACACTGTGAGTAACTATTCAATTAAATACTATCATACAATAAATTTGTAAGTGTTGCTCTAGCCAATTTCTCCTTTTTGCTACTATGACACTTTTTTTTTTATTGGAAATATTTGAGAACACATTTACACCTCTATTGTATGACTATAAATATACTGCCTTCCAGGGTATTGTCAGAGAAGATTCTTTTCAATGGTTACATTGTGGCTATAATATGCAGCTAGATTAAACTGTCACAGGAGATTTATTTATTAGGATCAAGTCCAAACTCTGCTTTGACAAAACTGCAGAGTTATGCAGTTATACAGCTCCCTCCCAACCTGCATATGAGAGGTTCTTTAGCACAAAGCCAAATGGAGACAGGCTGGGGGAAGATGGAAATGGGGACATGACACTGTGATCCCAGAAGCTTCCAGGGTATGTGTCAGGTGCAGGGCTTTGGAAGTGTGCACGGACAGGTTTAATCAAAGAGCATCAGCTACTCCTTCTGGAATCAGCAGGAAGTGAACTTTTAGAGCAAGGAAAATCAATATAGCAGGTGGGGGGCAGAGGGGGTCTTAAGGGACCACTTGTCTCTCACTATCAGTGAACCCTCTACTTAAAATTTTCCCGGGTCGGGACTGGCTGAGTGCTTGGGGGAACACATACAGACACACACTTAAATTTCTCTATCATTTGTTCTGTATCTCTCCCCTTTTTAGAGTTAATGAAAGTCTTCTTTTACAGAACAAAGAAATGTGTTCTTTAAATTGGCACTAGCTGGTACAGCGTTTTTCACAAGTTTAGCCAACTGCTTGCATGGCACGCCTGTGAGGCTAATCCTCATCCACCTCTACGCTGGTTAAAATGAATGTTTCACTACAGCCGCTGTGCTCAGCTCCAGTAAACTCTCCCACTGTTGAGAACAGGGTGGCTGCATGAAAATGAACATTTGGAAACAGGTCCAGAAACACTCTCATTTTTTAAACTGTGAAGGGAATTGTTTGCAACACTGTATATGGATTAGGCAAAAAGCAGGACAGGGAAATTTCCAACTTCTTACTCACAAACTAAGAATTGGCGTAAGACACAAAGGTCATCAACAGCCTTATCATCAGGAACTGTGAGGTTGTACAGCTTAAAACTCTGAAAGAAGGTAGCAAGACAAACAATAGAAATAAGAATCTTGGACTTCAGGAGAGTAAACATGACCTTGTTTCGAAAGCTGCTCAGCAGCATCCTATGGGAAGGCAAAAAGTCAAAGTGCACTTGCTGGTTTTCTGGACACCCTCCTCAAAAATATGGAAAGAGCCCCTTGTGATATATCAAAAAAGCATTGCAGGAGGCCAGCATGAATGAACAACAATGTCCTGACTGAGCACAGGTGTAAAAAGGAAGCACGGGAATGGTGGAAGGAGGAAACAATGTCATTGAGTACAAAGATACTGTCCAACCACATAGGGATGGAGCTAGGTGAACCAAAGTCTGGGTAAAGTTACAATTAGCAAAGGAAATGAAAAAAAAAAAACTCTAAAGGATATTAAAGAAACCAAATAGTAAAAAAGGAAGGCTAAAGAGAAGATAGGTCCATTACTCCATGTGGCAGTGAACCTAATGGAATGAGTAAGTCTGAAGAGCTTGGTTTTCTTTGCCTTGATGGGCAAAGTTTATCACGTCTGTGAGCCAAGTATCAGAGTGCAGGGGAGTAAAGCATTATTCTACCAGAAGATCAAATTGGGCCAATTGGATATGCATAGGTACAACTGATCACATAAGACACATGCTAAGTTGCTGAGGGACCTTGCCAATACCACTGCAAGATTGTCATGTACTATCTTTCAAAGGTTTTGGCATTTGAGAAAAGTTCCTGATCCTTGATATGCAGAAAAAGGCAAATGTTGCCTCCATTTTCCAAAAAGGGCTTCCCCAGAGGTAACCTGTGCACAGCTGTAGGTGAATCAGCCCAACCTCAGTATCTCAGGAAGTCTGTGGTAAATTCTCCCAGAAGACATTTCCCACACATGAAGTATAGCAAGGTGGAAAAGGCAGCATCAATTTACTAGCAGCAAATCACATCTGATAATTGGACTTCCTTCCATGACAAGATGTTGGGCTCCCTGTACCAAGCTAGAGCTATGGCATCACTGACCTTGATTTTAGCAAGGCCTTCAATATGACCCCACAGCAAGATAGACAAACTGATGCATTATGGTTTGGAGAGGGACAGGATAATGGGAGCACAAAAATGCCAGGGCATTGGGGCTCAAAGGGTAGCAACAAGCACTACAAAGCCCAGCTACAGCTGGTTACCAGCATCCCTCCTGGAACAACACTAGTGTTTAATAGTGTTTAATGTGTGACATGGATGACAAGGTAGAGAACACCTTGGGGAAGATGGTGGGAGCATCGACACATGGGAAGGTAGGGCTGCTGTTCAAAGGGCAGGCCACAGAAATGGGCCAAGTGTAACATTACAAACTTCATCCAAGGCAGTTGTGAAGTCTATGTCCAGGACAGATTAAACCAATGCAGCAAGCTGGAGAACAACTGGAGAAAATGCAGCGTTCCACAGAAGATCTGAAGATCCGCAAGGTAAAGAAGACTCAGCAATGTGCCCCTCTGGCAAGGACAACCGAGCCTGTACTGTGCTGTATCAGTAAAAGCACTACCAGCAGATCAAGGGAAGTCATTCTTACCTTTTTCTGGGCACTGTTGAGTCTCTGTTGGGCACATCTGGAGTACTGTGTCCAGTTCTGGACTCACATGACTAAAGTATGGACATAACAAGGCAAGGCCAGCAAGTGCTCAAGGGTGCTGGAGCTCAAGAAATAGAAGAAGAGATTGAGGAAACTGTTCTTAATCATCTGGAAGGAAAGAAAGCTGAGGCAAAGATCTTGCTGCTTTTCAGGAAGACCTGCTGGAAGGATATGAAAACAACTGAGACAGACTCATCTCAGTGAAAGGACAAGATGCAAAAAGCAGAAGTTGCAACACAGGATATTCTGATTTTGTTTGAAGAAAAAATGCTCCCCCCGGCACAGACTGACAAAATAATTTGTGGAGTCTCCACTGCTGGAGACTGAAATCATTCTAACTCAGCTGAACAATACCATGCGCAACATGAACTAGCTGGATCTTCTCTGAGCAAATAAATAAGTATATTTTGGAATAATAAAAAGGTATATTTTGGAAACAGAGA
Organism: Haemorhous mexicanus; assembly: GCF_027477595.1. Classification (NCBI taxonomy): domain Eukaryota; kingdom Metazoa; phylum Chordata; class Aves; order Passeriformes; family Fringillidae; genus Haemorhous; species Haemorhous mexicanus. The sequence continues at coordinate 44,700,582 of NC_082342.1, forward strand.
AACATAAGAAACAGGAACTGTTTCTGAGAGGCAACTATGTTACAAGTGATTGAATGGACCAAATCACCAGCAAGGTGTGATGTGTGGTAATAAATTATTAAAAATCAAGAAAAGAGCTATTGAAAAAAAACTGAAGGGACTGGATTGCTTCTTCTTGATCTGGAGGACCTCCACTGCACAAAAAATTTCCAGATACATAATGCTTCAAAGACAAAAGAAAAAAATATTTCCTTGAACTAGGCAAGGAGTTACATCATGAAGAACTGTACAAGTTAAGCATTTGGAAACCAGAATTCAACCCCTTATTTCCTTCCACCAAAGCAATTTCTTCAATGACAACAATATTTCCTAATTTCACAAATAAATTCCTATATGACATTATATCAAATGCATTACTGAGTCCTGGTACATTAACTCTTACTGGCCTTCTTATTAATATACAATTAATCTTGCAGTAGCTGGCAATTTGTTACATTTCATTTTGTCATATTATTCCTTTTTTCAATTTTCTGTCTAAAACTGTATTCTGTTCTTGAAATGGAGCTGGTATATCTACCATTCACTAGTCACAAAATATCACCCCTATCTGATAGAGCTATTAAAAACTGAAATGGCAAAGAAAAGGTTGTTTGTCTTTACAACTGAAAGCTTCTGATAGGCTTTGAAAAAGTTATTTTAATATTTTCCATATTCCTTTTATAACCCATTTTTAACCAACTCTATAAACATGAAATTCCATTTTAAGAGACAGACTTCTAATTCTTCCTCTGAGCATCTATCTGACTGAAATGTAGCTCATTTTTTACCAATTGTATTTCACAAATTTCTAGTTACTGGCCATATTTAGAATGCTTAAGCTTGTGTGACAGTGAAAGGGCTTCTAAATTTTAAGGACTCCAGCTGGTGATCCACACAACCCTTTGACATTTCAACACCCACAAGAGAATATGTCACAGAGCCTTTCTATTGTGACTTATTGTGTCAAGTGCAACGATGCCTTCAGGCTCTAAATGGGAATTTTGGTCATTGAAATGTACATTTTAGAGTAAAGAAACCATAGATAATAATCTGCTTCACTAGACTTGCCCTAGGATATGGAAGTCACAGTATCCATTTGCCCTGAGCTGGAAACCTATACCTATTGCAGAAAAACAAATCATGACCTCTATCTGGTTCAGAAAGTCCCAAAATCAAAATGTGATCAACTCACAGTATACAAGTCCCTAATGAAAGCTCTCTGAAAGTGGAATATATATATTGAGATGTAACTTTAAAATTGAGAATGCTTCAGTGTTTTTTAGGCTTGAAAGTCAGCATTAACTTTCCTTGAAGTTATTACACTTGTAACTGGAAAAATACAGCTGAATGAGTACTGAGTTGCTGACAAATTAGTACGTTTTCAGTAGGATAAATTTTGAAAGAATGCAGATAAAAACATCCTGCCATGATCAAACCTTGAAGCTCACATTAGGAAATTCAGTTGAAAGTCACAAAATCGGAGATCTTTTAAATCCAGTGCCAGATAAAAATAATCAAAGACATTTATTTTCACAGTAGTTATAGTTGCCCATGCAGTAAGTTCCTCATTCTGTAAGTAGTGCTACAATATGAACATCCATAATCACAAAAAATAATCTTCATATTCTTAAAATAAATTTACTATTTGGAGGGCTTTGCATGTATAAAAAATGGCTTTTTAAAGTTCATCATAAGTTAGTCTTCAAATAAAACATATCTCAGTGTTGTCCATCTACATAAACTTTGCACAAACACTGCTCCCTTCCCACAGTCAATGCCATAAATAAGGGAGATCTCCAGATGGCGCAAGCTGTTACAAAACCATTCCTCTTTTCCCAGTTATGTTGACATGCATAAATGCCCATTATTCCCACTACATTTATCTGTGTCTCAACTGCATTTATGACATCATCTGTACCATGATTCCAAAGAATTGTTTTTGTAAATGACAGGAACTCCAAAGATAAACATAAAGAGGCCTGAACTGACATTAAAGAAAGTGGATGACAGTAAACTTATTTTGTGTAGTTTTTAGAAACCATCCCGTCATCCACTTAACAACAAAAAATGCAAATTTTTAAGGTTCTCAAATCAATACACAACACCCCTCACAAGACACACACAAAAAGCAGTTTAATCAGTAAGAATGTAAGTCATCCAGGTAATTGAGAATCCACACAGCCCTTCAGCCTGCACAAGGAAAAGCCAACCAGTCAATTTCTGGAGAAGTGCAGGACACAGAGCACAATTTTTATAACTAGAAATGAAAGTCCAGCAACACCCAGTCAAATACAGTTCACCTTCTGCAAAAGGTGAAACAAAAAGGTAAACAATCTGCAGAGATGTGAGATGGATAAATTAAGCTGAAACTTGTTTCAAGGCTACTGCAGGAGAACTATACAACAGCACTTGTTCTCCCACCCTGACTGTCATCAGTAAGAATATCTGAAATTCTGTCATTAGATACTTCAACAACTTGTCTAAAGCCAAGATACACTCTATGTTTTCAAAGACTTTCTCAGATATATTCAGGTTTTAGTGTTAAAGTACTGCAATTTGCTCTTCAAAATTAATTCAGTGGCTGTTTTTTTTCCCTGTAGTCAGCAGGCCTTATTCTCAATTTCTTGCTCTTCAACCTGACATGAAACATTGTGATTCTCTGCACTGACTCTACTGTGAGTTAACAGCACTACTCAGGACTGACATATTTAAATCATGTCAGGTAGCAAGAAGTAAGCATCACTGTTAAATTAATTCTCATTCTAATACTTTACAGTCAATAAAACCTCTTAGGAGATAAAAATCCTACTGTTCATCTATGCCAGATCATCTGTCAATCTTCATTTATGCAAATCAACTTGTGGTTTTAACCCCTTTAAATCTGCAAAACTGACAAGTGCATTAATGCCTTATAACATGCTTTATAAAATCCACACACAGAAGCAGATTAGCTCAATAAAAGTATAATGGTTCCATGCCTACCCATCCTTCTGTCAAATCATATAAGCACTGTTAACTAATGTTAAATGCCAGAACTAATTTTTTACGCCTTTCAAAAATTCTCACTCATATTATTATCAACTCCATTAAATGACTCATTAATATTCAATTAAATACTAGAGCAAATTTAATTTATTGCTTCCAAATGTAATAAATCATAACAATAATTTAAAACATTTAGAAGCACAGAATGCCAGAATCATGTTTAGGAGTGTGATACAATATGTGCACTAGGAAAATTAAATTAATTGGTTTAGTATATCTAAAAGTCTATTTTTTTTAAGGTCAGTAAGATGAATATACTATATATGCAAAACTAGAAAAAATATTTTTGTAGAATCAAAAGAATAGTAAAATATTAGTGTGGGTTTTTTCCACTTCCTTTTATGTAACTAAAGTCTAAGTTCATAAAAGTAGTTTGTTGCTTTTCACTTTAGTTGCCTTAAAACCATTAAGACTTAATCACAGGGTAAAGTGCTTTCTGAATTGGAGGGGTCTTAAGGTTGAATAAACATTTATGGGTAGGCTTAGATAATTTACATTTTCATATTACTTCCACTGCTCCCTACATACCTCTGGTGTACAGATTAATTCAGCAGCTTAAAGCACTGCAATTTAAGCAGAGAGAATCCTGCTTGTCAAAACAAACTGATAGCTATCAAGTGCCTTGTAGTCCTCTCATTTTTAAGCTGCTAACAAGGATTCTTTCATGCATTCCTGGTCACAAGTTAATGACTATTCTGCTTGAAGGGAGCCCCTATACTCAGACAGCCTCAGAAGAAGCAGCAGCTTCTGTAACCCTGCTTGCCTGCTGCCCACGTCTGGGATTTTACCTCCCCAGACACAAAACCAGAAAACACAGTTCTGTGTGTAGTAGCCAGCCACCCCACAAGGCTGGCTGCTTAGACACCCCTTTCATGTACCTGTGGGACTGAGACATGGCCCCATCTTCTCCCTGACACCTCTCTGCTTAGGGTAAGCCTACTGAAGGGTATCCAGGCAGCAGGGCCATGCATTTCCTTAGCTCAGAAGCTGCAAGGCCCCTTAGGGACCTTAATCCCATGTGATGGGAATGGGGAAGGAACTCCTGACTGCCTGCCTCTGTGCAGTTCTTATAATGTAAGGTCCAGAGACCATCCACTCACAGAATTTTCAGCAGGTGAGGACAAACACAACAATACAGTGACAGAATAACAACACAAGCTTGTGGTGGCAGTGTCAGGAGCTCTGCTGAACTCTCTCTACTTTGATCATTTAATGATAGAGGATAATTACCTTTAATTCCATTTAATGCCATCTATTTTCAAAAAGGAGAAAAAGGGGAACCTATATGAGCATGTGCATATGTTATACATATATATATATATTTATATATATATAAAAGGAAGGAAAACAAACATTTATGGCATAGTAGAGATAATAGAGCTCATCCTAGACACTGAATGTATTTAAATCCAACTGCAATACAGAAATCCAGGAACTGCATGGGGGGATTCAAGCAAAAGGTGAAACACTGAACAGAATTCAGACCAAACTCACAATGTCTTGTTTTATTCCTCTTCCTTGGTCTTCTAGAGGTATGAATTACATCTGGCATGAGTCAGACACAATTTTCACCAACAGCTTTAGCACAGTTTATTTTACAGCTGTGGTTCCAGGCAACAGAGTATGGTATCAGCAAAAAATGTCAGAGAAACACAAAAACCATCTTGAACAGGAGACCTGGAGATGATTAGAAAAAGAATGATTAAAGTAATGTAAAATACCTTTAAAAGACAGCTCTTCAGGTAGCTGCTTCCTCTGCTACTTGGTAGGAGAAATGCTGCTGAAGGTAACAAGTCTAAATACATCACTTTCACTTTATATTTATAAAGCTTTATTAATTTTAGCTAGTCATGGTTTTTTTATTGCTTGTTCTAAACCAAGACTACTGGGCATCTTTTAAGAAAAACATGCACAAGAGCCTCAATAGAATTGTTCTTATCCTCTGTAAGGATAAGAAAGCCCAGAGTTTACAACAAAACCCCATCAAGTTGAAAAGGATAAATCCTAGACAGGAAACTAAGTGGCAAAGATTACTCCAATGTTTCCATATGCAACACAAGTAAAGATAGAAAAGAGTGGAACAAAATGAAAAAAATTGTTAACTGAATGAGGAGAAACACACCTACATGGTTAAACCATAAAGCCTACAGTGAATGACACAAAACAGTGAGTCTGTAACAGGACAGATCAACATGCCCTCCAGTCAGCACTGAACTAGCACTCCAACACAGAAATAAATTATGACTTGATCAGATTAGTCATCTTCTGGGTTGTAATCCAAAATTGAGTATTTCTTTTATCCTCAGAAGATCTATTCAGTCTGTATTTCTTTCTGGTAGATCCGACTGCCAATATCAAATGTAGCTGAAATCTGAGGAAATCTGCAAATGTGAAATACAACAGCCCTGAGATCTCATCAAATTTCTAGGTAGAGTCTCCACATTCAGAATCTTTCATGGTGAAATACTATCCAGAGCATATTCTTTTTTTATTTCAGATGCTATTCCTTTTTATACATATAATACCCTTCAATATATTCTCCTTTGCATATCTCTCACTAATCTTGACCTGCCATGGGTGAGGGCTCTGAACTGAGGAAAACTGCCAATAAAATCAGGATGGGAGAAAAATATGGATTTTAACATCATGGATCTCCATGCTGAATATATGTCTCATGATTGCAGGAGAACTAGAATAATTTATAAGTGCATGCAATTGTGGATAAAAGAGACTGGATATCAAATGAAAGCTGTGTAAACAACTGATTAGGAAAATGACAACCAACAACCTCAGGACTCCTGAGTACAGGAAAAAGTCCTAAAGATCTTTTAAACATCTGAATAGATAAGAGCAATAGGAAAATCTGTTGGAATTGGATGAGCCATCAGAGTTTAGGGACAGAGCTGCTTCCTTCTGCAGAAGCAGCATGTGCAATTTCTGCCTGGCATCTGAGGAAGAAGGAACAGTAAGCTGTCTCTCCTTTGCAAAAAAAGTAGAAGAGAGTATAATTGTACTAAAAAGAGTAACTAACTTACAGATAGTCGTGTTTCAAATAACAGAGATATGCAATAATATAGCAAAAAGAAATGAGAAAAAGGTAATGATTGAGATTATTCCAGCAGTCACATTGGACTGATTCATGAACTTAATATGCTTATACATTTGTTCTTCCATATACTCTGTATAAAATAAAATGTGTCCATCATCTAATATGAATCTAGGTCTGACCTCGTATTTCTACAAAATTAAAATTTCACAGAGGAACTGCATTTGTAATTCAACCAGGGATGAAAGGCTGACACTAACTTCAACAACTTCAGAGAGAACTCTAGATCTAAGCAAACTTTTCCTACCTAGAGAAAATAAAGATTTGCACAATATACAAAGCTCATGTCCAGGAGACCATTTCTTTAACAGCTGTGTTTGTAGGAAAATAATGAAGTGTGCCTATTGATGCTCTTCCTGCATCAATGTTAGGAATAAGCCATTTTCATCATGTAAATGTGATGTACTTCCAATTAAAGAATCCATGCAGTAGCATTACATTTACCTCAACATACACACAATAAAAATTGCAGCAGTGCAACTTCAGGATGAAGAAGCGTTCCTGCAGAAGATCTTATCATTTCAATGTGTGCTTACATAAAAGGGAAAGCAGTACAAAAAAAGGGAATTACTTTGGTTTACTTCTAATATTTGTAATTACTGTTATGCAAATTAATTACCTCATTAGAATAAAGAAGCAATGATGATGGTTATTGTTCCCTGATATGCACAAGTACTTGGTATCAGGACCTCAGTGACACTTTGAGAGAAAAGAGAATTGGTGGCAAGTCACACACACAATTCCAGCAGGAAAAGATCATTTGGCTCTCTCAGATCTGAGATGTAATGGTGGTTGCAGCACAGAGCACAAGTTACAAAAGAGCTGTGATCGGATTTGATAGGTCAAAGGTTTAGAATGAGACCTTTAACAGATACCATTACTCCATAATTGCAGAATATTTTGCAGAATATGAGACATTTGCAAAAATTGTCACTCAGAAGAGATTAAAAGGCCCTGGTCTACACTGAACACCATGTTGCCTTTGATCCCACAGAACAGAAGAAAACCATGAACTAGTTAGGCACATGACAATGTTATTACCTGTTGTTGCTCTCCAGTTGGGTAATAATAATAGAATAGCATGGGGAGGATTTTACAATCACCTGACAAAGACTGGTATTATAACTAAAATCAAGGAGTTTGCTTTCACAGGGGGAAAATAAAGTTTCAGAATATACAGAGAAAACCTTGAGACCTTTATCTTCAAGAAGAAAACATAAGGAACAGAAACAAGAAGAGTTCTGCCTTGCTAATATTTTTCTGGCAGGTAGCTGCTGTGGATTGAGATTTCTGTTTTTCCTGAGTTGAAACTGGTCTTGCAACTTGGTCTTTGACACCCCACAAAACAATCTTACTGCTAAATAATTCACTGCAGTGAAATATAGATATAAGAAATTTTCCTAAGGGGTATTTATTCAAACTGACAGACTGATTCAAACTATAAGAATTTGGAGCACTGACCTTTGGGTACAATGGTAAATACCAATCAAAACCAGTTCTCACATGGTCGTACTTATTATCAAATTATACTGGATTTGTAAAATGCTCCAGAGAAGAACTGTAATTTAATTAATACTTTCATTAGTTAAATAGTGTTAAGTGGTAAAGAATGCTGATTCAAACATCCAGAGAATCCAGTGACTCAAAGCAGAATAACAATGTACAGCATTTTTTAGCATGAAATTGCATGGGCTCTAGCAGAGTTAGGACTCATACAGTAGCAGTTTGTTGGGATGGAAGGGAACTCTCCTCCTGGAGAAATAAAGTACATCAGGAGAAATAAGAATCGAAGTGACCTTTTCATTTATTTGGTGCTGTATACAGGTTCTGAAAAAAAAAAAATTCATCAGGAATTCTTCTTGCTCGTCTAACTGCCTAACTTAACTTACCAGATTTTAACCAAATACATTAAAATTAAGGGGAGAAGGGGAGGCTCCATTACCTGAATCCAAATTTTCATATTGTTGAGGAGAAGAAAGCATTTGTACGGCTGCTTTGTAACTGATCTGGAATGTACAGCTTTGCATCAGCTCCACAGCAGAATCAGCTACATTTTCCCACTGAGGGGAGGCAGAACTGTAGTTTTGGTCACAAGAGCTGAGCCTGGGCTGGTCTCTTGAGAGAAGACCAAGAGATGAACACCGACAAGCAGACACACCTGAGTACTGCCCAGGGAGCTAAGTCACGTCTGCAGAGTGGGAATGAATTCAGCAGAGCTGGAACTGGATCCCCCCTCTACAGCCATTCCAGGGGGAGGTCCAAAAGCAGTAAATATTGCATCAACCCATGTATGATTTATGGTGGCTTCAACAAGCCAAACACAAACATTCTTATTTCAGCCACATTGAAACACTTTTGTTCAAAAAGCCAGTGGAGAATACTTCTGAGAACAGCGCTGTCAAGATTTATTTGGAATAAAAAAATGAAAGTGATTTTTTAAACCATGAAAACAAATAGAAAACCAATAACATTCCACATGAAGAGAAGTTTCAGATTTACTCAGCTTTCATTTTTACATAGGACTTGGGAAATGGGAACACAGCCTTCATCTATATTCTCTATTGGAAAAATGAAATTGTTCTTTTTTTGCCAGGCATAAAAGGTGACATCCAAGAAGAAGGGAAGGGGAAGGAAATAAACCCAAAAGACAAAACACGCACTTTCAGAGTTTTACTTACAATTTTTATTTACTGAGAAATTGGATTTTTTCCTCATGATCCTCCTGTAAGTGTTATGGTCTGTACTCTCTGGAGCAGCAGTAAGTGCAGCAGCAGTAAGTGCAAAAGTGTGAGGAGCAGAGGGTCATGCTCTCAAGCAGCAATAATGTCTGGGATATAAAGTTAGTCTAGTTGACATATCATTTCTCTAGATGCTGCACATGAAAAGTGTCATGAAAATAGTTTTACCATCCTTCTCTCCCTCTCTGCAATGTTCCATTCCTGTACACAAGAATATACAGCAGCTTCATCTGTCTTTGCTGCTTTCTGGAAACTACCTTATATTTTTAGGAAGATGCTAATTGATGACTGGAGACAGGTGGGAAAAAAAGGCAGTCTTATTTTGTAGATCCATAACTTTTTCAATTCCTTTTAAACATCCCCTCCAGTTACATCATTTTTAGCACCCTGCCTTTTTTTTTTTTGGTAAGGTATTTAGCAGTCATAATTTCATATTTACTGTCTCTTATATTCTCAGAACTAGTACTTTGAAGAATATTAGAAGAATACTAGATGTTTTCTTGTTTTCTTCTACCTTTTGTCTCAGTCTTTGGCTCAGGGGTTACCAAGCAGAGCGAGAGGCAAGTTGATCCTATCAATCTCTGACTCTTCAGCCAAGACAGTGACACCTGCTAGCATATCTGAACATATTCCACTAATGATCCATTGCCTACACTCAGGACAAGTGTTATGATTACAGCAACACGAGAATCAGCCCAAGGAGCATGACAAAAAGTGTCCTTACCTGAACAAACAGGATCACACAGCTGGAATGATCTTGAGCACTTGCTACCATGACATAGCAGAGAAGTACAACCCCAGCAGGCACAGAGGCAGGACCCCAGCCCTGCATCACATGCAAAAAGAGCCACCTCATGCCCCTGACCAGCAGCAGCCTGCTGCTGAGTCTGGATGAGAGCTTGCACAGATGGGCACACTTCCACTTCATTCAGCGCTACAAATCTTGTTCCATATTTCTCACAATAAAGAGCACTCACCTGTCCTGTGCCACTGCCAAGGGGCTGTCTGGTTGGAAAGTCATGTTTGGGGCAACATTCCCCTTCTGCCAGTATAATATTGAGAGATTCAGAAGAATTATTCCAGACGTAAAAATTATTCAGAAATTACATCTCACTCAACAAAAGACACTTTGCCGTTGAATCTGTCACGTAATTCTGATTCCCCAAAAGTGTCCTCAGGCCTCTAAATACAAGCAGGAACTGGACCACATGCCTCTGCAGTGATTCTACTTCCCCTCCTCCTCAATTTGTACTTCCATGCTTTTTCTGGAGATATCAAGACCTGTATGCAGTCAGAAATCTTGTCACAGAGTTTGAGAAAGGCACACAGACACCCAGCAGTGCTTCTACCAGCACCTTCCCCACTGATCCACGTCCTGCACAAAGCTAGTTAAACCAGAAAGGATATTCTTTCCCTCTAAGGCATCATCACTGATAACTAGGGAGATTTCTGCTGGTTTTTAGATTTGATGTAAAATCAGTAAAATAGAAACCTCAGGTCATGAAAGATCCTCAGACAGCTTTGTAAAATGAGAGGCATTAGAATTGCTGCCTCTGTAAATCCCTGCCTAGGTTATTTTTTTTAGTTTCTCTTCCTGTTATGCATTAAATGATGTTGCTGATTCTAGGATGGAAGTGGCTGTGGGGTAAGAAATCCCAGTGTATATTTTATATATCAACTGGTTAGATAAGACCATTATTATTTTATCATAAAAAGAAGCTCCGAAATTTCACTGTCACATCATTTGCTGTTTGCCTAAAAATGTGCTCACATCAGATGTTGCTAAATGATTAAATAGCTGTCTAACTTAAACCTCTAAAATTCTTTTCTGAAGAAAAGCAGGGAACATTAACTTCTTCAGCTTTGTACCATATTCAGCATACATTCTGCAGACCTGGAGATACTGTTGCTGACTTTTTTGTAAGAAGTGCTTTACAAAATGTTTCAAATAATCTAAACTGTATCTTCAGAAACTTAAGTCCCTCTGCCCTCCTAATTTTTGGTGGTTTTATTTGTGGCTTAGATGTCAGCTCAAGATATTGCTATTTTTGCTCCACCATATCTGCCATGTTGTTCCAACTCCGTAGTCTTCCCTGGGCAGCAAGAGCTTGTTACAGGCTCCCAGCCTCACTGACATCCAAGGGACTTGAACAGTAAGATGGAGTACAGCCCAAGTTTTCCAGAGCTTTTGATACTGTGTGGTTGAGTTTTTAAGATCCTGAAGTGAGAACATCTCACAATGAGAGGCCACACAAAATACCCAGCATCCTTGAAAAGCTTCATCCCGTGCTCACTACTCGAAAATGAAGTCATATCAGCTAAGTTTTGTAAGTGCTACTGCACTTCAATTGTATTTTTATCAGGGGTTGTTGGAGTTTTCAGCTCAGATTTCTACACTTAGAAGAGAGAAAACAAATTTTTGTCTTGTATGGGGAGAAGTACTATTCTAAAACTCACTTGAGCCACACGAGATTCACTCTAAGACTCACAAGAGCAGCAGTCTTCAAAAACTGTCCTGAGTAATTACTAGTAGGAAACTTGTTATAAAAGGGAGAGGAATATAAAATCTACAAAGAGGAAGAGTCCCTGCTGCCTTCCCACAGCCTGCCTTTTGCATCTGATTTGTTGGCATAACTAGGTAACCCACCAGTGGAGCAAGATGATCCTTTGCAGAGCCTGAATGAATCCTGTGAGCAACCCCCCTACTCTGTGTGCTCCTACAGGACATTGGAAAGCAAAAGACAAGCAGTGGAAATGGCACAGGCATATCCTCCAGCATTCAGAATTATCCTTCAGGGCTAAGAGAAGCTTGCTCTCAGAGCACAGGATTTCTCCATGAATAAGCACCACTAGTGTAGCACACATGTAACTTTCAAGAACTCCTCTCCCACATATCCCCAAATAAAGCTCTATAACCTTTCAATTACCATTTCAAAAGCTTTTTGTAGGTAAAATACTTTGATCATTGTGGTTTCACTGGAATTAACTATAAATTAATAAATCCAGATGGAAAAAAACCCAAAGAAACATAACTTCAACTCACAGACAACACAACAACCTTAACAAATAAAGATAATAAACTAGAAAATCCTAGTGCATGTTTCTTTCATTAAGACATTTTTTATAATACTTGAAAATTGAAAGCAATTTTAAGTTATCTTAAGGAAGAAAAGCATACAACTAAAGATTAACACAGTGGAATTAAAACTAGTACAGAAAATCAATTACTGCATTGAAAAGCAAAAAGGAAAATTGGGTTATAATTTTCTATCATGAAAAACAGTTACTTAAGAACAATTCTCATTGAAGTTTACTGTGGGCTACTACTTGGAGTTTACTGTGGGTTTACTACTTGGCAGGCCTAGGACAGGCACACAGAGTAGGACTAACAAAGTTTATCAGTCTGGCCTGGCTAGCTGTGCCAAATAAGGGGAGGCAATCATGACTAGAAAAGCTGAAACATGTTGATGGCAGGCAAACATCTTACAGATGGAAAAGAAAACACAAATCACTCCTCAAAGATAAGGGAATCTTCCCCTTTGAAAAGCTGCTAAGCAGTCAGCCATCAGTCCTAAAGCCAGCCAACGTGCACCATAGGAGAAACCCAGGCTGGGCCAGGAGGAAAATCAGCACAACCAAGTGTTCCTCTGAACTAACCCCAGCACTGACAGAAGATGACAGGAGGCAAAAGACCAGCTCTGAGTCCACCCCTCCAATCTGCAGGGCACTCACCTAGCTGCTAGTTAAGCTGATGTGACGTGTGCAGACAGGGATAGGACAAGAGGGAATGGCTTTAAACTAAAACAGGAGAGATTTGATTAGCTGTTATAAAGAAATTCTTTACTCAGAGGGTTCTGAGACAACTGGAACAGGTTGCCCAGAGAAGCTGTGGATGTTCCATACCTGGAAGTGTCCAAGGCCAGGCTGGATGGAGCTCTGAGCAAGCTGATCTAATGGGTGGCATCCCTGCCCATAGCAGGGGTGTTGGGATTACATGACAATCTTTAGGATCTCCCCCATACCAAACCCTTCTAGGATTTTGCAACATAGCACAAAGCTTTACTGAAATTCTCTAGACCGAATACTCTGCAAAATTGGTAGTGCTGCAGCAGCACTACAGACCTTGTGGTCTGTATTCTGTTTTCCACAGATCAGCCATGATCCTTTGGTTTATGATCCTTCTTTCTACCTGCTTGAAAGGCCTCATAGATGCCAAATATTTTGTAAAATATCCCCACTTCTTTGTTCTCTTCACTAAGGTAAATACTGACATCAAACCCAGTGTTTCATCAAGTTCTAAGACCAAAATGAACTCCAGCCATGCTCTTCTGAGCTGGCATCTGAGCTCACAACCACAATATTGATATTTTATTCATATGAGTAATTTTTTAACAAAAGGGAACTACATTCAACTCTTTGGAAAACAAGTTATCCACTTCCCACACAGCTTTGAGAAAGCACCTAAAAATGACAATACTTGATATGCCATTATTTCACTTGGGATTCTTGTAGTAAATCTCACATTTTATTCTTAATGCGAAAGCTCGCCTTTTGGGGTTTTTTTTCAATATTGACAAAAATTTATTCAAACATATCAGACTAGGGGTTACAATAGAGCTGTGCTGAAAAATGCACTATTATTAGGAAAAATTGTAGTTGGACAGAAATGGATATGGAGGATAAGCCCAGACCCAGACCTTAGTCAGTCATCTTCACAATATATTCCACACATTTTATTTCACTAAAAATAGTATACTTGATAGTGTATGGCACTGCTAAATAAATAATAAACTTTGCATTTCAAGACAAAAATGTTAATCCATTCCAGAGAACACTGCCTGTCATTTCATTACCATTAAGCTTTTTGCCCACATTTAATTATCAAAACTTAGGTTTAAATACTGCTTATCAACACAAATCCTTTAAGCCTCCTGTTGAGTGGACTCCGTGTGCAAGTGGCTACACCAACATATAAGTGCACAAACCTGTATATAAGGCTCACTGTATGCACTTCAAGTTTAGGGGTTTCTGCTAAGGCATTACCTCACATAGCATAACAGCCTGGGGTATGAAACCAAAAGAATTTGATGAACACAGTTTAACCACCAAGCTCTTCTTTTGCTCATGTTTGCAGAGCTGGAAAGTCTAACGCAGCCTGATGACGCAGACCCACTGTGAGAAACAGCTACTCACTTTTTAGAGTTTAGGAAGGTTCATCAAACCTTATCAAAAATACAACAGAAGACTGAATAAAGAAAAAAGGTCATGGCACTGGGAGCAAAAGATTTTCCCCGCCATGTGCTCAGCCCCCTCACAATGGAGGTTTCCCCTTTTAACCCTTTAAACCCTCCCAAAGTTCTCTCCATCAACCCTTTCTTCGCTGTCCAGTGGTGGAGATCTCTTCCTCAAATCCTGATTGGAGGTCAGATGTCACCATAGTGACAAGCAGGCCCTACCAGATGTCCCAACTCCAGCTGTCCCTTGATAACCACACAAGGGGGTAACACATAACTATAAATCTATAAAACTTTTCTTAACCTATGTACATGATATTTGTCCATTAATAGTGAGAGTCAATCCTCCCATTATTCATCTATCACACCACCATGCCAAACCACCTTTATTTTGGGATACCAATACTGGCAGGACTTCTTCAAGTAGCCAATTATTATAACCTTCAGCTTCTGTGGTGGAAAATGCTGCTGGGACAGTGTTTGACAAACAGCATGCTGGTTATTAACATTTACATTGAAAAGTATGCCATACACATCCCACACATTTCTGAATCACTACTCCACCTTCCTCATGCAAATTTAAAAAATTACTTATATTTTTATGGAAATCTTACAGTTTTATAAAATTATGTCCCCCAGGGAGGTGACTTTCATTTGTTTGGTGACTAAATGAGAGTTAGGGTATAAATAAAATTGCAGATATATCACAATGGATCAGGCAAAATAATTATGAAGTATTAGCATAGGAAACTGGGTATTGTAGCTGACCAAAGAAGCTCACAGTTAAATTAGTGAGTGTACACAGTGAACACAAGAGTGCCTAACAACTAAACCCAAGAAATTCCACAAGTCTGCACCAAAAAAAGAGCACATGTGGGGGAAAAAGCCTACCTAATAAGAAATAAATACAGATATGTGTGATATTGAAAATGAAGCATTCTTTTCTACCTACTTGCAGGATACACAGACTGAACTAAAAGCTGGGGGTGAAGTAAAACATTGATAACAATGTTGTTGTCCTTTTAGTCAAGACCTAAGGGACTACCCAGTCACCCAGAATATGAGAAATTCAGACATGATTTTTTTTTTCCCAGTGCCCAGCATGAATTAGATCCATCAAACCTAAATCACATGATGATTTGTGCATTTGTTCCGTACACTAGGCTATAAAAAGAAATTAACCCCCTTCCATACCAACTCTTCTACCTTTTTGATCTCAACGAGACTATTGCAACATATTTTCAGAAGACAAAGCATCTCATCAAAGAGGCTGACAATCTGAAACACAGCTGCCACATTGTACAGTACTCCCTGAAGAGATTATGTCTAATGAAGAGTCTGGAAAATAATTTTACAGGTCATTTCAAGCAAGACAGTTGAGACTAGAGATAAAAATTACATTATGTCAATGACAGAAACCATTATATTGCAGGCAGGAAAGAAATCATTAAACATGTTATTTAACAAAGAATAGGGTTTTAAGATGTACTAGGTTTGGTAATTTCAAGAAACACATAGCTGGAAAGCCACAAAAGTTGAGGAACAGTCTATGTCTCAAGGCAGTTATGCACATCAGAACCCTTTTCCCCTTGTTTTCATCTGATAATTTGTGTGCCTCATTTACTTTACAACTGACATTTTAACACACAATTATCCCTCCTCACATCTGTAAGAAAAACATCTATTTTTTACAATGCAAAATATGTGAAGTATAAATAGGCAGTATAACCAGATGTCTGACTGAATTAGTGCCTTCTCACTAGCTTAGTACACTGACAATCTGTCCTTCACTAACATTTTTTCAGCAGGGAAGTTTACATACAAGTGCTATCACTTCCAAATCCTACTGCTCATCAGCACTCAGACTTGGGGTTAGACATTAAAATGCACTTTTCATCTCAAAACTGGGCTATTTGCCAATGAAATACTTGCACAGAAGGGACAAATCCTAGCTTATACACAGTTTTGCCTTCCAGGAGACAATCTTCTGACATGTATATTGCAGTGTATTTCTTGATACATAAGGGGCTGGACTCAATGACCAGATGAAAGAGCACTACTAGAAAGAAAATGTTTACTGTCATATAATTTCTAACACATCTTATAAGTCTTAAGTCTTAAAAAGTGAGACTTTTAAAGACTTACTTTAAGTAAGTAAGTAAGTCATCTTTTGGAAATAATTGAATTACAAATTCTACAGATTGCCCAACTTTTGGATTTCCTGCTTAAGGTTCTGAATTCAAAAGAACTGTAGGATTCTTCAGCACAAAATTCCATTCAAATTTTGGTTTGCATTATACCACATATAAAGGTAAAAGCCTTCCATCCACTTGCAAAAGACTGTGTGACTCGGCACAGCTGATGAGCTCAAGGTACATTCTTGAAATCTTTTTTGCAGTAAAGATACCTTGGATACCGTAAAGCTGTCCTCCAGAAAGAGGAGCTAAAATACAGGAAATAGATCTCTGTAAACGGTTTGGGTTTTTAATATTATCCAGAAACTACATCACTAAACAGCAGTCCCAGAACAGCACATGAAAAGCATGTTCTACAAGCAATGTCCTCAGTAACATCAGCATTAGCACTAAATCACCACTTGAAGAAAACTATTCCTTAGTATCAAGCTACTTTTCAAGCAATAGTCCCAAGCCGTATTATGCCAGTAAGTGTGTTACCCTCTCAGTAATATTTAAAAGGAGGTAAAACTAAGCAAGCTTTTTTCGGACATCAGCTGTACTCTGCATTACTGTTCTCCATTAATCACCATAAGAGCATCAGGAAATACCAGTAATTTGAGGATTAAAAAAACAAAAGTAGAAAAAAGAATTCCTAGTGCATGTAGATGATAAAGAGCATAAAGAGCATATGCTACACATGGCCCAGCTCATTATTTATTAAATTCTTGGATATATGAAGGCCTCTAGCAAAACCAATGACTTTTGGCTGAAAAGGCTTATCTACCTGAAATGTGCCTGAAACGTGATAAAGCTGGAAGTCAGGCAGAAAAATTCAAAAACTGTTTATTAACCACTGTACCCTGGAGAAGCCTATTCACTCTCTGCATTCATTCCTGCCAGCCAAGGAAGTCCTGGCAGTGGCCACATGTAGGCATTGCCTATGGATCTCTGTGAAGTGATTCTTTTCCACATCCAGAGAAACCCCAAAAAGAAAAACTTCTCCATGCCTAACGTGTATGTGAAAACCAAGCCCTTGATAACTTCCTGTGGTTAATGCTACCCTTGTTCTACAAAGCAACTAGATTAGGATGCAGGCTTTCCTTATGACCACTGTGAGGTGATGAGAGGCAGTCTCCACATTGAGAGAGTGCTGCACCAAGAGCTGCAGGCACAGGCACTTTCTTCACTTAATTCTTGAATGGAAATTATCAGCACCCCACAGACCTTGCAGACTTTGGCTGAAGAGATGATCTGAAACACTTAACACAAGATCTATCCTCTCACATCTGCACAACCACTCTGAGTGAGTAGATGGCAAAAGAACTTCAGAATTGCCATATTAGTTCAAAGCTGTAGTCCACTAGTGAGAACCAATCCGAACTAAACATCACAAGGCTTTTTTTTCTGAAAGGATTCATTAGATTTATGCATTAGATATATGCATTAAATATATGCATTCATATATCTTGAGACAGGGTTTAAGTCCAATGTGCAGTAATATATGCTGTTACAGCTACATGAGAATACTGAATTAGTGATCCACAAAGACACTCAAGAATAGCAATACAGCAGTAAATTTTGAAAACTGTGGTTGTTCTTAGCTGAGTTGATAAATATTCAAGCACTGTAAGTGTTCCCAGTTTCATTGTTGCTATTCCTTTCCTATATCCAGGTAGCTGTCAAGTGGCTGGTAGGTGGCTCACGGATAAAACAGCAAATATTAGGAGAGCCTGATAACTGTAATTTACCATTTAAGCAATAAAATATAATTTGTAAAAAAGAAAGTACACATCTTCTGGCAATCATCTGAGATTTCAGGACTCATCTTGCATTGCTTAATACCCATTTTCCCCCTCTGTTGGGTAGCTTCTCCTCAGAAGCATTAACAAGTGGTAATTACAGTAGTCATGCTGACAGCACATAACCAAAGGGACACTGCCAACACTGAATGCCAATAGACGTGGATGTTAAGTTGTGGTTCCTGGAACCTTTGTAATTTATGTTTATATAATTCAGCTTTTATTGCATATGTTCTTATACTCTGCTTTAAATGGTAACTACCTGCCAAAACTCACATAATGAAATTACACAAGGCTACACGGCCTTGACAAATATAATGATAGGAGAATGGGGTTTTTTTGTAATTATTTTGCAATAATGAAAGGAGGATGGTTTTATGCACACACCTGCAATGTGCGCTCTCTCGGTGGGAACGACCGGTCACAGAAGTTAAAATTTCTGCCATTACATTAAACCCATTAGACGCCATCAGTTCTGTGTACACCCGACGTTTCTTGCCCTGCTCTCCACAGCGGAGCCCAAGCCACCCTTCGCCTCCCTGCCAGCGGGAAGGCGCCACGCTGCGCTCAGAGGAGACCTGCCAGCCCGGGCACGGCGGTGCCAACGCTGCTCCTCCACCTTTCCAAACACAGCTACCCCGCTCCGGCCCCGGGCAGGCGAGGGAAGCTGGCAGGTCCCCACCAGCGGGGCCAGCCCCGCGCCCTGACCCCCGCCCGCCGCCTCCCCCGCGCAGGGACGGAGCGACCCCCGGCCCGGCCGGCGGGACTCACACTGGGTAGAAGGCGTAGGGCGGCAGGGCGCTCTCCTCGCACAGCTCCGCGTCCAGCAGCAGGTAGTCCTGGCTGTCGTTCCGCCGGGCCCCCGGCGCCGGGGAGCTGCCCTTGCGCGGGCCGTAGGGCTGCGCCTGGCTCATGCTGTCCCGCGGCCGAGGTGCGGGGCGGCGCGGCGGCTCCCTCGGGGCGCGCCGGCAGCGCCGCGGAGGCGCCGGCGCTGGGGACCGCGCTGGGCTCCCGCCGGCAGCGCCGCGGCCCCGCTCGCTCCTCGCCCCGGCAGCGAGGGGCTCCCGGCAGCCGCGGCCGCCGCCCGCCGCGCCGCGGGCGAGGCGCAGCTCGGAGCGGGGGCAGCAAAGTTTGCGGCGCGTCAGGCGGCGCGGCTGTCCCCGGCCGGAGGGAAGGGGCGGGAGGTGGGAGGGCGGCGGGCTCCGCTCGCCTCCCCTGGGGCTTCGGTGCCCCCTGCGCGCCTCCCCCGCCGGCGCCGCCGCCCGCAGCGCCCCGGCCCCGCGGAGCTGCGGCCCGAGGCACCGTCCCGGCAGCGCTGCCCCGGGCAGGGGCCATGTCCCACCGACCGCCCCGCCGGGACCGAGCCAGCCTCCCGCCGCTTCTCCCAGGGCACGGCCCGCGGTGGTCTGCAGTGAACGCCGCCGAACGCTCCCGTGGGAGTTCGGCAGGACCGGCGGCGCGGCTGGCGGTGGCTCCCCGCGGTAGGGGAACAGAATCCTGCTTGGATTTACAGCGGCTTGGTAGGACAGCCTGCGCTGCACTTGTGTCCTCGTGTAAGTGGCCGAGGAAGTGCATCAGTGAAAATGAATGCTCATCAAGTACACCCAGAAAATCTGCAGCTTTAAGTCTTCCCCGTAAACTGGAAAATTTATTTGGAAATTCTGCTTCCTTTTCAAGCTTTTCGCCTTTCTTTCATCTCTGAAACATCCTCTTAAAAACGCTGTTCACCTGTTTCACAGAAGAGCTAGTTTTTAATCACCTCTAATAACGACATTTAAGAGCAGGGGCAAAATATCAAATATCATAGTAAAAAACACCCCAGAACAACACAATATTTTTGCAGTAATAGCACTTAAGCAAAACTCAGTCCACTTGTATTTCTCAGTTCTGCTTCACTGGTAGCACTTTGTCTGATGATAGTTTGCAAATAAGTAATTACAAACTTTTCTAGGAAAAATGCATGGCACTGAAGAATTAACATCTGACCTTGAGGTATCTTCCACATTAAACATAGTACTTACTATTTCATAAGGGGATATTTAGAATTAAATGTTGCAAATGTACAGTTAAAACATTAGTGCATCCAAATAAAATCACTCCTTCATTCCTGTCCATGTTCACATACTGAATTGTGTTTGTGTTGGAATAGCCCTGGACTCTCTAGGCATGCACACCTTCCCCTGATTTAGTGATGTGCTGAGAAAATAACTAGGCAAGCCCCAGGAGAGTCGTTTGCAAAGCAAGCTGACACTGCCCTGCTCTCCAGCAGCCCCAGCCAGCCCATGGTTTCAGTGGCTGCCTGGGCCACTGGGACTCATCTCACCTACTGAAACTGCCAGAGGAAGAGCTGTGTAAAGAGACCTGCAGCTCATTTATGTGGTCTTTAGAGGAGGTGCAGAAATACCTGCAGTCAGATTTCTGAAATTTCTTTTGTCCTAGCTATGGCTCTCAAAATTGCACTCTAATGAGTTTTAGGAATCTTCCCTTCTTTGCAAACCATTTTTTTTCTGGTAAAGGATATTTTATTTTAAATAGGAAGTTTAGTACCAATGATACCATGTGTATTTTATAATTCTCATGCTGCTACTTCTTTCATATTACTATAAAAACAGTCAATACAAAATTATGTGCAGGCTTTGCATTTGAGAAATATGTTGTTGATAATATCTCACATTTTTATTGAAAGAAAATTGCTTTCTAGAATACTTTGTGATGGAATTTTGATGTGTTCCACTGCTCATGTGCGTAACCATTTAATTTCCTTTGTTCTACTCTGTTATGAAGAGACAGTACTTCTCCACTTAGTGCCTTTCATATATTCCCCAAATCTTTGCAGTTACTTTTTATTTCAAGTAGTCTATTTGATATTAGGCTGTCATTTCAAATGTTTTCTTCCAGGTACCTTTTTTTTCCCCTTTCCTTCCTGCTGTTCTTTTTTCTCCTCCCCTTTGGTATATTTTCTTCTTTCTTAAAGTGAATACCATCCTACTTTGTTGATGGACCATCAGATCCCTTGATTTCAGAGTCTGCACTAGAGCTACAATAGAGCCACTTCCTCTGTTTCCTTTTGCTGCTTCCTTCAGTCTTGTGCTTACTGATTGAATGCCCCTAGATTGTTTCCCATCTTCCACATGATACCTGTTCCTCTCTCTCAGCTTCCAGGTGACATTTCTCATTTTCTCAGTTGCTGCCCTTCCTAGATGCCAAACTTTCCTTGGTCTTCATTCTTATTTCAGCCTCATAAGTTCTGGTATTTCCCAAGGCACTCTTACTTTCTCACCAATCCCAAACCTTTCACAAATCCCAAAGCCATGCTCAATAGGTGTTATTGATGATACAGTAATGACACAGCTGTGTGATTTTCCAGAAACATTGGGAGGATAAATTATAGAAACAAAAAAATGTTCAATGCCCTTGAAAGGAAAAAAAAAAAAAAAAGATGCTGAGGTGAAATTCTGAATCTTTTCAACCTGATTTATATTTTAAAAATACATCTTTCAACATACTGTAGCAACTGCCTTGTCTCCATTGCCTGGTTACCGGGTGAAAACATGCAGCACTATGGGAGTGGGCTGTACTTCTACTAGAGGTCAGATAAGCACAGATGTTCTGAAATCTGTGGGTTTTCAAGAGTCACAATATGATGGCAATGCTGGCTAAAGGTGGTGTGCCCTTTGGATGCATTTATGTTGGAATGGTTCAGGATATGGGAGTGGACTTGCATTTTTTCTTTTTTTAGGCTAGGGATGATAATCTATTCTGTAACTATCTGAAAGCTAGTGAGGTTAAAGAGAATTACTTTGGATGCCAAAATGCTGGAATGAAGAAGCAAGGTGTGGTCCTTTCCTTCTGTGAGAGAGAAGAAAAGAGATTCTTAGCAGAGAGTTTAGCTATTCATTACACTTTGTGCAAGTCTCCACAACACCAAATGAAATTTATATATTATTCTGGCTTTCCTAATGACTTGGTATTTCTGTTGTAAAGATGAACATTTAATATTTTTTAATTAATTAGACATTATTGATATTTATGCAGTCATCTATTAGACATTTAAATTGCAAATTGAATTACAATGAACTTGCTGTTCTGGAGAAAGTTATCTTATCTTCACTCTAGTATTTCCCATAAATATGTGTGTGTGTATATATATATCTATATGTAGAATCCCAGAGCAGCTTTGCTGGCAGGACTTTGGAGCATCTGGGGACTTATGCTGGAGCAGCCTGTTCCTCATGGACTGCGCCCTCTGGAAGTGACCACATTGCAGCAAGGGAGTGTAAGGAGTCCTCCCCTTGAGGAGGAAGGAACAGCACAACGTGACTTCTGCTTCCATTACCTGTCCCCCCATGCCACTGGGGGAAAGGTGTTTTAGGATTCAGATTTTATTTCTCATTATCTTCCTTTTATTTGATTGGTAAAAAATTAAATTGATTTTGCCCAAGTTGAGACTGTTTTCCCTGTGACAGTAATTGGTGAGTGATCTTTCCCTGCTCTTGTCTTGACCCATGAAACTTTCCTTATATTGTCCCTTCTGTGTCCAGCTGAGGAAGGGAGTGATAGAACAACTTTGGTGGCCACCTGGCATCCAGCCAGGGTTAAACCACCACTGAGATTTTATCTGACTTGTACACATATTAACCTTTCATTCTTTAGAAGTAAAAAATACCTAACCTTGACCAAAAAAATTTGCAGCATTTACATGCTAAATATCTCCTTTGTGCACCTTTTTTAGTACATTATCAGAAAATACATCTGTCTTCCCAGATAAAAAGAACTGATGCATTAATGTGAAGTGCAAGTGTAGTTTAGAGTTGGTTTAATTGGTTTTATTACAGACAGCAAGTTACAAACTATTCCATCATCATTCACTCAATCAAGTCTAGTGACTGGGATATTTCACTCACAAAGATGAAAAACAAAAGCTGAAAGCTCCTGTTCCCTGTACAAGGGAAAGGATGAGAGATGGAGTGAGCTTGCCTAATGAGGCACATTGCTCAATGCACTACTAGAAGTCACTTGGGTGCCATGGCAATGAAAGCTGCAAAAGATGCCATGCAGAACAGCACAGTACCATGATTCAGCCTCATCGCATAACTTACAAAAAGGTAATCCAGTGGAATAAATACAGGTGCAATTGTATTGCTAACTTGTTGACTAATCTAAACCTCTTCAGGAACAAGAGAAAGTGGCAACATCGACCTGTACTTCCAAGGAAATTTTCAAGGGTTCATACAGTGATGTTTAGTTGCTCACATTTAACCAGTCTCGTTGTGCAAGCTGGTTGGAATGCACTAATAAGGATACTCCAGCACATGCCACAGTCAGTTTCCTGGCTTTCTGTTCTGCCATGGGAATACTACCAAAACCACAGTTGAATAAACCAGGAAGGGTGCAAGTCTGTTTAACTGTGCAATGGCTAAGCAGTGTCACTGCTGTGGGTGTGAGTATCACTTGGAAAGAACAGAAGAATGCTATACAGCCTGGAGGTGTGAAGGATGTGTAACCTGCCTGATGGAATTCTTCTCTGCTCTGTAGTGCAGAACTCACAACTATCTTTTAGAAAGCCTGAAAATGGAGCCATTACTACTTAGTAATTTTGTTTGTTCTCTGCATAAGATAAATGGAATAACCATTGTCAACTACTGATTCTAATCCCAGCTGCCTTCTGCCTTTCTTTAAAAGTGAATGAGGACAGAATCATATCGTGCCAACCAGAAACCCTTCCCCATTTCTAAAATTCTTCCTTTGTATAATCTCTTCTGGCCCCGATCCAACCTGCTGTTTCACATTCAGGTTAGATATTAGAAATAAATTCTTTACTATGAGGGTGGAGAAGCCCTGGAATAGGTTGTCCAGAGAAGCTGTGGGTGCCCTATCCCTGGAAGTGTTCAAGGCCAGAAAGGATCTGACCTTGAGCAACCTGGTCTAGTGCAAAGTGTCCCTGCCCATGCAGGGGGGTTGGAACGACATGATCTTTAAGGTCCCTTCCAATCCAAACTGTTCTATGGTTCTGTGACTTGGCTCTCATAGCTGTACCCCTCTTGTCCACAAGGAATGCTGCCTGGATACATGTATGGAACTGAAGTGCACATTTTAATCACTCAGTCAGAAATTACAGATGAACCTTTTCTCTTCAAAGGAGAGCTTGATGAGGAGTTAGGCATAGATGGCTGCTATGGAGACCTAGATGAGAGTATAGGACTGGATCACAGAAACACATTCAGAAGCTGTACAAAATTTCTTGGCTAGGAGCACTCTTGGATATTCATGTGCCAGAGATACAGAAGGATTTTTGAACTGCAAAAGAGTGGGGAGAGAAATAGGGTCTACAATGACAAAGAAAATTTAAGGATGTGTTCCTACCAGAACATTTATACTCAGGACTCGAGTTTGTGGGGACACAGAGATTTCTGGGAACATCATTATTGCTGGACTGCTAGGGATGATCCTACTCCCATCACTTAAACATGTGTACACACACACTACCCCCTGCCTTACAAGATCCAGCTTAGCCTTTATATTTTTCAAAAGCATATACAGTTCTTCTCTATACACCTTCACATAAGATCTGTCAGGCTACATTTGCCTTGGTTTACATGGTGTAATTAATTATTGTCAAATAATTTTAAAATTTTGAAACGTACTAACACCCACTTGTGCTACATCTACACTGTGAAAGTCAGTCCAATTGAAATACTGTCACTAAACCCATTGCAGCTTCATTGCATATAGTTTTGTGGGTTTTGAATAAATACTGTGTTTCCAACCCAGCAGTCTGAGGTATATTGATTCGAGATAAAGAGCTCTACTAGTCATCAAGCCCCTCCTCCCATTACAGATAATAAGATACTCCTTCTCTATTTTAAGTGAGTAAGAGGATATTTGAAGTCAAAACAAGATAGAATTAACTAGAAAATGTATTTTTATTTTCCAAGGAAGTGGAAATGTTTTTAACCTTCTAATCAAAGTGTACATGGTAAGAGATATTGAACCAGAGATCATGCATGTCATAAAATGCAAGACTAATTTGACAGAAAACAATAGATTTACAGCATAAGTGAGATCAAGATTATATTTTTTCCCTTTTCTACCTTCTTTCATTACAGAAAGGAATAAAGTATTTTCAATTTGTCATTTTAATGACTAACCTAAGAGCTTTTCAGCTTCCATTCCATGTTCATGCAAGGCACTATATTAACTTCTGTGTCCTGCCTGAGTGGTTCAAAGCATCTCCACTTGTCACCTAAATTTGTCACAACAGCAAAGAATGTAAAAAATGTGATACACTGAAGCCTTCTGTGTGCATACTTTGCAGAATCATTTTCTTATCTTGGATATTTGATATTTAGACCTGCAAATGTGTAAAGAGTAAACAAGTATCATAAAGAGTGACAAATACATCACAGCTCCAACAAAAATAGGTTCTTAAACATTCAAACAACTATTCCTGGTATTTAACTTTTGCCTGCAAAGTGTGTTTGAATAACAAGTTGTTTAGCTTGGCATGATCATATACAGCCACAGCAGTGATGTGGTTAATAATTTGAAAAAAAATTTCTATTTGCTTTTTATTTTAAGTTCTTTACAATTTGAAGGTGTGAAGCTTCTACTAATGAGAAGATACTAATTTTTTGGTTTGTTTCTTTTTCTGGTGCATACTAGAAATCTCAAGTTAGCCTTGTCAACAATAACATTTGTTACTGTGTCATATTAAAAGATGACATCAGTAGTTACTTTAGTTCTCAAATCATCTATGGTTATTGATGATACTATTATAAATTTATCAGTTATCTGCCCAGCATTACACTAGGAATTTTCTACCTCCTTTGAGAAACATACAAAGCTACAAAAAGTGTGGAAAATATGTTGAAAGAAGACCAACAGATTTGTTTAACTTGAAAGCAGAGTAACTGCAGTGAGTACATCCTGAACATCTCACTGCTATGTCAGCTTTGTCATTTAGGGATCCTGACATGATGGAGATTAGTGCCACCATTCTGCCTTCAAGGTGAAATTTATAATTATTGATATACCAATAATTTCATCCTTCTGTATTTAAAATATTTAATCACAACAGTTTATCTGTCAAAAATATATTTTATAAGTTATGCACTAATGGTATCTTACTTAAGTTTTCTCTGAATTACATATGTGCATCCTATTCCTTTACAGTAAATCAGTTTCTACCCTAAGTTTCTTTTTAACAAGCTCTAAGTAATAAAATAACCCTGTCTAGATTTATATTCTATTTTGTATTTATTTTGCTAAGTGTGTGTGCTACACCATCTTATTCAGTGACTTCAGGCGTAGAGAGCTTTAGTGCTTCTCAGCATTAATATCTTGAAAGGGTCCCACCTTTTAAAACATAAGACAATGATTTTTTTCCCCTTGTAATTCTCAGGTCTGAGAGCATCGGTCTTACAGAGAAAACATGATGTGGTATTGATTGGCATCAACACTGATCTTTGAATTCAGGCATGTCCTTTTATTTGTTTGTTGCTGCTATACCTCCAACAGCTACCACAGAGACTTCTCTACTGGCTCCTGCAGGCAGGCTTGTGGTAAACTCTGTAGTTCTGCCACCCTGACTTCTCTGTGTTCTTGCTGCTGGCCTCAGTTGGTTTGTTTGGAAATTGGGAAAAAGGTAAATTGGGAAGAGAACATTGTGCTGCATGAAGGGTTGCAAGCGACCTCTCAGACAGCTCCATTATGTGGTGCATGACAGCCTTCCCCTCTGAGTGGTTCTCTGGTTTCTCTACATTCATGCCTACCAACATTTGTCATTCACATATTTTTAGATTTGTAAGGGTTTGTTTGAATAAATGTTTTAAGAGAAAATTCCTCTCTGTAATCACACATCAACAACTATATGCGACCAAGATTGTTCGAGAAAAGATAGTCACTATCTTTTACTTATTGTTACTATTTTTCCTTTTCTTTTGTTCTTTTTGAAGGTCCACCAAGCATTCATGAAGAGAAAATAATACAATTAAATGGGGATAATTATTGTAATTATTGTAATAGTACAATAAAATGGGGCTAATTATTGTAATATGAAGTCATTTATATACATTAATTGTTGAATTCTAGGAACTAAATTGCAAGATCTAATCTACAATACAAATAATATAAAACACAAGTATACATATATCTTGAGAAAGAAAACAGAGCTGATACAGAAAATGTATGACAACTCAATCTGCTACATAGTGATTTTGCTACAAACAATTTGACAAGCTCTACCCAACATCCTTGGTAAGATAAAGTTTTTATAAATATATCCTCCATGTTTATGTCTTCTATTCTACAGTTTGAGCTGTGGTGGCATCTTTCAGGACATGCTTTGACAATCAGTTCTACCCATTGTGACATCAGACCTGAATGAGCAGTCACTCTGTATCCTGCCACCAGATGGGACAGTTGGGCATTAATTACCTGAAAATCTTCTATGCTCCCTATTGCAGTTCCCACACCAACACCAGATGCATTTTCAGTTTCATAAACTACAGTAAAGGAAGTTAAATTGCTAACATACATTGCAAGATGCTTATTCATTGTGTCTGGCTATGCCACCACAGTGTTAAAAATACTTCTTGCTGTGGTTGATTACACTCTTTTAGTAATTCATAGGTTCCCCAAGGCTGGCTACACCAGATTGTGTAACGTTTGCCTGCCCCTTTTACATCATGGCACTTCAGGAATGATGGTCACTACTTACACAGTTTGTGAAATTTCTTTGATCCAGACCATTCTGATAGCATGGAAGGATTTAGCTAACACCATAACAAGCAGATAAGAACACAAAACCAGACATGAATATATAAGTAATAAATTCATTAAACAGAGCATCCAGTAAGTTGAATCAATTCCAATCTAGAAAGGTTGAAATATGAAACATGCCCACCTGCAGTTTCTCTAAAGAAACTGATGGACTTTACAAAATGCACTGCAATGTCCATCTGCCTAATTTGCTACCAGATTATCTTCAGAAAGAGCAAAGTGATAGTGTCTGGGAATAAAAGAGGGAAGGTATGTTGGAGGCAGAGATACATCATCCTTTGGCTGTTAAGAATACCATATGGGGTGGAAGCAATTTTCTCTTATCTTTAGATGCTTACAACACAGGCATAGAGCTATTCAGATTTCTTCTTTGGCTAATTGTCTATCCAATTCTTCTTCTTTGGCTAATTGTCTATCCAATTCTTCTTCTTTGGCTAGTTGTCTATCCAGATTTCCCCCAGTGATTGTCAGGGAAGCCTAGATAATCACCCCAGTAGATGTTCTTATATTGCAAATGGGCAAAAGCCAAGCAAAATAAATTCTGCTCCACAGTTCAGTTCCTACCTTTTAGGCTCCCCCACAATAGTCAACACATAAAACTTAGACCATGTTGTAGTAATAGATGCGTGAACATCCCTTGAAATCATAAGAAACTAAACTGTGAAAAATATTAAGCAGGAGTATGTTTCCAGACTCCTACTTTGCAAATGGAAGTGATCAGATAGTATCTGCATTTCATGCCATGACCACTTGACCCTCCAAAGAAAAGAAAAAGACAATTCTAGGATTTAGTAGAGACCTTTGAACATAAAGTTAGCCCACTAAAGGAGTGGGATGAGGCTGGGGCATGGGAACAGACAGAACAGCTCTAAGGAACATTATTTTACCCTTCTGATTAAAAATATTTATTAAAAATTGGAGAAAATCTACATCTTTAGAAAGATTTGGTTAGGGTTTTTTTCCATTACCATATGACAACTGTTATGGTGTAGGAAATATCTCCAAAACACTGCTCTCTTACATTTGGTAGCAGTAAATTGAAGTCTGGTTCTTACTTTTGTTCAGGCCTTGTAAAGTATCTGCATGGCTGGTGTATTTGTAAATAATGCTAGCAAAGAAATCAAATGTGATGATGAAAGCATTTAATCTTTATGCTAGTATCCTTTTCAGTAAATATGCAGGTTCTTCTTTTATCCCCTGAGAGCAGATGTACCACACATAATGAGATTTGGCAAAGTATCAATGTGCACAAATATCCCAAAAGGAATCTGGGTATTCAGTTCATTCCTGGGAAGCAGGATTAATGAGTAATGAATAAACATGAATGTAAAAAGCAAGACATGGTCAATGTTTAAAGATTACTGATGATCAGTACATTGGAGAAATTCTCCCAGAGAAAATTTTTCAGGGGAAAAAAATAAATATTTTGAATATATTTTTGAAGTATATGAAATAATTTTGAATAAAGCAGGCCTACTGAGAGTTGAGCTAGAGTTATTTACTCAATACTTCCAGGTAAAGTTTAACAGTTTTTTGATTGTTTAGACAGCAGGTCTTTGTGTTCTTCACCAAGCTGAAGTTGCTAAATAACTTGTAGTTGCAAAACATCCTTGTCCCAGACTTCACAGTTCTCAGATTCTCACCAGTCTGGTGATTCCTCAGAGCTTAAGAGAACAGACTGCAAAAAATGCCTTAACTGTGTGCAAACTACAGCAGTTATCTACTGCACACATGAGTCATGTGGAGCACAGTTTGTTCTGTGAGCTTCACCTTCATTCTGAGATGGTCTTTTACAGAATTAGATGTTACTGAGATTTTACTCCAAAGGGAGAATAGCTGCAGTAAAAACTATGCAAATGTCCTGCACTCATTCTGTTGTAGTCCATGTCACCCATATGGATCCAGAATTGTAGGATGTATTTTTCATCTTGTCTGAGTCCTCCAAACTACATCATGGATGAATCTCCTCATAGAAAAACCCTCCTCATTGATATAAAGAGGTAAACCACTGCAGTTCTAACTCTTCATGGCATCTTTGAATATATGGCAAAGAGAACATTCTGGTGGGCTCTACAGGATTCTTCTGTAGATTACATTTATGTGACAAAAAAAATGTATAACAAGGGCAGAGCAAAAACTTACCCGAAATACATAGTATCCACAAAACTATCCATACTGTGTCACATAGGTCACACCCCTAGTTTTACTTCATAATATTGATTAATAACAACAATAAATTCATACAAAAAGGAATAATTTTATTCTGTCAAAGCAATTTGTGTCTTTAGGAATCAATTCAAAGGAAAAATCAAAAGGAAAGGATATTAAAGAATTATAAAAATATGTAAATGCTGAATCTTATCCAAGATACATGAGCAAACTTGCATAATGTTAATTATATTCTGATTTGATAATTTTTTCAGACAAAACTTCTCTGCAATATTCAGCAGATGCAGTGTCCACAAAATTATCAGTTATTACTTGACAAGTTTTTTTGTCTTGGAAAGAAATTAAATCCCCAAATGTTAAACAGTCATTCTTTGTCACTTCAGAATGTATCCCTTGATTATTTTTTCGTGATTACTTTTTTTTGATTTTAGTAATTACATTTGAAAATCTAAAAACAGAATTAAGTACTTTAAACACTCTCAAAGTTAAATGATTCAGGGAGCCATATAAATTTTTTTTTCCCCATTAATTAAGCACTGGAACAATTTCATCTTTCCAGACAGTTGACAACTGGTACAAACTGTTTGAGTTACTGACAAAGAAAAAAATTATTGGTGTCAGCCACCTCAGTAGGTATTGCACCAGAAAACTAACTATTGAGATGAAATTCTGATTCCAGTGGAATCCATGGAAGTCATGTCATCAATGGACTACAACAAAACCAAGAGTTGATCCTGGATATTAGCAGTATTGGTACAGGCTTTAAGCAAATCAGCCCAGTGGAATTCCATTTTATTGTTTTGGCCTTGCTTACTGGGAATTGTTGAAAATTACTTCAAAAATTATCATTGCATGAATTATGTTATCTGTGCTTGCAATATAATATTCTATAGAGTCATGAATGCTTGATGAATGCTTTTAGAATCATCAGCTATAGACCCAGTCACCAAATTTAGAAGAACTAATGGGTTGCTAAACCATGGGATTTTATAACTAGTAAATCCTGAAATCCTACAGGATCTTTTAGGTCTCTGAAGTTGTTGGGGTTTAGGAATGGTATACTGAAATTTAGTGCTCCCACTGAGACCACTCCATACCTTGCACTGCTCATTCACTCCCTCCCACCCCACCCCTCCCCTGTGGTGGGCTGGAGAGAAGAATTGGAGGCACAAAAGGCAAAGATCATGGACTGAGACAAGAACAATTTACTGGAAATGGCAATGAGATAAGAAAAACAACAGTAACAGCAACAGTACTGATGACAGAGGGTACAAGAGGGAGGTAAAAAATTCATATGAAAACCCCCAAAGAATACCTGGCTGCTCCCTCTGCCATCCTCCTTTATTGACCCTTAAGGGAGCCCTTATCTCATCCCTGGAAAATGGAAATGGGAGGTGGTATCACATAACCTCTGGGTCCTGGCCATTCCTCTCCTGCCTGCTGCCAAAATTATCCACATCCCATCTGTAACCAGGACAGTGGGCACCCTTGTCCTCTGTGGTTCCACTATGTACAGTTTTGGAGATAAATACATCATCTTTGCAGGACTGAAGTTTTCTGGAAATGCGCTTCAAATCCCATCATAATCTTTAGTATCCACTTTCTGTGCTGAGGTACCTGAAGTGGACAAATATTAGTAAGTTAGTGTGGCTACAAGACTTTTCCTGAGAGTGCATGTTGTTCCACTGGAAAGGAACATGTAAGCTGTGAGACTGAAGGCAAGAAATCTCTGCAAAAATGAATCCTCAGTTTCTGTCCCCTTCATTGTGTCTTTTCTGAAACACTGGTATTTCTAAGAAGTCCTAAGGTTTCCGAGGCCACAGCAGCATTCTAAAGAGCATTTTTTCAGGCAACAGCTTGCTTCAGAAGTTTGTTTTCGTTGGAGAAAGTAAGTTGTTGTGACTTTTTTAGCGTTCAGGAACACATAGTCACGAGAAATGATTATATGCAGGTGCTTTTATTGAAGAGCTCTGGGTGTCAGGGGTACAAACCCAAATCTGACCCCGACATAGGTTCGGGATGGATATGCTTTTATATTCTATCCTTATATAACTTTCATGTTAATTATTAAACTTACATTGTTCTATAGTATACATAGATTTCAGCCAAGCCTAGCCACCTTAGACCAGGGACATACAGTTTCTCATTGTTCTTCTTATGATTATACAATAATTATTTTAATTACTAAACAATCATAACAGCTAGCAATTATACTACTTATGCAGGTAAAACACAAGGCTTAACATTTCAGAGTTTATCTTGGCATTTTCCAGGGCGCCACTATCAACTTAACTGATTAAATTAATAAATTCTTGGATGAAACTCCCATGGAACTGTTTCAGAGCTACAAGACTGCTGTTATTCATCTCTAAGTGTTGTATATTGTAAATAGCTCTTTGGACTCTTGAGTCAAAGGGGCTGCTTGCCTTCTTCACTTAGCAGCTCTTGGGACTAATGTTACTTGCATGAGGGCTCTCAGTGAAAAAAGCCTCTAGTACTCTGAGTTGCAAAGACAGAAGTGAAAATAATAATCCACTTCCCATTCCTCTTGGGAATAATGCTTAAAATAATTCTCAGGCTTTAATGTTAAAATTAATTTTGACTTCAAGAAGAATAGGAATTGGTTCCAATTAAAAGGGGGAAAAAAGCAGTAG
The DNA here is from genome assembly GCF_027477595.1 of Haemorhous mexicanus. Lineage (NCBI taxonomy): Eukaryota > Metazoa > Chordata > Aves > Passeriformes > Fringillidae > Haemorhous > Haemorhous mexicanus. The sequence continues at coordinate 44,733,302 of NC_082342.1, forward strand.
ACCCCCCAGTTTAGACTCAGTAGTTCTGGGAAGTTCCCTTTGCCTGTATCCTCTTATTATCCACTGAAGCAGCAATGAAAGGGCCTTTCCAAGCCCTTTCAACAGGACTCTGGAAGAAGCTCTTTTTTTTCAGGTAGGTTAAATTTAGCACTAAATTCCACTCAGTTATGAAGTGCTGTGCTCAAAGTGAGAAAACTCCTTCAAAATAATTTCTTGCAACTGAGAGGAGCTGAGATGCTCTTTTGTCAGATTTAAATCAGAAGAGCTGAATCTCCAGTTGTGGACTTGGAAAGTCTTAAACTTGGCCTTTTGATAATCAGTCATAATAGATTTGGAAAATCTATATACTTTATCTGTAATAAACACAATTATATGGTTTTGTTTAAAATCATATTTTAAGCAACATCCAATACGGTCCTGGTGAGAACAAGGCAGCAGCTGCTCAAGGACAGAAGTATAAATTTTGAAACACAGAGATATTGCTACATGGCATAGGATGCAACAATATAAGAATACTACACAATGTAAAATATATCTCTGACAACTGGGTAGTCCTCCATTCATAGGTTCCAAAATCTGCTTTTAAAAAAATAGTAGATTTTTTTTTTTTCCTAGACTATTGGCTTTCATTCTGATTAAAATAAAAGTGTAATAACTTAGTCCAAAGCTGCTTTCTGGGGAACTGAGGGGTTAACACTTGCTGGTGTCATCAATGCTCTTGTGCCCCAGCTGTGGTGCTGCACAGGTAACCCCAACCTACCAGCCTAAGGCAGTAGAGGACCTGATTGAATGGTGAACATAGTGGCAGTGCTGAGTTGGTGCTTAGACTTAACCATTCTATGATTCTAAACCTAGCTGAGTTGCTCTGATCCCTGAACTCCACTGAGGTACATACATACTTCAGCAAGGTGTTCCATGGAGTCGCCTTCTCCTGATTTGTTTTCTCTGTATTTTAAATTTAATCCTACTGCCACTGTAGTCACTGTTCCTTTCCTCATCTCCTACTGCTCCTTACTTCCATTTCATGCTGCAGTTTTTGATGCAATATGTTTTTGCTAGGCTTTTGGATATAACTACTGGTGTATAGTAGGGGCAGAACCCATCTAACAGTCCATGATATATTGAATTTAAATAAGGCAATCTAAGGACTTGATTAATTTTCCATTAGCAGTAAGTCACTATTATGCAATCTGTTTCTGAAGATATCACCCAGTATTAAGCAGTTATTATGTACTCCTTCTTTATGAGTCTGTTCCAGTGGGTTTTTTTCACAGTGACTGAGTGCTGCATCACAATTTACATATGCAAATTAAAGCTGCCATATTAAACCCTTAATTCTTAATTGCCTTTAGGATATTAGAAGAATGGCCTGGCCAAACTTTCATTCCCCAGCCAAATCCTTAGATCTGAGAAGTTTTAAAAACTTTTTTTCTCCTCTCTTAATCATCAAGCCCCAAACAGATGTTGATTTTCACCTGAACCATCTTCAGCTACTGCAAAATCCTCACAGTATGCTTCAAAGTGACCCTCACTCAGCAAAGCCTCCACTAGAAGTTTCCTGTAAGAGTCTGGGCAGGAACAAAGGCTGAGCAAAGATCTTTGAGTTTGTCCCAGAGGATTTAGTACCTCCTGTGTACCCACAAGTTTTATTGTGCATGGCTTTGCATTTTTAAACCTGAATAATTCAACCTGTGTTAAATAATTTATTTGGGGGAATTAGCATTTCAGAGATCCCTTGTATGAAAAAAGTCAAATCTAGTGTGCTGCTATGTTTAGGTTTTATCATGTAAAATTGCTCACTTGATTTTATATCCATGTTTTTATACTTTACAGTCAGACAGTATAAATAATAAAACTAGCCACAGCCTTACTCTTGTTATTTTGATATCTAATAAAATGTACTACCACTGAACTCCCTCTACAGTTTCTATAATGTTCAATATGTATTTTTTCTATCATATCATGTCAACACTTACACATTGCTTTATCTAAGGACCTTGAATTTTACATGAACCTTAATTCATTAATGAAACTTTGAAGCAACTTTGAGAGACAAGAATGAATTACGGGTAAATGAAGACACAGGAGATTTTTGATTTACTAAACTTCCACACAAGTGAGAAGCAGAATGAAGAACAGAGCTGCAGCCCATGGAGGAGGCCATGCCAGATCAGGCTGATGCCCAGAGGAGGTTGTGACCCTGCGTGAAAATTGTATTGAATTCAATACAATTTGAAAGTATAGTAGAGACAGAACCCATCCAACAGTCCATGATATATTGGATTTAAATTAGGCAATCTAAGGACTTGATTATTTTCCATTAGCAGTAAGTCACTATTATGCAAAGTCCTTCAAAGCCATTCAGACTGTTGCACACAAGCTCTTTGCTGGTGCAGCACAGTCCTGTCCATACTGGGCATTTAAGTCCTTCTTTAGGCAAGCAATTAAAATATCCAAATAAAACTCCTTGCTTAGAAATAAAACAGCTAAATTCACGAGACCTACTCTTGTTAACAATTAATTTCTGAGTGTTTTCCAACTAAAAACAAATGCTCTTAAAACAAAACTAAATAATCAGGCCAAAGCCATTCAAAATTAACTCATTTACCAATCAACTCATCAGCATCTCTTTCATCTTCTTAGTGTTGAAGAATAGCACAAATTTAGCTTTGGGAAATGAGACTCCAAGCATATGAGACCCATATTTGTCAGGACTGATCCAACTAAAATGGTGAAATATTGAATCCAATTCTGTGGTTCATATTCTGCTTTATTTTACAACCGGATCACTGTGCAGGAGGAATCCCCTATATGAATAGGATCTGAAAGAGAGAAGGAATAACAAGCCAACATTTTTATTTTTGTTTCATTTTGACCTCTACATACACCTGTGGGGACATCCAGGTCCACCACGAGTCCGGGGTTCTGGATATTTTGAAATCATTAGTCTACAGATGGTGTGGAGATGATTCCTCATTCTTGCTCCCCTCACAGAATCAGAGAAAAAAAACTCAGAAGAGTTGAGCTACTACTTTCCCTCCATCTCAGACCAGAGACAGAGGAAAAACCCTTGGGAAAATTCATCTCAACAAAATTGTATGTTTCATTTGTTCCTCTTCTGGGTTCCTACCTAGGAATGAATAGCAAAAACACATGATTTTCTCACAGATAGGTATCAGTGTATTCAGTAGCCAGCTCTTTTAAAACTGAAACATGGCTCATCTGATACTCTTTGTGTGATTTGCACTAGCCAAACATCTGATTTAAAGAAAAGATACCTTTTCCAGTTATGCTGTTTAATGTTGCAAGGTGAATGGTTTATAAAATCCCATAGCATTTCACAGTAATACTGTATAATTAGAATTCTAAAATCTTATCTTTCTAAAGGTTGTTTCTAAAGGCACATAGACTTTTTCAGATTTATCTTTGGGATTATGAAGTCTTGCTGCTACTAACCATCCACCCTGAGTCTAATATGTTAACAAAAATCATGGAATGGTTTAAGATATCTATGGAACTTTCTTCTCTCCAAGCTGAACAACCCCAACTCTTTCAGCCTTTCCTCATAGCAGAGGTGTTCCACCCCTCTGATCATTTTTGTGGCCCTTATCTCTACTCACTCCAGCAGGTCCCTGCCCTCCCTGTGCTGGGGCCCCAGAGCTGATGCAGAACTGCAGGTGGGGTCTGAGCAGAGCAGAGGGGCAGAATCCCCTCCCTGGCCCTGCTGCCCACACTGCTTTGGATGCAGCCCAGCGTACAGCTGGCTTGTCTGAAGCTGAGTTATGTTCAAATGCAGCACAATGATCAGCAGTCAGCACCATTGGATGGAGTTTTGAGGGGGCTGAAGGGTTTAAAAAGTCCTAGGTCAGTCTCCTACAAGTAGTGGAAGGTAATAGACTAAGACATATGTGCAGGGGGCTGCTGAGCATGCCTAAGACATTTGCTGTTCAGAACATAGATGTCACCAAAATTTTTGTGTGTACTGTTTCAGGTGCCTGTACAGAGGTTGACTTGAAATTGATTCAAGTCTCCAACCTAGAAATTCGAATTTCTTTGCAGTCCATCCTAAGCATGATAGTAAGGAATTTCAAGGTGGACTAGATTCTCCCATCAACTGAACAATCCTGATTCATGACATCCATCTTTAAAATAAATAAATTAGCTAATCTAGGGGGTGAAAGAAGAATAAACCAGCAGTTAACTTCAATATTTTGGACACAAAATAATTTTATTTGATGTATAACACTGCAGGCACTACTTTTTTTTTTTTTTGTTTCACTCACACATGGTGGGGGGTGGTGCTAAAATACCTCACAGTGTATGCTCTGGTTGTTTTATTTCAAGTATTCATACTATAATTGGATAATACTGACAGTCTGGGTTTGGCTGTTAATGGTGGACTTAATTTTTTTCCTATCAGCCTGAATGGTGCTGTGTTTTGGATTTGTGATTAAAACACTGTTAATAGCACACCAGTGCTTTGGCTATTACTGAGCAGCACCTGCACAGCATCAAGACTCCCTTTTTTCCCCATTCTGTTGCAACAGCTAGTAGGCTGGAGGTGGGCAAGAAGCAAGAAGCTGGAAGGGAAAATAGCTGGGACAATGGAGTGCAGCTGCCCAAAGGGATATTCCAGGCTATGTAATATGTTCAGCAATAAGCCTGAGGGAAGGGGGCTCTGTGGGAGGTGGCCATTGCTTGGAGACTCATGGGTCATTGCTCTGCTGCTGGTCTTCTTCATGCCTACATCACTCAGGTTTTGTTTGTTTGCCTTTTCGTCTTTCTATCACTCACTGAACTGTCATTTTCTTGACCCAGGAGTTTTTTTTTTTTGTTTTTGCTCTTCCTACTCTCTCTCCTCTCCAGTTAAAGGTGAAGACTCAGTGAGCAGCTGGGTAGGGCTTGGCTGTGGCCACAGTGAGTCCAGCACACACAAGTGCATTATCAGAATCTCACAATGTGGCAGACAGAAGAAACTGATTTCTGAAGATAAAAGATAGGAAAGAAATAATGGAAACATAGTGATCTGTCAAAATGTCAACCCATCTTATCTATGTAGTCAGAAGGTGTGAGTTTATGTGAACAGGATTTGAAAAATATAAAACCAGGTATAAAGATTAAAATAAGACTAGAGCAATGTGAAAACTAATAACACACAGGTCATAGTAACCATCATAATAGGAGCAAAGATTGGTGCATTTTCTCAAGAAGTATTCCATTATCTCCTGAAAGAAAAGCAAATATGACAATTGTCTTGTGCAAAGTGTGACAATTGACTTGTAGTCAGCAAATTAGGAAGATTGCAAACATCCTGTATTCTTGAAGTAATGGTGCAAGGTCTGCACACATCCTTCTCCCTCATCTTGCTTTTTTCAGAAGAGTGTAGTTCTCCTAGAACAGATGAAGCAATGAACACTTTGCAGAAAACAATGTGCAGTGGGACTTGTTTGCAAAGTAAATATCTGTCCAAAATCTTAGTGTAAGAGCTTCTTCAATAAAATCTTCAGCCATATCCCTTTCAGGAGAGGCCACCCCTTAGTCTGAATGAGCCATTTTTTTATCCTTTTGTAGTCTTCAAAACAGCAGTAGGTGTCATTAAAAATAAATTCAAACTCTGGAGCAGAGATCTGATCTCATTACAGTTTCTCAAGTCCATAATGCCTTTGCTCACTAGATGAGATGGTTTTCTTGAGAAGGACTCCTATTCCAAGTGCACATACAACATTGCCACCTCTAAAATACTTCTAGATCATTGCCTTTTTTTAAATCAACAAGCATGTTGAGAAAGTTCTTCTGTACAGCAATGTCCTTTCCCTGTCCCACAGAGGCAACTTGAATGCTGTGCTCTGGGTGCCCTGTACACTTAGCAGCACTGAAAACAGGTCTTCAAACACAAGATACTTCAGAGATTTCTCAGTTCTGAGTGGGAAGAAACTGAAGGAAGCCTCTGAGCTTTGTCCATGTGTTTGTATGTGTGTCCATGGCTCAAGCACATGGACATTTGCAGACTTAGCTAACCACTACAAATTCCTTGCTACTCAGTAGGACACTGTACATTTGTTTTATTAATGGAATTTTAAATGCTCATTTTGCTAAGAAAGAAGTTTCCAATAGTATATATTAAAACTTAATTAAAGTATTTATGCTTTCTCCTTTGGATGTCCTAGGAGCAGTAGTCAGTGGTTACAACTGCTCTGCTCCAGGGCTTTTTCACAGCTCTTTCCCTCTCCTGTCTTGATCCTGTTGTTGACACTCAGCAACTTGCACAAATCAGACAGTTGAAGCTGGATGAAGTGAATCCCGAGAAAAGACAGATAATAGCAATCTTTCCCTGGCTGGATATCCACTCCTGGGTGTAAAACTACCTTTTAAATGGGGAATTAAAGAAGGACTCATTTGTCTTCTGATGGTATGCACCTTAATGCTTCCTTACCATCTCCCCCACCCCAGCCTCTGGCAAGAAGGGTTGCACAGGGTCTTTACAGGAGCAGAATCAGAGAATTCCCTTGCTTGGCTGAGGCAGCAGCTCTGCCCTGGCTTTTCAGCACACAGACTTGTGAATGATGCACCAACACAACTCCATCAATTCAAGCACTGAGTGATAAGAACGCACTTGTTGCCACTGATTTTATGCAACAATTTGGCTTTCTGATGACAAGAGTATACAAAAATCTGATTTAGCTAACTATTCGTTGTCGCTCCTCATTTGCCCAATTGATGAAGCATTCAGTGCCTCAGAACACTTTTCAGCAGATTTCTTGAAACTCTTTCATGCTCTGCAAGTTTTTGCAGATCTGCTACATTTCCAATGTTTATAGTTCTGTGACGTGGGTGAGCATTTTTGATGTTCTGAAAATCTTTTATTGAGGGAAAAAAAAGTCAGAAATTTACTCTTCATAATTGGTTACAAATTTTAATGTTATTTCACACAAGAAAACCATCCTTCAGGATTAGGTGAGTCCTGAAGATCATGAGGTCAATTCAGAGATGCAAAATGTTCAATCCATGCAAATCTGATTTTGGCTTGTCTTTGGCATTTAGGGGAGAAAAGATTTCTGGTAGGGTCATAGTAAAACTGGTATGTACAACATTGCAATTATTCCTATGAAAATATTTGAAAAACAATCAATTTTATCAAAAGAAAAATTAAGGTTAAAAATTCATCTGACTTGATCTGTGCTCTACCTAATACTCATTCTGAAGAGAGGATTACAAGAAAATATTACTAAGTATGTCAAGTGTTTATGAGGTCCAGATTACCTACTGTCTATAACCAAGAATGGAGATAGAGCAAAGTGCAATAACTTAGCCATGATTAAGGAAGAATGTCTCTGGCAGACCTACCCCTCATCCTTCTGGTTGCATGGTGTCCTGGAGGAGTGACAGTCTATGCTTACATTTCAGTTAATTATGTTTTTTAAAATCTGAATGTGATATTCTTTTTTTTGAAAATCTGAATGTGATTTTTTTTATAAAAACCTTACCCAAATGAGACATTTCACAAGCTGACAGAGGCTTCATATACTTGATTTTTTTTTTTTCTACTACTTTGTAAAATGTTTTTTCATCTGACAATTTAAAACACATCCCACAGATGGAACTGTGCAGGCCACAATACACATGAAGTGAACAGAGACTTTAAACATAGTATTTGCCTGTAAAGGAAAAGAACAGCAACTGAGATCTATAAATCAAACACTTGATTGTGGAAATTCTGCAGTGAAAGATAAACCTAACAAGAATAGAGAAATGTATGAGGCTGCTTCTATGCATCACCAGCCTCTGTTTGCTTGAAAACCTGGATAATAAGCCATCTTTTTGTAGAGTAAGATGAAAGGCTGTTGTGTTGGGCACTTTATGAGCCAAACTAATTAGGCACTTGCTCCAATCTAAATCATGATGTTGCAGAGTACCATAAAATAAGGAAGATTTATAATATAAAAAATATGGAGGGCATTAGTAAAAATTAGGTGTAAATCAATTGCTGTTTGCTGTTTGTTTTTGGCTGATTTCCCAGAGCCATACCTCAGAAAAACAAATTTGATAAAGTGCACTTGAAGTTTTATCTGCATAAACTTCTGTAATTAGGCTTCCTACAGCAAAGTAACACAAATGACTCTCTGCTATGCCTATCCCCAGAAAAATAATGCAGAATCCCATTTGGGCTATTTCTCTGGCCCAGAGTGAGTGTCTTGATTTCCAGGGATTTCAGGAATTGCACCTGCAAACCCAGAAATATTTGTAATAATTTATTCTGGAAATGTAATACCAAAATTCTGGATTATTTTCCTTGACTGGATTTTGTAAACAGAGTATGATATAATGTTTAGAAAGAAGGATTAGAGACAGAAGTTTCTATCCTCAGTGTTGGTATGTGCACTGTAAAATGTACAAGTCACTTAAAATGTTCAGCTGTATGAATAATGCCTCTTTGGTTCATGTTCAAATGAAGAGGAGAGAAACAGAAAAAACCCAACAGCCGAAATAAAGTTGGAATGAAGTGGGAATATTTTAACACTATTTTAAAACTCGGGGAAACTTAATTTCAGATTAAACACAAATGTTTCACTCTTCAGAGAACACATTATTTGTATTCCATTTATTTGAAGAAGTTGCCCTGTTCTACAGAGTATGGCAAGCCCAGCACTGCCAGAGAGGGCGAGCTGAGCTGAGGGGGCTGGGAATGCCCACCTCGTGCCTCTGGCAGGGATGCTTCCTTCAAACATTCTGGCAAAGACTTAAGGAAGCAGTTGCACAGAGAAAAAATTACTTCAGGCCTGGAAGAGGATAACATAGCAACAGGACTAGATGACTATTCAGAATTTAATAATTCATGCTTTCCTGATTGTTAGCAAAATCAAATTAAATGATTGTCATTTCTGCCTGGAATTCTTCAGATCTGAGCCACAAGTCTGCTCTGTAGGATCTGCCAGGTCACTGGACACCATTGAACATTTACAGCCATTTCAAAGCATGTCTGGATTTTCTTGTTCAAATGTGAACAACCAAAGGTAAAAATCCAATTGTGAGCATGAGACAACTGTAATATTTTAAAGTCAAATGAAACTGCAAATCATACGAATGTTTTGCCTAAGCAATTGTGAATATATTACGATGGCAATCATTCTTTCTTGTGCACTCAATAATTTAATGTCTTTTAATTCCACGTGAGGAAAAATATTGTATGCTTTTCATCCATTTTAACAATAGAAGGGAAGTGTTTATTTTTTATTTCTTACCTATGCATGCTTTTCCTATAGTGATTGCATATTTGCTGTAGCCTTGCTCTCCTCAAAACAAGAATATTTACTAAAATTGCTGCTATAAACCAAAGAAGTGTTACAGCATCTCAGATAAAATATTCTGAACAAACCTTTGCATTTCCACAGCTCTATTTCAAAAAGTTGGCTGAAGAATAACCAGGAATCTTGATGATCTATAGCACCTAGAAACTGCATAGCATAAGTATCCCATAAGTTACAAGATCTTTTAGGAGACCAATATGAATAAGGATCTCAAATCCCATTTGGACTTCCCATAGGAAAATCACCTACTCATCAGCTGAGCTAAGTTGAATTAGTTCTGGGTCTGAGGAGACCCTGCCAGGATGGGCACACAGCTTCCAGCTTCCCACTAACACACTTAGTGTTAGCTCAAGCTGCCTTGTAGCATTGCTACACACAAAGTTTCAAAAGCCTCATTCTAAAGCTTCAGTAAAGATCCATGTGTTTTCACATTCAGTTGTATTAAAACAAAACTGTCATGTTAAAAAGTGGTTTGTGTTCTCCTTTGTCCACAGCCTTTTCAAGTGAAGGTAGTTGAAACACCCCAACTGTTGAGTGAGTTTCTGAGAGAAGTTAATAAACCTGTGACCATGAGTGGCATCAGCAGCCACTCAACACTTCCTCAACACACCTTGTCTCAAATAGCAGCTAAGTTGCTGCTGGAGTGATGAGTCCTGTGGCTGAGACACACATTGAGGAGCCAAAGTGAATCCTGGGCTGTGCTTTTCATGGAGGGGTTAATTTCCACCATCACAATGGAGATTTGAAATATTTAACTTCAGGCTTTCCATGTAGCTTTTCACTATTTGAGGAATGATCCATTGCAAAATCCTAAAGATTTTATTATCTCTGGATATTTGTTCTCATCTATTCCTAACCTTTCTCTCACCAAACAGTGGGAGGAATCTTATGGGATTAAAATCTCTGCTGTTACAGCAAGGGCACTGCATTAAAAGGTTGCTAGGGCATCAGCACATGATGATTTGGCCTTTTTGTCATTTCTAATAGGCTTAATGAAAATGGCAACATTCACCCTCCTTCCTCGAGGCATTTAACTTTGTGCCTGAGGTGGGAGCCCATGTGGGAGTGGAGGAGGCTCCCAGCATGGCTGTTCTCAATTACCCTCCAAAGGCTGCCTTCACTGCTAAGGGGCTCTGAGGTCCCAGCCCATGCACACAAGTCAAAGGTCTAAAATTATCTCCTGGCTCTGTTATAGCCAATTTTCCTGCACTTCACATGGCCAGGCTGTGTGGGACGCTGTGATTAGAACCACACCACACAAAGGTGTTCAAACCATCACTCACGGGAAATTCTGCTGCCTTGGTAAAATATAATGACCTCTAATGATGTATAATTCAGTTTTGGAGGATTGTAATTAGCGATAAACCAAGGCTGAAAGATTGTGTAGGTGAATTGCAGTTTATAGAATTATAGGGCCTGCCCTTCCTGCCATTCAGTTCTGTAGGCTCTGAGCCATGGAGCAGTTGCAGCTCCACTCCTCACACCCCACTGAGCAGGGCAGAAACTGAAACTTACTCAGTCTCCCATTGGGAATTGCTGCTCAGCAAGTACAAAACCAAGAGAGGTGGAGAATATCATAACCCAAGAATAACCTAAAGTTAGGATGTTTCCAGGGGAAAAAGAGGCTGGATTCACTTGGGTTCAAGAGGGAATTAAATGTGAGGATGCCACATTCTGAGCAAGTGCTAAGATACTGCTCAAAAACAGCAGCATAAGACTAAAAATTCAATTTTAAAAGATGAAACTGCTCCTGCTTCTGCTTTAGAAAGAAAGAAGTTGTGCTATCCCTGCTGTAGGATTCAGAGGTAAGAGTCTCAAGTGGAGAGAAGCACTTATCTACCACCCTGCATGAGGCATCTCAGCCCTGGAGAGCAATGGCATTCATCACCTATCCTGTTTTCAGTATTTCTCACAGCCTGACCTTGGTTGGCTTCCCAGCCAGTGCTCTGCTTTAGCTGCTCTCATCTTTGGGCACTCCCTCCTTTGGGGCATCACTCTTCCTTCCCAGCACTTGGTGAAGACATCAAGCAAATAGGCAGGGACAGGGCATTTCAGTGCAGCAGTGAGGCACCCAAACAGCTGACTGCACCAGCCCCAGAAAAAATAAACATCCTGCTATTTCCCCATCTCATAAAGGAGAACACCTGTGAGAGACAGTGCATTAAACACTGTGAGATGCTCAGAAACCATCAAAATTAGGGGCTGTGGAAGAGAACCAAGGTGTGCTCAGTGGCAGCCTCTTTGATTTAGGAGCATCTGAACTGGCCTCTGGCTGAAGTTACTGTGGCAGTGATTTTCTGTGTCAATGCTTAGCACCCAGGAATTCACATTAAAGTTAAATGAACAGAGAGTACCATACTTTCTTCTCCTAGATGTTTAATGCTTTTTAATACATGTACATGTTACCCAAAAATTTATGGGGGTTTTTTAAATTCATAAGTTGTTTTTCACTAGGTCTTAGTTTCATTTACAGCCTTCCGAATATGGTTCTGGGTCATAGCAGTGTTATAAAATGAAAGCAAATGTTTCCCTGTTTGGGAAAAAATAGTGTTGTATAACTGACAATTACTTCTCTGGCATAAGGCACAGGGACCTATTAACTTTTTCACTGGAGTTAAAGTGTCCCTCATTTTGATGCATAATCAGAGATATATACTGGGGATCTATGGAGAACATGAATTCCTATAACTGAAACCCTGGCCTTTTCTCAAGCTGTGAAGTGCTTTTGTGTAAGAGCACTGTTATTATGAGTATATGCACTTGAATTGTAAATTCTCAGGGTGTAATCTCAGACTTGGGTGTGCATATGTGAGATAGTGATACAAGAATACATACGGCTTCATTGCTTGAATAAACTGATGTTAAAAGTAGTGATTTACTTTTCATGGTATTTTTGTCTCTTAGCAACCTCAATTGTTTTCATCATAGCGCATTTCTGTTTGAGTTATTCATTAACTTACAGTACTTGAAAGTGGTTATTACTATAATCTTTTGGGTTATGAACTGTTCTTTTAGGCTACAAGCTAATAACAAGAGAGGCAGCCACTTTATATTTAAAAAGTTTTTAAATATTATCAGATGAAAAAATTCTCTTATTGGAGTATTAACAGGGTTACCTGTGTTAACAGGATAACCTGAGAGACATCATTTCTGGATAATTTAGTCTCAGACCTCAAGCATGCATAAATTAAAACATATTCCAAACTTTCATGTACTTTATGCATCATCTGTGGATCTGAATAACATATTTTGAGCAAATGCATTTCTTGGTTCTATTTATTGGCCAAGGCTACTGACTACTTCTCTGCTTTGGTTTTCTATTAAAGTTCTGTTCACTGAGGGTTTTTTTTATTAACTTACTTCCAGAAGATTAACGTGACATAGCCTAATAGTTGTTATAGCTTTTTAGGAAGCTCAGTTATTAAACTTCTTCTGGGATGTTATCTCATCTCCATCCATTACATGAAGTAATCATCTCCATCACAAAAATTGCAAGAGAAGGAAAAGAAAAGACAACTCTTGCAAAGATTCAAGTTTACATTGGTGTCCTTTTCAAAGGATGTAGGCTCAGATGATATCCATGAAAATGTACCAAAAATACATTAACTCTTCTATACATTTCTCAATATTTATTCTTTCCTTATTTTGAAAACACTTACTACTTTTTATGTGTGTAAATTATTAAAATCATACAGTACTAATATTTCAACATGAGGAAATTATTGTCTTGGAACAAATATTTCTCTATAGCATCCAAATCATGAATAGAACAATTAATAAAAGTGATCTGTACTGAAGCAGAGGAACTGAAATGAAACTTGACAATTAGGAGAGAGATCTGATTGTCTAAATTAAATAAGGGCAGAAGGTGAGTCACTGGTCTTTATAATCATGACAGAAAAAATTCAGTTCTGGACTGTAGCAGTCAAATGTTTCCTCAGAGAAACAGAAGTACCTGATAGCTGAGTCACTGTGGGCAATAAACTGATGTACCTGAGACACCTGTATGAGGAAGATGCATTTGGTAATAAACCATGCCTGACCTACAAATGGCAATGGGAAGCTCATTAAAACATCATCTTATATTGCACTTGTCACAGATGTTTGGGCCTCTGCAGTGCTCCCTGGGATTTGTACCTGTTTAGGTTCATTGATCAGTAATGGAGAGAGTGGAGCCCAAGAGAACATGTTTCTCCAACTTGACGTTGAAGAAGTTGTGAAACTGTTCCTTTAGGCCCTTTCCAAGAAGTCCATTCCATTCCCACGCAACAAGAAATTTTACTTTCCTCAAAATAAAACTTTCCTCTAAAAGCAAAGAAACAAAATATTTTTGGCTATACCTAAATGAAACTACAACATTTCGGGGCACTCCCCATGCTCTTTTAAAGCTCATGATTGCTGCTTTGATATCTCCTTTAATAAATGAAGGTATGTCAACATTAGCTGCTGTATGTCTGCTGCTCCATGGCCTGGTTATAGATACACTGAAAGTTTCACACTGAGTTTTGCAAGAGCGTGTGAAGCAGAATAAAAATCTTCTGAGCTTTCCAACTTAATTTTGCAAATGCCAGTAATGTCCACCACACACACCCATACTCATCCGACACAAACTGACTGTTCATGTGCACACCCAAATGAAGACTGGTCTCATCAGGATACCTGTCTTTCCCTTTGTCAAGTCTTTTCACACAAAAAATATGAAACAGGGTGAATTTACATCCTTATGTTTCGAATATAGTTTCTTGGAAGAAGGATAAAAAATCCACAGTATAGACTGTTCTATACTTAAATATATTCTGATGTTTGGCATTCCAAATCACTCGTATTTAGGTGTCTTCTAGAGGAAGACCAGCCTGTTCTGGCTATTTTATGCCTTTGATGACACATCTTCCAGGGTCAGAAATATTTTTTGCTGCCAGAGAACCTCATGCTTGCTGTACATAAGGCAGTGATGTGGAAGAAAAAGGCAGGCAGTGCCCATATTCAGTGAACATGTTGTTTCATGTATTTGAAAGTTGGCTTTGGTGTAGCTGCTACATTCCCTCCTGCTTTTCAAACCTAGTAAAGCACCATCCTGCTAAAGGTCACCTGGCTACAGTTAGCCTGTGAAAATTACATTCTTTGTTCCAATATATAAGTAATTCCTCTCCAGATTTTTTCCTTTTGTTTTTCCAGAGATAGCCCAAACTTACATATGACTTCTGTTGCTTCTGGAGAATACATCCTTCCCCCTAAGGAACACTTTATAATTCTGAGAATGTTGAAAATGGAAAATATGGAATACAATAAAAAAGTCTGTAAAAGTCTTGTTTGCAAGATGAACCTAATATCCCAAATTAACAATGAAATTTGGTCACCACATATTTTACAGAGCTAGAACAAACTTCTTGTGCTTTAACTGAAGGACTTCCAGAAAAAGAGATACACAGTCTGGTGAGAGAAAAAGCACTGCAATTCTCTCCACAAACTTCACAGATCTTCATGACTTGGCTGTTGGCTTTTACTGATTTAATTTGAGTTGCCATGGCTTTTCACTTTTTATTAGTGAACTCAGTTTTGTGGTCATACCCAACAGCAACAAGAATAAAAGTGTACTGAGGTGGAAACTTTATCAAAAGAAAGCCTAGAAGACTGTGAAAGGATGCTGAAATCCAGAAGGGGAACAGAAGGAAGGCTGAAGACAGAGATGCCAAGAGGGAAAGAAACATCTACTTATTTCTGCAGAAAATCCTCTAAATGTTTAAAGGCCTGTTTGGTAATGTCCACAGCTACTTCTACCAGCTGATGTTACTTGCTGATTTATCTTCACTACAAAACCCCAATCAGACAAAACCCCAGTTTAAAAAAAAAATCCAAAAAACAAAACAACACCCCCCCCCCAAAAAAAAACCAATGAGATACCCCCACCCAAACGAAACGAAACAAAACGAAACAAAACGAAACAAAACAAAACAAAACAAAACAAAACAAAACAAAACCGAACAAAACCCACAAAGAAACCAACAAAATTCCACCACTCTCTGGTAGAAGAGAGTGAATGGAGAAAGGATTCCCCAAGTCTGAAAAATTCTCCCTTATGCAGTTATTTGTTTGAGGAAATATAGAAGCAATTGCCTTTTAATTGGACATAATCTTATTGGAACAGGGAATAGTGAATTTAGCACATTAAATAAATACAATCAAACTACTTTCTAATTACCTTCTTACAATCTCAGTAAGGATTTTGCAGTTAGATTAGGGTGTTTCAGGCAATTACATTAAAGACTTTCTAATTCAGAAAAGAATCCAGCTGTCACTTGAAAAGCAATATTGTCCTTGCAGTGCAAAATGCAACATTCTCCTGGTTTCCTTTAGTCTTTTTTTATCAGTTCTTTTGGTTTGCTGGGGTTTTTTGGTTTTGTTATTTACGTTTTTTGTTGTTGTTGTTGTTATTGGGGTTTTTTGGTTTGGTTTTTTTTAAAAAATAATGGAGTTTGGAAGGAAGTTTTAGATGCTAGAGCAGTACATCTTAATGCACGTTTCAACCCACAGAACACGGCAGAAAAAGGAACTGAACAGCACCAGCCAACACTATTGCTGCACGTGCTCTGTGTCCTGACAGATGCTACAGACAGACAGAAAGACAGGATATGGTAAAATGCAAGTAATGTTTTCACACATTCATTTTTCATTCTAAAACTACAGCTTAAAATGGACAGAGTAGAGGGGGAGCACTCCTGATAAATGTCACCTTAAAATACTTGGAACTGGCTAAGGCAGCATCAGAGGAGTGCCTGCCCTGTTTGAGAAGTTGTGGAGAATAGAGAAAGAAGGCAAACACAGTGCCTTTCCTTTAAAAAAAGTCAAGCATTTACAAACTAATCCACTTAGTTTACCGTAGAAATTTTGCTAAAAATAATTAACTAAGGTCTCAAATGAAGACATGCTAAAACAAACTTGTTATGATCAAATACTCTCAATCCAGCACAGCTTTTTCCATGACTGCATGACAGGCAGAAGCCCTTGTTTTGGCACAAGCCATTTGTTTGCTTATCAAGTATTGCATAGAATTTGATGGGCAAAACAATGGATTAGGCTTCACTTTTCTAAAACATGATACAACTACCATAGGCTGGATATAGCATTAGTTAGAAAATCTCATTCAGGTAGAAGTCTTTTGTTGATTATCAAAATGGAAGGTTGAACTATTCAGTAGGGATGTAGTGATAGCACAGTGGGCTATCACTATAAATGGCTATAAATGGCTATAAACAAGGAGAGGGTAGGTTTAGATAATAGGAAGACATTTCTTCTTTTGAGGGGTGTGAGGCACTGGCACAGGTTGCCCAGAGAAGCTGTGGATGCCCCATCCCCAGAAGTGCTCCAGGGCAAGTTAAGATGGGGCTTTGAGCAGCCTGATCTCACGGAAGGTGTCCCTGCCCATGGCAGGAGGGTTAGAGCTGGATGCCCTTTAAGGTCCATTCCAGCCCAAACCATTCTGAGACTCTGTGGCATGCACTGGAGTCAGTACTCTTCAATTACCTCCTGTACCACCTGGAAGACTGAGCAGAAAGTATGTGCTATTGAATTTTCAGGTGACAAGAGGCTCAGAAACAAGAACTGTCTTGGAAACAGAATTGCAATACAAAATGAACTCCTGTGGAGGGTTCTGTAAAACAAGGACAAAATTCAACAGGAATAAGTACTCTGTATTCATATCAGGATATTGAATTTTAAAGTGTCTAGGGAAACAATTCATTAGAAATATTTTCCTAGAAATTCTAGGGACATCACAAGCTGGAAATCAGTTATAATCATCTTAACTGTTAAAAATGTGTGTGTATTAGAATATAGCCTGCAAGACACAAGAAGCAGTCCCTACTCTTTGCCCCATACTGGTAAATGTTTTGCCCTAATACTGTGCTCAACTTCTGAAACTGCACTCTAAGGAAAACCACTTAAACATCAGGGATAGTTCAGAGAAGAAACTGGTAAGTGGTTTATATAAAAGAAAGGGGAAAAGAATTGCTTTTCATTTTCTTGCCTATTGATTCCAGTAGCAGAAGGCTAGAAAAGTTCCATGTTAGATAGTATGAAAACTTTGCTAATTATATGGCTCTAGACCTCTACACTGCCTGGGAAATTGGGTTGGAACAACTGATTATGATATGGAGCAGTGCCTTTTTACAAACTTCCATGAAACATATTATATTGTCAATTTTTAAGCAAATAAAAATGTTCATACTATTTAAAATCAGATGGAACTAATACCTGGAGAAATTTGATTTTTAAAATACTAGCAATTGTAAATAAATTTGTGATGATCTTACCAGCTGCTGTTCTATCATAATAAGCTTTTATGGCAGCTCTTTTTAGACTTGTAAAGTTTATATTTTGAAAACTGCATTTCATAACTATCTAAATTCACTGAAACTGACATATTCAGTTAGTTCCTATCTTGCTCATTACTTATAGCAAATTGTAACTAAGACTAGTTTATAGACTGAATTACAGGAATTAGCCAAAAGCTGTTCATTTCAGCTGTCTGAAAGCATTGAAAACACCCAGATTTCCTATCAAAAACTCAAAGAGAGTAAAGTGACATGACAGACTCATGTGTGGCCCTAGTAAGTGCAAAAAACCATATCATGGTGTAAAAGGGGTGCTTTAACTGAATGAGTAGCAATAGTGTAGCTTACAATAAATTCTGAAGCACCATAGAACAATACACAGATTTCAGAAAAGGAGAATTACTACCACTGTGCCAGCTTTTATGGGAAAAAGTCTAATGACCATTTTGAGAGCAAAAGAAAAAACTTTAGATTTGAACTACAGGTTTCATAGAGACAGAACCATAAAGAAAAGTATTTTTTAAAAAGGGTAAAAATCATTCTTCCTCCAGTAAATCACATGAATTTAATTTTTCCATAAGTAAAATTTTCTTACATGAAGATCTGAGTAATTTTCATTACTTAAAATGAAAGCACAGATGTTTTGCATCAGTTTTTTGTGAATTCACATCACTGGGTCTTGCTTTGGGGATTAGGAGAATCTTTTTTAAACCACCACAGGCAAGACTGTGAAGAGGCCCAGGTAGCTCAGCTGAAAATGAGGCTTCCTGAATTGGAAATATTTATAATATTTTATAATAATACTCAGAGGTCAAGGTCCATGAGATTCTGTTGCATCATCTCTGTTCCCAGTGCTGTGCCTCCTGCACAGTCCCCTGCATCAGTGAGGTGTATGTCTGGGTTCAAAAACATTATCTAGATCAAGAGTGTAACTTTTTTTTTATTTAGCACTTTTCAAAAACTTTCTGGGACTCTTCAGCTTTTCTGGGACTTTTATTGATATTGTTTCATACCTGCTACATTAAACCAATGCCTAGTAGTTCACAATTTATAATTAAAATTGAATCTGTAATCTGACAGACCAATATTAACTCTCCAGTAAAAAAGATTAGTTTAATTAAGAATGAATCTCATTCTTTCACTGTGGCAAATTCTCTAAGCTGGTAATTTTTATCACCTGGATTTTTCATTGAAATAACTGCAGGTATGCTATCTAAGCAATGCAAGATATTTTTATCACACATGAAATTATGTTTTTAATATGGTAAGCTCATTACTTAATCATCCCGATGAAACTGCATTCATCAGCAGAGTAGCATTTAAGTACTGCCATGACTTCAGCAAGAGCACATCCATGATGCAGAAGATGTCCTTCAGCTGGCATTAACAGGATTTTGTGCCACATGCAGCAGTGGCAGCACATTTCCTTTGCTGGGAGGACAGAGCTGTGACATTGGCATTGGACAGTGACTGATGCAGGACGCCCCCAGCCATGGAATGATGTGCAACGACTCCAATGATTTCAGAAGGCTGAAGAAATGCTTTATTAAGATATATTATATTACACTACATACTATACTGTACTAAAACTAAAACTATATTATACTAAAGAAAAAACCTATGATCCTTTCCAGACAGTCACGGCATGGCTTTGACCCAATTGGTCAATCAGTCCAAACAACCATCAGGAGAGTCCAATTAACAAATCCCTTTGGTAAACAATCTCCATAATACATTCCACATGTGCCAAACAACAGGAGCAGCGAATAGAGATAAGAATTGTTTTCTCTTCTCTCTCTCTGAGCCTTCTCACTGCCTTCCCCAGGAAAAATCCTGGGAGAGAGAATTATATCTCTCTCTGTTCAGAGAATGTAAATACCACAGACAGTGGTTCCCTCCATGCCAGCCAGTGTCCAGCTGGGCCTTGGGGGCAACCAGGAGCAGCCTCTCACTGGGGACACCTCTGCAGGCACTGCTTTCCTCCTCGGCACTGACTCCCTTCTGCCTCCCTCCAACAGAGACCACGTGCTTATTTAGGGGCTGGGGCAAAGAGAGATGCAGAGACAACGTGAGGTGAAGAGAGATGGGTTACATGTCTTGCACGTTCCTTCACAGGCAGGGCTCTATCCAGCTGGTGTGTTTTATGGTATGACTGCACCAGGAAGCATTAGTTTGGGTTAATTTTTTAAATTTATTTTTGGGAGAGGGTTATCATTCGTACGAGCTTCCCCAGACTCTTTTGCTCCAGCCATCCAGCTTCTGAGATATTAAAGGCTCTTGACCACCTCTATGGCACAGTTGCTTATCTAAGGCAGGACTAAAACATGGGCTTTCTTCACAGAAATTTTAAAATCTGCACATGATATTTACATACTCTTTTTAAGATGTTAAACAATTAAAGTTCTCTGTCCTGTGGCTCTTAAACAGAATACCCGTACTGGCTGACATACCAAGATCAAATGTTTCATTATGTCATACTAAGCACCAGAATTTTTCTATGAGGTAGCTAGGGAAACCAGAGCTCCTATTTTGCCCCAAGTTCTTTCCCTAACATTGTGATCTGATGCCAGAGGCAGAAGTAATTTCTCTCACCATGGATACCTAATACCAACTGAGGTGCTCCAGTGGTATCAAATAAATTCCAGAAAGGACTGGCACCCACTAGAAATCCATACTTCACTGGTACAGCCAAAGGAAGTTCAGCAAAATCAGCCATTGACCTACAATGGCATTAAACATTCACAAATAGGCAAACATGTGCTGCCCAATCTATATCTCCTCTGGGTACTGGAGACATTCATGTGAAACATGAAACTGTACTTATATATCTGTACTAAGTACTTATATATCTGTAATTAACTTAAGTTTTGAATCTCTGTGGGCTCTACTAGAAGTTTGGACAACTGCTTAAGCAAATATTTATTAATGTCTTCAATGAGGTATTTATTTGCAACCTGATTCCCATTCTCCATGGCTTGAATTGCTCTAGGGCCATGGCAGCATTTCTAGTGTTTTGACCTGGGATAATTGAGCTTTTCAGCTTTAGTCTGCAGAGGTTTGTGTCCTGTCTGCTGGACTGTCCTCAGACAGTTTATTGCCCTTCCAGTGGCTGCCTTGTAAACAAAACTGAGAGCTTCACCTTCATCCAACCCACCTTTTTCCTCTTCATTGTTACAGAACAGATTCTCTCCCATCTGGTGTTTACCTGGATAATCACATCCTCTATTGTATAATCACATCCTCTGTTGTAAGACCAGTGTTACACAGCCCAGCTTTTAGCTGTTTCACTTCCTTTTTGTACTAATATCATTGTTTCTGGCACAGCTTTTGCTTCTTCACCTTTTTCTATCCAAATCAAAATCTGCAAATATTTTGTGTGCTTTTGGGCTGCTTGTGCATTTTTTGCTGCAGTGTCACCTTTTGTGTCTAGCACTAATTCTTTTGAATTAAGGGCACTGCCTCAATCCTCCAGTCCATGCTGGGCACACTGCTGTCATTTGCAAAGCCCAGACAAATAAAATAATCTGTTGCTAATTTCATCTTCCCAAAAACTGCTGTTAGTTCTGGAGCCTGATAGGGCAAATATATGCTGGCTCTGAGCCATTTTTCACCTTGGATCATTTTTCTTCTGTTTCATGTTGTGCCCCTGTCATGTCTGCAGTGTCAGAACCCTCTCCATCCTTTATCAGCTTCAGCCTGAATGGAGATGTGGGGGAATCTTAATTTTCTTGACAAACCCTAATGACTCTGAAGGGTTAGCTCTATTTCCTAGTGTAAGTCTGCACATCTGCCTCTTCTGTTGGCATCCAAAACAAATCTAATTATATAACCAGTATAAGTGTCCTGATCACTGAGAGCAGTTAAAAACTAATCATAAAATCCACCACCAGAAGCATAGCTGCCCTCAGACTCTGTGCTTTCCTGCTGCAACCCACCAGTTGCAGATTCAATGATGTGTGAGTAAATCTCCACATTTCATGAGTGTCAAAGCTAGTAGAGCTCTTATCCTCACCAGTCTCTCTCTCAGGGTGATGTTTTCATCACCATAAAACTGACTTCTTATTCTTATTGAGCAATTTCAGACAGGCATTTCACTGCAGGAGCATGATTCATTTCCATCTAAAATAATTTATCCTGTACATATCTCATGGTATTATGTTGCAAAAAATTTCCATGCTGTTGATTTCACAAAGTACAGACAGAATTGCTTAGATTTATTGTGGGAGGGGTGCCCACCCTGTGAAGTAAAGCACAAATGTCATCCTGATTATATTCCTTTCAAGCTGACACAGTAATTTCACCTATCAGTGACTACATATCAGTTCATACAAGATTTTAACCTATTTATTCATTTAAGAGCTGTCTTCTGATTAGCTTCTGCAAAGGTGTTTGCCACTGTGCCCTGCCAATACACCAAACTCCTAATTTTGATCCCCTGATGAGGGTGTGGTCGAGGATGTGTCATTCCCTCATGTCCCCTATTTAGGATGCAAGCTCTGGTGTGCTGCCCCCTCTTTGCAAAAAGCACCTTCACAGTGAGGCATCATGTTGCCAGTTTGTGCAGTGAGTGCAGGAGGCAATAATTTGCCACAAGATGCTCCACAGTGAAGCCTCATTAAAATATATTTCTCATATCTATTACATAATATAGTGACAGAGATTAAAAATCTCATTTAAAATGCCTTTGGGTATTTCAATTGGTCCAGGGCAGAAGATGCAGCTCTGAGATAACTATATTAGTGTTAGAAAAGCAATTCACAATTATCAAATTCAGTTCTGTTCTTTCTTCCTCTGTTATTTACAGAACATTTTACATTTTTGTAGACATTAATCCAGAGCAAAACAGAAAAAAATAGTAAGTTTTTGGGGGTTTTTTTTAATGTGTGTTGTGAAAATCATGTTCTAGGCACAGCTGCACTATTTTCTAATAGTTTCTTAGCAAGAAATGAGGCTGTGATGAACACCCATTACCCAACCCTTAGCCCAACATTTTTTCCTTTCTTCTTTACTGCAGAATTTCAGGTTTTGCTTGTTGTTACACAAATTTCATTTCCAGCTGAGCTACATGACATGGTAACAGCTTCCTTAGGGTTGGTGTCCATTTGAAAGATTAAAAGGCTTCTGGTTCTTCTCTGGGGCATTTTAGAAGTCAGGTCTTTAGAAAAATTACTGTTTCCTATGTGAGAGCAGCATCTCAGTGCTTCAGATATCTGCAGGAAACACTGCTTGGCATCTATTGCACATGCTTTATAGACCAATCAAGGAATAATTTAGACAAATGTGGGAAAAAAAAATTATTACAGTCCTATTCCGCATTCAAGTTTGATTTTGGTCCATAACAGCAGACAAGCATGCCTCTTTGCCCTAAGATGAACCATATATACATTTAAATACAGACATACACTAGCAACTTCACAACTTTTCCATGTACATGTGTATAGTTGATGACATCAGAGCATATGCATGAGCAGTTCTTTGCTCCATTCTTTGAAATGTTCAGCACTAAACAGTTCTAGTGATGCAAGGACAAGGGCTGTTTTTAATTCATCTTCTTTTTCCCCCTCAAAATAATCTAAGAAGAAAAAAAAGTATCAAATCTCTTCAAAACTGAAATATTTATGGCTAATTTGAAACAGCTTTTTTTTTCTCTGACAATTTTTAATCAACTGCTGTATAAATGATGATACAGATGCAACACAAATTACATATTGCTCACTGTCAATAAAAATTATATATGACACACTATGGATTTGGTCTATAAAAAATTTTCAGAGAACACCTTTACTTCAAATCATTTGAAGTAGATTTGAAGACCTCCTGAATCATTTAGGCTACAGAATGCACTCTGTCATATAATCCCCATCATAAATTTATTATTGAATTTCACCTAAAAGTAAGTTCATATTTCACTCCTCTCCTCACTGCTCCAGAACTACTCTTGTGGCTGTATTTAAGGCTTTTATGATTTTTAGCCAAAATTTAATTATTACCACCTTATTCTTATCTGGTTTTATATATCTGTTCACCTCACTCTCTCCCCTTGCAGCATGTCCCTTGGAGGTATTTGTAAAGAGGGGACACTTTTTCCTGGAGGTTTCCTGTGTAAGGGACCATTTTTCCTTTAATGCACAACACATAGACAAACAGGAAATGATTTGCTACTGATTTTCCAACAAGTCTTAGAACTTTTGTATAAAAAAATCTCAAAGTATCAAATATTGCATTTTCCTACTGGCTTTTTCTTTTACAGCTTGTGTGCCTTCTCCATAACCATGCTTTACTCCACCCCATGTCTGATAAAGCTGTAGGTCAATATGTTAATAAGATTTTCTTAATATTTAAACTTAAAGGTGAACATTTCCAAGAAAAAGTAAGCACATCAAAAAATTCCCTTAAAACAGAAGCCTCTTCTCTTCTTGCTGGTTACAGGAACTCCTGACGACCTACATCTGGTTTTCAGTACAAACATGTACTGATTGACAATATTTGGGATTGTTGGTGGACCTCACTATCATCTTGCCTACTTATAGAGGGGTAGTTCAATAAGAAAGAGAGGAAAATTGCAGCAGGCCAGGAATTCCATCAGTCCAGGTCCCCCAGGACCTGTATACACAGAATTCTGAAAGCTGGAACCTAAAGCAGTGGCAAGAACCCACATCTCCCTTCCCTCCCAGCAGTGAGCCCAGATGGCAGAGAAGAACTTCCCCAAGAGGAGAATTCCACTGTTACCTGATGGATCAAAAGGGAGAGAAGTAAAAGACACTAATGGACAGGCCTAAAGCCCATGGATTTTGCACATGCTTGCCAGGAAGGCACCCCCTGACCTG
Organism: Haemorhous mexicanus; assembly: GCF_027477595.1. NCBI lineage: Eukaryota > Metazoa > Chordata > Aves > Passeriformes > Fringillidae > Haemorhous > Haemorhous mexicanus. The sequence continues at coordinate 44,757,764 of NC_082342.1, forward strand.
CAGAGCAGCTCCCCTTACAGCAGTGGGAGAGCTAAGCTGGAATCTCCCTTGCTGGGCATTGCACTGGGGCAGCAGCATCAGTCACTGCAGGGCAGAGGAAAGAGGCATTTCAGGAGAGGAATGGGAGAAGGAATTTGAACTTCTTGCAGTGGAGGGCTGTGGGGGGCTGTGTTTTGGCAGGGTCTGATAGAAGCACAGCTCTGATGACCAGGGGTGGTTACAGGGCAAGGAGGAAGAGGCAGTGTGGAGCAAGGGGACACCAGGCAACAACCAGTGCCACAAGTGGTGGTACAAGATCAGCTGTGAGATCAGAGTCACTGCATTTGTCCGTGTCTTCAGGCTTATCTTCTTCCCTCTAGTAAAAACTATTTGTTAAGCCAATTTTTAAGCTTTATAAGTGAAGAAAACTAGCTCATATAGTATGAAAATGTTAGTTTTCTTCTTTCCCCTTTTACTGGGAGGCACAAATCAGCATGTTAGCACTGGCTCCTTTGTATCTAAACTTGTCCCTTTTTGCTTCTAGTCAGATGCTGACAGAAGCACTGTACAGGGTATAATGAACCTTGGCTTTCGTGATTAAACACATTTATCTTCAAACAAACTCTTCAAGTCACATTGAACAGCAGTCCTCCCTGGAAACTCCCTAACTTCAAGCCCACTGACTGATTGTTCAGGCAGCAGTGATTTTTCATTGAAAGTGTTACTGTGTGCTAGCCAGGTTCTCCTAATTTTATTCCAAACCATGTCAAGAAATAGTCTGGGACACAAAGTAGCAGCATAAATAAGTCTGTAGGAATATTAATATCACCCTTCATAGCAACATCCAGTGAGGATGTCTGTATATAGTCTGAAAGGAGGTTTAGGTGTTAACACTGGAGTCCTTGAAGCACCTCTTCAAAAAGCATGGACACAGCACAACTGTGCTAGAAATATTAGTCACTGCAATTAAGGCCAATTTCTATGCAGAGATGTCAAGTAGGAGCTGATTTTTTCCTACTTACTGCAGTGATGGATGATTAATTCTTACCCAATTACTTCTTGTAACATATGGGTTCCTAAAGTTCAGGGAAAAAATCTGGTATTGCTTTCAACACTGTGCTTTCCTAGCCTGTACTGTTACTGGGCACACAATAAAGAAAGATGGATAAATTCTCTCATCCATACAAAAGCCCTATAATATTGGTCCCCTTCAGCTTTTATTGACATGCTTTAATCCCTCCCATGGCTAGTCCATTTCACCCTTGCCTCAGAGTTGTCTGCAAGCACCATCTAGTCTGAAATTGTCTTGGAAAACAGCCTCACAGCCCTGAACAGCTTGCACCTGGGCATTCTCTAATCTTTTTTCACCACTTCACCAGCAAGGGCATTTTGAATTGCAGCAGCTGGCACAGAGAAGAGTCACCAGAAGCAAAAGATTAACAGCTCATACATTAAATAGTACCTTAGCCAACAGATGTAAGGAAGATGTTACAGTGATTTACTCTCATTGAATAGAGCCTTTATCTTAGTCCATTTAAACAGATATTTAATGTGGATTCTCTGGAGGCCAATCCCTGGCTGCTCTGTGGTGTCAGGCTTAGCTGAGCAAGGGCTTCTGGGTTCAGGCACTCTTTTAGCCCATGGAGTAAAATGGAAACTAAAGTTCTTTTCACCCCACAATTATAGAGTGCTTTGTTTCCTACTGCCTCCCAGATTAATATTGTATCTAGTATTTCCAGAAAACCCATGGCCTCCTTGCCACCACCAAGTATTTACAAAATTGTCTGAAATGTCCCCAGTGTGCTCCAGAAAGCTGGAGAAATTCAGTGCAACATACTATGTTATAACAGCACCTAGACCTTAATTTATTTTCACTGAGAGAAATATGAAATATTATCATTGATTCATAGAATGGTTTGGGTAGAAAGGGTCCTTAAATATAACCCAGTTCAATTCCCCAGCCATGGGCAGGGACACCTTTCACTAGGGCAGGCTGCTGAAAGGTCCATCCATCCTTGAACACTTCCAATGTATATTGATTTTTTAATTCTTTTCTGAAATGCTCTATCAGATTTATCATGGGGAAACTTTTCTTTGTGTATTTCCACCCTGTAATTTACTGTGCTGATGCCTACTTGTAGCTGAGAAGCACAACAAATCTAGAGTCCATCTTGAGAATCTAATTTCCTGACATTACTCCTTCTCTAGAAATGTCATTTATATTCTATGAGAAAGCATCAAGGAATTCCAGATGCTCAGAAATCTGAAATGAAATCCTATAAGACACAACTGATTCTTTATTTGTTTACCTTTCATGCAAAATAGTTTCAAATTGTACATTTTATCATTATGTTTATTTACTGTTTACTATTAGTTACGATAATTTACTTTTCACTGATTAAAAGCTTAGCTTTTTCAAGTGTTTGCTTGGAGTTTAATCAGCAAGTAACATTTCCAGAAATAGTGTATGATTTTTCTGTCAATGCAAAACAAATTTCACTGCTGTTATGGCAGCATTTTCTGTATTCCTTTTTGCCTGGTGCTAAACTTAGCTTTATTATTGAAGTACAGAAATTGCACATTACTTGAGATTTCAGGAATTTCTTTACCGCACCATGAGCAGCTGTAAGAAACCCCCTTAAGAACACACACCTGAATCACTGAAGTTTCTCTGCAGCTGTGCACAACTGGGCTAAGGAAGGATTCAACCTCTTGTCCCAGGAACTGGGACGTCCATCAGCTCTGCTAAATTGACATCAGATGAGTGGCAGCACTTGAGCTAAGGACTGATTTCTAAACAAGGTTATAGAGAAAGAATACGCTCTAAAATGAGGGCTTATTATGTCAAGTTGTGTAGCAGAGTTTCCTTCTCCTAAAAATATAATTTTTTAGCATGCATCTTTCTATATCGAATCTAATGGGGAGTTTTGGAGGTTGTTTTTGGTTTTGTTTTGTTGGGGTTTTTTTGTGTTGCTGTTTTGATTTGCTTTGGTTTTTGTTTTTTCTTGCAATTCCAAAAGAGAGCGGTATTGAGAGCTGCATGGACTACAGAATTCCTGTATCCCTCTATCTAGTTTTGTCTTTTGGGAAATTGCACACAGAATGCAGGATACAAAATTCAGGCACTTGACATGAAACATGACATCTCAAGGATCATCTGTCTAGCAGAGTTACTAACATAGCTACAATTTATGTGTAAGCTGCTGAATCTGTCAGCCAAGTGTTAGGAACTGGATACAGCCTCCTGAAATAGAGGCCCCACTCAGAAGTCCTTCACTGTCTTTCACTAAAAAATACACATGATAGTCATTGGGGTGACATGCCAAAAGCAAAGCTGCATTTTTCAGAGGTAGAGAAGTTTTAGCCAACACATACCCACAGGTTTGCAGCTGCGTCATCAATATTGCCCAATGGCTTCAAAACCATTTGAAAGCCTTAAAACTCTCTGGCTGCTTAGGACATGCTACCACCCCAGTTCACATGCTTGATCCAGTCAGAAATTTGACTGAACTCACTATGCTTCTTTTCTTTTTTCCTTCTTTTTTTTTTCCTTTCTGTTCTGTGAGTGGTTTTGGGTCTGTTTTCTTGAGGATCTTTTTGTTCAGTGTTTTTTAATGAACAGGAACAAATCTCAGAAGATCTAGACCTATTAATTGATGAAGCTCACAGTTCCAAGAAGTAAATCCATCACTGTTTTCATATATTAGTTATGAGCAAAGCCCTGGCTGAAGTAATGATAAGCAGCATCACTGCAGTGCACTCTGAACACTAATTCCAAGAAGTGATGAAATTAGCTTTTTGTGACAGTATTTGAAAGCAGCCCTCCTGGAGCCTGACTTTCACAGTGCATTTGGATCTCAAATCTACAATTTACATTGTAACTTAAATTTATTTTCATCAGCTTAGTAGAAAGGAAAAAAAAAAAGAAACAAACATGACAAACAAGGGCTCAACCCTTGTGTTGCAGGTTAGTCTAACAAGTGACTCACTGATTCATTGATTAGTTCATGAGGTTCCTAACTCACAAGTTCTCTAATTTACAACTTAGAACCTGTACCTTGTGCACCTATGTGCAAGTTAGTGAGAGAGCTCATCCTCAGTCCTCTGCCACACCTCAGTTATGCCCTTTATCACACTGAGCACAAAAGGCTCAGCAGTCCAGCTGCTGTTGGATCTGCTTCCAAAACTTTTTGGGCAAGGTAACATAACTCTGAGCTTGGAATTTGGTCTTGCAGGAGACAGCAAGCTGCAGGTGGCAGTGGCCACATGATGACCTTTAGCTGTCTCTGGCCATGGTGTCCTGCCTAAATGTTTTCCTTGCTTTGACCTGATGGCACTGCTCCCAGCACACACCAAACTTTAGCATGAGCTGGGTAGTAGGCCAAATCTAACAGAAATTGAGCAGTCCCAGCTAACTCATTTTCCCATTGCAAGTACATTAGAGCCTATGGCTGTTAAGTGACTTATTTGGTTAAAATTCCTTCCATTTAAATCCCAGGTGTGTAGGACATTCTCTTTTCTTTCTCTCATACACTCTTGCATTGCCAAACTCTACATGGAAGTGAGATGTTGGACTGCAAATATAGCCTCTCATATCTGCTATTGTCAGAGAAGGGACAGAGATGCAATTTGCACACAGAATGGTTTTCAGAATACATTAGCTCTCTCACTCACTGCAGAACACCAAAAGGACTATTTTCTTTCAGTAAGATCAGGGGAATTACAGGACTGTCACTGTGGCCTTGATATATTCTATAATATCTTCCCTTGCCTCAGATAGAAATAATTAATTTACATAATAAATGGGGAAAAGCCCAAATGTTTTCATCAAACTGATATAGCAGAATTGATACTAAACAGCTTAGTACTTACAAATATTAGAAAGCCAACTGCACCCACAAGAATAAAAAGAAAATTACAGAACTCTACAACCCCTCCCTCAAATGCTTTACAATGAAATGAAATTTAGCTCACTAGCTGCAAATAGAGACAGACTTTTGAGTAAAGCACAATATACTAGTGAGAACAGAAAGTCAAAACATGCTCTGTCCCAGTTCTGTCTCCCACTGAACAGACACATGCCTTAGGCTTACATGCCTTGTATCTGCTCACATACACACTTGCTAGAGCTTGGCTTTCATCCTGTACACAAAATAATTCAACATCAGCCTCAGGTTTGTCCCTGCAGCTTTGAGTAAGCACCCATAACTTTAATTCTTTTGTTCATGCTACCTTCTGTGCTGTTCATGTGTCCCTTTCCAAATTACATCTTCCTTGGAATTTCTTTTCTGTACATCTTTTTTTATATTTTAAACACATTATTCAAAGTCATCTTTTGCCCTGTTTAACATGTTCTGTCTTCTTACTGCCTAAACTTCAGGCAAACAGGAGTTCAGTTAGAAGGGATGACAAATGGATGCCTTAATCATCACACATTATGGAAATGGAGTGGTCTAACAGACACTCTAATGGGTTTGAAGTTTTACAAATGGGTTGAGCAGCTCTAACAGTTATTACCAAAATGTAAAGCCTGCTTCCTCTTCCCTCTTTTTCTCCTCCTTTTCCAATTCAGCTCTCCTGGTTTCACATCACAGCCCCTCCCATGAAACCACTTTAGTTGCCATCAGGATGAACCAATTCCTCTCACTAAATCATCAAAGAATGAGCCCACCAGAAACAAATGTGTCATTTTCTGCCACTTTAAGGAGCTGAATCAGCTCGTCACAAAACCTGATGTGCACCAGTGCCAAGCAAGGGAAGTATGGGCAAGAGAGGAGAAAGTAGTGGGACTGCATCTTTTGGCAAATCCAGGCTGCAAAATCTTCTTGTGCTAAAATTGCTTGCTTGAAGTAAGTCTGCATTGGAAGAGGTGTAATCTTGGTTTTGGTTCATTCATCATCTCTAGACCAGCTTTGCTATCAGCCATCATGTCAGCACTTACTTAAAGAGTAAATAAAAGCACTACTTCAAACACAGTCACTCTCAGTTTTCAACCTTGCAGAAGTTCCTCGTATCAAAATATCATGCAGTAGTTCCAGCAAAATTAGGGCTTAAGAGCTGTTCAGGTTTCCCACTAACTTTAGTGGGAAGCCTGTTTTTATTTATATAGCTTGATCATACTGGGACGAGTTACAAGATTAAGTTATAGGGCTTAGATTTTCTGCTGTCTTTGTCAGAAAGTAAATATCTCAACAGAGTGTCACTAACTTTGTAGAAGTACAGAAAATCTCTGTCAAATGAAGATGAACAATTACTAAAGCCAGAAAGTAGTTTTCTATCACTTGAAGCATAAGCCTCACTACATAACTAGAGAATAAAGTCAATAACTTACATTAACTGCCTAATTTTTATTTAAAGATAATTTTATCACCCATTAATCACAGTTACATCCCTTATAAAAAACCCTTCAGGGTTAACAATGGCAGACAAATATTAAGGTAGATTAAGCTGATCTCTAAATGAAGAGAAGAATCCACAACCCACCCTTTACCCTTCCAGGTGCCTGGCAGTCCCTGGAGGGGGGGGCTTGCTGTCTGATTTAGAAAGGCAAAAAGTCTTACAGTCCTGCAATGATAAGACTGTGATGAAAGTATAAATAAAGTTCAACCTGAAAAAAATAAGAGCCATTTTTACCACAAGGCTGGGCAGCATATCCTCATGGGGTTAGGAATTACATCCTTAGCATATCCTAGGGTTAGGAATTTTGGCAGTCAGGCTGTCAAGGAGGTTGCACCTTTGCTCTGGTGTGACCCTCTACAGCTGTGCCCAAGGTGCAAACCACGGAGCCTCCCAGCTCCCAGCCTTCTCTGCTGGAAATTGCACAGCTTTGTGTTGCTGCTGTTACCAAGCATGGGTGCAAGATGGCACAAGGCAGAGGGAATGCAGGAGAAGGGGGAAGCTGGGAAGCAAGAAACAAAACTTCTGACTCCTGTTAGATTCCAGCCACTCAGCGATTTATTGTGTGCCAGCACTCAAAACACATTTCTTAACAATCAGGGCTCTCCCTAAATAAATGAGAAATTATGTTGAAGTTTTTATATGAACAATACATCTTGAAAATTGCAAAGTAATATTTTTTTGTAAGGCCCTTGAGATCATGAAATGTGTATTGCGTTCCCCTATAATTTTATCAGACATCTTCAAACACCAGTAAGAATCTTCTGAAAGATCACATGAAATAAAGACTTGGCTTTTATACTCTTCTCAGGAAGAGTATGAAAGTGACTGGTGCTCTCTCTCATGGAAGTTATTTCAGCATAGCAGAATATAAAATCATAAGTGAAAGAAGTGATTATTTCCTATTGAAAATATGCTAACTTTTTTTACTGTTGAATAGTTAATAGTTTAATCTAATTGTTTTAGTAGTTACTAAATTATCTCAGCAACTTACAAAATTTAATTGCAGCTGCTTTTTTAGAAAATTACTTTTGAATAAGAAAGTTCTTGACAAACAGGCTTTTGAAGCTATTACAATTTCATCACCAATGTAGGCTAAGACAGTAACTAAGGCAGGTCTCAGTTATGCCAACTGTGAAGATAACTGATGAGGAATATCTTTATTCTTGTTAAGAAAAAATTACAAGTTTGCGAGGTACCTTCATGTTTTGAAATTGACTAAAAGATTATGTAGGTATTGACAGATAATTTTTCACAATGAAAAAAATAAAACCCAGAAAACATAAAATTCCAGACCTAAACTAAACCATTAAGTTTATTTCTACTTGAATCCTATGTCATAAAAGAAATTTAGAGAGAAAATTTCAAACTTGGCCAAATATTATAGCTATATTATGTAAATTTTGAGCTAAAACAAAGTGCTGGAGGAACTAGTGCATTACTTCATCTGTTAGCTTGCAAAAATTGTATTTCAAAATTCTTATTTTATTAGATATGAGGAAGGTGACAAGTGAGCTCAAAGAAAAATTAGATAACTATTAAATGACAAGATTTTGACCCATAATGAGTGCTGCCATCACAGGTGATACAGCACTATTCTAACTATAAATTAGCACTCTTTCCTAGGAACTGTGTCAATTATTCTTAGGGTTTTAGTGAAAGTTTCGTATGGGCAAAGAATCTTGGGCAAATCAATTAGCAGAAAGAAGTTGAGTTCTAGGTTTTTCCTCAACAGCAGCTACCTTGAAAATCTGAGCTCAACTCAGTTCACTAAACACAAGTTCTGTGCTGTTTGAGACACCACAATTTTCTGAGATAGCCTTACAGAGCAGGCTGGTATTGCACAAGGCCTGTCAGAACAGAGTCCTTCACCAGTGGTTTCTGGAGGTCAAGCAGAAGGTCATGTCAGACACCTCTGGCCAGGGGTTGCAGCCTACAGTGAGATATATGCTGCTGAGATGATGCTAGAAAATTAAGGTTAGGTCAGTCATGTCTGCATCAGGAGCAGTCACTAAGAGAATAACAAAACCAGAGGAAAAGGGGATCCAGAAAACCTGAAATTGCAGTAGTTTAGGGGACCACTGAATTTCCTGAAATTTCACAACTAGAGAGGTTATGCACATGGAATTCTCACTGATGCAATACAAAAATGATAAACTGTCTTTCCTGGCACAGAGAATGACCAGAAATAGGTCCAGTGATCCATCATCTCTTTTAGCCTTCCTCTAAAACTTTGTCCTTTAAAGACATTATTTATTGACACATATTGTCCAAGGTTTGTTCTGAATCAATTTCAATAAGCTTTAATTAAAGCAGAGCTGATTCCATAAAGGCTGTGGATATAATTAAAGGTTGAAACACTGATTTAGTGAAGCTTATTGATTGCCTTTTGTTGCATAGTTCATGGATTCAAGGAACTGAGGGCAATTCATAAAAATTAATAGGAGTGACCTTGCCTGTAGGAAAGCAATTTTTTATAGAGCCTGTAATAGTTTGAGCTCAAAGGTAACTGCAAGAGAGGTTCTCACACCATCCTTGACATGCTCTTTGTTTTCCACCTTTCAAATGGATGACAGTGATTCATCTTCTTAGTTAGCCAGTTGTCTGAAAGCCTTGGAGATACATAATAGTGCCTGTGGAGAGAGCCATATTTGACACTTCCAATTCTGGCACTAACAGTGCCTAGAGGGTTTAAGAGAGAGTGGATTTTTGTATTTGTTTCCCAAATTGAACACAAGAAAAATATTTAGGGGAGATACTCCAACTCTGGCATCTCAAAGCAGTGCTTTATTTCCCTGGCAGGGGCCTGGACTCGGCTGTACAACTTGCTGAAGAAAGTAAATCAACCCAAGGCATGCAGCAGGATTTACCAGAATAAAACTTATGTTTTTTAAAAAGACCCTATATGCCCTGAGGCAGAGGCATTGGGCATTATTTTAAAACAGTCAGTTCCTCCTTACCACTTCCAAAAAAACATGCACCAAGACATACTTTCTACTCACTACCATGAAATTGTCCCCATGCAACACTGATTAAATTTTCCTATACTTCCCAAAGGACAGCTCTTTGAAAGTCTAAACCTCTGCCACCAAATAATCAAGTATCCTTCCATTATCATCCCAAAGAGGCGGGCATTTGTCCCTCACTCCTGGCAAAGAAGGAGAGCCAGTGTAGGGAGGATGAACAGCAAAGTGTGTTCAAGTCACTCTGCCATTCTCAGCCAACACATTAAAGTTTACCCACATGGCTGGGGATTTCAAGTATTAATAGACCACATTTGCTTAAATTCTTCCATATTTTCCCTAAAAAGAGTGGAAAATTGCTAATTTTTGAATCAGTTTTGCTGGCAGCAAACAGTCATGGTTTGAGGAGCTTGTGAAGTTGTACTTGGGCATCTAGATATGTCAGTCCTGGGGCTTCCTGAAAAATGAGGGCAATGGGCTTGCTAGGGCTGCTGACTGTCATGTGGAATAAGAACTTTTATTGATATACAGTCTATATATGGGCATTTTATTTGATGATCAGGAGTTATGGAAACTGAGGAAAGACTTGTCCATAAACTGTCAGTACCAAAATGATAGCTTTCATTGCTATTTAATTTTTGGTTTATTTTTTATCGAATCAGCAGGTGATTTTAATTGAGTCCATGTTTGACAGAGATGTAATTTGTTACATTTCAAAAATCTATTAGTCCAGAATAGAAATGTAATTATTTCACCAACATCTGGAATTTACTGAGCCATCAATTCTGTGCTGTTAAGCAAGTGACTCAAGACTTTGGGAATCTATTTGGTACCAGTCCTCATTGGGAGCATCAGAGAAAGGTCAGAAGGTTCTTACAGTACCTCTATCAGCCTTTTGATTATTTTTTGAGAATTAGCTCAACAGAGTGGTAAGTATGTCCAAAGGAGAATAGAAGCAATATTTTCTGAAAATAGAACCTTTGAGATTTTCTTCAAGTATTGGATTGAAAATAGTTAATTAATTCAAATAAAATTTAATAGTAGTCAATATAAATTACCAGGAATCAATTTTTCATAACCTTGAGTAAGCTTACTTAAAAAATTAATTAAACACCAGATTAAACAAAGGAATCCATAAATTATTATAATGAAAGATGTATTTCTTTATTTTGTCATCATCTTCCACATTGCTGTCAACTTTGTTTGGTTTAGGCTGAGGCTTTTTTAATTGATTGTGACCAACAGAAGGACGAATATGAAAAAAAAATTAGGTGGGAAACAAAACTGTGTCTGCAAATGAAGGTCAAATTCATGACATCTGATCTTGAGAACACAAATTTCCCATTATGTCTCAAATGAAATACCACAAGAACTTAGGCTGTAATACTTGAAATCCATGGACTTTTTAATACTCAAGTAACCGCTTTTGCTTATGAGAAGAAAATTAACACCTAGTCACTAATGTGTAGTGATTAAGAAAAGCCCAGGTCTGATGCCAGGCCCTGCCCTGCCAACCCAAGGAACCCCAGGCTCCACATCTCCCCCACACCTCACTTAAATGCTCTTTAAACTCTAACTGGGTTTTAGTTTCATTAGCACCCAATAGCAATGACTGCTGAACAGTGTCAGTCACTTAATTTGAAGACAACACAGCACTTAACAATGAAGATGAGTAACAGTCCAAAAAGAACATCTGCTCCTGATATTTTCTACAGAATCAAAATGATTTCAGAAAGCCACTGCAATTAAGAAATAAAAAAATCAATCGTGTTCCATTCAGTAAAAAGCAAAGCATTTGTAACTACCAAATTTGACACAGAGGGAAAGCATCCAAATGAAGCATCATACTGACCTGCCCTAGCACCCAAGTGAGAATGTCCATCTTGTGTCATCCTGAGTCAGGTCAGAACCAGGTGCAACCAAGCTGTGGGGGATCTGCAGCAGCAGCAATAGTTCAGAAGCAAGACATTCCCAATGGCAGTACTGAGAGGAGCCCTCAGTTTACTCTGTCAAAGATTTGTAAGGAAAATTAATCTTCAAAACAGATTTCAATAAATTTGGGAGGTGAGAGTTTTTCATATCTACAGGGTCTCATTTTTCAGTGACACCCCTATTTGGCCTGGATGTTCTCCCAGTGAAGACTGTGGGGTTTCACCACTGGTATTAGCCTGATTTTGTACCTGTGGTAGACTTCATTAGATTTCAACATAGGCTAAAATTGAGGTATTTTGTGAATCTTATTATCTATGAACATTAAAGAGAAGGAAATGGTCTGCAACGACCCATGAAGACAGAAGCTAACTCACATATTTTTTTCTAGTGTTCAGATAGAGAATGTAGCACAGTGTTACAATCCCATGTTCAGCTCACTTAAGGGAGAGAAAAGTACCAGTCTTGCAGTTCATGCTGGAACATCCTCAGCACTGTCAGATGCTCCTGGCTGCAGGGTTTGGGGTTGGGCATGCCTTTAATTCCAGAGATATGAAAAAATACCTTCTGTCAACTAGACGAGCATTATTCTTCCAGAGTTTAGTCTTCAAATCCACAAACTTCAGCAGCAAGTACCACACAAATCTTTGACATAAATTTGGGCAGCAGGTAGAACTTGCTGCTTTTAATTCTCTTTAATCTTTGCTAAGCTGCTTTTCTTTAAATCGCACTACAGGTACTAAATTTCTCTCCCCAGCATTACAAGTTTGTAGGGTTTTATGTTTGGGGCTTTCTTATTTAATTGTTTCTTCTTGCTTGAATGGTGGAAGATAATAGCTATCCTGTGGCTAGCTGGAACTGCCTCCCCAGAATGGATCAGATCACAGCTTCTGAACAGGTTTCTTTTCTTTGAACTGTTTTGCTGTATCCTTACAGGGAGCTCTGAAAGTTTTCCAAGCCAGGATTAATGTGCCATGGCTGTGGAATGAGCAGAGGGCAGGATTAATAACTCAGCACGAGCATAGCCATAGATTGAAGTGTTTGGGATTCCTGACTGCAGAGTACTGTCTTAAGCAGGTTTCAGGTACAAGAGAACAAAGAGAAGGCGCTGGGGGACAGACAGCAAAGGGCTGCAGTGATCTGGAACAGCATTTGCATGAGCCTGGGGATCCAAAGGCCATAAATGCCTTTGCTTTGCCTCAGCGATCCTGAAAGCACCAAAACTTGCTGTGTGCCCCTCACTTAATGTTCAGCATCCTAATCTCTTGTTCTATATCAGCACACTCTGAACTAAGCTTCGGGATTCTGAACTGCCTGCTGTGGATCATTATCCAAAAACCAGGAGAAATAATGCCTCTTCTGGGACTCATAACTGGTTCAGGTCCTCAAAAATCTAGTAATTGCTGCTTTTCTAAAAAAAAAAAATCATAGGATTCATAACCTAATCACAAGTCCTTTCAACAGAGAAAAGGGAACCTTGAGTTTTAGGCCCTGTTTAGCCTAAGGATTTCCACAACTTCAGATCTACATTCTTGGAGAAGGGTGCTAGTGTTGGCTACCACTGATGCTTTGAGCATTTCTTCCTTTTCTCCATTACTCAAAAATATTTTTCCTTCCCTTTCCAAAAGAAAAGATTGCACCATCTTGTGCTTTGCTCAGCCAGTGAATTTATGGTTTTTGGGTTTTGTCTTTCTTGTTCTTGGCTTGTTAGGTTTTGTTCTTATGGAAGCACTGGAGGGCAGGATTTAAAAAAATGTGGAAGAACAGAAGAATATATAACAGAGAATTTGCTACAAAAGAGAGGTAGTATCAGGAACTAAGAGTTATGTAGGGACAGTGATTTCTAATTAATGCAAATCTTTACAGTTCAGGAAAGAAAAGAAAAATAGGAAAATTTAAGCAAAAGAAAAGGCATTTTGCAGTGGAGGCAATTTTATTTCTATTAATGCTATCCTAATATTCTTTTTACAGTATTAACTGAAACAGTGACAGAATCACAAAGGGAGACAAACTACAAGAAGAAACTGTCTTTAAGCACACCACTACACATAACATATAAACTTTGAATAGCACAGGTTTGTGTCCTGTTACATCTCACACAGTTCTGGCACCTCAACTATGGCAAAATCATCATGGCAACACTAAGGCAAGTCTTAGCCAATAAAAACAGGGAGCAAAAAAAGTCAGTTCATCTTTAAAGAACTATCACAAGCATGTTTAAAAATGGAGCCTGAGCTCAATGATGAGTTACAGATGCCTAAAGCAGCATTTCAATAGAATCAGATTTTGTCCTTCTAACCCTTCAGACTGGGAGTCTGAGTATGCAGGTGTTTTTCACAGGCCAATTCTAGTGCAGTATCCATCCTGCACATCTGACACAGAAAGGAGAAAGAAATTGGGGATTATTGAAAAGAATGCCTTTGGGATCTAAGCCCTGAATCAGAATATTAGCCTCTCAGGAATGCCTAGAAGCAGGCTGGAATCAGACTCCCTATCTCTGTTCTTCCTTTGGCCCTCATGACATTGATCTGTGAGGAGCTGTAGGAAGAATTCCCAGTTCAACAACAACAGTGCTGGTGAGGACATTTTCTCAGAGGTGGAAGAGTGAGTGAAAAATATAGACAGGGAGGAAGTTTAAGATGGCAGTGAGTGCTTTATCCACTAGAGGTTAAGTGCAAAAACATATATAAAGCCTCTTCTTCCAGGAGTTGCACAGACTAGATGACTGTCTGCCTAAACCTGGATTATGATGTAAGTATAGCCTGCTCATCCTCCCAAGGAATGTTTGTTCCCCTTTGGAGCATGTTTGAGGAGCTAGTGAGGGATATCTGAAGGTCTTCAGGCTAGGTAGGTAAGTATCTACAGGACTAGGCAATATTTGAAAGCTGCAAGTCTAGGTTGCTCTCTAGGTGAAATGCACACAGCTTTGATTTAGGTGCCTATGTCTCAAATTGAATAAGATTTTGGCAGCCTGGCTCCTATCCAGGGTGAATTTAGAAAACATTTTTGCCACTTGTTGATGTAAAAAAAAAAAAAAAAAAAGATGAAAAATGTTATCAATACAGAATTTCTACAGTAGATTAAAACTAAATTATTTTTTGTATTTTAGCTAAACCTAAGATGATAAACAGGAATAGACAGGTAAATGATAAATTAATGAAACACAGATTCTTAATAATCCTTGGTCTCCCGTGCCCAGAGGATTATAAACTCAGGAACAGTTGCAGGCAAGAATAAATGAGGTAAGAGCCAGCAGACTCACAATGGCATCACAAGACCTGGATTTGTCCTGTCGTGCTACAGAGGTACAACTGACCTTGTAATTGCTTCTGAGAAATCTGAATGTGCTTACAGAATTATTCTAGATCTCTCTAACCTAAATGACGTTTCTAAGACTTCCCAAAGCACCCCACAAACTGTTTCATATTTTAGAATCTAAATTGTATTTCTGGCTAAGTGTAATGTGCTTATCCTTGAATAAAGGTACGGTGGCTCTGAAAACAGCAATTTATAATTAGAGGTAACTACATGGACATAATGAGCAGGGAAGGAAGAAGTAGCTATTAGAACTAAACCTGTCTTCTCTCCAGACATCTTCACAGGAAATATTAAAGCTATTATTTCCTGTCTCGAAGATTTAGACTCCATCTGACATAAACTTGGAATTTTCATTAATGTTAATGAAACGTATGCAGATGCATCAAGTGAAAAATAGTCAGTGAGTAATGAAAGCTGTAGTATAGAAGAAACAAATGACACCATACAGAGATGACTCAGCAAAGCCAATATTTAAATATTCCCAAAAATTACAGTAATTTAATGAATTATAGGTATTCTAGCAACACTATTTACCTGTAAGGATGCAACTGGACATAAATAGTTGGACAATTGTTTGGTCTGTCCTTTAACACCCATGTTTCCAGCTGTCCCCCTAAAGAAAAAATCTCCTTCTCTGAGTGTATGCATTGCCCAGATTCCATAAGAAGAAAGCATCCATAAGACACAATTTCTCCCTTTCCCATAAAAAAAAAAAAAAAATTTCCTCTGTCTGAGGACTATTTTTTTATAAATATCCAAAGATAAATATAATTTTTATGGTCTATGTCTCTTTGCCTACTTTACATATATATATATATATATATATATATATATATGTGTGTGTGTGTGTGTGTGTATATATATATATATATATATATATATATACACACAGTGGATTTTTACCTGTTAAAACAAATTTAACAGATACTTTTAGGTATCTGAAAAGCTGGATTGGTGAATGCTTAAAACAGGGAAGCTCTTTGGAGCTTGGTGTCTTAAGTACTAAAGTACCCCTGTTTTTAAGGCTGGAGAGATTCTTCCTGAGTTATTAGCAATTCAAAGGCCTCAAGATTCCTCTGCATATTTCACAGAGAAGCCAATGACAAATTATACATAAAAAGAAACTATTCTGTGTTCTGGCTGCTCTTTGTAGCAACCAAAGTATCTACAGCTACCAACACAGTATTTTTATTTCTAAGTTAATCTTCACATTCCCAAATGGGAAGAATGAAACCAAAACCAATCCTGTTTGTATGAACAAGACATACTTGTTTTCTTTCTTTCTGCTTCTTGTTTCAACTTTTCTGAAAAGCTGTGCTGTTCACTACTGTTACATCCTTAGGCTGCAAAGTCATAACACTGAACTGAGTAGCCTGGAAGAAACTGATGTTTTCCAGATGAAGGTGAATAAGGAACTGTAAAAACTGCATCTGCTTGAGCTACATAAGGTTTAAACTCTCATCCAATTAGCAATTAAACTGGTAGAATCCTAAATCTGTGTCCTGGGTCTCCTAATCTCATGTTTCAAAACTTTCTTCTCCCCAAGGGCTGATGGCTTATCTGTGTAGTGAAACAAGTGTGGGCTAGTTTAATTCAGGTAACTTCATTTTCCCTGATTTCTACGTTAATCTTTGCAGATCTATTCAGTCCATGCTTAGGCTATGGATTGAGTCTAAAATATGTTTGTAAAGATGATGATATAAAATAACACAGAGCCCTCTCTCTCCTGTCTGCTGATTCCCACCCTGTGCCTGGGAAAGGCTTTAAGGAAAACCCTGAAAAATATTAAACAAACAGACAAATAAACAAACCACCAAAATCAAACACTAGATTTGTTCATGGTCTGACTGGCAGACCAGGCATACATGCTGGTGTCAACACCCCAGGCAGCGACAGCAAGCAGGGAAGGGCAGCAAAAGAGAGTCCAGTAAGGGCAGTTGTGATGAACCATTTGTTCTGTAAACAGGGACATGATTTCCATTTCCCAGATGCTCATCCAGCCTTTCATAAATTGGCAAGTGACTGCTCAAACACTAAACAAAGAAAAAGCATTTGTAGAGGTTTAAATGATCTTTTAGTAGGTAACAGGCAGATGGACTCTGCCTACCCAAGGCAGTGAGTATGCTGGCAATTGCTGAAAACAGCTGGCTGGAAAGACGTGTACTTGTCTCCTTTCCTGCTCTACACCAGCACAGGCTGCTTGATCACTACATTGACTCTGCAATTTGCAGAGGAACAGCAGCTGGCTACCATCAGGTTTTTTTGGAACACTAATAGTTTCACTGGGTAAATGATTAGTAGCATTCATAACAAACTGAAATTTCTTCCTTTTTTTTTCCTTTTTTTTTTTTTTTTTTTTTTTGCATGCAAATGCTGTCTTGGGTAACACATACCAAAATTGTCATATAACATTTATCCAGCCATAACCAAACCAACCAAACCTTTTCTCCATGAGGAAAGAAGGTTGACAGAGCAAACTGAGAGTATTTTGAGCTATAGTTAGTTCCTCAGCTTTTGGGAAGTTTTTGAGACAATTGCTACAATCTGCAGTGCAATAGAGTACAGAGCATAATGTAATCACAGATTATTCTTTAATTTACTCAGTGCATAAGAGGATGAACAAGTTGAACATCTGGTTGTAGAGACATCTACCAATGAACTTAGAGCTGTATTTTAACTCATGCAGCTGTCCTAGCCAGCCAGATTAAACACTTTTGTTACTCTGAATGTCTGCAACACGTGTAAGAGTCTGTGGGAAAAAACTAAGTCTCACATCATTTGCAAGCTCTTTTTGTGAAGAAAACTCTTCCTCTCATAAAATATGTATTCATTCAGACTAAAAATAGAGCTTTGTAAGTCATGTTCACATGACCTATGTACTGAGAATGTGCCTATAACATCAAAATAGCAAATGTACCAGAAGGACTGACAAAACAGTGATACCTGACTCTGGACTGACAGAAGGTTTTCGTTCCCTTGTGAGTTTTTTCAGAATTTTTCCCAAGGAATTGAAACATCACATACTTCTTTCTATCCCTTGAAAATTTAATGCATTTCAACTTGATCCAGGCTAAGAGCCTCTTTCTGCCCCTCTACAAGTCAGTGACCTTGTTCAGTGTGTATGTCAGCAAATAACTTGGAGAACAAATATGGCATGATTTAGGCACCTTGGACCTTTGCACTGGTTTTGCACAGGAGGACAAGTTGATGGAGTAACTTTGAGAATGTTTCTTCTTCAGGCAGTGGAGGAATGGGTAACACAGCCCTGGCTACGCTGACCTGAGGAAAATGAGTCTTGCCTGCCACCATGATCTGGGACCTTTTGGCAGAACCAAATAGTACAGGATGAGTTTTATCCATTGCCTAGGAATGATTTTCTAGGGATGTGTGGCTGAACATCTAGGAAACTATTCCTGAGATGCTTGAAAACTGCTCAAATTTTCTGTCTTAAAATTTAGTCTTTTTAAGTTTCCAACAAGAGACATGAACAAACCAATATTAGAAGTCTGGCGTTCTAAATTTTCCT
The DNA here is from genome assembly GCF_027477595.1 of Haemorhous mexicanus. NCBI lineage: Eukaryota > Metazoa > Chordata > Aves > Passeriformes > Fringillidae > Haemorhous > Haemorhous mexicanus. Next base: position 44,775,875 of record NC_082342.1, read on the forward strand.
CACCATACCAATATGGAATTCCTTCAAACTGAAGGATGTTTACTCGAGCCTGGCTGCAAATGAGACACTTCATTAGGACACAGACATTTGACTAGACTGTCCTTATTACATTATTTTTATTAGTTATTGAAATTATTTCTGTTTATAAAGTCAGCAGCCTCCAAAAATTTTCGGCTGTCCTGAGCTACCTTATTACCAATATATTATTTGTGCTTCAGTATGCATCAGTGGCTCCTCATCATTAGTCATAATCCTAGAGTTGTAGGATTTATACAGACCCTTAAAGGCAAAAATGAGTTCTGAAGGTGGTATTCTAAATCTAGAAAAGACATTAGTATCATAGTTAGTAGCAGGAACTGTCAGGTAAAACATGTGTGAGTGACTGGATGTTCAAAGAATCTTAACAAAGAGCCAGCCAGACACCCTGTCAGCCTGCAAACTCATCCCTTCTCCTGAGACATTCCTGCTTGGTTTGGGCTCTCGTTACTCTGACACTACACAGCTTCCCAGGCAGGATGGAGTCTTTAGTAATCAAGCTTTACACCTAAAACTCAAAGAGACTGGAATTTTACTTAGGACTGGGGTGGGACTGGGGTAGTAATTTGCAGGCCTTGTTTAGTAAATGTGTGAACAAAACTTCTTTTGTGTTCACGTTAGTGTAACTACATAGCAAGAAAATGGAAATTTCGTTTTGTGGGCTACCATTGCTGTGTTAAAGAGCCTCCAAAATCAGTATGACTTCTGCTCAGTACATGCTGTTCTGGACTGCATGAGACTTGTGCTCCTGGGAAGTGGATTTTAATATCAACAAACAGGGAAGTTGTCACAAAGGCGAGACTCGTGCAGCACGTAGCCTTATTTCAAGAAAATTGGTGACATCTGAGAGTTGCTGTATGCAGCTGCCTTGTCATTTGGGTACTAAACAGAGGACAGTGTGTTTAATTAACAAAGCCAATATTAATTTTCTAGTTCCTATTTATTAATAGGCAAGCTATTAATAGGCAAATGCAATTGACAAACACTCATATGATGCTGAAAAAAACATCTGGAAGTCCACCAGGATCATTGATGCAAGCAATGCTGTGCATTTTTGTAGTGCCTGTGAAGTGTCAGTGAGATCCATGGGCACTCTCCTGGAAGCGTTTGGAAACCTGAATTCTCTGTGGGCACAAGGATAGTCATCCTGATACCCAGGGCTGCACCCAGTGCCAGAACGGAGGCAGCTCTCCTTGGGAGGCTGCATCACCTCTTGGAGGGACAGCTAAGATTATATTTATAGCACAGCTGAGGGCAGGGGTCTGGGATACCATATTTGAAACACTACATGACTGTCTACTACATTTCCTGCCAGCTTTGCTTCAAGGCACATCAGACACTGCTGTGAAATGTGCTCCAAAACAGAAAGAAAGTTAAGGCTTTTGAATCAAAGCTATTTATAACTAGTTACTCTGCTTCTCTGCTTTTTAGATCTTTCTTGGATTTATGTTATTTGCCTGCTTACCCTGTTTACCATGTGTAACTTGATTCCCTGTAATACCACACTTTTACAAATCATCAAAATAAATAGTTTTTGGATCTTGTTTTCTGTCCTCATTGTAATTTAAATCAGAAGTACAGAATTTCACTTTAATCTGAACCACTTATCTGAGATTTTAACACTTAACTCTGCTGCTCACTAATAATCTATTCATCTTTACAAGGTTCAAAACCATACATAAATTAGTATAGAAAATTATGGAAACATAGAGAAAGGCAGGTAATTCTGTGGTAGCTCAAATAAATTGCTTTATTCAGTTTCTTCTCAAATTAAAAAACAAAACCAAACATAAAAAATAAACCCAAATCTACAGAATCTGAAAGGTAGGAAGATATTAAGACATGAAATCATGGTAACAAGACTAAAAAATTTTTAAACATAATTCTGTTCAGGCTGATAGTGTCAGTTCTATCTTTTTTCTTGTTTGAAAGTCTCTTGTGTAGAAATAGTACCAGAGACATACTGAACAGGTTACAAGGTAGGAATGAGAGAGTGAATATGAAATGAGAGAGAAACAGGGATGTGTGGGCAAATTCTTGGATAGTGTAAGGTCCTTCAAGGGAAATCCAAGACAGAAAGTATTGCAGATCCAATTAGAAACTGTGGACAAAGTGGGACTCATAGATGAAACACCTTAAAATGGATGAGTGGATGAGAAGGAAGGACACACCAGTGGTCAAATTTGGGGATGTCAATGTCTCTGCTTTATAAATATAAAGATGCAAGGAAGACTCTCCATAAAGACAGCCCCACAGTCTCCCCAGGCACAGGGGAAGAGAATGTTTTCAGGAACATATGCTTGACAATTATAATAATTGATGTCTTGAATTAGTCAATTTATTAATTTTAGTTATGATGCATAATCCAATATTTTGGTGGAAGAGGCTAATGACTGCAAGAGATAACCCAGTTAGGAATGTCTGAAACAGAACACAAACCATTCCTCATGGAATAAACCAATGGAAACAAACACTGTATAACTGTTCCTCCATAAAATCACGTGCATGTGTTCCTGTATGTTAATGTGGATGCCTGTGATGAGGACAAGCAGAGTTTAAACACAAGTTGGTAGCATGCTGGTAAAAAAAAGGAAAACGTTTGAAGACTAAAAAAGCTGCTTGAGAACCTTCACTATATGAAAAGTCATTCTTCTTTTGGAGTAACATTATTTTGATTCTCTTCATCACTTGACATAATGATCATAGTTCTTAAGCATGCTGAATCCTTGAAGTAATACCTGCAGTAATAAACAGCAAATCAAACCTTGGCATAAGTCCAACCCTTGATATTTCAGACAAATCTATCTAGTTATCTCTTACATTACTTTTGAGTAGAGTATTCATTGGCTCAAACAATGAACACATCTCTCAAAATGTATTGTTAGTGGTTGCCAATTAAAAATGAGTTATATTTGTTGGATTAATTATTGTGGTGTCCTGGTTTAGGGCAGATTTTGGAGAAAACCTCTGAATTGAGATCCCTCTAGAAAGCAAATCCAATAATAAAGTCACCCCAGGACATGTGGTTACCAGCTGTAATTGGGAACATGCTTGCTCCTTTCTTCTGTAAAGAAAAACTAAGTACTCAGGCAATGTCTGATGGCTCTGGCTGTCAGGCAGGTCGGGATCACCGTGAGAACAACTCCTCAAATTTCATTTTGACCCTTCCCTTTCCTGTTTTTTCTAGTAAACAAGAAGAACAGAGGTAAGCAGAGCAAGTCACAGAAAAGTACACGAGAGTTTCTTCAAGTCTTAAAAAAGTTTCTGTCCCAGTTTGATGTGAAAGTTCATGAGACTTACCAAAACATTTCAGCCCTATTAATAGCCTTGGTTTAATATAGGCACAGAGCAAAACCACTGTGAAAACTTCCTGACACAAATCTCTTAATGCACTTCAAGTTTAAGCTACATAATTGCTTTTCCACTTCTAGAACCTCTTCAGAAGCCAAACCATATTAAGCAAAATTTGAAGTTTTCTATGTATGGGTCAGGGCAGTGCTGGATAAGGTATTTACAAGCAAGCAAAGAGAAGGTCTTAGGTACCAGCTGGTTCTCCACCAGGTTAGTGCTGTGGTGTTCACCAACTCACATGGGAGCAGTACTAGCGAGGTTTTCCACAACTTTGGGGGGAAGTGTCCATAGGGAGGTGTTCTCTCAAGCCTGGCCTTAGCTTTGAGAGCTGCAGATGGAGCTGCTGAGCTATGAGCTCTTCTGAAAATTGGGTTCTTAATGGAAGAATCAAATGGCTTGAAAAAATTATCAGTCATCACCCATCGTGCAGCTGTTTCAGGACTGATGTCACTCTTGATCTCAGCTTACCAGACACAGTCTCTCAAAGGTCATTTCACTGTCATACTTTATAGTGAAAGATGCTAGGCTTGGCAGCAGCAAAGGAGACGCTCAGTGTCTTTAGCACTGGAGAATTCCTGTGAGTTATCTTGAGGTTTTGGCATCTTCTTCTGAATGGTGATGAAATGTTTTAAAGTCTGCCAGAGATTTTAACTCCTATATTTCCAAATTAGTAATGCTTTGGTCTGAAATTTTGTGCATTCCAGGTGCTTAATTTTGTGAAAAGATAAATACAAGCATTAGTTTTCAGTGTCTCTTAAACTACAGCAAGATTCTCACTTATTTCAACTTTTTTTTTCAAAGTTAAGTGCAAACATAGCTCCCCAGGCTTTTGTTTCAGCCCTCCTACCAGCTAAAACAGGATTTAATTTGCATTCACAAATGTACACAGGTGATATTCCTGGGTAGGAAGCACAGCATCCATGGGATAGAGAGGGCAACCAGAGCAAAAAGGGTTCTCAGATACCCCCCAGGGAGTGGGTGGGGAGAAGAGAAACCCAAAAAGCAAAATTCAGGGATCAGCCACAAAATAAAAAGGGCATTTAGTGGAACTGTGTAGTGATAATTTTGCTTTGGGCATGAACAAAGTCATAGGATGACCTGGTAATGACTTTTCCAGTGATTAACTTTCTGGCTTAACTTTCTGACTACTGTTGGAAATGACAGTGGAATACTTTTTTTGCAGTGGTTACAGAGAAACAAATGATAGTGCCAAAAATGAGGGATGCATAATAACATCTGCGAGGCTCTCAATGATGGATGCTCCAAATGTGTCTCCTGGGGAGATATGATTCCAGTGACCTTGACCCACAGTAGTTGTCTCTTAGAGAAGTCCCTTTAAAAGTTGTTGTTATTCACAGAAAAAAGGCATGTGTGAAACAGAATGACATGGCATACAAATAAAACTGTGTTACAACGAGTCTCATACTGGGGGGGGAGCCCAGAGTTTGTTTTTATTCAGGGTAGGATCACATTTCAATGATCTCAATTGGAAAATAACTGAGTATGCGGCTAAGAAGATGAAGCAAGCCCCTCATTCCAGCACATGATGGAATGTTTGTGTATCCCAAACTCAATCCTATGGGATAAAACATTCCCAGTTAATATTAAATCATACTGTGTTTGAATTTTATGAGAAAGGTTCAGCTTTATTTCTTATTTCTCTAAGTAAATTTTTCCTACAAACAAAAATAAATTATTTTAATTTCATTTTTCCTAAAACAGTATTAATTTTCTATAACAATTTATTTATTCCTCAGAGAGAACCTCTTTAAGGAAAACATAGAAACAAAATTCCCTATACTAAAAGTTAGCTCCTTCCTACCTTCACACCAATTTTTTCCTGCAGGGTAGGAGGATGCATTTAAAATTACAGCTCTTTGAGGATGGGGCTTGTATTTAAAGGCTGCCCTTGAAAACAATCTATGAGATGCTTGATAGAGGAAGAACCAAGGAGACAGAAAAACCTTCATGTCCATACCTACCTATTGGAATGATACTTCCAAGAGGCAATTGATTTCCTAATTAATTTCCCAATTAATTTCCCAATTAATTAGGAAAAATGAACACATTTCTGAGAAAGTTTTGTGTTTACTTGTCCAGTCCTCCACCTCAGGATTTAGATCCAGATAATATTTCTTTTTTTCCTCAAAAATAGTTTTACTTTCATGGGCCTGTCACATTAAAGCAGGAATAAATGCTACTCACAGTATGTTCGGGGGATTTTAATCCTATAATCTTCAAATAGGAAAATATCTTCAAATGAAAATTACATACTTTCCAAGAACGAGCCTTCCAAAGAAGATAGCTACAGCAAAAAATGATCAAAAATTATTTTGTGAGAAACTGAGTACCACACTGAGTCCTCTGCCTGAGTAATCAGTTCTGTCCATATTCTCTGGCTACCATCAATTTGTAGAATGTAATGCCACAGTTCTGTTTGCTCCAAGTTTTTGATGGTTTCCTTGTCAAGACCAACAGAAAATCGGTTCACTATGATTAGCTATTCTCCAGAAAGGAGAAAACAGTAAGAATGTTACACATCACAGCATTTAAACTACTAGTTCCTCAATTACAGCGCTCATCCTCAAGCAATTCAGTCTTTGCAAGAGACTGCAGGGAAAATCTGGACCTTTATAAAGTGGTGCTGCTCAGACTCAGCAAGCAGGAAAGGTGCAACCAGAAATGTTAGATCTATGCAAGCAACTCTGCAAACGCAGAGGTTTTGTTCCCACATGAAGCTCATTAGGGCACACACTGAAATCTACTTGCCCAGTACAGACTTTATTACCAAAATGTAACTTGATAAGAGACATGAAATTAGTAGGATAGGCAGAAGAGGAAAGAAACACCACACCTTTATCTCAAAGAATGCTACAGTGACCAAATTCCGGAATTTCTGTTCTGCATGCCTATTTAGTTCTTCGGTTTTCCTTTTGACAGAAACTGAAATAAAATGTCCAAACTTTCCATGAAGTGAAATTTCTAGAAAAATTCACTTCAGAATTATTGGGTATTATCTGGATTTTCATTTCAATGAATCAAAAAGACTCTTCTCACTAAAGCTTTCCATGATAAATTTTACTATAAAAATCAACATGCTAAAAGAGAATAAAGCACTTCAGCTTTATCACAACACTCCATTAAGAATTTACTTGCAGCAACTATGAGAACTGACAGTTCCTGGAACCACAGGACTTAATCTGATCTCTCCTTTCCAAGGAGAAAAGTGTTCAGTGGCCTTTAACACAATTATACACTCATATATCAATATTCCCAAACATTCTCAGAAATTTCAAGGACTGATAAGACCTCTGAAAGTATTTTTAGAAGTGTATATTATTATCCACAGAAGAGTAATTTGTCTTCCTCTGTTTGTGTTTAGCTTTCCTTGATGCACTTTTTTTTTTTCTTTTTTTCCTAAAAAATATTGCACAAGAGCAGCTGCTTCCCTCCAGTCCCACAGAGCCCCACAGCACAGCTGGCAGACACCACAGTCCAGGCAGTGGTTTCTGGCTGTGCTTTGAGATCCTGCCTGTCTTCTGGGAACTTCTCCTGACACTGTCGGGGGACTCCTGGGAACCCTTTGAGGAACACCAGGGTGCCTGCTGCTGCTGGGAAAGAGGAGGCAACCACAGCATCCACAGGGAACTCTCACAGCAGGAGGAGGCCAGGACCCTGCAGAGCCTCAGGATGAAGTGGGAGGGTGGCAGGGTCCTCTCTGAGACCTGCAGCCTCGTGACCTTCAGCCTCAGCTGCCCTGAGAGAGGGATCAGCAGCATCAGTGGTACCCTCCAACCAGGGGCCAGCTGGCTGGAATGCAGCTTTGCACAGCAGGCCTCGTGGGTCCTGGCAGGGAACAAGTTGCCCATGAGCCAGAAAAGTGTCCTTGAGGTAAAGAAGGCCACCAGCCTCCTGGGCTGCATCAAGCAAAGCATCACCAGCAGCTGGAAGGAGATGATCCTTGCCCTCCGTTCAGCACTGGTGAGACACATCTGGAATGCTGTGTCCCTGTTGGAACCCAGGGCGCAGGGAATGTTTCTCTGCCTGTCCTGAGAAGTCCTGATCCCCAGGAGAACACTGCTTTTAACCTTCATCCATGAAGAAAGCTTCCAAGGCTTTGGGATGAATTGGAATCTACAAGCGTGTGGAATAGATAGTAGTCTAGTTTATCACAGGGTGAAAAACTGAGAGTTTTGAGATTTAGTATGGAGGTAGATAGAAGACAAGATGGAGGATTTTGGGCATTGTCTGATCTCCTTTTTGTCCTTCATCTATTCCATTTTCTGCAGTGCTGGTGGCACAGAGTGATTGGTTACAAAGAGCCTCGATGCAGACATTATGTGAACAGACAAATAATAAGTTATTGGTAAAAAGGTAGAAATAAAGTACGTTCTAAGAATTAATTGGACAAAATAGTTTTAAAAGACCTTGAACCTGTGTGTCTTGTGACTTTTGGTACCTTCTCCCTGTATGCTAAGTCTGGTTTGTAGACAGCACACTGAACTGCTGATAAGAGAAAAAATAAACAACAACCTGAAGACCAAAATAAACCAAAGTCCCATTTGTCTCTCAATTCTGGCACAGAAGTTTTTAGGGGTCTCCCCATCAGGGGATCCGAGGCGAGGATTTCACATGTCTGGACCTGGGCTCCCCAGTACAAGAGAGACATGAACATACTGGAGTGAGTGCAGTGAAGGGCTGTGAAGGCCATTAAGGGCTTGAAGCATCCATCATACAAGGACAGACAGAGATGGGTCTGCTCAGCATGGACAGACAGAGACTCTGGGGGATCTCAGCACAGGGTATAAATCCCTCATGCTGGCAGTAAAGAAAGCAGAGCTAGAGTCTCCCCTGTGGTGATCAGTGACAGGACAAGAGGAAATGGACACAAATTGAAATTAAGCACAAAATACCATTACAGATAAGAAAAAAGAAAGTCACTGTGAGGGTGGTGAGATACTGAAACGGATTGCCTAGAGAGTGTCTAAAGGCTCCCTTCTTGGAGGCATTCAAAACCCAGTTGCACATGGCCCTGAGCAACCCTCTCTAGCAGACCTTGCCCTCAGAGAGGTGATTGAACTAGGCAGTCTCCTGAGGTGCCTCCCAGCTTCTGCCCTTCTGCTTGACTGATAAAACTACTTTCAGGTTATAATCATGGCTTTGTCACAGCAACATTATTGCTTCATAAGCAAGAAACCACATCTATAGTGTCAAATCCTTTCTCTGCAAACTTGGTTTACTTAGTTTCCTATCCCTCATCTCCATATGAGTGCTGTCCCATTCTCTTTGTTATCTCCACCCTATTCACTGACAGACAAAATATGTGTGATTTTTCTGAATTGTTGAATTTTAAATGAGCTGAAAATAGGATCCAATTTGAATAAAATAGATCACGGCTTCATAAGAAGATTTAAAGTGGTTTTGTAAATTTAGAATAACTACATACTTCCTTCCTTTCATGAAATTCATCTGATATCAACCTCTCTGTTTGGCCTGATTTTTATTCAGTTGGTGTGTTCATAATTTTAAGAGAAGAAGAAATTACTAATATTTGCTTGATTTTTTGTAAGTTTTCTCTCCTTCTTTTTCTTTTCTTGTACATGATATACATTATGGTAATTTATGATAAAAAATTCTACATTTGAAGTATGGTATTAACATCTGTATTTTTATTCAAGAAACTATTGGACCTCCTGCTCTATGCTGGAGGTGAGGAAGTAACACCAAGCTGTGACACAGGTCCCACAGCAGAAAGAAAGTCCTTAAAACCAGGTAGTAAATGGCAGAAGAGAAAAAGAATCCTCACTGTCAAGGAAGAGGGATGAAGCCTTATGAAGTAGAGGGGTCGTGTGACTTTATTCTTCCCCAGCAGTGTACTCTGACTGCAAATGGCAGCTCATACTTTGATTTTTCAGTTTAGACCTCTGCCACCAGTTTTGCAAATATATACCTTAAAAGCCATTTTAGGGATAAAAGATGGGCATGCATCAGAGCATGGGAATGGCTGTACTGGGTCAACAAAATTCCCATCTAGGCAAGGACCCTCATTCTGTTTGCTAGTAATCTTCCACAGTGAGAAAAAGAACAGGATACTTCACTATAATACTCTCCTGATTCTTCTTCTTCTGACATAATACCCTCCTAGTTCTTATCTAGATTTAGAGATATACAGCAAAGATGCCAACATCTGAGAAAATCACTTTGGGAGCCCCATCATATGGAACATGTTTTTGGTGAAATTTTCCTGACCTACTTTAAGCATCATTACCAGAATGAGATGAATTTTGCTCTCACAGTAGTTACTTCTGCTTTAACTGTAGAGGGAATCAAGCAAGTGTAATTCAGACATAAGTGGCTTTATAAACAGAGACAGGGATTAGTTTCCTACAAAATACCTTTAGTCAGACTCGGATTTGGGGTTTTAAAATCACGAGGTTTGGGGTAGAGCTCAGACTTGTGCTGTGACCCACAGCTGATGCAGCTGTACCTCAAGGGAGAAGAAATCTTGCAGTGCTGAGATGTGTTTGAAAAACTGGAAATAGCAACGGCAAAACAGTGACAAGAAGCAAAAACAGAAACAGTGTTCAGAAGCAGTAAAAGGAGCAGCCTTGGGATAGAAGGCAAAACAAGGGGGTTTCAGTCCCAGATAATGAGCTGAGCAGGAGACAGGCACTGAGCACCAAGTGCAACATCAGCAGGAAAGAAGGGCTCTGACTTTAGTCCCATCAGTACATCTCAGCAGGAGAAGTACATATTTGAGGAACACTGCCACAATTTCTTCCAGAATGCCAGTCTGTCCAGCTTGTAACTCTACCAGCTGTTTTTCCAAGAGGATATCATAACTGTGCTCTCCTTCCCTCAGATAAAGGAGAGCCTTCATCCCCCTTAAGGGAAGATGCAAATGTTGTCTGTGTGTAAGTGCTGTTTTTCCTGAGGCATTCAGAAAGGCAGTTTAGTGTCTAGAATGGAGCATGAGATCCAGATGCTTTAACTATTTAAAGTAAAAATCCTTATAAATGGAACTTATACTTTTTTTATTATTATTTAGACACATGTGACCGAAGTGCTGGGTCAGACTGAGACAGACTGGTTCTTCCAGCAAGGAAATCATACAAAAGAGCAGCTTCATTCTGTACAGCATCTTTCATACAAAACAAAGCAGTAATACCTTCAAAAGCAAGAGAAAATGATAAAATTACTCCTATTAGGGAATCACAACAAAACAAAGACAAAAAGCAAAACTAAACAAGGACAAAAAACTAAGAAAATAATTCTAAAACCCAAATTAAGAAAAAGAAGCACGACGACTTTGTTGATTAGTTCAAAACAAGCAAAAAGCAAAAGATTCATCCAGACAATCAGAGCATCAATATTTCACTTGAATTTACTTAAGAAAATGGGACCATAGCCTCCAGAACTTATTTTCAGGTAATATTTTAAATTCTGGCGGTTTTATGGCAAAGTAGATTGGATAAGGGTAAACTATTAAGGTTAAAACACATCTAGGTTATCTTAAGAAAATGTAGTGTTGCCAACCTCCTGTGACACATAAAACCTGCATAAACTTCTGAATGAGAACATGTAGAAAAATATGTAACTTTAAAGCCTTTCTCACAAGTAAGGTCCTGTCTCTCCAATGTTCAGTATGAGAGGCTGGAAATATTGGTGGTCACAAGTCACAAAGAGGCTGTAGATGAAGTTTTCATCTGTTATCTGGGCCTTTTCCAATCACTCTTCCCACTCTTCAACTTTCCAGGCCTAGACCTTTCTTCCTGCTGGGCTTAGGGGAAAAAACATTTCTACACGTTAAATGCTTTGCTATTTGCCAAAACAATAACTTTATTTTTTCTTCCAGCAGTTCTCATTCCACAATCATCCCTTCTGGTGTCCAACTACTTTACTCTTCAATGATTCTTGAGGTTACTTTTCACTCCAGAAGGAAGAAAATTTGTTTCCCAACCTGCATCTTTCTGCACCCCCTTACTATCTTGTCTCTACTGATTCTTGGGCAGTGGCCCACCAGTGGTCCTGCCACCAAAGGACCACCTAGTGTTTAGCTATGATATTGCTTCCACTAAGCCTGGCTGTAATGTTTTGGGGTCTAATGAGGCAGAATCAAGCTCCCCATCTTGTTTGTCTTTTGGAATTTAGCTCCCTGTGAAAGTCACACTGAAAGTGCTTAGGAAAGTGCATCCTACTGCAGTACTTCTGGAACAATGAATCTCAAGTGGGGGGGGGAAAAAAAAAGGATTTGTACATATTTTTTCTGCCATAAGCGTACAAGAGTCTTAATTTTGTAAAATAAAATATTGCATATAGGCTCTATTACCATTTTTAGAATCAAAACAACTTCAAAGACCGTCGAGTTCATCTGCAATGGTAATATTTATTGTGGGTTTTCAAGAGAGGCCATGAACAAGTGCTCTGAACTTTAAAAGCAACCATGACAAATTATTTAAAGCAGCAATGTCAAGTGCTTTGACATCCAGACCATATGGCATTTACAAATAAAGACTGTGGGCCAGAGTGGAATTGCTCCCTTGGGTTGTGTGGTCTTTGTTTCCACGACCTCCTGCGATCTGCTTGTTCAAGTGCACTGTACATTTCCCTTCTCTGTGAAACACCACTATTTCCAGTTTATAGAATGATTTAAAAGGTCACTATCAAAGCACGTTCTAAAATTCACAGGCTTCGTCAGCTTCTCTTGGAATTTTCTGTGCCTTATGGCATAAGGTTAGTGATCCTGAAATGGAGGCATTTGAAAAATACCTTTCAGAGAACATGCTCTCCACCTGCTCCCAAAGCAGGCCAGTTTAAGTTGAACAAGTTCTCCTGACTATTTTGCCTCTACATGGAGTTTGAAAAATGGCTCCTGTCAACAGTACTCTGTATTTTGCAGGGAACAAAATACAGGAAAACTGTTAACCAGAATTCAACATTTTCTTAACAGAGGCCACACTTTAATTTGGAAGAATTGTACCAAACAGGCCTGATGCTTGTCTAGTTTCAAACCCAGAATTCCCTCTAGGGGAATACTTGTACATTTTGCAGTCTCTTCACCTCCCATGGATATTTTAACTCATGCACTTAAGAGGCCACTTCACTGAAGAGCACTCTGCTCTAAAGGCATCTACATATCATTTCAGCCTGTTAAATAAAAGTCAGCACTCAAAGTAAAACCCCTACCCCAGGCTGCACATAGATTTCTACCCTTTTACCCTAAATATGTGAGGAAGGGCAAGGAGCACTGGCAAAATATCTCATCTTGAAGGACTCTCGCCAGCAGCAGCCTCTTATCTAAAATCTTATCTAAAATCTGGGGCACAGGCAAGGTTACAGTTTCATAAACTGCTGTTCACCCATTGAGCCACAGTCATGGATCATGTTTGTATTCTCAGGTTTTGGAAAACAAAATGGTACCTAGTGATGGAGGAGTTTGTAGCTATTCCACTTCATCTCACATTTGCAAGGAGGTTTAAGAGCATGTATGCAGTCAGACGTTGTTACTGCGTGATGCACAGTGATGTGTTAAATCACAAAACACATGCAGGACAGCTAAGGCAAACTTCTCTCCCTATTTTCTACAGCCACCTGGAAAATTTCAATGCAGCCACACCACACACAGATTATTCCCAATGACCCCAGTGGCTCCAAACCTCAAGTACTTTGGCCACTATCTGAACTCTCTACTATTAAAATCATTAAGGTGATTAATAAAGGTTACTGGTTTGCCTTTTGCCTACTTTCAGATAACTTATGAATATTAACAGCCAAAAAGCTACCGAAGAGGTTTCTGAAAGGGGAAATCTCTAATTATCCATATTATAAGGGTCAGTGGACCAATTTTCTGCCAAAATTTAGTTTTTCCGTGGGACTTTTTATTTCTGTTTTTACTCCAGTTATTTTATGCATGAAACATTAAATGGTCATTCTGTGATCAAATGAGAAGTAGCTCTTCAGCTAAAATGTTACAAAGCAGCAGAACTGATTTTAATTACAATAGTGCCTAAATATCAAAGCCTAAATCCCAGTCACACTGTAATACCTGCCAAAAGAAATTTAGGAATTCCATGAGGCCAAGATTTTACCTTTTGAGTTGTCTCTCTCTATTTGCTGTTTATGGAGCATCCAAGATGAATAGCCAAGACAGTACACTGCCTAATTGGAAATGACCACTTAACAAATGAAATAAAAATCATTAAAACAAAAGAGGTGACACTGAAGAGTCTCCAGAAAAATATCTGGTCTATATTTCTCTGGCTCTTGTTACAGTTTGTAAAACAAGACTGAACAAGAAGCCCTTCTCTGGCCTTTTCCCAAGATGCTCTTATGGCCCTTACATTAGCACAAAGAAGAAATTTCATGTTGCCAGGTGACTTCCCCCAAGACCAAGGACATTTTGTTTAGAGCTATGGGCATAGCATTAATTTTTGCTGGACTACATCCTTGTCACAGGATTACTACTGACAACAGGGCTCTGAGGAGATAACCTGAAAATATCAATGTGGCTAACTTCAATCTCTATACTCTTCCTCACAACTTTTTTCATATGTTGAAAACACTATGGTCTCTGTGCATATGTACAACACACACATAGATATACATAGATATATACATATATATATAACACACAGGTTCTAAGAACTGCAAGACTTCTGTAGGCCTTTTTCTTTTTTCCCTGAGCAAGAGTTAAACATTTCCACATGCACAAAGAGTGGTTTCAACACTAGTGCACAAGTCTTATTCAACAGATACGTAGAGTGATTGCTCCACAATATATGCTGGGTGATTCTGAAGTGACACCTGGACTCAAGGTTGGTAAAATTGTACTAAATTAAAGAGGCAAACCATCTCAAACTGGAAAACTATCTCAAAATATCAAAAATTAGAACTTGCACCAAACCTGCCTGAGTTCAAGAAGTGTTTAGATGATGCTGTCAGGTACAGGCTCTCCTGTCATGTGAAGGGCCAGGAGTTGGACTTTGATGATTTTTGTGGGTACTTTCAACTCAGGATATTCTAGGATTGTATGATTGTTTTAAAAAACACATACAGCATCCTTGTCCATTGCTCCTCAACTGCTTTAATAGAAGACAAAATGATTCCAACAAATTATTCTTTTTCTCCTCTCTCAGCATTGCCTCTGCATGAAGAAGACAGAGGTCAAACAAGACTTCAAACAATGCAAGTCATACACATTCATGTTTCAGAAGGGTAGAATCAACAAAATAAAAACACAGAATGTGAAACTAGATTCTGGAAAATAACTGTATTTGTACTTCAAACTGGCTCACCAAATAAATGGTATCCTAAAAGTGGAATGTATGTCCCAGAATTAATCATGAATTTTTCAAATACTGTCTTTTGACCAAAAAAAAAAAAAAATACCACTTCCTTTTAGCCATGAATTAAAAAAAAAAAAAAAAAATAAAGAAAATAGAATTAGGTTTTGCTTCTGTAACCTAGTATTTTAAAAATTTTACAGTAACTTGTTTTCCATATCATGAATTCTGCTTTTAAGTCATATAATTTTCATTACAAAATCTAATATATTCTAAGCTTAAAAAGTTAATGTTTCAGAAGAAGTGTTATATTCAAAGCAAAAGTTTTTACTGTCCAAAAGTTTTTAAACCTCAGTTATGAAAACATTGAGAATTCTAAGGATCATTTCAGACAGAGCACAAATTTTTCAAAATCTGCTGTAAGTAAAGTGATTTCTTCCCCATTTTTAGTATGTAATCTGAATTACATTATTCATGCTGCATTTCTGCAATTACTCTACTAACAGCAGGACCTTGATTTTCTTTTCATACTATTTTGTGTAACAGATAATTTGCAAGTGTGCACTTAATGGATCTGATTTGCTTTCATTTCCATTTCTGTAAATGTGACCATCAGTTTCTGGGGAGATATTTAATTCACTACTACCAGCAAGGTCAAACTCTGACCTTCTTCCAAGTCATGTTGCAACAAGTTATGTCAAATGGTTTTATCAAACATTTTTTGAATCACAGTAAGTAGTTTAAAGGTACTTTAACAATATGATGGCATTTGAAATTAGAACAGATGGCTGTAGTCAACACCTGCTTAGTGAAAAACTCTGTGTTTTAGGCCTGTTAACATTCTTATTAACAAGCATCTTCTTTTAGTTTACCTTTTCCAAAGTTTCATATCTGAATTTAAGTTCAAGTTAACTTAAGGCTTTACCAGTGTTAGACTGACTGGTAGGGAATGAGTTGAAACTAGATTAAAACAAATTTGGTCCAAAAACTTAAGATAAGTCTATTTAAACTTTGTATAAATCACATTGGAATAAATCACATTTTTTGGTTTGGACAACCTTTACTCCTGCTTCTACATATGAACTGTAAAAGGCATTGGATTCAGTTGTCATGACACTATTTTGGGGTTTTTTTCAGTATAATGAAATTGCTGATTAAATTTATATGAGAAATTCAGCTCTGGCTTTGAATTCTGGTATAGAACCTATTGGGGGAGGGTGTTTTGCTGTTTTTCAAAAAGAGGAGAGAATTCTGTTCTATCCACTTTCCAGATAGAGAAATATATTTGTAAATCTGTTGTCTTCAATTGTCTGATTTACATGTTCAGTGTCTGAGAAGAAAAGTGGATCAGAAAAATATTGAGGAGGTTGTAGCACACAGGCTTGTTGCTTTGTTTGCAAGATTTTATAGCTTGCACAATGGTTTCTTCTTGCCTTGAAACTGTAAACAGCCCATCTAGTCAAATCGTTCAGAAATTTCAAAAAACCCTGTAAATTGGTTACTGTAGAATAATTAGCTCTCAGAAACAATTTATATTGTTATAACAATCACACTTCTATTCAAACTATATTTTTAGGCTTTTACCAAAATAAATGTGTCCCTAAGTACATATTCAAGCAAGGACATTGTGAAGTCCTAAGTTAGTAGTAAGAGTATAGAATGATTTTGTGTAATAATTGAACGTGTAGCATTACTAATTATAATATGTTTAATATTGTCTGATATTTCTACTGCATGATTCAGCAGAGACAAAAAAAGAACATGT
This sequence comes from Haemorhous mexicanus, assembly GCF_027477595.1. Lineage (NCBI taxonomy): Eukaryota > Metazoa > Chordata > Aves > Passeriformes > Fringillidae > Haemorhous > Haemorhous mexicanus. The sequence continues at coordinate 44,792,309 of NC_082342.1, forward strand.
GATGCAGGCACACCGGAAGGTGAGTGGTCTGTCCATGGAGTTTGAACAGAAGTACACACAAGACACCTGACTTTGAAATACAAAAGAGAAAACTTCCAACTCCCACCTTAAAAACCTTCTGAAGGATTACCATATTTTCTAACCCTCCAGCTGCTGAAGAAAAACAGCATCAGCAAAGTTCACCCAGTTTTTGTTTTGCTTTCTTTTATGAAGACTGACCCTTTCTCTAGTTTTCAAAGAAAAATGTGTGGGCACTCATTTCCAGAGGAGGTCTTGTCCTGCTGTTCTCAAGCATCAGAGGCTCTCAGGCTGAGCACAGCTGAACGTTGTTCCTGCCCTCCCTGCTGTTTCTGCTTGGAGTCCTCTCCCTGGAGGGCATGGGGACTGGGGCTGCTGCAGGCACTGGATCCTGAAAAGCAGTGCAGTGGAAGTGGGCAGGATCCAAGGACTCTGTGCACAGTAGATGCACAGTGGGAGGTTTAACTTTAGACTGGAGCTGGTCTGTCCCTGGGAATTTAACACCCCTTGGAAGGCAGAGGGCACTGGAGGGGATTTTGAGGCATATCTAGCAGATTCAGTTTCCTCAGAAGGTATTGAGTCCGTGTGCTGTGAGACAATTTGACCCAGCACACAGCTAAGTGTGCTAAGACTGAGGTTCACTTCTGAGTGTTCTCCTAACCTAAATCAAGGTGCCAGCATGGGTGCAGCCAAAGGTCCTTCACACTCCTGCACTGGAGAGAGCCTTTGTACTGAGTGTAAAATTAATTCAGAGTCCAGCAGCACAGAATTAGCTGCATGTGGGGATCAGAAGGCAGGTAACAATCAGCTCACAGAAGTTTACCAAAGCCAAGTTGGTTTTGTCTTTTAGATTTGCACTTGTCAAAGTGACCCAGTGTATTTTATCAGTTTGCCACACCAGTGAGCCACAGTGATTACTTGACCTCATATGCTGAGAAGCAGGGATGAAGTCCTTATAGGCCAGGCACAGTCCATTTGGCAGAAGCACGATGATATCAACCAAAAAAAAAAAAAAAGAAAAAAAAGAAAAAATTAGCACAGTGGTTCTCAAAATCTTCAAGTGTTGAACAGCACCACACAGTTAATGAGCACTTGAAACAATATGTTGTGTCCTATTTTTTCTCTTTCCTGCATCACCTTCACTTTGAAAGCCAGTTTCCAAGCAGTAATCATGTAATGTACCAGTAAAGTACATCACCTGTTGTTAGCATTTGGAAATTAAATCCTTCTCTGATGAGTCAGTCCGCTGGAAAATCAGCTTTTACTTTCCTACTGCACCATCAAATGAACTAAATTAATTTCCAGAAAGGATACAGGACTCATTCTTCTGCATTTTTCAGCATTTGGCTGTCAACTGGGAGCAAGTGCTCAGTTAATCAGATAATTTTGGCTTCTTAGGAACCTTAAAATAAAAATATTTTTAAAAATTGTACAGTAGCTCTTCTCTAGAAAGAAACACAGAGAGCAGAACAGCCCAGCTACAAAGTCAAAACACAGAGGGTGCAGAAAGAGGACAGGAAGACTGATCAGTCAAGATCCAGCAATAGGTTTGCTGTTCTCAGGGAGCACTTACTATATAGAAGAGATAAGGTGAAGTCCACTTTTGTTAAAGACCCTTTCCAATGAATACCTGACAGAGAGTAACAATGGCAGAAGTAGTTTGGTTGGTGTTTTCAGAGGACATGACAGCTCATCAGTCTTGTCTAACCTTGAATGGCTTGAGATTATCATAAGGAATTTTTAGCACTTCCAACAAAAAGTACAGAGACAACAATTTTTTGCCAAAAGTCATCTTCATTATTTGTCCATTGTTATACTGAATAAATGTATATGCCTACAAATTAGAGATTGCTGGGATGGGAGACTGATAAATCAAACTTTGAAACAAAACACACATTGAAACTCAAGCCATGTAGCCGGTACTGGTGGCTATGGCCCCAAATGGTCTTTTTTTACCCAGTGTGGGCAATCAATGAGAGCTCTTTGACAAGAGAAGCTGGACCTAAGACAGGGCTTTTCTTTATCCCCTGCCATCACCTGCAAATCTGACATCTCCTTTCATATGTGTTTTCAGTCTCTGGATGGTTCTGAGCTCTTTGCCTGGGTTCCTGAATTACAGGTGGGTGATGCTTTGCTGGGGTTATTTTCCAGGCTGTAGCAGGTATCTTACTACATCACCTGGCTGTTTTCCTTCTTTGCCAGGCTGAACTTTGTTTCAGAGAGCACCAGCTCCTAGCAAATGGGTGACCATCAGCAAGTTGGTCACAGCTCTTAGATTTCAATTTTCAACCTGCACCCAAACATTCAAGGTTTATCATAGCTATCTCATGCTTCAGCTTCACATCCTAACAGGGAATAACTGGTACCAAGCTCCAGTTCACACAGGAAGATCACGGAGTAAGTTGGTACAAGCCCCGACTGGAGCTTGTGTTGTTTACATAAAACACTTTTAGCATGAGGTACATCATGAGGCACATGTCCTGCTACTGGCAACAACAATATTATTTGTACTGGAACACTGTGTACAAAAATCTTCATCGATTTGTCCCAGTTATGCTGTATTAGTGTGTTTACTCCTGAGTTCAAAGTAAGCTAATACTAATTAAATCCTTCTCAGCCTGTTGCTACCTTACAGGTACCAAAGGTCTGTGCTTGGGCTTCTTCACTGTCAAGTTTGAAATATGGATAACCAGCAGGATCTATCCTGCAGATTTCTGTGGTCTCAGTGGGTGTTTCTGCAGAGAAACACCTCGTTTTAAGTTCAAAATTAAACATTTGTGCCCATTAGCTGGAGAAGAAAGGGAGATGTTTGTGAAGTACAATCTCTCAGCAGCCTTGCTGCCAGTATACAAAGTAATAAGAAAATGGGCTCCAGTCAGCAGATGACTCCAGCAGTCCCATGGTCCAGGGAGGGGGGGTCATGTCATGTTAGATACATGATAGTGTGAAACAGTTGCTGTTTGTGCTGATGCAATTTCTTTTTTTTTTTTTTTGAGTACTAATCCAAATTGTTTTTAAACATACTTACCTCTTGTTATTATCAAATAACAACAATTTGCTTTGAAGCACTAGGATTTCCTGGAGAAGAAACAATTAAAGCAATTTTATGGTCTTCCCAGGCCTTTAGATGCCTGATTAGTGATGACAGTGGATGCTACTGTGCTTGCTCATTTATTTGCTAGCTGAAGGACTGTGCGACCATGAGTTTAAAATTTTTCCACTAGGATTTAATCCCTGTTCCAGGGAAATGGAACTGGTACATATCTCACTGACTAAAGATGAAGTGATGAATTATTCTCACCCTTTCTCACCCTAGTGAGCCAGGCAGGTTACAAGAACCATTCTGGTGGGGTTTTTTTTGCTGTAATGTACTGGGGAGAGCAGGCAGGGATGCAAGAAAAAGTTTTTCTATAAACTTCACTTTTAGGAAGATGCACACTAAATTAAACACTATGTTTGCACTCTTGGACTGCCTCTGTGGATCTGACAGGGTATTTAAGGCTTTCTGTGTAATGCTGAAAATGCACAGAACTAATTAAAGTGACAAAAAGCAACACTAAATTAAGTTACTGAATCACTACTTAGGCAAGCAATTCCACCAGTGATTTGAAGCACGTAAAGTATCACTTATGCAGTAAAGAGTTACTCTTTTAAAATAAAGATATTAGACCAATGAGGTACAATATAGCATTTTAACTTCTTTTTTTTCACTTCCATATCTCTGGTCATTTTTTTCCCTCAAAGTATGTTCTCAAGTCTGGATACACTTGATGTCAGAGCATTAAGATGGCAGATCAACAAGCCAAACAGTCAAACTCTAACTTGAATTTGTACGTTAGGTACAGGAAGAAAAAAACAATGAAGACTTAAGAATCAAAAAGATAGTAAGTGGAAATAGAAAATGTATAATTTTTTTTTTAATGGCTGTTTTTGAAAGGAACTTTTGGTTGAAGAAGCCAGGGAGTACAGGGATAAAGAAAGAGAGAAAAGGGAAAAAAGGTTTCCTGGAGAATGACAATAAATAATTTCAGCTTGTTCCCACAATAACTGCTTTACCTGAATGCAAAGTTACAAAGCTGAGCTTGGAGACAAAGCCAGGTTACTAAGGGGGCATGAGAAAAAAAATCAAAATTTCTGTACCTGAGGTTGAACAAATTTCAGCATTTGCTTGATGGATTTTTAACTGTATAAACAGGGCCATCTTTATCCCAGCATGCTGAAGGAGCATGAAACTCCAAGTCTGACCACAAGAACTGAGCAGAGGTAGTAACAAATTTACTTATCCTCAAGAAAAGTGGCAGGAGGATGTCCAAGCAATGGGGCAGACCTCATCAGAGATGTGCAACCTGCACCACTGTGCTGAGTGCTGTGGAAAAGGGTTGCAGAAGAGCAGCACTGGCCATGAAACATGATCTAACACCCATCAGCACCTTTCTACTGGGACTTGGTGTAGTTTGGCTCATCCCAACAGGGTATAGAAAGCTGTGGACCTTTGATCTTGAAGGTGATGCTGAAGTCTCCCTACCTCTTAACCAGCTGTGCCAGCAGCACTGTGGCACTCTGCACTTAGGTGAATCCTGTTAGCAAGGACAACACCCTCAGCTTGAGCTGGAGCCTGGCAACAGCTCCAATACAGGTAAAGTAGCCTTTCTGCACCAAAAGGAAGAGTAATGCAGAACTGAACCTACCCAAGGAAGAGTGATAAGGAACAGAACCTGTTGGGCTCTGATCACTTGCTCAGAGGGTCTGCTGATCTTGACTCATCTGAAGATATTTGTCTCCCAGATCTTCCCTCCCCCAGCCACAGCTTGCAGCCCCATTAGCTGAGCTGAGACAGCTGTTTGGCAGAGCAGTTCTGCAAAAGGGATCACTGAAACAAGCTGGCTCACCGTGCTACTGAGAGCTATGCAAAAATCCTGGACACTGAAAACAGAGTAGGGACCAAATGCAGAACTCTATGGGGATGAAAACTCCCTAGGAGCCATCTCTTCTCCTAAATCTATTGAGACATTTTCCTTGGAGAGTCAGCACTAGAGAAAAGATGAAAACCAGGATCCCACCTTTCTCTAGGGAGTTCCTATATGCCAGACCTGGGACCTAAGCTTCCTCTCCTTGGTTATAGGAGACTCTGATCTTGTGATTCTTTCCTTCCTCTTTGAACAGCATTCCAGCCATTTCAGACTTGGCATTTTGTCAAAGGATTGAAGGGTACCCAACAGCAAGGCCAGATGTTCCTTGGGGTGACTCAGGACTTCATCAGGATATTGTCCTACACAACTTTATGAGGAATGTGAATAAATCATAGCAGGAGTTAGCACGCATCCTCATGAACTCCAATGTGATCTTTGCCATCTTAACACAACTAGATTTGTATCATTGGTGCACATATACACTGAGGGTTTATTTCTAGTTCTAATTGCCTGCAGTGGACTTTTACATTATGTCAGTATTGTTCAAACATTTACACAAGAATCTTTTCCCACAACATGTAACATTTCCTGTTTGAATTCCAGTGGCCTTAAATGCTGAGAAACTCCTTAAATAGCTCAGAGTGGGTGACACAAGCTCATAGTTTTATTTCAATGAGAAAAGATGCATGTCTATTGAGGACCATCTACTCATGCAATATGAAATCCTGGGGCAAAAAGTTCCAATTTAGCATTAATACAAAACAAAGTGAGTCATGTTAACAAATGGCAAGATAAAATATTTTTATTGTGATGCAAAACGTGTAGCTTCATACTGTTATTCCAATATGCCAAAATCTAAGATCAGATTTATATATCCACCCTCTGTTAGCTATTCGAGCTCAAGATCTGTGGGTAATAAACAGCAAGGTTTTCTTTCTTTTTCTTTTTGATTCCAATTGAAAAGTGATTTATATTTTTTAAGATTTCCTTCCTTTGTGCATACAATTAATAACTGCTCCTGTGCTAGTGTCTGCCCATAGCATTACCAAACAAATGGAAAGCAGGATCCCAACGTGCCAGTCAATCACACCAACCTTACATCAATGTCTTCTTTGAAATCAATTATGTGACACCACTGTAAAATCAGGATCAGCTTCTCTCAGCTTATATGCTGAAAGTAATGACAGAAAGAGAAACAGAAGTGATCAACCACATTCCTATCTCTAGGTCTGTGCTGTGGAGACAAATGGTGCCACCAGCACCTTTTAAAAGTCACTAACTTCTAGGAAAATGTCTTCTCAGTAGTGAATTCAGCTCTGTGATCTCTGCCCTGATTTGCCATTGCTCAGACTATGTTGAAATCACAGAAGTAAAGGTTGTTTTAATAAAGACAGCAGTGGCCAGGCAAACCAGCCCCTTCATCCATTGGTATCAGATACTGGGCAAAAGTTTGAGTAGAGCAGAAGAGTGATGGGAAAATGTGACAGGCATGTGTTCAGCAATGCTGCAGTTGGCCTGAAGAGGACCATTGTCCCTGCAAGAGCAAAAGGGAGCAGAAAGTGAGTCCTTCAGCCAGATATGAAATGATTAAATGGTTGTCCTAAGTTCAGCTGCAGTTAAGGTACATTGATGGGCCAGCAAGGGACAGATGCTGTCACCAGACAAAAAGGAAAAATGTGTTGTGTGTAGTGAAAACATACAAAAACCTGCAAGGCATTCAGATATTACTTAGTGACAGGGGACATATAAATACCTATTAAAAAAAATTCATATTCCCAGTGTCAACACTAACTTTGATTCACTGTTTTGTTTTTCTGCATTAAAATCTCCCACCCTCCCCCATGAAAGGAAAAAACCCAATTCTTAAAAAACAATGTTACCACCCAAGTGCTAATATGTTTGTTGTAGTAACACCAGTATTTTTCTGGTTTTGAAGGAAACCTTGCTATCAACTTTTAGAATCATAGTATCACTAAGGTTGGAAGGGACCTCCAAGATGACCAAGTCTAGCCTTCAACTGAATACCACTCTGGTCCACTAAACCATATTGTGTGAAGTTCTATGTCCATCAGTTTTTGAAAATTATCTAGGATGGTGACTCCACCACTTCCCTTGGCAGCTGGTAACAATGCTTAACCACTCTTTCAGTGAATAATTTTTTCATAATATATAACCTGAACCTCCTCTAGTAAAACTTGAAGCCATTTCCCCTTGTTATACCATATCTGTATAGTATAGCTCTCTGTATTTGCACACACACACACACACACACACACACACACACACACACTTATATATATACATATTTCAAAATACTTCTATTTTCAAGAGCTGAAAAGTGTTACACAACAGTTTACTCAGTTTGAACTCACTGGTAATAAAGTCTCAGGGAATAAAATATGTGGTTATAAATAAAATTCAGACTTCCTTCTAGAGCAAATTTTTCCTAAAAACTGAACAAACATCCAACAATTACTCAGGAGGAATCAAAGACATCTGTTAAGAGCAAGTAATTTTGTGTTGCTTCTAGCCTTATGTATGCTAGTGTTCTGAGTGTAAACAGGAGAAAGCATAAATAAACCATAGAGTAATTAATTGCAAAGAAGAGTAGGCATTATTATACAGAGTTAGAAATTACCCAGTTTACTGATAATCAGTCTTCATAAAATTGCACTAGTGCTGCTCTTGTAAGGAAGGGAAAGCAAAGAGTAATGCTCTGAAATACTAATTCAGTATATTCAGGAACTACTCAGCAAGAAACAGGGCCTCATTAAGGCAATGACCAAATTTGTAAGCGCAGCTTTTTCATCATTATGATGAAATAGGTTGGTGGTCAATCCAATATTTTTGATAGGTTAAGCAAAATTTATAGAAGTGTGAGATCACCAGAATTGCTCAAAGAGAAGTATTTAGCACATGAATCTGATGAAGATGAGCTGGTAAAAGTAAAAAGCAAGAAAACATTTGAGAAAGCACAATGGATATTAATGGAGAGAAAATTCAATTTTATTAGAGCACAAAAAAGTTCTGAAGACATTACTAGTAATCAAATCCTACAACTTCAGGAGGTCCAGTAAATCTTTTGTAAACCTTTGGCAACTTAGCCAGTAGCATTAAAAGAACACCAGGCCTTAATCCTTCCTCTCCATTTTCTTAAGATTTAAAGGCACCACCTTTTTAACCTCCTTTCACACTAAGATTCAGTAAGCAAAGGCTAGGATCCCATAAATTTTATTGATTCTCTTTTATTATTCACAGTATAGGAAAACTGTGACAATAAAACTAATAACTATGGACTTGAATGGCTGTAAAGGCAATAAAGTTCAGAATCATGCCCTGTGGATTTCCATGCCACATGTTACCAAACCATTACAGCAGGAGATCTATCCAGTGTAGCATATCCTCAGAGGTTACCTCCACATGGTTCACAGTACAGTTTTAGGCAGGGCAAAAGCTGGATATGTAAAATAATTTTACTTAAAGCTGTCTCATTAAACATCATATTGGTATAAATATGCTACTGATACATTTACTGGACAGCTGGTGCTCTGTTTGTTCAATCACCAGCTTAGATTCTCACATAAGGAATTGGTATTTCATTTTCAGCTGGGCCAATTCAGCTGACCAAGCAGCAAATTCAGGTCCCCATATATGTTTATCACTACTCTTCCTATAAGAAAAGTTGCAAGGCTGAGTGAAATAAATCACAAGGGATGCAACCAGGAGTTAAATATTGTTTGTCTTCAGTGAGTATCACCTAGGCTGCTGTATTCTGCTACACTAGAAAAGCAATCAAATCACATAGCAACTTGTTCACAAAACTATTGGAATGTCAAGGTCCCCACAGAGTTAATCATCATGGATCTGGTAACTATCTGTGCTCCTGTTGAGGCAGGATTCATGATGTGAGGCCCTAAGTAACTTGCATCCATAAGAACCTGGATAGCTATGGTCTCTGGATGTGTCCCACAATGTTCTAAGAAGTTTCATAGATATTTAGTGATGCTTATTAGTGACTACAGAAACTTGATTTGATTTGATGATAGAATAAAGGGCCTGACCCTACACTGAGGTTGGAAGGGGTAAGCATTTGCATCCCTGCATCAGTTTACAGCCTTGAGCAGGATTAAGGACCTGCACAGGTGGATCCTCTTGCAGGTTCCAGACACAATGAGCTGGACTTTCTTGAACATTATTAAAGCAACCAGTCAGTAGCATCATTCCTTGACTGAATACATGTGGATTTGCAGTCCATCTGTGTTACACATTGTTATCATGAGACTGGAGCAGATCAATAATCTATTCAGATTAAGTTTTAACTCAACCCACCTTCTGCATTCCTTACCTACATCCCTGTCTACAGCCATATGTTTTGCTGAGACTCAGTCTCTCCTTACAAAAAACAGCTTATATTGGTGAAATTTTAAATGAAGCCTCTTTTCTCTACAGCTACCATGAGCTACCAGATCATTTTATGACTGTTCCCATCACTGGTGTTTGCTTGGGAGCTGTAACCCTGCCCTATCCTCATTGCAAAACATGGCTTAGATGACTTTGTGCTCCTCTCATCTTCTGCAGAAAAACCCTTGACATTCAACATTTTTGTGGCAAATAATTGTCTTCAATGAAGCAGGGTCCAGTATGAATAAATAAATATCCTGTCAGAAAATTTTTTGGGATATTTACTATAATCTTTCTTCTTTATTTTGCTGTGTTAATTTCTTCCAGAACTTTGAAATTTATTTATTTTACCCTACTAATCTCTTCCTACTTGTCTAGTCTAGTCTCTGTATTCTGCAGCATCATAGTTCTGGATTTTCTGTGTGGGCATAGTGATCAGCTCCTTTTCCAGGCACAGAAACCCATAGCAGCCTCATGTGGAGAATCACAATCGTTACCATTATGTCTGCTACACATAGCATATATTCAAAACAGGACAGTCTCTTGGGTGACCAAGTTCAAGCTGAAACAGAAGCTCTAATGAAATATGAAATGTTGCCTTTGGGTACATCATCAAATTTAATCATGCACTTAGTGGAAATCGTGCACTTGGTCTGTCTCAGGCTTCAGCAGCCTTTATAGAGCTCTCCAATCACTTGTTTCATCCCCTAAAAAGCAGTTCTGTTCAGAACACAATGTATGAGTTAGTCATTTACAGTTCAAAGCACAGTTAAAGTACCCAAATCAGGGGTAGGTTTCCAAGCTGTGACTGTCAGTCAGTCTCGCACAAGAGAATGTGAAATACTCAATCCTTCTCTCTTTTCCCCTCGAGGTCCAACTCCTTCCTCCTGGCTGGTCCAGATATACTCTAGAGAGGAGAATCCCTCTCTTAAAGCACAGGAGGGAACAGGTGCCAAGACTGGGCCAGGAATGCACAGAAAGAGCCCCTCCCATCTCTAAGAGCTTGACTCAGGCACTGTAGGTTCTGACTGAGGAAAAGGAAAGATCAGAGATCAGCTCCAGAATTGCCCTTGATTTATTCCTGTACTTGCCTCTGAATGACAATCTGATTATGCACAACTAACATTAAGATTTTAATGAGTAACTAAACTGCATGGGTTTTATTTTTGGGTTACCTGATAAGCTGCTCCAGGCTCTTTTCTTTCTGAAGCACCAAGAATTTCCATCTGTGTTATATTAAAAAAACTATTTTGAAAAGCTTAGTCTTTAGTAGACACCTCTGTGTCTCAGTTCCCAGGATGTGAAATGAGGATAAAAACAGTGTTTCTAACAGTATTTTTGGGAAGTTAAATTAGTATGTTAGAAAGCCTTATATTTCACGTGATGATTGCGATGGAAAGCACAAGGGAGTTGTTAGTTTTATTTTCAGAGAGATGTAAAGTAAATAAATGACAAAGCCTTAGCTTGATCAATTAATATAAGACAAAACAGTGATGAGTGCAACAGAGTCAGCACATCTGGTCCACTGCATGAGTCTGTATCTGCGAAGAGAATATGCTGTCATGAAATATTTAGTCATGCACATGTATTTTCAAGTGACTTGCTCTACATCTTTCCCACTCTGATCATTTAATAAAAATATCTATGTAGACACTCATGCAGAACCAAATAGAGACTTGTGTATATATATATATGCATATATAGTCATATAGACATATATAGGAACACTTAAAAAAATCCTTGCATTTTCACTTTTAGCATTAAAAGTTACCACTGCTTTTCCTGTCCTCTAACACTGGCACTAGTATAGGCAAAGACTTGCTCTGCTGGAGCTCCTGAACATGAACTTGTACTTCTTTTTTGTCATTTTTTTTTTTTTTTCCATCAAACCTGCTCCTTTTCAGGGCAGTTCTACAAGCTCTTTTTTTTTTTTCCCTGTAACATTATAATACTCAAAGTATTGTAAGGTGAAAAATGAACCTCACAATTTTCTTGTTTAATGACACACACTGTACTGAGATGATATTTTATTAAATGTACTTTTATAAACAAAAATGAATTACATGTATTTGAATATTAATTTTATTTTAAATGCAATAAAAATTGAATTTCATTTTTTAACGTCTTTTCTTCAGGGACCTGCTGCCTTAAGTTTCATTAATTGTTCCATTGATGGTGCTTTATTTGTTTGAAAAAGGAATGACTCACATAAGGAACAAGTATCTTCAAACTATCACTGGTATTTTGACAAATCAGTGTTAGTTGGGAAGTCTTTCCAATATTAACAAGATTCTCTGTTCACATGGTCCTTCTGTCTGGGGGTTCTGGGATTTTAAAACAGATTTTGTTCAATCAAATGAATGCACACACAAAAATGTTATTCACAGTAGGTATAAAACTGGTGGACAGGGGAGGATAATCCCTCAGAAGAAAATGACAGCAGCGGGAAACTCTCCCATTTATGCAAAGACAAACGAGATCTCATGAGGAATATTTTCCCAGACTCAATAATTTCAAAGTGGTAACCTGTTTGTGTAAGAAAAGCATAACAGGATATCATTTAACTCAGAGTGTCATGTAGGTATGTAACTGACACTGCCATATGGCTTAGCCAAATCGATTCTCTCTTTTCTGAACTTCTGTGAAAATTTTGGTTTAGAAATCAAAACACCCTGCATCTCTCTAACCAAAGCTACAAAAAAAATTACATCTCCTGCCTTTTGCCATGCATCCACCAGCATCCTTTCCACTGGTGCAACAGATTCAAACTTTACCTCACCTTCATAATTCTTCAAAGACAGTGCTGCCTGTAGTCTAGTTTTCAGTTCCGCCTCATCTTCCACCTCTCTCCACCCCTACCCCTGGCTCCATCCTCTCCTTGATAGTTCTGCACCTTCTTTTCTCCTTTTTACCTGTCTTCAGTCAACCCCTGGAACAGACTCCTGGTCCCTCTCCATTAGGTAATTTTCTGCATCTCCATACCAGCAACTTAAAATTTCACTGTCTTGCCTTCACGACTCACCTTGGACTCCAGGTTAATAATAAACCCCTTATGCTGTTATGGCTTCTATTTGCTCAAATGAGCTCATCATCAGCACAGAGCAGGGATTTCTCCATCGTGTTAATCCTAAAGTGAACATTCTACAGAATTAGCCAATTTCTGCACTAGTAACTCTGAGAGGATACAGAGGAGTACCTGAGTACTGAGCAGGACAAAAACCTTGTAAGGAAAATCTCACTGGCATAAAAGTACATGTTTCACCTGTGACTTGTTTCTCCAGACATTTTCATCCTCTTTCTTTCACAGGAACTGGCTTTGATGGACAGGCTGAGACTGAAACAAAAAAGAAAGACTTAACAAAATAGCAAAGGCAAGAAGCAGAGCTAAATAAAAGCAGCAGATGATTTTCCTGGTGCAGATCAGAGGGTTTCAACATGTGTCAGAGCACTGAGGAGGCAGAGAGATGAAGAGAGCTCAGCCAGGGACAGGCATGTGCCTGGTGTCTAGTGACCACATTTAGTTTCATGCCAATGTAAACATTTTAAGGGTGCATGATGTAGGTGAGAAAGCAGGGTTCCCTGACCCTGTCTAAATCAACAAATGGCCATCAGCTTTCCTTCCTTTCCCCCCTACAGATATCTCCATGCCAAGCTCTAGAAAATCTAATTCTGCCCAGTCATCCTTTCCTCCCCAAATCCCTGTCCACAGGAAATGGTGGGTGTGGGAGGCACCTGCAATCAAATTAATTTGGAAAGCAAGTGCAAAGTCATTTCAGACCATCCTTCCTTGGGGGAAGCTCTGACTGCAGCAGGGGCTGGGAGGGCAGAGAGGAATGCTGGCTCCCTGAGCTCCCACACCCAGGACTGTCAGGGGACAGGAACATGCAGAGATGCTGCTTGGCACCAAGCAGAAGGAATCTATGAGGAGCAGGACTTTTATTTGGTCTCAGCTCTCAGCTGATTGCTCCTGGACCACAGCTGATTCCTTGGAGTACAAAAGCTGCTGCAGGGCTTGGTCACTGCTGCTGTGCTTTTGCCACATTTCAAACACCTGAGGGGTTTCATTCCACATGTCAAAAGGGATTTTTCGATCCCATCTGGGGTCACAGACCTCTGGTTACACTGAGCTTCTGAAGGGCAACTGGAAAACACAGATGAAAAATCAGCAAGTTAAAAGAAAACAATATAGCAAATAAGCTTCCAGAAGCTTCTAAACCCAGTATTTTTCAATAGAAAACAGTAGCCCAGAAAAATTTCTAAATCTTCATCAGATCCACTAAAGTTATTTATTTATGCTTCACCAGCAATAAAATAATTTTTTTTGATATTATAAGGACCATGCACAGAGGGCCATTTAACAAGCAAACACCTTTAAATGCTTTCAGTATTCTGAAAAAAATCCTTGCATAGTTATGAAGATTTAGAAACAAGGAAACATCCCTCTACCTCAAGAATTTAATCAACTCACTATACTCACACCTGTAAAGGACTCAAATGATCACTATTTCATAGAGGTGCCATCAAATATTACTGTAATATTTTTTATGTTTACTTTATAGCTAAGGAGCTACACATTTTCTAAAGATCAGCCTCTTCAAAATAGTCTTACAAGTTACAAATGGACCAAATCAAACAAGAACAATCACATACTTATGTGACCAGCAGACATGATTCCATAATAAACATAAACTGCAGAAGAACATACTTCGCTCCCATTTAAAATGGGTTTTGAAAGTTTTCTCTCAAGAGAGTTTGGCTCTCTTTTCAAGCCATTTCTTAATCTAAGATTACATGCTTCAGTGCATTGCAAGGCTCTCTACTATGAAGCAGGCCTAAAGCAGACTCGGGTATCCCTCCTTCATATCCCTGACTTAGAAAATTGCATGCAGGCAGAGTCCCTATTCCAAAGGGTCTTTTCCCTTAACTATAATCAGGAAAGGCACATTTGGCTCAATGATGCATGCATGTGCATACACATTTGGCTACATGATAAATATACCCCATCTTCTGGGTGGCTTCTAAAAATATTGAATCTGGAGCTTGAGCACTTCCTTTCTGATGTAATTTGAGAAAGCAAGTTTGTAAATAACTGGACTATACCTGCTGTTGATGATATTAACTGCATCTGCTAGTGAATCCACACCTACAATTACCATCCTCAGTAACTCTGTAAGTAGTGATGCAGAAAAAAACAGAGGTTTTTCAAGGAATAGTATCAACTATTCAATAAAATTATGTTTGATTGAGTCCAAACTGACTGTGGAATTTTCCTACCATTTTAAATCTTGTTTCATTACAGCCCAGAAAATAAATTAAGCCAAGGCTTTCTCCAAGTAATCCTTCATAAAATTATCGACAAACTCACCAAATAAAAGTTTGTCACGTACATTTTTCAAAGTGAAGAGAAGCATACTGCCTTTTAGGTTAAAATTATTTTACAGCTACTTTTGTGAAGCAGATTAATCACAGTTGATTCAATTCAATAGAGAACTTTATAACATAGCTGGAGCACACTCTATAAATACAAGTCAAAGGAACAACTTTCCCCAATATGTCCAATACTAAACTGAAAGAAATATTTCAGCTAAAAAACTTTTGCTTTGTGGGTCCTAAACTGAGACTTCAGCTTCCAGAAAAATACCTCCTCTGGGTATCCACCTACTCCAGTGTGGGGTCTCCCACAGGATACAGCTCTCATGCACTTCCAAGCACTTCAGGGGCACAGCTGCCTCACCACGGTCTGTGCATCATGGGCTGCAGGGGAATCTCTGCTCTGGTGCCTGGAGCACCTCCTGCCCCTCCTTCTGCACAGCCCCTGGGGTCTGCAGGGCTGTTCCTCTCACGTATTCTCACTTCTCTCTCTGGCTTCAGGTTGTCTGACAGAATTCGATGACAGTTTCCTTGATGTTAATTCCAAGCAAAAAAAAAAAAAAGTGCAAGTTCTACATGGGATCTGATTAATATTCAACAAGAATAGCAGGGTTTTTGCTCATCTCAAATACATCATCCCAGAGGTGCTACCACTGCCTCTGATGGGCTGGGCTGTGGCCAGCAGTGGGTCCACCTTGGAGCCAGCTGCCATTGCCTCCATTGGACATGGGGGAAGCTTCCAGCAGCTTCTCACAGAAGCCACTCCTGTAGTGAAACCTCTCACTACCAAAACGTGGACACACAAACAGAATGCAGTGTTTTAGAAGGATAAGCACTAATCAGTCATTCACTTCCATCAGAATTCAGGAGTTACTTCTGCTTATGTCTTGTAATTAATTATTAATTTAAGAGGATGGAAAGAAAGTGCAGAAAAATAGTTGGAGCATCTAAAAAGGTATTAGGAAAAGAATTTAAAGCAAAATCTGAAAAGTTGCATAGCTGAATTCTGTCAAATATTTCACTAGAAAACAGAGTGTACTTTTTCTTCTGATTGCAATTTCTGGATAAGAAGCTATTAAAATCGTAATAGCTAAAAGGCTTTGTACAAAATATTCTTTTATATTGTGAGGACCTTCTCGACTTTTGTACTCTGGCCTGCTGAATTATGTTTATTATTCGGCATTTTAGAGGACTGCCAATGTGATTTGATCAGAATTAAACCAGAAGGCTAGAAAAGTTTGAAAAATATTTAACCTTGCAACAATACAGGACCTTATTGAATATTATGAGGCAGAAATAGCTGCAGAAACAAAAATGAATCTGTTGTCATAGCAGGAGACATAAAATATGAAACCTTATTTTTTAAATACTCCATTTTGTACTTGTATGCCTGTGTTGAGTTCTGTTTCATAACTTGTGTATTTCATTTTGCAATCCAAAAAAAAAAAAGAAGAAAAAATAATTTCTATTTTACGTCTGTTCATTGTAGAAAATTAATTGGATTTTGACATTTTTTTGTCTGCAGCTAAATACCACAAAATAGCTGAAACTGGAAGAATTGACTTCATTTTCCTGTATATCTCATAGTTTCCCCAACCCTGCTTCAGCTGAGAGACACAAACCTATGTTTTTGTACATGGTCCAGGAAAAGAGGCACAAGGAGGGATAGAGTGACATCTTCTCCCTCTGCCCTTAGTGTGGGTACATGGTGAACTCAGAAGTCCTGATCTGATGAGTGTTCTGACCAGCACCTGGTCAAAGTGTCCTCTAATGCCCACTAGGAAATGCCATGCACTACTTCTTCATGAAAAGTCAGGTGCATCAGAGAAATGAAGGTCTGACAGGCACCCAGGCACAAGAGGAGTTCAGCACAGTGACATTAAACCACAGCCAAAGCTTATCCTTCCCACCTTAACTAGGAAGTGCTTCCTACATCCATCTCTATAAATGCAACTTCTGAGCACTTGCAGAAGATTACCAACCCCACATATTCCTATTACACAGTCTTCATCCAGAGGTCCATCTAAGCAAGCCTCATACCTGATGGGAGCCTGGAGCAGATGCCTGTGGAAGCTATCAAGGTCAAACAGAACTCAGTCTCCAGAAACCTCTGGTGCAGGGGCTCCATGACCTAGTGACAATGTCTGTGAGCATAATAGCACCAGGTGAGTTTTACATTGGATATTAGGAAAATTTTCTTCACTGAAAGGGCGGTCAAGCATTGGAACAGATGGCTGAATCACCATCCCTGGAGGAATTAACAAAATATGTAGATGTGGTGGTAAGGGACATGGTTTAGTGGTGAACCTGACAATGTCAGGTTAAGCGGGGGGACTGGATCTTAGAGGTTCATCTTCCATGAATCCATTCAAGTCCTTTATGAAAGCATGCAAACTTTCACTATCTTTACCAATCTTTTCTGTGTAAAGATTCATTGCCATGAGCCCCTCTTCCCTAGAGCTAAATATAAAATCCCCCCTAAACCATCGCACAGCACTGTACACAGTGAATAAGGAAAACCAGAGCACATGGAAACCCTGACGGGCGTTGCTCTGAGGGTTTTCTCATGGAAAGCAAACACCGGTGACTGCAGTTCTGGGCTGCAAAGAGAACACAGAACAGGCTGTGCCTCCTGATACCCCGTGCATGGCTGCTGCAGTTCAGGGAGGTAACGTGCCATCACTGCTGGAGGAGACTGTAGGCAAAACACACTCAGAAAAAGAGGAGAAGAAAAAAAGGGGAAGGTTCAGGAAGGTAAGGTAAGGTAAGGTTAGGGAAGGGAAGGTTGGGGAAGGTGGGAAGAAGGGAAGGGAAGGGAAGGGAAGGGAAGGGAAGGGAAGGGAAGGGAAGGGA
Organism: Haemorhous mexicanus; assembly: GCF_027477595.1. Taxonomy (NCBI): domain Eukaryota; kingdom Metazoa; phylum Chordata; class Aves; order Passeriformes; family Fringillidae; genus Haemorhous; species Haemorhous mexicanus. Next base: position 44,809,861 of record NC_082342.1, read on the forward strand.
AGGGAAGGGAAGGGAAGGGAAGGGAAGGGAAGGGAAGGGAAGGGAAGGGAAGGGAAGGGAAGGGAAGGGAAGGGAAGGGAAGGGAAGGGAAGGGAAGGGAAGGGAAGGGAAGGGAAGGGAAGGGAAGGGAAGGGAAGGGAAGGGAAGGGAAGGGAAGGGAAGGGAAGGGAAGGGAAGGGAAGGGAAGGGAAGGGAAGGGAAGGGAAGGGAAGGGAAGGGAAGGGAAGGGAAGGGAAGGGAAGGGAAGGGAAGGGAAGGGAAGGGAAGGGAAGGGAAGGGAGGGGAGGGGAGGGGAGGGGAGGGGAGGGGAGGGGAGGGGAGGGGAGGGGAGGGGAGGGGAGGGGAGGGGAGGGGAGGGGCTTTGGCGCCCCCTAGCGGCTGCCCCGAGCCGACGGGCTGCACCGCGAGCCCCGCCGGGTTTGGAACCTCGTGGGATTCAGACCCTTGGCAGAGGACGAGAGACCTGGAAAAACGCTCTCAGTTTTGAATGGTTTTTATAACAAAGCTTTACTGGACTCAAAGATGAGCCTGGTTTTTGCTTCTAAAGGCTTGTTTTTGTTAGTCAGCCTCGCCTGTGAGCTCCCTGCCAAGGACAGCCTGCCACAAGCACAAAACCCAAAACTGTTGGATCAGATGAGCTTGGGGAAAAGTGGAGGCAAGGAAGGATAACACATGGAAAATATATGGTTGTGAGCCCCTTTGATACGGGTATTAGCAGCCTTCTGTCTCATGGAGAAGTGCACTGGAAATACATACCTGGGTTTGCTCACAAGTGAGTTCTACACACAGACACACGCACAGCTAAAAATTGAAATGATGGAGCAAAAAAGCTTTCTGTAAGTAAAGGACCCTTCCCTTCTATACTTGTATTATATCTTTGTACAATTCTGAATAGTACAGTAAAATTTGCACTGTTCTGTAAAAGAAATATTCATTAGAGCATGTTGTAAAGTAACAATTTCTGGTTGATGAATATAAAACATGTCAGCAAAATCTGTGTCCACTGAAAGCCATAGATGCCTTTCTCTCCTCAATTTTAACTCATTTTACAATGAGCTGCTAAATGAAGTGCATCCTGTGTTTACAGATCAGAACACCTGGCAGATCCATACCCAACTTGGAAATAGGTGTGCAGGTTTCCAGTACCCCTTCTGTAAATATATTAAATTCTCTATACAGCCAGTCCAACAGAAATCCCACAAATCCCATGCCTAGGGATTGTCTCTGATGGCTTCTGGTTTGGCAATGGGACAATACAAGGCATACTTCAGAGGGAGACAAGCAAAACAAATTAAAGTCACCAGAAAGGTTTCTTGTGAACAGAATGGTCAAATAACCAAACAATTTGAATCCACCAAACTGTGATTTACAAATTGAAGACATACTACTGGAAAAAGAACACAAAAGAAGTGCAGTTTTGTAGCATCAGAGATTACATGTCTTTAAATGGCAACTTCTCATAGTTTGAAGTATTGTTCCTGGAGTAGATATTAAGTGCAGTTAAACCAAGGTACTCTTTATTTGAAACACTCAATTGGTTTCTCTTAATATGCTACACGTTCCCTTAAATTATTGTTGAAACAAGACTGTTTGGGAAATAACCCACTGATTATCAGTCCCAAAAAAGGCCCCACAAATCTTATGCTATCTCATGACAGTTGGGAGCCACCAGCTGCAAATATGAAACATAGGCCCCTGGAAACAGTTTAATGTCCTTGAAAATTCTCTGTGTTTAACTAAAAAAATTATTTTCCCTTTTTTTTTTTTTTTTTTTTTTTTTTTGTTACTAGGGAAGAAATGGAATGAACCTTTGAAGACAATAGCCATCCATCACATAGAAAATACAGCAATTTTCATTGCTGTACTTCAGATATGCAGCAGGAAGCTGTCAACTAATCTCTAGCACTCTGACTTTCTAGGCATACTCTACATTTTAGAACAATGTCTATTTGCAAGAATTATTATTTAATTATCTTTTCAGGTCCATCTCCTTTAAGATTTGTTGCTGCCAGCTAATCTAGCCAATGCTGCCAATGGTGAGATTAAACCTCATAAGTAAATGTGGCAATACCTGCCAGCACAAGTCTGCAATCTTCATTTGCTGCCTCCATTTTTAAGCAGGAATTCTAATTAAACCAAAAGCAGCCTCAGGGTGTCAGTAGAATATAGCTATATTCATCCAAAACACCTACTTAGATTCCTGCTCACAGGCTCAGATCTGGTTGTCAGAACAGAGGCCACACTATCAAATCTGAGGCTTTCATTAAAGCCATTACACTTCCATGAAATTTACTCACTGGCATTCTCCAGTAGGATTCTTGTGCCACATGCTGAGGACTCTTTCTGACACAGGAGCCCTAATACAGTGACAACAACCAGACTGGCAGCCAGAGTTAATACTGCTCCAGTGCTTGTTAATCTTAGTGCAGAAGCTCTTTCATTTAAGCCTCTGCCTTTATAAGTCTGCTGGTCCAGGCTGCTGTTTAAAAGCAGTTACATTCCTGATAAGGGTGGTGTGAGGGCAGGCTGAAGAGGATGTGCAGACAATCTCTTCACCTTTAATTTCAAATACTTCAGGGTCTGACAAAAACAAACCCTCACTGAGTTCAGAGAATTCAGTCTCCCCTAAGAGCAGGACCTATACCCTTTCTCACAATGCCTCTACAAGGCCTGTGGTATTTTTCCTCAAGCTACTTCCTACCATGGTTCTCCTGTTAGCCTCCTCATAAGGACAGTCCTCAGTTTCTCTCTAGCAGAGAGGAAACCTTCTGCTTTTAGCAACTTTTTACCTCCAGCTGTTAAAGGCTAGTCAAATTACACAAAAGAGGAATCTTTTCTCCCCCTTAACCTTGTAACATACCCTATGAAAAGCTTTGTTTCCTTCTATGGCTACATAAATGTTTGGGAAGAAGTCCTAAATCGTGGTGATTCCGAATTGATGATGGTTTCTGCTCACTGTATTAATGATAAAATAAAATAAAAATGGATAAAATAAAAAACAGCAAAGAGGAAATTCATGGAGTTTTTAACTATTTTCATTCCACGTGATATTACAGAGCTGGTCTGCTGAAACTGAAGCAAAGATGAGAAATACCATGCCTAACTGCTACAGATTTGATGCTAGGTTCCAGAAACACTATAATGACAATATTCACATTTTTATTGATATTTTTCTATTTTTACTGACAGAAATTCAAAGACTTCTTAGTTTTAAATGTGTTTACACAACTTAAGTTGGTTTTATTCATTAGCAAATGATCATTCACAAAGTGAAAGCCACTAAGAATGAAAAACATAAGATCAGGCTCATATATCCAAAAATTAAAACTGCACAGGTTATATGAAAAGATAGAAGTTTTCTTTGAAATAAAGTTTTAATTTTTAGTCAGTTGTGAAGTAGACAATGGTAGAGTCAAAATTGTATTATGAAATACATTGACTATGAAAATGAAATACAAAATTGGTCATAGTTCTTGAATGTCACTATCAACTTTACTTGTATAAAATCAGGCCCTTATGGTATACAAAACCTTATTTATACATTGAAACAATTGTTATCTTTTCTGATAAGGAATATAGAAAGAAAAGCTGATGCTGGAAATTTAACTTAAGATGAAGTATTTTTCCAAAATATTACAATAAAAATGGCAGGTACATGGGGGTTTTTTAATAAAATTTGCTAAAACTTCTTGCCAATTAAGATATGGAGAGTATAGAAAGAGTAAAAGAGTACTTCAAAAGTCAGCATTACACTTCTTTTTATATTTTTTTTTCTGCTGGTTCTGAAATTTTTTAAGAGGCAGTTGAATAAAAACTGACAAACACTCATCTTAATCCTTTTTCTGAAAACCCAGTTCTTCTTAGGATCTTTCTCAAGCTGGAACACTATAAATGCTGACATTTCATAATAAAAATTAGTAACTATATTACAATATAGAAATAACTAACTAACTAGTAACTATATTACAATATAGAAATATGTAACACATTTTTAAGACTGAACTGTTCAAGTGAAGATGAAAGGTATTTATGATTGTAGTGATACATCATCCCACCTAATTGCAAAGAGAGATATATTTCTATTTTCAGATGTTAAAGGAAATATGGATAATTGGTTCTCCGAATTTTCATTGAGACTGATTTAATTTTGACTGGTTTTTTGTTCATTGTCCATGTATCCCAGTGAATGCCAGTTGCAAGGAATCTACCTCTGTAGCGATGAACACCATTCAGATTTGCAAGGCCACACCTGTTGAACCACCATCCAGTGTTATCACTGAAGTTACTGCAGCTCTTTACTGGCTGTCCTTTAATAGTGCACATTGGTCTGCATCCATCATTATCAACATCAAAAGTGCTGAAAGGCATGGAATTTTGGTTATCTTCTCTTCTATATCCTCTAAATGCATCACCTAAGTACAACAGATAAACAGAATGGTAAAAAAGTTAATTACAGAGAAATGCTTCTTACTTGATGCACACTGTGCAAAGTTTTCCTCTGAATTTATTAAAAAATAGAATTCTTCAAAAGCGGTTCAAGAGCACCAGCTAATGAGCTGCAAAAGTGCTAAGTACACAGGGAAAAAAAGAATAAAATACTGAGAAATATGGAAGAAGTTAAAATTCAATGAAATGTCTTTGTATTTTCCTTCCTTTTAGCTATGAATGCTGGCTATGAAGGTAAAGGCTTCTGTCCTCAAAGACAGAGGAAGAAGAGATAAAAGTAAACAAAAAGGGTTGTAACTTCAGATTTTCCAGTAACATGCCCAAAGCCCCAGAGTGAGTCATGAAGCACGATGGAATTGTTAAAACACAAAGGTCAGTTATTACTGTCTCTGTTGTCTTACTAAAGAACTTACTGAAGAAATAGCATTTTTCACAAATACATTTTACACCATTAGAGAGTAATTATTTCATTGATGATAAGGACCATTCTTGCATAACGTGGAAAAAAGCAGTAAGACATGATGCAATGCTTAATGCAAATCTTTGCACGTTTAGTGTATTTATGCTACTAAGGGAGGTCTGGATTAAATTTGTGTCTATGTATCACTCAGCAACTATTGCACACTGTGCAACAGCTTTGTTCCACTGTTTCTTTCTCTACCCTTTGCACATGGCTATCTGGGCACTTCTGAATTATCCATAGCATCATCAGGAAGACTGCCAATAACATCTGTCATGAGATAATGGGCATCTAAATAATGGAACCATTAGGTAAATAAACACTAACACCAAATAAATCCCTTATTTAATTTTATATATATCCCATTCAACTTTCTTTTATTTTTTTTTTATTACAGGCATAACAGATCACCATATAATTAAAAATTTATCTGCATAAATGTTCATTATATACCAGAGAAAAACACATTAGAAATAAAATTTTGCAGTTAATTATTACTCTTTTGGATGCATTTTTTTTCATATTAAGAAAGGGAATAAGTACCTTTAAATACTTCAAAGAAGGAAGTTCTTACCAGCATTTCCTGAATAATGCCCCAAATGGATCTTAAAATAACATGATTCATCCTCTATCCAAAATCCATCATATGATGCATAGGCATGCTTGTCATTTTCTGATTCCAAATCCACATAAAGACTGAAATGAGTGGCCTTTTGATTTACAATGTCAAAAATCTTCCTCAGTCCAAGCCAAAATTCTCCTTGAAGAGAAATATAATATATAGTCTAGAAATGGAAACTGTACAAGAAAAAGTGATTGTTCCTGTTTTTTTTACTTTCCTTCCTGAACCAAATGTAATAAGTTGCATGATATGCTTATATTCCTTTGAAAGACTAATGAAGGAACAGAGTAATCTTCCTATTTCCTTAGGAAATCCCTAAGAAAACCCATGTGTGCATCATGGTTTTTTTCTCTGTGATATTTTTTAGAAAATTGTCCAGATGATAGATTTCAAATATTCATCTGCAATACATCTTAGAAGACCACAAAAACTGGATGTGCTAAAGATCCACTTGCATGAACAGAACTCAGTAGCACTCCTAAGGGCAGTACTGAGAAATTATAAATGTTAGCGTTCTATGAAATGCAAAAAAAAAAAAAAAGCAAACCCTATTCTCAAAATTTGAGCCCTGTTCTCAAGATTTGCTGCCTCCATAAATCACACTTGTAGCCTCATATGAGCTGCACTTCTTTGTACAGAAAAGCTGCATGCTTTCATTGCAATCCCAGATAAACTTCTGAAAAAGCAAATGGCTTTAGACTGGCGGGATTAAAGGTAACAATAAAAGATTAATATCACAGTTGTGTTGGTATAAGCTACTGAAATATTTCCATTGTTAATAACTTTGCATGCCCTATGGTGAAATATTATTGATTTTTCTCTGCTCTAAGAAAATGAGTGATTCAAACCAATAAAGGCTTTTTTTTTTTTTTAATCTGAAAAGAGAGGAAATATAATCTATTATTTCAAGCAGAAAATATAATATTTTAAACACTCTTGTAAGACTGCAATAACTAAAGACTCTAGTGGGGTAATAGTCATTATTGGGAAGTTCACACAATAGATTTGATTTAAAAAAACCTTAAGTAAAAACAAGACTTTTAAGAAACAAGAATTTCATACTGCTAAAACGACCACTCAATTTAGTGGAATGTAGCTCACATAAAAGCAGGAGAAATGTGGCATCCAAAGGACTTTAGAGTATTTAAAATTAATACCAGTGAGGTCACCAAACCCATCCAGATATTCAGACCATGTTCTCTGAAACTGAACGATTCCATCAGTTCTTTTCTGAACCACAGTCCATCCTCCTCCTCGAAAATCCATGTCACACAAAACCTAAAATAAACATAGGCATGATTAAGCATTCTTGAAGCAGCTTTTATTAAAAACACATTTTAATTAAATAAAGGCAGACTATTCAGAGTTTTGCTAAGTAACATATTTTTCAAATTTCTTTAAAAAAGCTCTAAGAAAATAAAAAAATGAAGCTGCAGTATTTTCTTATATGTTCTTGTTGAACTGTTTGATTTGGATATTTCTTCAACCAGTAGAAACTGCTGTGTGTAATAGTCTGCTCATAACAGTAATAATAAATAAGTTTTGATAAATGTCACTGTAACATATCCAGCATGAAAGGGAAGCAACTTGCAATGTCGGGCATTAATCAGGCAACATATCATTGATACAGGTAGCAACACTGAATAAACTTTTATTTCAGCAAAGCAAAATAAACACAACTTCTTATATGTTCTCTGTCACCACCGTGCCTTCTTCCAGAGAATACTGTGTTTGTGGTGCCTGGGAAATTTAGAGCCTTTAATAAGGGTGAGGAAATGGAAAACAGTGATAGCAATAACCCAGCCTACAACAATAATTTGCAGCACCAAAAACCTCTACATAAGAAGTGGCCCTCATCCAGGGAAGTCCCAATGTGAACATATAACTGCCTGCAACTAAGCAGTACCACTGAATACATAAGATCAGCTCTCAAATTTATGAGTCTTTATGAGTCTTTCCTAAAATTTGTGCCCAGCAGTATGTCAAATGGCAGTGGTCCAGCTGCCATCTGCTCTACTTTGGAATATCACATTATGTGGCGCATTTTCTCCTCAGCCCATCTAACGTAAGATTTGTAATTGACTTTACTAAGTATATCCATGGTGCCAAATCTTGATCAGTTCTAACTGGGATTATAAAGTCTGGAAATCTAATTTAGAAAGATCATATTGCACATTTATACACTGCAATATCTAAGCTATTCAATGCAGTTCTAAGGGATCGTATCCATAATTAGTGTTTGAAAACAGGGGCTCATTTTTATCTCCAAAGGTGATGAATATCAGGAGAATTAACCTGGAAAATGGTTATAGGTAGTGAGCCAGTAAGCTTCTTGTGCTAACAAAAGTAAATTCAGAACATAATGTTGGCTGTGATAACACTAAGCCGATGCACGAGTGATGGAGTAAAGTAAGAATTTTTTTGACATTACAGGAAATGTACAAAATGAAACATGTTTCAGAAAAGAGAGATTTGCAGTCTTAGCCAGCTGATAAAAGTGAAACTAGATGTAAGTCAGTTTAACCCTCAAAAAAATTTGTGGCAGACTGAACATTATATGTTGCACCTCCATTGCCTGTAGTAGCCAGATATTCTTCAGGAAACCAGGCTTGTTCCTTAGCAAGAAAACAACATCATAGTTAGAGTGTCTGTGATTTAACAATGTCTTCTCAATGAATGACAAGAAAGCAACAGGACAGAGGTGCAATTTGATCTAATAGAGCCTGAGGGATCTTGGATCTTCAAGTTAGATACTTCAGGCCATCCTTGCAAAACAAATACTAAATGAATCATACTAAGGTTTTTGTGCATGAAAAAATAATTGTGACCTTTATTCCCTGGAGAATCACATGCTTATTTCAGTCACCCAAGGAGGATAGAACTGGAATAAAAAGAAATACAGAAGATTCCAAAATGACTATTTAGATGAAAATACCTAAACCTCATTCAAAGTAATACCATTGCCTCATCCACTGTCTTGAGAAGATAATTGCATGCTTGACTACTCCTCTAATTATGAGTCAGAAATACTATGAGGAGCGCACTTGGTCATAACATCAAATTTTGGTTCAATATAAATCAGTGTGACTGTTGATAATTCACAGAAGGAACAGATATGGTTCTACATGAGAAGTTATCAGCCAGTTAGATACAGCGCCAATACATACACCAGCTAAATAAAAATATTAGATAGATACAGAAAAATATAGTTATGGCTGTGTAGTTTTCTTAATCCCTTATGGAAATGTTGCAATTGTAAAGCCTTGTAACAGTTAATCTGCTTTACAGTTTGCTCTATCTCATATCATGAAAGGTATGAAGGGCATGATTGTGCCACGTACAACCTAAATTAAATGAGAAGGAGGACACTTCTACTGAATATTTCTTCCCTTTCCACCTGCAGTCTGTATAAGAGGTATGTTCTAAACAACTGTTTAGTTTGTCTGATCCAACTGAGAAATATCATTGATCTAAATTTACCGATTGAAAAATGTATCAGGAATTGGTCATGGTTCATTTTTTCCAAAAGTCAAATTGGTTTTAATCACCTCATATAAATGCTCAGGAAAAAGCCTATTTGAGAGTAACTTTCTGAGGTGACAGAAACCTGCCACTACCACAAAAGCTAGGTATCCTTCTTGCTCCTGGAATATGGAGTTCAACTAGCCCAAGTTAAGCACAAAAATCTATACTCACTTTTGGACACATGAGGTATCAAACATGAAAAATAAGAATGGGATCACATTTTCCAAATAGTTTTCATTTAACTGATATCTTAATGCATAGTATTCTTAACACATTTTCATTTAGGTTCCATTGCATAAAAAGACATTTTATTGCTGCAAAAGGTCCTCATTGATATAAATTGTTTCATGTTGGGTTTGTTTCCCATTTTCTAGTTTCTTACTATGGTTTTCTACCTCTGTATTTTTTCTTATTTTGCTGGTCTGCTGAACATTTAGAAGTCTTGGCTAATAGCCTCTAAAAGATGCTTTATAATTTCTTGCTTATATTCAAATGTCTTGATATTTTTGTCTATCTACCATTTCTCTTGTACTCCTTTTATGCTTCAACACATGAAAGAATTCACATTAAATAGTTTCCCTTAAAATACCATTCTTTACGGAACACATATTTTAGAAATTTTTTCTCTGAGAGCTTTTTGGCACTGTCTTTCAAGTTCTGTGTAACATTTACCAGACAAGAAATGAGACACTCATGACTGCAAACATTCTTCTCATTAGTTCTTGTTATCTTGTTCTTTTAATTAAACTGCTATGGTTTTTCTTTTCTATTTCTGGAATCACCTTCAATCCAGAAGAAATTCTGAAACTGATGCAATTTTTGCTATAGTTGCATTTTGCTCATACTACAAATATGGTTTTTCTGTGAACACTGCAACGTCTTTGCCTTTCTTTTACATGGAAGGGCCTTACTCATGAGTTACAAATAATTTTCCTGAGCTCACTGCATCGTATGGAGAGAATGACAGGTTTTTATATCAAAGGAGCAGAATCAAGTTCATTTTTTCTTTTGAGATGCCAGCATAATTCTGAAACCTTTTCTTAACCAGTTTAAGCTCCTTTTTGTAGCATTTTGAAGGGCTCCACTTGGCTAGAGATAAAGGGATTCATCCTTCCTTTGTTGCATATAAAAGGAACACTATGAAAATAGATATCACACTTTGCTAGTTTTTAGTTGGCTTAAATTCCTTGTTTTTTCTTCAAAAAATAGTGACCTCAACCTGTATGGCAAAGTTGAAGGTTTGAAAGTACCATATGTACCTTTCCACTATGCATAAGGCCTTCTCTAAATAAAACAGCCTGAAATGGAAATAAACACATAAAACAAAATATTCCTTGTGTTTGCAAAGATCTTAATATTCTGAGTCTGAGGAAATAAACCCAAAATTCCATTCTTCTAGATGAGCACTATTAATCTGAGCAACTACATAAAGTGCAGGCAGTGATAGGAAGCATGATTGCTGCAGTTTGTTTTAGGGATATATATCCTTGTTTTAGGAATATAAATCCTGCAAACTGGATAGGAAAACAACAATTTTAGATGCCTCTGTGCCTCAAGACTGGATTATAATGATACTCAGACAAGGTTTCTACTCCTCAAACCAAGGCACATCTGCCCCTACACTTGGATGACTGACTGCGGAGTCCCATCACAAGGGAAGGGAATGTTATAGAGCAGAATCACTCAAAATCTAAAAGTCCTGTCTTAAAAGCCAAATGGATCAGGCAATTGATATTCAGTTTTCCATCTCGAAAACAGAAAAGAACAGCTCTTCTCCATATCCAAAAGAGGTGCTGGAAAACACCTTGGGTTTTCACCTTTGGTATTTTTCACTGCATATAAAAACTGACTATGGGCTCTTATGACAGATTAAATTTCTTTGTAGAAAATAAGCACTTGTCAAAATTATAGTAAAAGCAGACATGTGCAGATGATTTAATCTATTTTTCATTCATCTGTTGAGGAATTGTCATGGAAAACACTTTCAGTCTATTAAAATATTCTAAACGTATATTATCAAGCAAATTATTACTATAATAATAAATTTATTACCTCAAAAGGATAATTTGATCCTTCTGGATGGATAATGTACAGACCACTTGGAGTCTTTGAAACTGAACCAACAGTATCTTTAATATGAGTGCAGTCCAAACCTAGAGGAAAAAGGTACACAAGGAAGTTCATGAGCAAAATATGTTTTAAAAAAATACAGATTAATACAGGAATATTACTTTTCTTGGTGGCATGAATTATTTAAAATATAATTTTCTTCTCATGCAAACTTTAAAATCATGCTTTGTCATGAGTTTATCTTGTAAAATAAAATTCTCTAAACACCATTGAGCTTCTAAGTACAAATGACGCTGTATTGACAAAGTTCTTTCTAATCTTAATAGATATGATACATACCTATATGAAACTAAAGATTATGTATCTGGGTCCATTTACAGATTATTATTTTCATTTTATTTATAACACCTGGACTGTGAAAAAGACATATTATCTGAGAAATTAAGTCTTTTTCCTACACATATTTATATTTATACTTGTAAAAGCCTTTCCATCTTAAAGTATACATGAAAAACATTCCATTTGAAGAAGGATACTGCAGATGTAGAGCACACCTTATTTCATTGCAAAAGAATGTACCATTCAGCTGCTTCAGATCACTTACTAGCTAATAATCATACTTTGTATTTTACACAAAAATCAGCATGCTAAACAGGATGCCCAGAGGTGTCAGTTGCAAATTACTTAAAGCAGTATAACACTTTTAAACAGTTTATTAATTTTCCAGAGTTTATATGTTACTAACACAGGATAAATGTCAATGTACAATTGCTTACCTTTCCTTTAATTAGCTCCTTTTGAAGATACAAAGATAAAAAGGGAAGGTGTCAAAACTACATTTGAAAAATACTTACCATGAGATTGAACTGCTTTATAAGGAAGTGGATCCAGATGTTTTCTCAAAATTACTGTGTTCAAAAGAATGATTTTGTTCATAAGTTCATTTACCTGCAAATTCAAATAAAAGATCTTTAATTAAGTTGCGATGAGAAATTTTACCTTCTAAAGATTTTTTTTCTGACTCCTAATAAACATAATCTGAAGTTAATTTTTGTGATGTGTAGTAATTTGTACCAATGTGAAGGAATGGTCCTCCACTTTCTCTACTGCAATGTATGACACTAAGTTGTGAAGTGGGGTGCTTACCACTCCTCATAGAAATGGAACTCACACCCTACTAGGCGATAAGACACTCTAATCCAGCTGGTTTAATGACATTTTCATGGTTTAATGAGCCCTATTTTTCCTCAGAAAGACAACACCTGTTGTGAAAAATAACATATACAAATCTTTATAATAAAGAAAAAAAGTACCTGATTAGAAAGGTAATCCAGTGAAGACTGTTGATCATCCATCATGTCTCTTACCAGTTTTTTTGTACTTCTGGCATATTCAGCAAGAGAGTTCTGCAAATTTCCTTCAGAAAGAAATATGTTCATCCACTTTGTTTTCATAACTCTAGAAATATTCTTGACTAAATGACAACATACTTATTTATGACACTTATGACATCTAAGTGAATACTGAAGGTGTTTTACCTTACAGCACCTAAAAGTGAAATGAAAGTAATACAGAGACCACAGAATAAAGCCAAAGGTGCTAAAATCTTCTTTATACTAAATTATGTATTATATACAATTAGTCTCTGAAAATAATTGTGCAAATTCCTGGTTTTCACATATGATTTCAAAATAAATATTATTAATGATATGCCATTATGCACTTCTGGCCTTTCTGATTGTAGTACAGACGTCTTACAAAGTGATGGATCTTCTCATGTTTTGAAAAATAGATAATCTTATCCTTGGGTAAACTGGACAACCAGTTAATGGATATCACATAAATATAAATGCATATGATAAAAGACAGATACATATAAGGTTTTTTGTCACCTTACATTTGCTCATTCATTGTACTACTCCTGTTTTTTGCCCTGATGCTAAAAATCATGATCAGCATCATAATGGCATATAATTAATATATATTTTGAAATCATATGTGAAAACCAAGAATTTGCACAATTATTTTCAGAGGCTGGTTGTATAGCTTGTTGTGTAGTTTGTCAAGATACTGCATAGAGGATATCCTGTGTAAGCCTCCATAAAAGTAAGGTGAAGTACACATTTACTCCCATGTAACTGACTAATTAATTAATTACCTCCCACTTACACCCCCACACCCAGATATGATGTTTAAATGAGCAACAGACATCCTCCTCTTCTTCTCTAATTGAGTGAGACTGACGTTCAGAGCATAACAGAACTAGGTGGGTTGTGGGGCTGCTTGGACTTGCCTGTCTTCACCAATTATACTTTGTCACACCAGCTGCATCCCTAAAACAGGGTCCCCCAGATTTTCTGGACAAAGCACAGTTTGTGCAGCAGGGTCCCAAGGCTGTCACGTGTGCTCAAGAAGATTAAAAAATAAATTTGCACAGCATAGCATAGCAGAGGAGAGGATTGCATAGCACGGCACTGCCCAGCTCATCACTGAAAGTATTCTTTATGAATACATACTGCACATGTAATGTTTGTCCCCTCGTAAAATTTTAGCTTGAGCATCACATGGTACAAGGCATTGTTCTTTTTGTTTTGAAATATCTGCAGATTTATTTTTCTCTTCTGCCTGGAGTGGTTCCTCCACAGCTCCAACATTCCTTGTGTCCTGTTATACCAAACAATGGAGGGGGAAATAAATTGAACATAAAGCATACATAAAATATCTCCGTCTGTCAAAATGAAGTATATTGCTTCACAGGACTTCCTTCAAAACCTGTTTTTTAAAGGCTTTATCAAGCAATAATTGACAGAGCTGAGACCAAAACAGATTAGATGTTCTCTGCTTAGCCACACCTCACAAGAAAAAAGTTGTGTCAGAGGTAAAGAATAATCTCTACAAATTAAAAAAATACCACCACCATTAGTGGTGAGGTATTCTACTAGTAAGCACTGTAAGTGGGAGGCAAGTACTTGCAAGTACTGCATTTTAGGAATCACCACACCCAACAGACATCTCAAATGCTAATGAACTTATTTTCACTGGAAAGGAGCAGGCTTTTGGATTTACAAGACATTAGCAAAGCACTTTTACTCTTGAAAACCCCTAAATTCATTATTTAGACACTGATCAAGGAAGTACTTGCATAAGTTTTTAACTTATGCACACAGGCAGTCATGAGAAGATTTGCAGACCAATTCAGCAGTAAAAAAAATATTTTAAATGCTCTTATAGGGGAAAGAATAAAGGGACAGTATTCATGGGCAAACAATTATCTGAAACAATAACAATAATAGCATTACTAAAAGTAGTTATGCCTATTGCTGTTATTTTTAAATTATGTTTTCATATTTAATAGTTTTTCTTCCATGGTGCCATATGTCATAAAATAAGGGAATGCCTCTGAATCATCGCTTAAAGAAATTACTAAAAGTAATTCCCAAAATATGTGTCATTGTCAAAAGACTAAGCAACATATTTTTGTGTGATGCTTTGTTTTTTGATTTAATCATTTCAGCAAATCATTTATAAGATGTTCATATATTGTGTTTTCAAATGTAAATAGGATCCTTAGAAATGTCAAGATTTTAATGAAAAACAAAAGTCATTTAGACTTGAATATATCTTCATCATAGTTTCTTTCCTGCATCAGTTTTCTCTTTCTGTAATTGGTACTACACCAGCAAGCACTGAACAGGTTTTTCCCCCTGATTTTTGCTCTTAAAAAGTGAAAGTAAAAATTACAGAAAACTGTAAAAAAAGGAATTTTACAAAAAAAGATTTCTGAATTACTAGTATAATTGCCTTTTATGCCTGGAGAATGACAGAGAAGTAAAAGAATGTGTTTCTTTAATTTTGAAATAAGCACAAAATAAATAAAGAAAAATTATGCAAGAGTTATAAACAGATCTCTAGAAATTTATAAATAGAACACTTGAATGTATGGCTTGTTCCAAGGCTATCACAGCTACACCAGATGTTCAATTAAACACTGTTAATCAAATATTTTTAATCAATATTTATCTTTAACAAAAGCCAACATGAAACAAGCAATTAAATCTGATCTCAGCAATTCAAGCAAGAACTGACTCTGCCAAAACCAACAGTTACTCTGCATTTAAAGTCATGCAGATGAGATTAAAAATATGACATAACAACTGAGCTGTGATACAGGACACAAAAATGTTCTAATATACTAAATTCCTACAATTTCAATGTAGTTCTTTTTCTCTATCTGAAAATACCTGGTTCTTCTGTATTTTCATATCTATTCTGAATAAGGCAATCCATATTTTTAAAACATCTGTCACTTTTCTGAGAAATAATTCAGTTACATTTATTGTCTTATCTGAACAAAGTAATAGAAAATCTTACCTTAGGTGAACAAGGTTTGCCATTATTTATGACAGTCTCTCCTAAACCAAACAAAAAAATATTAAGACAAATAAATGAAGTTACCCTAAAGTAGTGGTTCATCTTTTACTTGAAGAAATGCAAATGTTTTGATGGGTTTCAAATTTCTGTGGAAAGAATTGTACACTATGAAGGCCTGATCTAACTATTTGGGAATGTCTACAGCACAAAGGGCAGCCAACACATCACTCCTTTACTGCCTGGATTTAATAAACCACATTTCAACTGCACAGCAGATTTTATATATTACTAGTTGCATCCTGAAGGAAAATTACTGCTTATCACCTCTACATGATACATCAAACACATATATTTTCATTGTGATAAACTCTGACAGATTTTCTTATATGCTATTTTTGAGCATTGTGTATATTTGGCATGAGTGTTCTGGGCTACTTGAAAAAAACATTAATATTACTTGATGTTTTCAAATTTTTACCAAGTTTTTTTATCATTAAAATTAAGGAGTCTGTATTGCTGTGGTGGTAGGGCACTAGAACAGGCTGTGAAGGCAATTTTGGAATATGTCATCAAAGTAATTTCAAAATAGAAAACTGAATAGATACTATTTTAAATTAATACTTTGTATTAAATAGATAATCTTTTACCAGGAGAATAATAGTAGTATTTTGGTCTCGCTGGTAGCCCACCCATTGTAACACAGGTACTGAGACTATCATTTAGTACTAAGATTTTTATCCCTGAAAAAAAGTCAAAGTACAAGATAATGGCATGAAAAAGAAGAAAATTAAATGTAGTCCACAGAAGCTTAATTAAAACTATGAGGCACTTAAGATTTCACTCAATTCCACGACTTTTGTATCTTAAAACTGGATCTGATAGTCTAAGCAAAAAAAAAAGTTCAGAAAGGTCCAACATATTTAGAGAATTTAGACACATTAGAGAGTTTAAATTGTTTGTGATCTGGCTGAATAAATGAAACCTCAGCTTCCAATGTACCACTGGAAAATACACTGTCTAAAGGAACTTCAGAATACACTGTTCAATTGCACTTAACACTGGTACAAGAAGGCAATGTTCCAAATTTGGCTTGATAATCTCCACCTCTAGTGGAGCAGTTAATCTCTACATCTGCCTAAAGCTGGAATACACTAGAAATAGCTTTTGCTACCAAGGTTTGTTGGGAGCAACTAACATTTGTTGGGAGTGAGGATTAATAAACTTTTCAATCCAATGTTTTCTTTAAAATTAATAGCTAAATAATACTAAGAACCTGTAACTGAGAGGAGTATATTCAAGTGCCTGTGAAATTCTGAACCACTTTGGCTCTTCTGTATCTCTCTAAATCAAATTTTTGATTTTTTCTAAAGTACCTCATGGTACATAATAGTTTTCCAATATGAGACTTACTAGGGTTTAATTAGTGCATCAGTTGATGCTTTCTCAAGAAGATGCAGGTTGTGATCATTAGTTCAGTCTCAGGAAAATGGTGAAAAGATTTCCATGGCCTTCTATATGTCACATTAAGGACAGTTTTTCTTCCTCTTTCTATGTACATAAATAGGCAGAGTGACACATTTCAGGCAGGAATGGTAAAAATAGTCAGAACATTAACTTGTCCCATGCAGTTGCCTACACAGCTTGGAGAAAAACTATAGGAAATCAGCAGATTAATCCTCCACTGGGACAAGAAGGAAAGAAAAATAGCACAGCTATGCTCCAGCCTTCAAATAAGACTTGTAATAAATTCAGAATCCGTCCCACAAAGTTTTAAGAGTTGATCTTTATCCTGAGTGTCAGTATCCAGCCCAGAGTAAAATTTATGAAACTTCTTTCAAACCAGCTGCCAGAGCAGGACCTTCCATTCTGTAACTACTTAAGATCAGGTTTCTTGCTGCCCCAGAATAATCATACACTTCTGAATTACATGGCCCTCAGCTTGTCACCTTCTTGTCCCACAGTCTGAATGATGTGAGGTTACTCAGGAAGAGAAATTATCCAATAACCATAAAGGAGGACTATGAAGAATTAATTAAAAAGTAAACAAGAGGAAGACATAAATATATATAAACAACAAATAAGTTCTGAATCTCAGAAGGTATTTTAAGGTAAAGCTGCAAATTGTGCTGTATTAGATGAAAACTTTCAGTAAATCTAAGGAAACTCCAAATCTGTCTGTGGCATGAGTTGACCATGACCTTCAGTCTTCCAAGATGTGACATGGGCCCAAATTCTGCAGTGTCCCAGCTCTGCCTCAGTTCTGCTTGGGTAACTCAGTTCTCCAACCTGATAAAGCCTTCTATTGCATCATAATGAAACAGTGCATTTTATCAGGCAAACTGGGATTTTACATGTGAGTGGGGGTTGGAAAGCACAAAGTGGTAAATTGGCAACCACTTTTCCCCCTTCTGCAGCATAACAGAACAGATAGGGCAAAGAAATGGTGATTTGGGGTTGATTTTCTGAACTAGAGGTGAAAGACTTCCATTTTAGGGTGATTTTCTCAATGGCAGTAACTGGGATACTATAAATATTAAACACATTTGGCAACCTGACCACCACTGGTCTTGACTGTAAAATGGTAACAGCAACACCCGCTTCCCAAACTGTGCTACAAATATGGGGGAGGGTCTGTGCAGAAAAGTAATTTACAAATGCAGAGTACTATTTTTTACCTTCAAAGACATAGAACAGCTGCACACTGAAAAAAAAGGGAAAACAAAAAAAAAAAAAAGGAAGAATTGGTTTAAGCTCAAATACATCAGCCAAGAAATGTCTCGCCAGGAAACCACCAAGGCATTTAGCCTGCTGCTGACAGCTCATCCAAGGCAGGGCAAGATCCCAAGACTACACACCCTGCTTTGCTTAAAAAAAAAAAAAAAATTGCAGTCTTAAGAACAAACTGGGGGGTTTTTGTTTTCTTTTTTTTTTATCTAAGTGTATTTATGGACTTTTTAATCTTTTTTCTATAATAGTCATCATTTTGTGCATCAACTGCACAAAACATCTTCTAGTGGTTGTTGTTTTTGTTGTTACTTCTGCACCCTGTGGTTAAAAAAAAAAAAAAAGTTTATGGGGTTAACTCCAAGTCTTCAGCAGGCCTGAGAGGCACCCGCAGAGCTCAGCAGCCCCGCACGCGGTGTTCACCCAGGAGAACCCGGACCCCGTGTGTGTTTGGGGCTTTCAAGGTCATCCCGCGGCGTACAGCGCTACAGAGGATGGAAAGCCCAGCGAGAGCCAAGCACCGTCCCTGGCAGGGTGTCCGGCACCGCTCTCCCGGTGAGAGTGCGCAGCGCTTCCCACGCGTGCCTCCCACCCTGGCACGGACACCGACGAAGCCCTACCGGGCGAGGCGGATCCCGGCCCGCCCAGTCCCCTGCGCCAGCCTCGAAGGCAGCAAATGCAGCGGCAGCCAAAGGCTCTCCCCCAGCGCCGCTCCCCCCGCACCGCGGCCCCGCCCCGTTGCGAAGGAAGCGGCGTCGCCGGTTGCTACGAGCGAGGCCGGGCAGGAGGCGCGGAGCGGCGCGGCGGGGCCCGGCGCTGGCGGCGGTGTGGGCCCGGCGCTGATCCGGGTGCTGCATGGAGCTCGGCGGGAAGGCCGGCGGGGCGGAGCGGGGGCAGCTCCTCGCCGGGGGACCGCAGGACCGCGCGGGAGGGCGGCAGAGCGTCCCTACGTATCCTTCCTGAGGCGGTCCCCGACCGCCGGGGCGGGCGTTCCTCGGGCTGGCCGAGCCCTGCGAAGGGGGGCCGGGGCCGCGGGGCTGCGTGGGGACCGTGTGGGGCGGCGGCGGGGCCGGGGCGGTGATGTCCCGGCCTCCGCCTTGCCCCGCAGTCAGGGACCGCCTCAGGGGTGTCTTCAAATTGAAACTTGTACATTGCGGGTTTTAGACTACCGTGGGAAAGTTGACTTCTCCAGCAATTTCGGAGTTTTCTTGTGTTCCCTTTTCTAGGAGATTATGCCACCAGGAATAGTGTTTTCCATCCTAACTTGTGGGTTCTTGTTTTTTGAATTTTAGTAGTAAGAACTACTGACACAAACTCTTAAGACCCGCCTGCACAGTGCTACTTAAATAATTACTGGGGTGATGCTAGCCTAGGCTGAGCTGGCTCTGTCGAGAGCTTTTACTTAATGATATTAATCAATTTCAGTGTAAACAACTAATCCTTTAGGGTGTGGGGGGGCCTTAGTATTTACATTTTCCCTGTCATACCTGCATCCTTATGTTACAGGTTTGGATAACTACACAAAATGAACATAATAAAGGTGGGATTTTTCACCTGGTGGTATCATGAAAGATAAGTGCAAAGCCTCTCCCAAAATCTTTTTAAAAATTAAAATGCAATTACATTTTTTTCTAGGTGAGCATAAAGTTAGTTATAACTTTAACATACAATTATGGGACCTACTCTATATAAGGCCAATCACACAGGCTATTATATCATTTAATGAGCAGTTCCATCCAGTTTCTATTGTCCTTAACAGTCTTAGGGGTAGAGATTTAATGTTTCATTTTGAACAGGATTTACAAGAAGAACGTCGGGCATTGAAAAAGGATCAAAAAATGCATCGGAGCAAGGCAATGAAATATTTGATGGAGACAAACCGAAGAAGAAGGCAAGTAACTAGGGTTCCTTTAATGGAGGATTGTAAAAAAAAAAGAGAAAACCAAAGCAAAAAGAGTCAAAACCTTGAGACAGATCAATATATCTCTACTATTTTCATGTTCACTTTGATAAATAGCTCACTGCTTTGGCCTAGAAGAATCTAAGCTGAAAAGTTTCACCAATCCAGTTTCTTGCTATAGAACAAATAAAATAAAAAGAGTAATATTCTGATTTACTCGCTAATTTTTGGAAACTCACTGTAGTCACATCTCATATAAACTAAAGGTAAGTAGCACTTTCATCCTGTGGCTCTAATCTGCATTTCTAGTGTTCTGAGTTTTATTAGCTTCAATGGAGTTATGAAAAATGCACTCAGCTGTACAGTGTGGGCCAGCAGAAGGCACTTGTTGCCTTCTGAAGTGTGTCTTTTTCTGTCTGCATGGCATAACAGCTGCACAGCCTCCCCTTCATGCCAAGGCTTTGTGCTCCCACTTCCCAATAAACACAAAGCAACATTTTTCTTGTACAGGATTATTCTTATAATAAACTTATTTTGTACTGACATTTTAAACAGAGCTTTGCATAGTCTGTTTTCTGCATACATGAGAGTGCAAAGCCATGAAATATTCTGTGTCAAATGGATTAAGTAAATTAAGCACTGAAATGTCTCAGTGAAGTGCTGTGAGTAGTTTAATGGGCATAGAGGTTTTTTCCCTCACACTGAGGTGGTGCTCACATGTACAGGGAGCTCAGCTGGGTGTACTGGAGAAGCAGATGGGTTCCTCCTTGCAAGCCCCCAGCCTCAGACCAGCTTCCTCTGCCTCTGGTTAACTCATTAATGCTCGTGCCCCACAGTTCCCTTATCTGATGACTTTTGTACAATGTTTAGTTATTGCATATGTTCATAACTCATAAGAGGTGGTATATATAGTTTATATTGCCATTTTAGCCTGACAGTATGTGCTATCAACTTAAGTTTTGAAATATAAAGAAAAATGGAAGAGGAGATATAATCACCTGTGGGTAGTTAAAGACAGAGTGCGACCCACAACCTTTACAGATAATAAACTGAGTCTTAGTTGAAAAATTAACTACCTAATTTCTTTTTCTGGAACAGAACCACTGTAATGCTACACAACTCAGATGAACACTGTTTATTGTATTACTGGTCTTGAAATACTATACTCTAATGTAAAAGCAAGTACCAGACAGCCTGCATATTTTTGACAGACTGGTGTAGTTAAAGTAATACTCATGGATACATAAATACATTTCCATATGTATTTCATTGTAGCCTTAAGAAACACAGTATGAATCCAAGTTACTCAGGTGAGCCACTTAAAAATTTACGTATGGTATTCATAAAATGAAGACGTTTCAATTTGTGATTTTTGAGAATGGAATAATTATTAGTACCATAAGCAGTTCAAATAGAAGTCTGTGGTAACAAGTTTTCTCCTAATAACTGAGAAGGAGTGAGTTTTTTAATGTTAGAAAGGTAACATAGTAAGTGCCTACAATGTTATAAGCTGTAGCTCATATAATTAAAAATTAAGGGTCACTGCATAGGTGCAGGTAGATAATTTGAAAATAAAGTTCCTTGAATCTAAATATTTTTTTCCTGGGAGTTATGCGGGTAGGAATTGATTTATCAACCCTCAGGTCATGTCTCAAGTATATACTAGCCAAGTTCCATTAGCTTTCCTACACCTGTAAAGGTGTTAGATATGATGATGGTTTCTCAAGGGTAGCATGAGAAGTATTCTTAAGCTCCACATTCTCACCCAGCAGCACCCAAAATTCTCCCTGCCAGGGCTTACAGGCATGTATCAGGAGTTATTCTTGGCACTGCTAGTATATGATTTCAAAAGAGAATTTGTATTTTTGCATTTTTTATATGGAGAGTAGAAATGAGGTGCACTGTGAGGTGTGACAGTCCATTTTCTACTTCTAACCTTCACATGGAATGGTTGAGGTTTTGATCTGGTTGAACACCTCCTCTCAGGAGGAGCCACCTAGAGCTGGTTGCCCAGGAATTGCTTTTGAGCTTCTCCAGGAATGGAGACTCTACAACCTCTCAGGGCAATCTGTGTCAGTGCTGTCATCTTTACCAAAAAAAAGTTTTTCCTGATATTCCAAAGGAAACTTCTGTGTTTCAGTTACGTCCTGTCAGTAGGCATCACTGAAGACAGCCTGGCTCTCTGCTCTTTGCACCTTCCTTCCTGGTATTTATAGACATTAGGAAGATTCCTTTGAGCCTTCTCTTCTCCAGGCTGAACAGTCCCAGATCTTTCAGCCTTCCTAGAGAGATTCTCCAGTCCCTTCATCATCTCTGTGGCCCTTGATTGAACTGTCTCCAGTCTGTCTTATACTAAGAAGTCCAGAGCTGGACGCAGTCCTTCACCTGAGGCCTGCCTAGTGCTGAGCAGAGGGAAAGGATCACTTTCCTCTACATCCTAGCTAGGATTTGCTTAGTGCAGTTCAGGATACCACTGACCTACTTGGCAGCAAGGTTGGTCCTTTCTCTTAAGTAACAAGTGCTACAGTATGAGAGGAAATGGCCTCAAATTGCACCAGGGGAGGTTTAGATTGGATACTAGGAAAATTTTTTTCATGAAGATGGTTGTCAAGCATTAGAAAAGGCTGCCCCATTGAGTGGTTGCTTCTGGTATACTTCAAGATGTGGTTTAATGGTGGACTTGGCCATGCTGGGCTTGTTGTTGGAGTTGATGATCCTAGAGGTCTTTTCTAACCCAAATGATTCTATGTTTCTATGTTTAATGAAGCTGCTAAAGAGGATTTGGCCCAATACTGACTGCTAGGGTTCACCACTATGTACTGGCCGCCATTAGGACTTTGTGTCACTAATCAGCACCCTTGGGGTCTGACCATTCAGAACATTTACATTCCCCTCACTCTCTGCTCATTCAGCCTGTACAGCAGCATCTCATTTATAGGGGAGACAGTACCAGCAGCCTTTGTAAAGGCCAAATAGACAATATCTACAGCTCTCTTCTCATCTACAGGACTGCCATTTCTTTGCGGAATTTTATGAAGTGGATCAAACCTAGCCAAATTTTGTGTCAACCTTAAGTTTATAAATTTTCTACTAAAAAAAATAAAAGCAGTGAATTCCCTTTAGGATGAAGCACTAGTGAAGATACAGAAGAGTTTCTGCTCTGTCTTTATTCTTGTGTCATTTAGGTTCATTCTTTTCATGTTGCTTTGTGGAGGAAAACTTTTCTGTGGGTTTTTTCTTTGTGTTTTTTGTCAGGGACCACCAGCAGGCCTCCTTTAAACAAGGTTGTACCAAAGCACTTTTTAAGCTAATGAGACCTGCATATGCAAGGTTCTTGCAGATTGAGATCTTCTGTTTTCAACCTTTTCTATACGTACTTGCAGTAAAATTTTCCCTGACAGTCTATTGCTGATTTGTTGTCAATACTTCTAAAATGCAGCACCTTCAGCATTAAAAATACTCATCTTCTATAAGCTGTACACAGTTAATTGGTTTAGTAGTAAAAGACAAAAGCATCACTTGCTCAGAAAGAGCAAGGATAGCTTTGGAAATAAAAGTCTCAGTAACTTAAATCTCAGATCATTTTCAATCCCCCTGATGTCATCTGTTTCTTTGCATCTCTTGTACTGACCAAGCTCCTTAGCTTTGTGTTAACAACAGTGCATCAACAGCAAAAAACCATAGCCTACAGTTTTTACAAGTTGCCTGAGTATCAAGAAAGCAATTTCTTTATTGTCTCACTGATACATTAGGTTGCAATTTCAAGATCAGATTAAGAATCAAGTATTCTCTGGGGCAGTAGCTGGCAGATATTTTGTTTAAATAACAATATTCTGGAAATAAGAGCTACTGACTAAGCACATACTTAATGCAAATTAATAGGATATCATATTTTATGTTTCTGTAACACACTGCTTTCTAAATACCAGCTGTCAGTTTTGCTGGGGACTATAGACTTCATGCCTTTATTGCTCAGTGCAAAATGTGTTTCCCATTTTACTGTGATGTTACTGTCTGCAGGTAGCTGGTTCATTCTGGAAATGCAATTGTCTATATGCATTTTATAATAAACCTTACAGTCGGTTATCTTGGTTCAGCATTTTGAATTACCTTGAAAAAGCTAATCCATCTATTGAAACTAGGGAAGGAAATCTATATCCATTATCAATCTATTTCCAATCTATTGTTCTTTCTGTAATACTTTGTTTTCAACATAAGCACAAGCTTTGTGCTCCACCTGCTGGCTGATTAACATTGATTATTTCATAAAAGCTCTTTAAATCATTCACCAGTTTTGTTGATAGAGAATGAAAAGCAGTCTATGGCCAGAAATACGAGAACAATGTCAGCACTTGGTAAACAGAGAGGGCAGGGTGTTAAGAGTTTTGTATTTCTTTCTGCATCAGAATAGAACTGTGAAAAGTACGTGATCACTGTAACCACTGTGATGTGGACTTGAAATGCAGTATGGCCATTTCTGATAATGGGCCACAGGATTGTGCTGAATTTGCAAGGCCTTGGAACAGATGTTTGCCAAACTTGCTCTCTGAACTTTTCTTGACCTGACAGCAGCTTTGTTTTGCTTGGTTTAGCTGTAACAGCAATTTCTCTAAAAGACCAGGTGTCTGTGGCTAATTTTGCCTTTGTTTATCTTTCTATTGCAGTTTTATATAGATAGCAGTAAGAAGCAGTTATTCTATGCAGCGAATGAGATATTTATGACTCTAAAATCATGAAGTAGTATAGAGAAATGCAGGCCTGGCTTTGAAAAGAGGAGGTGCAGGATGTGGCATAGAGGAGTACAGGCAGGAAATGGTAAGAGATGGCACACAGGCTTGGCACTGGAGACCCCCACCAATAGCCAGCTAAAGAAGTGTAGAACTAGATCTGACAAACCTGGCTTTAGAGGTAATGAAGAGAAGAAAAGAATAGTATGTAACATACATAGAAGGCACCATGTATGGAATATTTGGAGGTACTGTGGAGCTACAGATTAATGATGATAGAGCAGAGGTGTAGAAGTGTATTAGCAAATATAAAAATTACTCCAAGTGGGTCCTAAGGTGAGGGAGAAGAAAGCATTTACATGAAGATCCTGTTGGTCCTGGTGAAAGAACTCCAGATGCTGCCAGTTCACCTTAACACTTCAGCACAACCACAATGAAACTACAAGCCCTGGGATGCAAAACAGCAATGCAAGAATGGGCATCAGGAAAGGGGATAGAAACTCAATGTGTGAATAACAGTTTAAACTGGTATATCACTATAACTGAGCCTTTTTCTGTATAGAAGTATTCTAACAGTTTTATTATTTTTCAGTAACAATTCTGGATTAATGACTGGACTCCTAACATTGCTAAGAAAAAAAAATGCTTGACTATATAAGGTGTGCTTGGGTTTTGCCTATGAACAAGACTTGGAATGTGACAACTGGTGCATAGTGCAGGCAGCCCAGCTGCCCCCAGGATCTTTGGGGCATATTGCAGGACAGCCCTCTGTGAGCCCGTACAGTATTGTAGGGGTTGGTCCTTCTGAAGCTCTTGCAGCAATTTCAGGCTGTCTTTTTGTATTCAGCATACAATAATCAAAGAAGATTAAGGAATAGATTTAATACGTGTTCCTGGTCTTGGGAAGTGTCTTAGATAAAAAAAGGTTGATTTTTGGGCAATGTCCACGGATCTTTTTAAGGATATAAGATTGATTCCTGTTTGCCCATGAAGGGAATTTTGAGTGTGACACTGCATTCTAGCCTTTTCTTCATCCTACTGTAGTCATTGACCATACAAATATCTCCCTATCTCAGTTTTAAAATTACTGTGCACTGGTTTGCAACATGATGTAGCAATGGAAGAAAAATATCAACTCAGTATCCAAATGTTCATTTCATAGCACTCCATACAGACTGTATATATTCCTTTTTAATTATCATTTTCATCCAGAGCAGTAGTAAGCATTTAGTCCACCTGGGAATGTAGCATCTATCACTTCACTGTGAAGAGAATTTAACAAAATTAGCCAGGAAATAGTCCCACCATCTAGTCGTACTGTTTTAAACATAAAAATGCCTTCCACATAGTGTCTGTATATGTGAGACAGCTAAATATTTTAAGTTTTGTATTCCAAATTCTCCATAAATGTTTTGGCAGCCATTTCAAAAATTGCTGCACCACTGTGTTGTTTATAGTAGACAGAAAAATTGGGTTAAAAAAACACCAGTCAGGAAATTCTTCTGCTAGCTATCCATCTTAAAGCCATACACTTTTGCCAATGTTACATCTGTGATATGAACCTAAGCTGGTGACTTAAGGAGACTGCATGAACAAACATTTGCTTTAAATGTTTTTTTCTGAGATGTAAATGTGCATTTTTAAAATTATTTATTTTACATAATGAACCTAGGTGTTACAATTTACATTCTGCAAGGTCAATAAGTTAATAAGGCTTCACTGAGTAACTTTAATGTACTTTCTTACATTGAAGTAAGATCCTTTTTTCTCCTTCTTGTCTTAATCCAAACCAAATATTGATCATGATGAGCTGTGCTGAAAAAGACCTCTTGCATCAGCATTTGGATTTTCTCATTCCCGGATATATGGAACAACAGTCCTTTTTTAATTCTCATTATTAGGAATGTGGAAGAGTGTAGCTAAGCCGTATTCAAAATAATCTGGAAAAAAAAAATACTCTGTCAGAATTGACTTTTTTCCTTTTTGGAGTTATATTCTGGAATTACTCCAGGTGTAAAGTCGTAGAATTTCCCACATGTCTGAATTTAACAACTACAGTTCAACTAAAGGCCTTGATCAGCTTCTAGAGATATTAAAGGGCCTCAAGAAGAATGTGTTTAAAGTACTTATGAGGATAAGCAAGTCTGTTTCCTCTCCTGTGAATTTCATTTCGTCAAGATAAAATTGCGTATTTCTGTATTAGATTTTACAGTGAGTGAAATTCAGGAATACTGAAAGTGGACAATGAACTCTAGTTCTACTTTTTAGTTCTAACATTTTTTGACAGCTATGTATATATGAGTTTTCAAAATAGTGAAAGTTCATTCTCTCTCTCTCTCTGCTATGCTTTGGCTTCCAAGTGGATTAAAGTGAATATTCCTGTGTAAGTACGTACTTGGGAATTAGTTGGCAGTTTTTCTATTTTTTACTATTGTGCAATTACAGCCTTTAAGCTTTCTAAAATAAAAAGTACCTATTTCAAATAATTTTTGTGTTTGTTTTCACAGGAGATCAGTCATCACATTGAAAGGATACTAGAGAGGGTCAAGTTGATTATTTCAGTTTGAACTTTTTCCCTGAAAAGCAAAGGGAATGATAATTAAAATAGCTTGAGTTAAGGAGGAGCTCTGTGAAGTAGCAGTGTTGCTCCATTAAGCAGGAAGAACTATGAAGCAACTGCTCGTGATTAGAGTTATGGGGAGGTATCTTATTGTGTTGAGAGAAACAAAGAACTTGGCTAAACTTTGCACTAATGCTGGCTAGAGGGGGACCCTACTTAGTGTACTAGTGACCTGTTAAATCACATTTCTAATACACAGATGGGAAGCTCCCAGCTGTAGTGATCTTTGCATGCAGGCTTTGGAAGTTTCCTGTGAAGACCATTACTTTTATAGTATTACTGTTTTTAGAATAGAATGTTTCCAGGGATGGGGCATCTACAACCTCTCTGGGTTACCTGCTCCAGTGTTTCACCACCCTCACTGTAAAAAAATTTCTTCCTTATATTTAGTCTGAATCTACCCTTTTTTGGTTTAAAACCATTTGATATGACTTGCCTATGTAGACACTGTGCCAAAAAGTATTCTGTGTATATTTCACTCAAGGAGCTAATTTGTCAGTAAAAGTTGGTGATTCTGTCAGCAGGAGAAATGATTCTACATAGCTTCATGAAGCTCATGCCTACTGAAGGAAACTTTCGTGATGATGATTGTTTTTGACTAGAGTCTGCTTTTCTTTCCAATGAGTGAGAGGACCCATTTAATTTATTTTTAACAATAACAGATTCTGTCAAGTATAATTTTGTGTTACTGTTTTAGCCCATTTTGTGCTGCTAAACTGATTGTCTTTCAGGAAGCTTCTTAACAACTACAACTTGATACTTACACTCGCATATTTATAGATAATAGCTGAAGTTCCTTTGTTTTATTTCAAATAACAACTTTAAAACCGTTTTTATTTCCCCAACAGCTTATGAAAAGCACACACAGAGCATTTGCAGTTAACCTTTCTACTGATCTGCTCACTATGGTACACTTATGTGGTACTGTAAAGGCTGTTGTGAAAATCACATTGGTGACAAGAACCGGTCAAGTCTGCATGTTAATTCACTTTTAAAAAAGAATCAAATCCCTGGTTGAGGCTAAGAAATTGAAATATTTTGTGACTCATCACCCACTGTCCTGTTTACCTTCCAACAAACTCTAAAAATCTAGCTGTGCTGAAGTTAATAGCATTTAATTTATGAACAAACAAGCCTTTGTACTAAAATAGCAAGTTGGTAAGCAAGTAAGTTACTAGTATTTCAGTAAATGTAATTCATAAACACAGGAATTTTCTACTTTTGCTTCTTGTATACAGAGCCTTTGAAAAAAGACAGAAGGAAGAAGAAGCAAAAGAACAAAGATTTAGAGAACAAGTTCTGCAGCAGAGGAAAATTAAATTTCAGGAGGCAACTGCTAAGTTCCAACATGGTCATCAGTCCTTTTCTCAGCAGAAACAAACAGGTTTGTCAATTAACTGTTATTCACAATACAAGTGTCTTTATATTCACAGAATCAGTGAATAGTTAAGGTTGGAAGGGACCTCTGGAGGCCATTAGTCTTTTCTGTTAGTAAACAGAACAATTAACTTCACTCAAAGTAATTGAATTCACAAAAGCCAAACAACTGACAAGAAGCTCAGATCTCATAGGAAAATTGGGTAGGGGAAATAAAAACTTTTTTTTTTTCTAAAAACTGTATTTTGAGATATTTCACTGTATTCCAGTCACAGTAAGTACATGACCTCCTTGAGGTATTGTGGCTTCCTGGGTTTTCCCCACTATTTTGACTGCAGTGTGCTTATTGGTTGCAGTACTGTGCTTCCACAGCTGGCTGAGAGGTGTTACAAGGCCAGTTACTAGGATAGTGTAATGATCCCCTCTTTGAACCTTTGGATAGAAAATATTCCAAAATGTGCATTTTGTTTTTCATTAAGTAAATGCAGTCCCAGCATATATAAATATGGCACATAACTTTTTTTTTTTTTTTCCTGAATTAGTCCACTTTCTAAGCTGTTCTCTTGCTGGGAAGCAATGATCACTTCAGCTCAGTTCCTGCTTTCTTGGAATCAGTGCAGATTGGCAGGAGTTTGTAGCAGCATTAGCCAAGTCTGATTTCCCGTCAACTTTCCAGTGTTCAAATGCTTAAGATATGGTCTATTACTTAGGTATTCTTTAACAGATTTACTCTCCCAACTGCAGTTGTGCCAGCTGTGAGGTAATGTCTCTGACTTCAAGATCAAATGTCAGATTAAAATAACAAAATAGCACAGTACTGGTTTAAGGCTTCTTCATAGCTCTACTGACAGCCTAGACTGTGTAGCAATAGAAGGAATTACAGTTTTTTCTCTTGGTTTTCCTTTAGAGAAATTTTGCCCCTGCTACTCTCTATCCTACTTCTACTCACTTGAAAGTGGCAACACATTGTGCCTGTCTGGACTTTTTCTTTCCCCACTGGTTCAATTATTAAGTTACAATTTGGCCTCTGTAAAATATCTGCAAGCCATAACTTTGGCTTAGTGCATGAGTGGAATAATCATGATGTAAAAACAAAGTTAGATTTTTTTTGACCTTGTATTTTTTCAATAGTGCAGTTTAAAAGCAAATAGCAAAGCTTATGAATATATGTGTGACTGTAAACACTTAAATAGACTGGGATTTTGTTTCAGGGGAACTCAAAGTGCTCTTGCATATCTAATAATGCTAAACTATTGTGTTTATTGTAACTGTCTGGATTTAGGCTTCCAAACTTCAGCAACTTAACCAAACCATTTATGGTAAAATATTCCAATTTTAAAAAGCTCTTTCCCCATTGTGTGTTTTTAGCTCTGATCCCTCCAGTCCAGACAAAAGCAGCTTTTCAGTTAGAAGAAGCTCTTGAACAAATTAAAGGATCAGTTTTAACACCAGGACTGTGCTTGCAAAACATAAACACAATCAACTTCAGGTAAGCACTCCTGTTTATTCTGATGATCAAAGGAAGTAAATTTCTTACTGTATTCAATAAACAGCAGACAATTACCTTTAAGAAATTGTAGGGCATTTCTCTCGTGGCAAAGAGAGCACTTCTGTGAACTTTTCCAATGAAATATTGTGCAATTTTGTTGAGTTGTTTGTGTCCAGTTGGTAAGACAGTAGAGGACATGACACAAACCTTTTCCCCTCAGTCAAATTCTGGGAATAGTCAAGACTAACCCAATCTCCAGTCAGTTATAGCCCAACTCAGATTGCCATGGTTATCAAACCATTTGCTGTTCTCAGAATTATTCTGTCTAGGTGATTTTTTATCCAGATTTTTCTCCTTTGGACATTCAAGGATACACTAGTTTATATGTTCACCCAAGGATCTTCTTTCCAGCTATCATTCCTTTATATTTCTCATTCTCTAGGTGAATCAAGAGTGTCCTGGTAACAATTTGACCTGAAATTTCATTTTATATTACATAAAATTTTATTTGCGTACTTTTCATTTTACCCAAGCACTGCTTCTAAGATACCTTGACTTATAACAGAATGTTCTTCATATATACTTTATTTATCTGCTGTATTTCCTACTAGTTCCTGATTATCTCTTTCCTAACCTCTCATTTCTTTAACATTTCAGATCGGGGGTTATTTTTGTTGTTGTTGTTTCTTTTGTTATTCCTTTCTGCATTTCAATTATTTTCTGCATGATATAAATTATGCAGATATTCAGAACAGGGATAAATTCTGCCTGAAAGGGGTCTCCCTACTTTTGGGCTTCAGTGTGTTCTTCAGTGTGACCTTGATACTCAACTTGTTTACATATCTCTGCTTTTATTAACACATTTGCAGGTGATAAACTGGTCAGTTGAGAAAATATTTTATAACTCATAGAGCTTAACACTCTTGCTACTTTCTAGTCCATATTCATAGGAAGATTGCAGCAACAAAACCAAAGAAACAAACAAAGAATCTACCTGTTAAATCTAAGTTTCATTTATGGCAAAAAACATAGCTGTTTTTGAACCCTATCTCAGGTTTCCTGATCATTTGTCTCATTTCACTCATAAGCTTGATTAAGGACAGCACCTCACTGCCTTAATCATGTCTTTCCTTATTTTTCAACTTTTTTCAAGCTGCTTCTTGTGCAGCACATTGCACAAACCACTTGCCATTTCCTAGATTGCTGTCACTCCATTTTTATTTGTATAATGTAAAAAACTCACTATCCTTTAATAATGTTTGTGTGTTCTTTTTCTGGCTTTCATTTTCTTGATCTATTTTCCTAAGGAAATTATATTTATATGTTCATATTCTTTTACAGTTTGTTTTGCCCTAGTAACCAATTTCAGAGAAAGCTAAGAATCTTGAGGTTAATTATATTTCTGTAAGTTTGAAATTAGAAATTTCTCAAGGAAAAAAAAATGAAAATGAGTGACCCCACCATCCGAAATGTTTAAAAGTTGAGTCCACTATGACCTATTGGGAGGTTGCAAGACAGCTAGTACAGATAAAACAGAAGAGCATTTTGAGAAGGTTCTGAACAGTGAAGGTTCTTAAAAAGTCACCAGTTCTGAGCTGTAAAGCTTTAAACATTTCTTATAATTCCTTTAATTGGGAATTTTGGGATGGCTAATAATTAACTCATATGAAGTAGTAGATACCTTTCTGTATTTCTGTTGCTTCTTACAATTTTAAAAATGCTGAAGCCAAAAATCTTGTGTCATCTTTAGAATTTACCCTTCCTTAGAAAGATAATGCCTAGAATTGATTGGCTGTCCCCTCTTAAAGGAAGAAATTAATACTGTAATAAGTATGCAAGATAAATATAGCTTCAGACCCTAGTGAGTATCTGAATTTTACAAGATTCTAGGATTCATAATGTCTGTCTTTTAAAAGGTGTAAAAAAATAAATTAAGCAATGGAGACATATTAACTCCTCTTGGAGAAAGCAAAAGTCCTGAAACACCTAATAAGTGTATTCCACACTGCAGTAGAGCCATTGTACTTCCAGTAGGGTTTAGTTATTGAATGCTAAAGCAAAGATTTTGAAGAACTCATTAGCCAGCAGACACAGGGATGTTTGTGTATTCGGTGTGTAAATGGCATGCTGCTCTTTTTACAGGATATATTTCCCTATTGGTGTTTAAAATTGGTATGTTTGATGAAGTTGAGTCTTGGGATATAAACTTTATTATGACAAATCAAAAATGGTCTGTAGAAAAGTTGGAGTGTTGAAACTTTTGTAAATATAAATGGTCCAAGCATGTAGAAATTTTTATAAATTTGAATGGTCTAAGCACTGAAATAAATATAAAGAAAGTTGTGTGTGTCCAAAAAATCAACAAACCACATTTTTGGGGGCCAGGTATCAGTCAGTCTGGTCCACAATAACAAAAAAGATTTGGGATAGGGAGAATATCTGCCCTTCAAAAGAAAACAGCATGTAGTTTTCTAAGTTCAGTAAATAAATATGTGTATTTGTTCTCCCTTTTTGCTGTTAGCCATCTCATCAGAAATAATAAATTCCATTTTACACTCTGCTTAGGCCACTGCAATTGAGCCAATGTTTTTTGTAGTCTTGTGTAAAATCTCCTGAAAAATAAAAAAAATCTTAAGGGTTTGAAAGTTTCCATTTTCCATTGCCCTAAAATTATAAGTGTTGTGATAAATACAAAATAAAAAATGTCTTATTAGATTACTTTCCCACTTGAAACAGATCCAGTAAAAAGAAAAGTGACAATTTTAGGTGCAGGAAGAAAAGGCTCAGAAGAAAAACTTTAAGCTTAAGAAATAGATAGAAATGAAGGAAAGAGGTTATTGAATTTCTGTACATGTGTGAAACATATATCTTCAACTAAGAGCTGTCAGAGGGCCCAACTACACTAGCTACTCTAAAGATTTTTTTTTTGTCAGGCAGCAAATACCGATTCTTTAGCACATCGCAGTACTGACATTGCACATCATTGGTAGATTTGGGCTCTCTAGATACTAGAAAGCCTTCTTGCTCTTTGAAGTAAGGGAATACCTCACAGCATCAATATAATTACACTCTGCATAAGACAACTTTATGGAAAAATAAAGCCCATTTTCCTGTTCGTTTTTTTCTTCTGTTAAAAAAAAACCCTCCATGTTCTGTTTCTATAAATTACCCAACTGTTGGCTGACATTTTCCATATTGATGTATCTTGAAGCAGTCACCCAACAACCAAATCAGAAAATTCTTTTTATAAATAAACAAGAGAAAAGATTTAAAATGGAAAGTGTTGGACACATTCAGATAGTACTAACAGCCATTGTCAGGCTTTTCATCGTTTATTGATGTTGTATACTTTTGTAAGGAGCATATTTCAAAATGTACAGTTGATGCATAGAAATAAGA
This sequence comes from Haemorhous mexicanus, assembly GCF_027477595.1. Lineage (NCBI taxonomy): Eukaryota > Metazoa > Chordata > Aves > Passeriformes > Fringillidae > Haemorhous > Haemorhous mexicanus. The sequence goes on from NC_082342.1 coordinate 44,843,591, forward strand.
CAGAGTAATAATTTGCTTGTTTGTATGAAGAACCACAGATGACACGTCATGCTCATCAGCATGTAGGAGTGATTCTTTCCATCAGAAGCAGAATTCAGCAATGTTTGGCTGTGATGAAACAGTACAGGAGAGCAGGAGAACAGACATGGATAGTCACCAACTTCTCTTCCAGAAAAATGTGAAAGAAATGCAGCAGCTCCTTGAAAAACAGCATCTCAACAACTTGGAGGTATAATGTTTTCATTTTCATGTGATCCATTGCAAGATGGTTTTAAGTGTGCCAGAAAGTATCTTAAATGTGAAAAAAATGAAAGTTCTGTTCAGCTGTCTTTATCAATTAGACAGTACGGGAGGGCAGACTGTACTGTGCCTTATCAATAGATTATTTTTAGTAAAATTATACATATTTTCCAGTAAGAAGTCAGAGATCTTTAAAAATACTTACAAGAATATTTTCACAAATTCATACAAGATACCTGTTATGTTGTCCTTTTTTTCCTGTTAATGTCAGATTTGTATGTCAGACTTCTTGTATCTGACATTGGTAGCCATTAGTCGATGACAGGATTCTTGTGATCTTGTGATTTAAGTCTCTAAACTTAAATTGATGATTTTCAGTGCACACCCAAGTTTCTGCTGTGCTGATTGTGACAGCACAAAATCCTATAGCAGTATTATGATGGCATGTGAAATGCTGGGGGATTTTTTTTGTTTGGTTGTTTTTTTCCCAGTGTGTGGTGATATGTTAGAGATTGACTTCAAGTCTCTTGAGATCCTTTTTTATCATCTTTGGAAGAGCTGCAGGTGTTCCAGTAATGAGCTTTTTCTGCCTAAACTAATTTTTAGACTGAAAATAAGTTTTAAAAGTCACCTAAGAAACAGTGAAAATCAAGAACTGAGCTCTAAGGTGATTTTTAGTTGCTCACCTTTAAGTGTGATTTTATGACTCAGTGTTGTCTTTGATTTTGGAAATACTGTCTTCAACATTACATTTTCTGGAAAAAAAGAGGGCATAGTTTGGGGCTCATTCTTTTATTTCTAGAATACTATTGGTGTCCAGAGTCATGGTACCTGAAATGACCTGGACTCCATGAAGCCCATCCCTCTATTTTGGTCATGGCTGGAGGCATGGAATCATTGGTGGCCATAGGGCAAGGGCTTTTCCTTTTAATACAAGTGTATGGATAACTAGTGAAAGACTTCAGAGAGTTCAGATATGGTTTGATATTGATATTTCTAGGAGCATTTATCCCTGCCTTTGTATCTACTTTGTTCTGATGGTTATGTGTGAAAATCTTGAGCAGCTGATGGCTAACACCAAAAATCCCACTCAACTGGAGTAGGGTTCAAAAAAGTTGAATGGAGAGAAAGTATAGCTTGTACTGGCAGTGTTCTTTCTTATTTCTAAGCATAAAAGAAGGAAGAGAAAATGACAATTTATAGAGGAGAGCTGATAAAACTGAATTTATAGAGGAGAGCTGATAAAACTAGATAACCACTTTCAAAAAATACAAAAATGTATTAGCTTTTTTAAAATAATATCACATTTACATTTCACTGGTAGAGAGTTTGCAAATCCCCCCCTAAATGATGATAGTAGCTGCATTAGAACATCTTAGAATTAGAAAACAAAACACGTTCTCTTTGAGAAAAATATATAAAAATATTATTGTAAATGTATTTTAAGACTTCTATATTGGAGTGTTTTATCAAACAGAATTATCACTTCCTAATTGAATTCTAGGGAAAAACAGCTATGAGTCATGCATAATTTTTTACTTTTAGTTTTTTCTAAGTGTTATCATCAACTTTGGATAGTGTATATAATATAGGAATTAGTGTTTACAAATTCATGTATTTTTGTTTACAAATTCATGTATTTTTGAAAATACCTGCAAAAAATTTTGCATTTTTTCCAGAAGGTATTTTTCTGCTACCACTAGGGGTTGCTCAGCTTCTTTCCTCTGATGAATAGTTTCAAAATGTAAATATTTATACTTCAGACATTTGGACTTGCTTTCTTGAAATTGCATGCTTTGGACTCTGATTAGAAAAATAGTCAAGAAAGCTATTGACCATGTTCTAAGGCCTGAGTTTTGGAAGTTTAATACTTGGATTGTGCTGATGACTGGCATGCATGTGCATTGTGACGTCCTGTATTGTGAAATAGTATTTATAAGACTCTTATTAATAAAATTTAAAATGTGTAATGATTTAGAATACTCTTACTGAAATCAGTAGACTTCAGTGGTCTTGATACTACCTGTTGTCCAAAGTAATTTCTGAATTTAAAGTATTTCACTGTGCACATGCTTTACAACCCAGCCATCCATTGAGATCCTTTGACCTCTTTTTGTTTCTGTTTTTACAGGCCCAACAGGATTATAAAGATTCCTAAAATTCTTTACTTTCCTACAGGGCAATAAAGTTCTATGTGAACCTTAACCAGTAGATTTGTTGTGTTGCCTGCTTTACATCTCTAAATATTTGTACAGATTCATCTGTAAGCCAAGGGTTTTAGTGGCGTTTACCGTTTTCCAAACTTATTTTGTATTAAGTATTGAGAGCAGTAGATTTTATTTTATGCAATAGTTTCATCCAAGCCCCTACATCAAGTTACTGTTTTATGTTCATGAAAATGTTCCATTTTGAAGAATTTAATATTGCTAACTTCATTCACAAATAAAGGTTTTGTCTCTCCATCCTTTCCTGGTTTTATTGCATGCATACATATTAAGGTGGAGCTAGTACCACGGTCTTTAGCTAAAGGTGCATGCAGCTTTTAACCAAATGACATTAGTCCCAAGGTGTTCAACATTTTTTCGAACTGTTAACTCCTTATGTTGAAATTTTCCATTTCTGGTACCTGTCTTGGACTGAATAATTTAGAAAATTTCCACTAAATGGCTCAAATGTGACAAGGAAGAGTATTTTTCAGGTATTTTTTGTCTTTTTCTTTTTATCACCTCTTCAATTTCATGGCCATGCAACATTATTTTGATCAGTACAATATTTCTAGGCTCTACCAGAAAAAATGCCTGAATTAAACTGGTAGTATTACATTTTATGTCTATAGTTTCATTTTTTAAACAAAATGCTTGGAAGTAAGAGCTAATTCAAGACAAAACAGGTGTAGATTATCACATGGAGATTGTATTTTCCTATTCCCTCCTTTATATGACCATAATTAGGTTACTCAAGTGGTATCTGTGAAATCTGAATTTAGATCCCCTCCAGGCTGATTTGAAGCAGTATTTTTACCTTGGTTTGCTGTTTATTCTGAGAATAAAAATGTGCAGCCATTGAAGTACTCAGTACCACTCTTTTTATGGATACCATTCCCCTTGGAAGAAAATACTTCAATATTTATTGAAATAGGAATGGAACACCAGTATCATTTCTCAGAATTTGCCATCCAAAATATATTATGTCTAATACAGGAAAAATTTGTATCTTAATGTTCTGTGTGTGTTTATGCATGTTGCATATAAAGTCACATAATTGTCTGAGAAACAATGAAGAATATTTTCTAAGTGATGTTCCAGTGAATGGTCTGGACATCACCTGCCTTGCAGGAGTTCACTTGTAAAGCTGTTAGCTGTTGGTGTTATTGTGCTTTTGAGTTTCCCAGTGTCTGTGAAATGGAGATGTTTTAGGTAACTGATGGAAAAACTGTTGTATGCCTGGAATGAGTTAACCAAAAGTTCCTTCTGCAAGGGGTGTTGCCAGTCTAATTCTTCAGAGCCATAGGCAAGACCAGCATGGAAAAAAGGAGTGCTCTGTACAGAGTCTTTCCCAAGCATCAAAAACCTTGTGAGTGCTCAAGGCTAGTTAGTGGGCAAACAGACTCAGACAAGGATGCTTAGGATAAAATGGCATTGAAGCAGAAGTCAAACTCGATTTTGTAGAGACCATTCAACAACTTGAAATAGGTTTCTAAGGTCACCTTAAATCTAGAAATTTTGGCCATTATTTTACTTGTAAATGTGAGTGTTAACATTTTTATGTTGATCATTTAAATTATATGACAGGCCTGAGTGATTTCCTTACTTATTTTCATCTTGGCAGGAGGAGAGGTGTTCAGTTTTCATTGGCTTTTAACCAATATTGTGACTAACAGCTATCTTCCACATTATTTCAGTAATCCAAAATTCACATGTGCTATAAAGACAAATTGAAATGTACCTCCAGACTAAATTAATTTAGTCCAAATACTCCAACTTGTTTTGATTGTGTATTCCTCAAGAGTAGGTTTTGAGGTTTTGGGGGTGGTTTTTCTTAAAATAACTTATTCTAAGCTTGTGCTGTATAAAATCACATGGCAATCTTCATACCTGACCGTCTGGAGTTCATTCAACAGTGTCTCTCCTCAATTCAAAGCCCTTCTTGAATAGGTAATATTGTAGGATTGAAGCTGAAACAGATTTTCAGTACAAAAGAAGTTGTTTCAGAGTTAGACTTATACATGGATAAGGTTTTGCTTGTGGATACATAATTGTTTGTAATTGTCTGATTGTTGTACGTACAGCATAGCTCACAAACCACAGGAACAAGGAAATTGATACTGTCCTTTAATATATACCTACTCCTTTTTTTACAAGCATATAGCTTTTTCATAAGAATTGCCATACATATTAATGTGACTTTATTTTTGGGTTTACATTCAGATAGATAGATAGATAGATAGATATGCACTAAAATATTTTTACCATACTTCATGACTGGTTTTGGAAAGATTTGTTTTACTGCAACAGAGTAAGATGTTCATAAATGTAGCTGAAAGAAAGGAACAGGGTAAAAAATAGCAGCATCAAATCTTTAGTGTACTGCAGTTAAACATTAAGAGGTTTGCTTGCAGGAAGGGACTGGAAGATACAAAGTTTGTGCATATGGGTTTACCAGAATGCTGCATTATACTAACATGGTATTATCACTGGTAGTATATACTGGTGTCTCAAGGGGATGTTGGAAAATCTGTTGATTTCTCATGAAGATTAAAGTATCAATCTCCACAGTAGTTTTGCCCCTTTGAAGATGGCAGAGCTGTGTTTTAGGTCTTTTTAAAAAGATAAGACTTTTGTGAATTTTTAAGCAACACAGAATTCAGCTACTCTTTTGTATCCTAGTATTCTGTTTATATCTTTGTATTCTAATGGTGGCCTGGGTAACCAGGAGCCAAATCAATTATTTCATTATTTCTAATATTAATTATTATAAACCTGCAGCAGCACTACTGTGGTATTTAGTAGCTTGTGCTTTGCTGGACAGTTTATTCCCAATACTTGCATATCTCCATAAGGAAGTATGGTTCAGCATAAATAAAGTACAAAATAAAGCATCAAACCAAACACCCAAAATTCAGAAGACAAGGATAAGCAAAGAGTAACTGGGACCTCTTTCAGAAGACTGGAAGTTCTTGTAATAAACAAAGAATTTCACTGTTTCAAACAGTGGCAAGATTAAAAAAAATTAACCTTTAAATTTGGTCGGCTAATTAGGGGAAGGTAGATGCTGAAATCTTGTACAAGTTCTTAAAAATCAAATCTGTGAAGTTCTTAGGAAGAATGTATGTCTTGAAACATATCTGATTGAAAAAAGTTGAATTTGTAAAAGAGGTAACATATAAGTCACAGAATGTTTTTTCAAGTGAAGCATGCAGTGAATGTTGGAAATTACATGAAACTGTCTTATTAGGTAAATTTATTTCTAGAAAGATGTAAATATAAGTATTAGAAAATGCTCTTAGATATATTGTTTAGCCTTTAAGTTGCCCTGTATGGAGTCAGCTTTGTACTCAGTGATCCTTGTGGATCCCTTTCAACTCGGAATGTTCCCTGATTCTAAAAGTATTTCTGTATCTGACCATTAGGATTTCCTTACATAAATCCACCTTTTGCCCTGGCTGCTGCTGTGCAGTGCACAACAGTGAGACCATGTTAAAAACTCTTCCATCTTTATAAAGTATACTGCTAAAAGAAAAAGCGATTCTTTTTCACTGACTAAAAAAATGTATACTATTTTTTTAAAAAAAATAAAGAGCTCTGGTAGGGTTCCTCAGCTGAACGAGAGATTATTTTAAAAATTGTATTCACACACTGATTCATTCAGGAACTGTTTACTGGTCAAATAGTATTAATCTATTCTTTTTTACTGATGTTATGGCTTCAGTTCATTCAAATCTGTTAACTGTAATCATTAAAATGATTATTAGTTAAACACTAAAGAACGTCTGGAATTCATAGTTCATATCCATGCCCAGTATTTTTATATGACTATCTGCCTTATCATGGTTTTTAATTGTGCAATCCCATGCTATTGTTGTAAGACAAATTTGTGGGGTAGACGATGCCTGCTCAAACAGAATTTATTAATGGGTTAGAGCAAAAAAAGGGAACAATGTATTATGGTGCACACTGCTGTGCCATTTAATCATTTAACATTTTGTATTTTTACCTAGCATTATAAACTGCATTCCTGGAACTGAATGACCAGATTAGTGTGTGAGAATAAGACACCTGGGACAGGGTACCTGAGAAACAGCACTCTGAGTACTGAGGTGCTAAAGCAACAGAGAGACAAGTTCAGGTGAAAATTTTTCCTACACAATTATGTCCATTTACCTCAGGGCTTATTAAGACTGAAAATCAGAATGAAACATTGGTATTCGGTGTTCAGATAACTTTTCTTTTAAAATCTTCTGATGGTATGCCTTACTGATATTGCCTGCATGCCTATGAAATTAGAAACTAGTTCTTTTTATACTGAGAAGTTTGAAATTACATTTCTAGCATCCTGTGATGATATTTCAAATAGGTCCTTTCAAAAACTCATCGATTCATAGATAGGTAGTTTCTGTATTCTTAGCCTGAGAGGAGATCAGGCACCTAGGCATGAGACTGGGAAAGACAGCAGTGTTGATAGTAAGCTTTTCTCTGGTCATCCTGTACCTTCAGAGCTTCTTTGGTGGGTTTGGCACAATGGAATGGAACTCTTGTGTAAGGTAAGCACCAAAATCGTTTCACATCCTTCAGTCTATCCAAATCTTCTGAGAAATAAGTATTGTATAGTGCTATGTAAATGATGTTTTTCAAACTCATACAGAAATGAGATTATTAGTTTTGAATGGACTTTCCCATTCTATAGTTGGTAAATTTGAAATGAGTTGTTTAGGTGCCTCACTGGCTTTGAAAGTTAGTTTTGCATCTAAATAAGTTCAGTGGTGTCTTTTACTTCACAGTCAATGTCAAGTGTAACATGATAAATATACACATATGAAAAGCAAAGAATTTCTGTAAAGAAGCCAGTTGAAATTATCAAAAATAGCAAGTAGTGTGAGAGGTGTGAGGGGCCTCAGTTTTTAGTATAGGTAGCATTTTTTCAGGATTTTATCTTCAGAAGAGTGTTCCTATTCACATCTTGGAATTATGAGCCATCAGCACTTCTTCTGCAGAAAATGTCAAATACGCATCTAGCAGCTCTTTAGTGTAATAGCATTCTGATGGACTCCTTTGCCAGAAAACTCACTTGTCAGGTTCACTTAAAATCTTACTTGTTACTATGTTGTTCTTTCACTGGCCTTATGAAAGATCTCTTAGGCTTATGTTTTCGCTTTGTTTTAGTGCTTTACTAAAATGAAGTTGCTTGACACAGCTGTTCTAAGTCCTAAGACATACAAGTGACCTCTTTAACTCCTCGGAAGTATTCCTTTCCTAGGAATGTGGTGTTAGATTTCATGCATTATAACATAAGATAATGCAGGATATGGGCCATACAATAAATGGCACTTACATAAGAGGAAAAATGTAAATCCAAATAAAAATACAGGACTCTATCAACATTTTGTTTTCTTATCATCCTTCTTTAATCTTCTCACAGATTAAATAAAATTAAGTAATTGGGATTTCTAGGTTTATTACCCTACACTTATTGATCACTAAAAAAGGATAATTGTTGAATGCTTTTTTATTTCTGCAGAAGTACTTCTAATTACACATTTTATAAGGAAATGGGACATTCATTTGCATTACATGGTACTGTAAAATGGGAAGTATGTAAATATTTTAATGAGAATGTTAAGCATCTTTAATGTGTGAAAGGATGAAATTGTATGATGCAACAAAATAAATGTAAATGAACTAAATTTGCATGAACTAAGTAAGAGTGAGTGTGTGTTTAAATGAGAACTCCTTCTTTGTTCTTTAGTTCCTAACATTTCTGGATGTTACCTCAACTGAGATTTTGTTTTCCATGGGGCTTTGCTTTATAAGGAGCATACTTATTTACATAATGTAGGAGCAAGTCTCTTTTCAACCGCTGGAGAACAGCTACGTAGATTTTTTATTTTAGTTTTTGAAAGTTGGAAATTTTCTTGCACCCTCCAGATTTATCTGCTTAAGCTAACCTGCTATCAAGAGAAGTTTTTTTAAAATCTATCTTTACAAAATTTTTCTTCTGTCTGTCATTTGAGAAACATATGTTTTGCTATACAGGTGCAGTTTCCAAATTAGACAAGAAGTAAGCCTGACAGCTGTAATTTCTTTTTGCTGTTTTTTTCCCCTTCTGAAAATTTCAAAATTAGTTCTTAAATTTGGCCTGATACAAAGAACTCTGAGTGTATGCTTTTTCCTTGTTTGGGGAAGTCCAAGCAGAGGTTAACAATATAATTTTGGCAAAAATAAAGGTTAATAAATAAGTAACAAAGTGCTACTTATTCTTTTTTATTAGAAGGACACCAGTCTGTTTAGGTTTAGTTTGAAAATGTTCCTTAAAGGGATCTTGCCCTACACTTCCTTCTTTGATCTTCTATTTAGTATCTTTATCTCTGATCATAACTATAAAGGAAGACTGCACCAACCTCTAAACATTTAGTGCAAGATAAGATTTAATTCAATAATAAAAAGTCTTTCAGGACTTCCTAAGCTTTTTCTTCTGCAGTTTAATATATTTGTACAGCTATAAAATATACAATATTTAGATATAACAATTTTATTGGAATAAAAAATGTTTACTACAAAAATGTGTTATTGTTTGCTAAAGAATTCTGTGTTTGGTGAGTTTTCAAAATGTTAATTCAATGTCATTGCTAGGGGATATATAGTCACTCACCCTAGGTTAACAGATTTTGCTACTTGAAACATTTTCCATTTATTGCGTAAGAGTGCATATCTAATTCAGCTTCTCTTAATTTTTCACACCAATTTTATCCAACATAAGGTTTAAAATTACTTTGCTGCTGAGCTGTGTGAAAGTGAGCTTCCAGGCAAGAGTGTCTGAGACTGACAATATGCTTTTTTTCCTTTATGTTCATGTGTATTTTGAAGGCTTGTACTTAACAAAGTATGTATTTTAAACCATGTCAGCATCTCAGTGCTTTGATAGAGGAGTAATAGTGAAGTAAACATTTGTATAGTACATGGACACTGCTGTTCTGAAACTGTGTTTCAGGTGCCAGTTGCTGTTATTCATGACTCCATTAAAATTTTAATGAAAAGGTTGGGGAACTGGATGAATCCCTTATGCCCTGGGACTTGATCTGTCCTCATAGAATAGGAGATATTTTCCTCTTTCTGAAAGACCTGAAGAAGGAGTTTCACTGGGGGGAGTTGTTAATCACTGTGCTTATGATAACCAAGAGACTTTTCTGTGTTTGCCATGACAAGGCTGAATTCCTCATCGCTTATGGCACTTTGTATGAAAATAAATATACTCAGTCTAGTAATATGGAAAAGCTGCAGTTTGGGGTAGAAACACTATCAAACCTTCATTTTCATGGATTTTCTTTCAATTTATTACTCAAGTACCCTTACAGAGGATGAAAACCACCCAGTCTCACAGGGAAATTCAGACACAGTACTGTTGTTCAGATAAATTTAGTTTCTTTTTTAATATTGCAGATTTATATATAATTTATTGTTAAATTTGTTGAACTATGCTGCTCTCTCCTCTGGATTTCTTCCCAAATTATGTCATTTTCTTTTGCAATTTAACCCAGGTACATTTTGACTTGATGGAAACACGCATAGAGATCCGACCCCAAGTCACAAAAATACTAGGCTCAATATTTATTTGGTCTAATCTCTCATTAATGAAAAATTATTATCAGCAAAACCACATTTCTGATAAATCTGAGAGTTTGGTTTTGTGCCTGTATTTCAGAATTTTCATCAAGAAGTCAAAGAAACAGATGATTCAGAAAGTCTGATGAGTCTTGACAGTCTTGAGGCTGGAGAACAAAATGGAAATTGCACAACACAGAGTGAATCATCTTTTACCACACAGTGTGACTGTGCCCTGTATGATCCAGAAAAATGCCAGACTAGGAATAATGGTTTATTTCATACAGATCAAAGTACTTCTAAAAATGTGCATCTAAATAATTGTCTGAGAAATGTAGATTTGCTACACTACCACAACATACCTATTCATGATCTTTTAGCTAAACATAATGTTCTAACTCCTGCTGAACATGTAAACACTTCAGAAGAGGAATCATCTGCTTCTCACAGATCTGGAAGACAACCTGCAGAATTCTCTGACTCTGGTAAGCAAAAGAGCTCTGTAACTAAGGAATTTAGTTTTCTGCAAAACATAAAAGACAGAAGCAAGCCATCTTCTGGAACAGCTAGCACATTTGCCACAGGTCATCCTGTTTTCAATCCTAGCAGAGCCTGGGACAGCCCTGATTCTATTCCAGGAGAAAGAATTCAGGATCTGATGCAAGATCAGAGTTTTAAAATGACCCCACAGGAGAGAACTAAATCTATGCAAGCACCCAGTCAACCTATTGCAACATCTGTAATCTTATTTCCTAATCAGGGATGTTCCACTGGCATTCCCAACACAGCTGATGTATTACCAAAGGACAAAAACATCAGTACAGGCTTTTTAAAAAATACCTTAGGAAAAATGACTGAAACAAAAGAAGAAAATATTAAATGTATGAATGATATTATTTCAGAAACATCTTTATTTCAGGACATACCAAATGCCTCAGTTCTGTTGGAAGTTAAGCAACAGAATAATAAAGAAGGAAAGGGAAATATAGGTGAAAATATGTCACTGTTACCTGATACAGAGTTCAATTCTGGCACTCCTGTACAGGACAAAATCCTGAAAAATAATATTCTTGAAAGAAAAAGAGTGAAGTTATTCAGAAGTATCTTAAAGAAGGGTTCTAAATATGAACCTAGTAATTTCAAAGCTGTGGTTACAGACCATGCGATCAATTTTGGAACTCAGCTCATGTCATCTATCAGAGACAGTTTAGAACTGGCAAAAATAAAAAAGAAAAGTGCAGAAATTGAAAAATGCAATAGGAAGCTAAAATGGTGTGATGAAATTGACCAAATAATAACAGAAAATAATGAAAAATGCTGTGAAAAAAGCATCAGTGAAATATGTTCTTCAAAACTGCAATGTGTTCAAACTGCAAATAACACTCCTAAGAACAATTTAAGTATTGTTGCTCAGCCTTCAAACCTCATGTTCATAAAAAATCACCAGAAAAACTCTTATATGTCAAAACCGAACATTAATACTGAGAAATCAAATAAAGAATACCCATCTCAGAATATATTTACATCTACAGGATCCTTTTCGGCTAAGAAAGCTTGGATGATATCAAAAGATGAGGCAAGTAAACCCCCAGTATGTAGCAATAATGCTAAAGTTAAAGAAGGTGATCAACTCAAAAATAAGGCAAAAATAACAAGAAGAGCAACATCTGTAAGAGTCCAGTCATGTTTTGTGCCCAAGAAGAGAAGAGGCACTCTGATCCAACTGCAGTCAGCTACTGAAGCCAGCAAGACTCAAAAAGCTCCAGGGAAATCCCTCGCACCTCACCCACCTTCCACACCTCTGCCAGGAAACAGAAGTGTTGAGAACACAGCCAGCCCTGGGTGTCAGTCACTGCTGCCTGCCAGCCTGCAAGCTAATGGTGCTAGCAGCCGCGATTTCAATGGCAGGCATGTTGTGCCAGCCAGTCAGGTTTTAAATAGGAACAGTGCAGAAAGCAGTGAGAATATTGCTGGCTGTGCTGGCTTGGCCACTGCCATTTCTACACCTGACTGCAGCACAGCCAAATACAAACCTTGGGCAAAAAATACTTGTTCTGTAAATAATGTTAAGGCAAGCGCCTGTCAAGATCATTCAGTAACTTGCTCTGAGAGAAGACCTGTTAACACAGAAAATAGATTACATCTCCATCATATCCCAGCAGCTGGAAAAACAAGCACCTTCTGGCACGGAGCACATTCTACCCAAGCTCCAAAAGACTCTGCTACTGGTAAGAGTCATGTTTCCGGGTCTGGGGTGGGGGAATGTTCAGACAAAAGTGTTTTTCAAATACATCACAGGTTTGTTTTCAGTTAAAACATTCAACCTTTTCATCCATTCACACAACACAGCCAGTTTTAACAAGCTTTCACCATTTGTCATTCTCATTTCTATTCTAGTGGTGCCCAGAGGCCTCTCAAACGTCAATCCTCATTTATATATATATATAATGGCTCTCTGCAATATTAAATGAAAAGGAAGTATTTTCCCTGAGATTATATTCATGACTAATGAGCAGATGTGACAGGTGGTCTGAATAATGATATAGGAGGAAGTGACTAAGTTTATATGAGTGATTTTTACAAGGTAACTAAGAGAGATAGCTTGTCCAACAGTCACTGCCACGTGAGGGTGAAAGAAGTTTAATTCTACTGTTTTTAAAATGCTGACAGTCTAAATGCCTACAATTACTGAGACTTAGTCCCAGTAATATTATTGAAAGCTGAGCAAAAATTAAAGATTAGTTAAAATTAAAGAACTTCTGCCAGGCAAATATTGCTCTGCTGCAAGGTATATCTGATTAAAAAGAATTTTAAGAAATTTGAGGAACAATCCTGCATTTTATTAAATATTAACCTTGGGAACAATATGAGGCACAAATTGGTTAATAAGATGCAGGAAAGATGGATAAGAAATATTTGGGAGAATAAAATTTAATCTCCTGGAGTTTATATTTCAATTGACATTTCACTCTTTTTGATTTGCCTTGTTTGTCCCTTGCAGCCTAGCTATATTCTGTGCCTTGGGCACCGATGACATCGTTGTGCATGTAATTTCTGTGTAGTATGCTGGTTTGCTTCCTACTGAGGGCTGCAGCTGGAGCTCCTGAGAGCTGTAGTCCCTGCTTCAGGTACAAGCAGTACTCCAAACTGCTTTGCATACTGGGATCACCCCAAGGATTGGCCATGGAACTCAAAGATACTTTCTAACAAAATTATGAATATGCTTCACTTGAACCCCCCCCCACAGTTTTAGTTTTATCAACAGTAATACAGTTTTAACATTTTTTACAGTTTTAATGGAGTGATTCAGAACAGCTCTGTTGTGTAAGAGCAGATGCAAGCAGGTGAATATTCTTGGCCTAAAGCAGGGGTGGGAACAGAAAATATTATCTGCTTGTCTGTTCCAGTTCAAAGTCAAACAGACGAGTTTAAGATCTGTGTGACTTAACCTATTTGATTTTACATTGGAAATGAATGAAGACTTGCTTTACCACGCCTTGCCTCAGGCAGAGATTTTTGTCTCCTGATGTCCTTATCTGCACATCAGATCAATGAATCAGGAAATGTCCTGGGTCCAAGTTGTGCGCTACTAACAATGTCTTCACTGCAGCTTTAAATGCTACATCCCTCCAGCTCTTTTAGAGAAGGGCTGAGTAACTGCCTTTTAAAATTTATGTGGGTTACCCTCTCTCAGTATCTGCTTATAGTTTGTGTTTTGAAAGTCTTCTTTATTTTAAATACTCTAGCTAACTCTTACTAACTTTCTGTTATTTGTTCAATTGCCTGCAAATGCACATAGACACCACAGTCTTGTCCTAAAGTGCTTGCAGTGAGACTGAATACTGCACTGCTTTCTAGTAAAATATCTGCCGAGTTCCATGAGGTCTGTGAAGACGCTGTAGAAAATGTGATCTGTTGCAATGCTTTGCCAAATGTACAGAAAGTGAGAACCAGGTGAATACAATTGTTGTCCATAGGATCTTAGATTAGTTTGGCTTCCAGGCTTCAAGTTGTATATCTTCTGCCTGGCACATATTATAGCATATTATTCTAGCTGGATATTAGAATTTTTAACACGTTTTTTGTTCAGTCAGTAAAGGCTTTAAAAATGTGTTTAACCTTTAGCCTGTGACAAATATGGAGCTAATTAATGTGCTTAAATAGCAGTAGACTACTCAAAATCTCATTCCCTAAAGATACTATTGATTATTATTATTTTGTCTTATCTATCTCAAATGAATGTTCTCCTTGGCATTGATCTATTCTTGCAAATTAATTAAATTAAGTATTGATGCATAGACATAAAGCAACTTTGAATTCTATTTTTTCAGAAAAACATTATGTGATTACTAATATAACAAGGGGGTTCTTTTTTCTTTTTCTTTTTTTTTTTTTTAATTTTCTCTCATATTTAATATAACATGATCACATTTCCGTTCCTTTTCAGATGTTATTCACCTCCATGTATTGTGTTACAATAATTTGTATATAACTAAATTATAATGTTTCAAAGCTAATGTGTCCCATGTTACTATTGATGACAGCAGCCAGATGACTAGCTGCAAATATGTTTCTAGGATCAGTTATTTTCTTTTTTCTATGAGTGGTTAGAATGCTGTTTTAATGTCACTGTAATAACCAGAAAAGAAATAAAATTTTGTTAGAATCAGTGATGCAACTCTCGGTCAAATTATGAACTGCTCATTAAACTGCACATGTAAATATTTATTGTGTAAATAAATAGGTAATTTGTGATCCCAAGTTTAAATCAAGTAACTCCATTTACAAATCTAGTAACTGTGTTTACAAATAAGAATATAGTATCTCCTTGGTATGCAGATTCCTGAGTTGCACATGAAAATGCTAATTTGCATCTCCAGTTTGTATGCATGAAAGTTTAATTAAGAATATAATTTTAATTTTGAAACTTGAGGCTTCCATTTTGAAAATGTATTGCTACACCAGGCAAAACTGAGATAAATTTGAGGTACAGTGTCAAGATTAAACCTCTCTGGCTGAGAGAAAATGCTGCACAGCAGTACTGCCTTTTAAAAATCAGCACAAAGATGTATGAATTAATAAGATTAACTACAGAAATAGAAATAAGGTTTAAGTCCATGACTTTTAAACCTCACAATGCCTGTGAGGCCACACCTGGAATACTGTGTTCAGCTCTGGGCTCCTCAGTACAAGAGAGAGATGGACATGCTGGAGAGAGTCTAGCGAAGAGCCACAAAGATGGTAAAGGGATGAGAGCACCTCTGCTATGAGGAAATGCTGAGATAGCTTGGAGTATTCAGCCTGGAGAAGAGAAGGCCTTAGGGAGTCTTACCAATGTCTGTAAATACCTGGAAGGAAGCTGCAAAAAGGACTTTTAGACTTATTAGACTTATGGTGCCCACTGAAAGTACCTCAACAGTGGGTACAAACTGAATCACAGGAAGTTCCCTCTGAACATCAGGAAACTTTTTTTGTTGTGAGTGACTGAGCACTGGCATAAATTGCCCAGAGACTTTCTTGAGTCTCCATTCTTGGAGTCACTCAAAAGCCATCTGGGCATGGTCCTGGGCAATGACCTCTGTGTAGCCCTGCTAGAGTGGAGGCGCTGGACCAGATGGCCTCAGAAGGTCCCTTCCCACCTCTACCATTCTGTGATTTTGTGAATCACATAAACTTTGTGAACTACTACATGTTTTCTGCACACTACTATGGAATCTTAATGAAAGTTGAATCAAATAACATGTAGATACAACAATTTATCAACAGGGATTTATTGTGTTGGACAGTTGGATTTTAAGATTATTCTCTAAATGCAGTTTATTTTCTAAAACATCACTTATTTGTTTTTTTTTTATAACACAGCTCAACTTTCATTCTCCTTTTTACTTGGTAACACCTTGTACCCCTGTACAGACCATCTTTATTTTCTAGGACTCAACATGGGCCTTCACTTAAGCTGCTTATGTCCATATCCAAGACAATTTATGGAGATCAGATGTAAATATCTAAATGTGGACAGAGACATTTACTCCCCATTCTTAGGTCTGCTACTACTATATTTATCATGTTGTTTACACATTTTTGTTTACTTTTGTCTGCATGTCATTTAAGGTGGTGTTCCAGTTACAAGTCAAAATCAGGTTTTTGGCAACTCTGAAAATAAACACCGAGGTTTTTCAGAATGCAGAAGACAAAGTGTCATCGCTAAAATATGGAAGCCTGCTCATCATGCACAGGTTAATATAAAATACCATAAAAAAATAAAAATATTGTTTATCTTCAAAATGGAAAGAGTTACAGGAGTATCAAAGATTTGTTCATTGTAATATGATTTTGAATCAATGCTCATAGTCAGATTACTGTCAGCTTGCTAATGAAGAGAATAAAACCAACTAGAATACATCTCTTTATTTGTGTACCATAATATTTTTTTCACTTGAAAACATTTGGTAATACAAAATATTAAAACATGTTCAGAAGGTAGTATAGTTACTTTAAATTATACTTAAAATACTCTTACAATATTTTTGATAGAATTCATTAAGTGCTGTCCAACTGAGTCCCATTCAGTCTGCATTTGATCCAGTACAAAAGATGAAAAACGTCTCTAAATCTGAGGAAGGTATAGTAACACAACTCACTTCAGTTCTTTGTTATACATAAAGTAGAATGACGGAATATACCCACTGTGTAACACTACTTGTGTCTTTTGGCATCAGTGATTCTAAGTAAGAAAGGGTAATTCTTTACAGCAATTGTTTTCCTGTAAAGATAAGATATAGCATCATATAGCATGATATTAATGGTTTTATAAATGCATTACAACATATATTCCATTTATATTCAATTCCTGGGCTTGTTTAACTGTATGTGTCACATATAGCTGTATGATGTGGACAGGTATTGCTAGCTATCATTACATATTTCCAAACTCAATAGTACCTACTCTGGTGCCATTTGTAGGATGAATTAGTGTCCTTAATTATTTCATTTTCTAACATATCACATTTTTTGATTTTCCCACCTTTTTCTTCTTTTAAAGTCAATTTTGAGTGTTTCACAGACCTACGGTTATGAAAAAGAGGAGTTTATTTAAATGTTTATTTAAATGAGCCCTTCTCATTTGAGGTTCCCCCTGTAGTCTCTTCAGTTTCAGAAAGCACTGCTCAGTTTCTAGTGGCAGAAAAACTAGCAAGTACACCAATTGCAGAGGGTGAAATCCTGGCAGTCATGGACCGTGTGAAGCCAGCCAAACAGCTCTCGCTGCTTAAAAGGGCTCTGTGTCCAGGCAGGAGTACTCTTTCCACAGAAGAACAGAAGATTTTCCAGTCTCTGGATTGTCTGGATCAAAAGCTACAAAGTGAGTTGGATAATAAATATAATGCTGCATCAGTTGATTAAATAACTTTATATTTTGTTGCCATAGATTGTTTTAGATTAAAAAGAGGAATCCTGTAATAGAAATATTTTATTATTATTATTATTGTTGTTCTTGTTGTTATTGTTATTTACTAAATGTATCAAACAGTGTATCAAAATCAGGAAACCCTTCTTTAAGTCAATGAATTTAATTTAAAGAAATGATGACTTTTTCTTTGTAAAAAATAACTCTAAATGTGATGGGAGGATACCTTCAGATACCTGTTGTTTGTAAGAGATGTTTGTCAAAATTGTTCCGTTGAGGTGCATCAGGTGCATCAGCCTCACTTGGAAATCTGTTTCAAAGCCTATCCATCTTCATTTTTTTTAAAATTCTTTTTGCAAATTATTGTACTCTATGTCATACAGTTTTGCAAATGTAGCCCTTTAGAATGAATGGGCTTTTCATTTTCTTACTTCTAATATTTTAGAATGTTCAGCTTCTCCATGGATTCTGAAAGGCTAGAAATAATAAACAAGGAGTTCTGACATTGCTGCAGATAAATCTAAATGTATAAATTAATATTACTTGTGCAACCATTTTAAAAATGGCACTTTCCTAAGTGTTCTCTAACTTGTTCTTCCTTTATGCCAGGTGGATTTCTTACCTGCTTTAAACTGGTGCTCTTTATATGAACTCCTCAGTCACAGCTTCCATTTTGCTGAAGAATGTGGGGAAAAAGTCTGTACTTGTTCTTAATAATTTTTTCCCCAGTGATTAATTAGCTAACACTTTAATTCGTCATCCTATGATATTGCACTAGAAGAACAAACTTACTTCTTGAGTCTCTTGCTAATTTATGATTTGCTTTCACTGATGTGATCATACAGATCTTCCATTAAAAATTCGCATCAGTTTGGCATAGTTTTGGTATTTTGTGTGCTCCATCCTGTACTTAAAAACAGCGGGAATCTTATGACTTAGTCTCTTCTGCTTGGCTGATTGGCTTTTCTGTATGTTTGGAATAACTGCTTGCCATTTGTGCTCTATAGGGAATTGCCAACTCTCCTGAATTTTACATTTTCCTTGCATTTTTTTCATATAAAATGTTACATGCCAATTATTTAAGTTGATTAGAAAGTGCTTTTTTAAAGTCCGCTGATTTCACTTCACTATTCCACTACTATTCCTTCTGGACTGCGCTGTTTATGGTCAGGTTACCCAAGTTTACCCCCTTATTGACTGGAATCAAACTAAACCAGGGTTTATTAAACTTCTGCACGCGCACACTATCCAGATATTTCTACATTACATGGTGAATACTCTGTGGAAAAAAGCTTCAGTTTCCTATAGACTGCCACAACAGAATAAAAGATCTTTGCAATTGTTTAGAAACATTGGGCAGCTGTAGCTTCCAATTCTTGCTCTGTCAAACAGTTGTTCAGAATTTAATTTTATCATAACCTGTGGTTATTGCTTCCAGGCAAATGGAAATTTAAAAATCCATTTTTTTACCAGAAAACTGTTTTCAGTATGATGTGCTCAGGTTAAGAAAGTAGATATGAAAAGATAAATATGAGCATATAAAATTAAATTTCTGTGTAAGTAAGAGACAAACTACAAAGAAGGGAAAGGTGAATTCAGCAAAAGAACTGGGACCAAGAAATTTTGAAATGTGAAAAGGAGAACTGAAAGAAAAGTTCATAGCAAGTACACTGAAACAGGGAAAGTACAGAAGCAAGTATAAAAGAAACTTATCAAGTACAGAAGCAACAGTGAAAGAATCCTGGGAATTAACAGATTGCAAATGAAGTAACTGTGAAAGTTAGTGTAATACATACACGTACACGTATGTATCTCAGAAATTTAATTAGCATGCCTAATTATTTGGGGATTAATTTTGGTAATAGGAAGCTGGGAAATTTTACAGGTAGACTTACATGTAAGTACTTGTAAGTAACTAAGTGTTGTAGGTATTTACATGTCATACAAGTACATTGCTTTTCTAAACTCTTATCTTTTTGCATCCCTTCTTTTGGCTTTGTTTTCACATGTTACCAAATTGAAAAATTGTGTAGCTTTATATTGGTCTTTTTAATGAATAGCAGTCAATCACTAGCCAATCTACATTTGGAATATTTTTTGCTGGAGAGTAGATGGCATTCTTTTCTCTAGCTTTAGATGTCTTTATTGGTACTAAATTTTTTGTTCATATAGTATTTAGATGCAAATTTTAAAAATAGAGGTATGGCCTATACTTCAGCAGCTGTTGGTAGGGGAAATAAAACCAGTGCTATTAAATTACATTTTCACAATCTTCAGAAAGTTTTTAGTTGAACATTTGACTGTGAATCTTATTTTTATTGAAGTATTTTGTTTATTTAATATTCATTATATACTTTAATGCTTTTTTCAGATGTTCAAAAAGCCATTACCAGAAACCCATTTGCTTCACATGTTTTGCAGATAAACAACCCTTAGTAAGTACTTCATTTAAATGCGTTCAGCTTTAATTTCTACAAACTAACCTTATGGCTTATTTTATTGTAAAAATATAATTGAAAATACTGATATCAATCTGTTCAGCTGGCTTGCCCTATTTTCTGTTTATGTAAAAAAAAGCCCCAACAAAGATGAACTTTATATTACTGTAAACAGGCTTTAACAGTTTATGTCAGACTGCCTCATCCTCTGGCTTCATTTCCATTTTGGTATTTGAAGACATTTGCTAAGTCCAGGAAGTCCCAAGAACTTTTAAGGAACAGTCTTTTAGCAGGGTCCATTTGAAGTATATGTAACTCATAAATAATATGTAGTTCTTAGCAACGTAGAGAGAAAAGGGATAATTAGGCATGGCAGTTTATAAAATTATTGCTAATGCAATGAATTCCTACTTTGACCTGAAGATATATATTTTTCTACCAGTGGTAGGCATTACCTTTTTGTATTTTTTTAATGTATTGTAGATCTTGTCATCTGGAAACAAAATATGATGCCTGGAATGTAAAGAAATGAATAGGCATATGAGTGTCTGAAGTATAAAATTTACTTTTCAAAAGTTCAGTGTATGATGCAGGAGCTAGTATTTATAATGCTGTATCGTCAGTCTTCTATACTCTAAATTCACACTGAAGAAAAATTATAGATATGACCGTAGACTTAGAAACATAGTATCATACAATTGTTTTGGTTGAAAAAGTTCTCTCAGATCATCAAGTCCAACCATTAACCCAGCAATGAACAGTGCATCCCTAGCCCACATATTGGGCTCATCTGCATGTCTTTTAAATACCTCCAGGGATATGGACACCACCCTGGAGCATGTTTCAATGACTGACAACCTTTTCCATGATAAAAATCATCCTAATATCCAGTCTAAACCCCCCCTGACACAACTGGAAGCTGTTTTCTCTTGTCACTTGTTACCTGGGAGAACAGACCAACTCCCACGTGGCTGCACCCTCCTTTCAGGCAGTTGTAGAGAGCAGTAAGGTCTCCCCTGAATCTCTTTTTCTCCTGGCTAAACACCCCCAGCTCCCTCAGCTGCTCCTCATAGGATTTCTGCTCCAGACCCTTCCCCAGCTCCGTTGCCCTTCCCTGGACACGCTCCAGCCCCTCAATGTCTCTCTTGCAGTGAGGGGCCCAGAACTGAGCACAGGATTGGAGCTGTGGCCTCAGCAGTGCTGAGCACAGGGGGACGGTCACTGCCCTGCTCCTGCTGGCCACACCCTGGCTGATCCAGGCCAGGATGCCATCGCCCTTCTTGGCCATCTGGGCACACACTGGATCATGTTCAGCTGCTGTCTGCCAGCAGTCCCAGGTTCTTTTTCCATTTAGTAGCTTCCCAGCCATGCCCCCAGCCTGTAGCACTGCGTGGGGTTGCAATGACCCGGATGCTGGACCCAGCACTTTGCCTTTCTGAACCTCAGACAGTTGGCTTTGACCATCTTTTACCATGGATCCAGCCTGTCCAGATTGCCCTGCAGAGCCACCAGCAGATCATCACTCCAACCCAACTTGGTGTCAGCTGCAAAGTGACTGAGAGTGTATTCATCCCCTAATCCAGATCAGTGATAAAGAACTGGACCCAGCACTGAGCCCTTGGGAAACCTACTTGTGACTGGATGCCAGCTGGATGTAACTCCAGGCACCACCACTTTCTGGGCTCAGCCAACTTGACAGTGTTTTTACTCTGTGAGGAGTGCATCCAGCCATAAGCAGCCAGTTTTCCAGGAGACTGCTGTGGGAAACTGTGTCAAAGACGTTACTGAAGTCCAGATAAAAAATATGCACAGCCTTTCCTGCATCCACTAAGTGAGTCACCTGGTCATAGAAGGAGATCAGGTCAGTCAAAGAGGACCTGCCTTTCCTACAGCCATGCTGGCTGGGCCTGATACTCTGGTGGTCCTGTACATGCTGTGTGATCACACTCAAGATGATCTGCTTCGCATACTGCATATACTTTACTGGATAAGATGTTACCAAAAATGTTAAAGAAAATACGCTTTTTTCATAAGGCTTTTGCAACTCTCTGAATTTGAGACTGAAACACCCCAGGAAGCATCCCAACTCCTAAATTCAAAATGATTGCCTGGTTTTGAAGTGAGACTCTGAAAAAGCAACTGTGTGTCAGTGCCTTTCTTCTTGTGAATGTCAGTAATAGGTGTGACTTGGAACCTCAGCTTCCTTTCTTCTGCCTCCTATCTTATAAATTTAGTTCTTTATGGCTAAACAACTTGTAAATTTTGGGTTTTTTCTGCACAGTTACCTTTATTGGATCTAAGTGTGTTTTAATAATGCATTTTTGAGCTTTTTCTCTGGTCCTTCATGGTCTGTCCTACATTAAAAAAAAAAAAAAAAAAAAGGAAACAAAGCTGTTTTCCTCACCAATGCATTTCCATGGCTTTCAGTAGACAGAATTCTTTCTTGGCTGACTGGTCTGCAACAAAGTTTTCTCCCACTAATTCATCGACAAGATTTTTATTTTATGAATAAGATACAATCACTAGATATTGCTCAGGCTGTCCAGTCTCTGGAACTTTAAGTTCTCTGATGGACATTTAAGACCCTTCTTTGAAACAGGTGTCTAGCTATAGATATATATTCAAATCTCAACCACTGGTTTGGATTTTTTCTTGATGGTAAGAATGAACTGTCATACAAGTATCCAGCTGCAGTAAAAGTACAGATGAATGAGATCAAATCTACTGGAAGAAACAATGGGGCTTTAAATTTTTACTTCACCAAGAGAACAACCTGTTTCAGCTCTCCTTGTTTCAGAGCATCCAGATAAAACATGGATATTTACTCAGTAATTTTTGTGAAGGACTTTGTCATCTGTAATACCAACCTCTAAATCCATATGAAGGTATGTAGTTGTTTATAGAATGGAAAACAGATCACATGATACCATCAAATGATGTTTCTTGAATGTTATACATAATCACATTTCTGTTTATATACATGCATATCTCATTATATTCTGTTTTATTATAGAGTATTCAGCAATGCATGTCCTCCTCTTGGGTGAGCCCTGCAATAGCCTCAGCAGTACCAGAGTACCTCCAGCTGGCAACCCACTGCAATTGTACAGGAGACACTGACATTATCTGCTACAGGGTCTTGTGGCTTTATGTACTTTATATGCAGTGTGTATAATGTTTGACAATACAAAATTAGCAACAAAAATAAGAAGAAAGCAGAAACTCAAATAATGAATGTCAATTGACTGGTAAGCATTTTTACGATAACTAAGCCTATTTTATTCTGCACTTTATTGTAAAACCAATTTTAAAAAACCCATCTGAATTGTTCTGCCAGTTCTGGATTAAAGGCCTTTTGTTAACCAGCATGATACCTAAATCTGTGACGTTAGTTAATTGCTAAGAAATTGTGAGTTTTAACTTCTTATTTTTCACTTCCTCTGCTGTTTTGATAAAAGTAGATAAACATTCGTAGAATCATAACATCACACAATCATTTCAGTTGGAAGATCATTGAGTTCAACCTGACTCTGCAGTGTTTGCCACTAAACCAAGTATGCAGGTGCCACATCCATATCTCTTTTTTTTGTTAAACAAGCAGAATCAGTTTTCAAATTTAGGCTGCAATTAGCTGCAAGAAACAATAAAAAGAATTTACAAAATCTCTCGATTTATAACTCTGTATTAGATGCCTGATTTTCGGTTCATACCTACACAGTAACAATTGTAGGGTTTGTCTTGGGGGTTAAGCACTCCTGTACTTCCACCAGAGCTGTGCCTGATCCCCCCACAGTGTTACTGCTAGTCTTTGAAACAAAGTGTATGGAAGCTTAGGAGAGCCTTATTTCAGGAGTACACTCAGTGCCATAAGAATGCAACCAGAGGAACATCTCCCCCAATTTAGAGACTGGTATTCTATAAATGCAATGCATCTTCCCAAAAGAAGCTCTTAAATGACCATTTTGCAAAAGTATTTTAAAAACTTTGTTGTTCCCCATCATACCAAGATCATCATATCATTGTCTTTAAAAAGTGCTGCCATTGCTTAGGAAGGAACCAGCCTTCAAGAAAAAGAGAAGAGGAAAACATGTGCCTATCATAACAATGGACAGTATCTCAGGGTTTAGATCTACCTGCTCCTGCACTGTGTCAGCCAAGACTAAGGTGAACTACATATAGCAAATAGCAGCTTAAATTTTACAAAGAAAATTTTGGGAAAGACTGAGTTTTTCAAGAAAATATTTTGAAGAATGGAATAATAAATAATAAATAACCTTTCTCCTCTAGCTAGGCATTACTACATCTTTGGAGGAAAAATCTGGCTTAAAGGGGCTTACTTCAGTCTGGAGACTGTTAAGATCAATTGTATTTAAACATCAAAATTGCAGAAACTTGGTTTCTTATGACCACTGTTGCCATCTGTTCTGACAGTTCTGCCAGAAAAGGGAAACTATAGCTGAAGTCCACATGCCTAAAGGATGTTGATGTGTGTCGGTACTTACTTGGTCTTTGGTCTCAAATAAATGTAGAATTCCCAGAGAAAGGCGTGAAACAAACGAACAAGGAGCATTTTGAGTTGGAACTCAAAATTGGTTAGCCCTGAAATACTGAGCCCTTACATCTCTGTTTGTCAGCAGTCCCCTGTGACATTCCAGTATGGTGAGGATTTAATATTTAAATAGCGGGGGAAGGTTTCCCCACAGAGATTAAGAGAGAGGAAAGCAAATAATCCAAATACCAGAGGCCATGGTAGTGCTAGTCAGCAAGTCAGAGCAGCAGCTTAACCAGGTTTCTACTCCTGGGTGGCAGTTTAGGTGGCAAAAGTAAAGCCCGTGAGTCAACTTCCTCAATTACCTGAAGACATTCTTTCAAAAGCAGGTGCCTGCATTTACATTTCCAGGAAAGTAATTTCAAGTTAGTTTTTTGATTTAGCATTACAGGCTTAAACTAAGGTAATATTACCTTCAATAAGGTAATAACCTTGTTTCTGAGGTCACTTTGGCTCTTATGACAACAGTGAAGTATAATTTTTGTTGAGGTGTCTAAACAGGGTGGCCCTTGGGCATCAGGAATGTGCACTATGAGAGCAGGCCCAGGGGCAGCAGCTGGATTCTGAGCACTTGTGAAAAGCCAGAGCAGAGCCTTATGAGGGTGTCATTGACAAACAGCCTCCTGAGTGCAGACGTGTCCAGGAGAATGCCAGGGTTAGAGGAAATGGGCTGATGTTAACACAGCTTTTATGCCCCATCAGGGCTTAACAGGGTGTGAAAGCACCCCTACCCTACCAAGGTCTGCCTTTTCCTTCATCACCTGTGTAGCAGCCTCCAATGCTGCCAGGAAGAAAATTATCTACCTCTGTATCTGGGAGGGCACCACAGCAAATAGCCACCATCCACTCCAGCACCTGCATCTAGGCTTGAGGATGGCAGGAGCCAAAGTACCTGAGGCCTGCCATTGGCATTGGAGGAGGAAGTGACAGCCATGACAGTGCTGTGGATGTGAGCGATAGGTGCAGCTACAGACACATGGGGACTGTGACAAGTCCTCAGCACTGACAGGGACAGACAGTGAGACAGGGACTGGCTGGGCTGCAGCTGGAGCTGCCACAGCGGCCTGGGAGTTCTGAACAAGGCTCTGGTTCTCCTTTATCTTCTGGAACTTTCTTCCAGCCATGGTCATTAGACTTCAGGGCCTTGCCTATGCTCATTGATAACATCTTGGCAGCGGCAAGAGCTGCAGCGGTAATGGGTGGGAAGAGGGGGACTGGGAGAAGTCAGAGACTCTCCTCCTCCAGCCACTGCTCACGGTCAATTTGCTTTCATGGGGAAAAAAAAGTATTTTCTTTAGCTACCAGATTCACAGGCTAAAAGAACTGCAACCTTGTGAAGAGGGAAGGCCTTTGCAGAGCTACTACTGACACCTGTAAATGATGTTTCAAGCATTTTGAACAGTCAAACCAGGCACAAGTAAACCCTTATGACAGTGTTTGGGGACAGCCAATGTGTGTGTAAAATTGCAGCAGCGAACACTACTGTGCTATGCAACCACAGGCTGCTAGGAGGGTGCATCAAATCATTTGAGACACAAAAGGACTACCTCAAAATATGCATTTGCCTGTGTTAGGCCAGTATAGAGTACACAAGTCTTGAGTTATGTGGCAGCATCTTTGGTAAAGCCCCTGCTGGGAGGAGAACCTGACTGATACTGTCAAATGCTGCAGACACAACAGGAATGATGATGCACAATGCAAAAGGAACCAGAAACGAGTGGGCAGAGTGCCATCTAAAACATGGCCGGTGGTGCATGGGAATGACCAGATTTCTCACCAAATACACTAAAACACATCTGCTCCATCAAGTAGACAGGAGGTGTCACAGCCTTTTTCATCCTCATCATAATATTCATAATCATCTGGCTCATAATGATTCCTTCCCTAATACCATTGCTTTTATAATAGAGAATTCACCCAAACTGAATTTGACCACCTATAACTAGAGATGACTCGACAATATTTTTGGAATTGTATTTCAAATCATAGCTACATGATTCCTTCAACAGTGACTATAAATCCCAAACCACCAACAATGGTAGCAGTGATCCAGCGTGACCGAAGTGTCTGTGGGTGACACGAATCTGCATATAACATTTCTATTATTGTATATATTAATTTTGTTCCTTTTTTGAGAAGGAAGCAATTATTTAACATTTTTATTTAGTCTGTATCCAGTAGTTTGTGCTTTATCAGAGGAACAAAAAAAAAGAAAAAAAGAAGGAAAGTAAAATGGAACAGAGGAAGAAAAATTTAAAGGTTTGGGAAGAGAAGGGAAGGGAAGGGAAGGTTCGGGAAGGGAAGGGAAGGTTCGGGAAGGTTAGGGAAGGGAAGGTTCGGGAAGGGAAGGGAAGGTTCGGGAAGGGAAGGGAAGGGAAGGGAAGGTTCGGGAAGGGAAGGGAAGGGAAGGGAAGGGAAGGGAAGGGAAGGGAAGGTTCGGGAAGGGAAGGGAAGGGAAGGGAAGGGAAGGGAAGGGAAGGGAAGGGAAGGGAAGGGAAGGGAAGGGAAGGGAAGGGAAGGGAAGGGAAGGGAAGGGAAGGGAAGGGAAGGGAAGGGAAGGGAAGGGAAGGGAAGGGAAGGGAAGGGAAGGGAAGGGAAGGGAAGGGAAGGGAAGGGAAGGGAAGGGAAGGGAAGGGAAGGGAAGGGAAGGGAAGGGAAGGGAAGGGAAGGGAAGGGAAGGGAAGGGAAGGGAAGGGAAGGGAAGGGAAGGGAAGGGAAGGGAAGGGAAGGGAAGGGAAGGGAAGGGAAGGGAAGGGAAGGGAAGGGCAATTTCTATGCTTTTTTTCAATTTTCAGTAATGTTTTTATTTGATCTTCTTACTTGTGCCATGATAAGACTCTAAAAGATGCTGAATCTCTTGAAGGTTGTGTCATCCTTCAGTTAGGTAAAAATGCCAGTAGAATGGACCACTATCTATTATTGAATGATCATTCAAGTGTTGTGCCATTAAGCAAACTGAAAAAGTGAAAACAAATATTTCTAAAAAAGGAAATGCTGCTGAAATAATTCATATTCAGAGTTTTCATGAAAGAAAAAAATCTAAAGTTCAAGTATTTCTGTTTATATTTAAAAGTTTGACTTTTCATTTCAAAATAAGATTTTGAGACTAGCTGAATAAGATTAGTCAAAAGCTATGTGAAGTGTTTTGTTTCAGGTTGACTTAAATATTTGGAAATTTCTTGCCCATCGAAATTATTTCCCTTTCTGACTTCACAGTTTGGCCATCTAATAAAAAACAAAACTTACACAATCTATTCAAGAGGTCTGAACTCTGTTCTCAGCTGTAGGCAAAGGGTTTGGCACTGGGGAGCCTTCAGAGGTCGCTCGGTCAGAGTGCTGGTGTTATTCTCTCATGGTTATTCACAGTGCAGCACTGATTTCTGTGTTGTCCAGTCAGCACATGCCCACGGTCTCCCTTTGGAGAACAGAGCTATGTGGGGATATGGGGGTAGGATGATATTTACACAGACCTTTCATGATATTGTTCTTAGCAGAAGGCAGAGCTAGGGAGACAGAATACAGGATGCTAAGGGTGAACCTCTTTCCCTTCCTGTAGAGTGAGTCCTACCAAAGACAAGAGGTGACTTGGCTGGCAAGTTGTGCATTTAGGTTAATTGTTTAACAACCTGCATTTGATGGAGCTAATGAGTGAGCTTGGGATTTCCTAGACAGCTTCTAAGCCAGTAAAAAATTAGTAAGCCTTTCCCCATTTTCTTGGATTGCTAGAAAGCTGGATGAAAATGTGAAAGCAATTATGTCCTTCAGAGCTCTTCAAATGACTGTACCATCCACACCCTGTGACTAAGTCCTTCTCTCTGTCTGTCTGAAGTTGTCAGAGGGGATGGTTCTTTCTTCTGAAGCAGAATGTGCTGTAAGGTCTCCTGGGATGGCAGAGGCTTCATGCACAAAATGCGCCCTTGCAGACAGAACTAAACCTTCCAACGTAATGATCTTATTACACAAATGAGTGTTTGTTTTATAGAGGCATACAGATATATAGGGTATGCATAAACAAATTCATTTTCTTAGTAATGAGCACTCCTGACAGTGCTTTTTTCTTTTGTTTTTAGACTCCAGGATGTGGCACACTATATTGCATGCTTCTGTGCTGTTGCTGCAAAAATACCCTGCTGCAAGCAGGGGTATTTGTCTTCTTTCGAGGGGGGGCTGTGGACCAAATATGGCCCAGGCCTGTTTGATAGTTCTCTCGTAAATGAAATGATGACAATCCTCTTATGACTAGGAAACATTCCAGAGCAAGAGTGTAGGGTTACACAATGGTACAGTGTCTTGCCCCTGATTTATAATTTGAGAAGCAGATTGTGTTCAGACAGAATGTGAGTTGAACAATGAGGTTTCTAGTCCTGATCTCATTAACAGAGATTTATACCAAGAGGCTATTGTATCTTGTTCTTTGGCTTTGCCATGCCAGCAAACATTCATAAGGTTATTTAAAAAAGAAAGCTTCTGTCACACAGTTAGGTCAGAAAGTTCTCAGGAAAATAGCTAGTCACATACAGAGTGGTCTAAATCTGCACTTAGCTAAGGCTTATGTTTCTGGCCTTGATAAGTTTCAGAATAATTACTTGAAACATCATACTCAAGCTTATTACATGTAAAGATTTCTAGAGACATGTCTTAAAATGCCTTTTCACATAATTATGTTTGTTAATGGTTGAGTCACTCTAAAATAACTAATATTTGGAAATCATCCATAATTACCAAAAGAGTGTTCTTCCAGTGCAGAAGAACCAACAGAAGATGAAATAACAATAACATCTTGAGAGCTACTTTCCCTCCTGCTGCCCCAGAGCCTCTGAGCTGAGAACCTGCTCTTTTGTCGACAGCCAAGCAGTCATTGTGCATCCAGAAAATGTACAGCACATTAATTAATTCTTCAGTAATGCTGCCAGGCAATTTGACCTGATCACCAGTAGAAAGAAAATGGAGGTTCTTTTCCATTCTCACCACGCTAGAAAATAGACTGTCTGTATGTGCTCACAATGCAACTCTGAAGCCTGCAGACCAATTCTGCTCTGAGAACCTCGGCAGGAGGCTGTCTTGGAGTGTCACAGTAAGACATGAAGTCATGCAGAGCACAGCAAAATCCAGTATGGCTCTTAGGAGATTAAAGGGCACTGTATCTGGAATACAGGAGGCATCTGGCTTCAAAGTGCCACACAGCTGTCATCACCACTTTCTCATACTCATGTGAAACATGGACAGCTTATAATTATCATGGCATGTGACTTCCCAATTTCACCTGCACTGACTACTGTGCTATTGCTGGTATAAATAAGCACACAGCTCTATTAGCCTGTTATTCAAGGTCCTGTCAAATATCAAGTGCTGTAGCAATACTCTCGTGAGCTGTGTTCTCCCAGACAGCTGATACACATGTCAGATGAGAGGCCCCTCAACCCCAAATTTGATGCCAGTTTCCACGTATTCAGCACCCAAGAGTAGGTGAGGAGACAGGGCAGCAGAAACATGTCAGGCAAACCTTCAGGCCATAACCAGCTCCACATCACAGAAAACTGCTGCTAAGTAGCATCTCCTGTTGTAAAGAACATGGATTGGCCAGACTGTACATACAGAAACACTCTGCAGTACAGGAGCACAGAGGACAGTGGATGTTGTACAGATTGACAGCACACCTTTGGTGTGTTCAGTTTGTGACAATAGGACCCAGAAAAGGCACAACAGCTGAGTCTTTGCATGTTGAATGAACAGCAAAAGTCATCCTGAAATCCTGTGGTGGAACTGTAGCCAGGCCTTCCGTTTGGTCTCCTCTGCCTGAGCTCCCAATAGAGTTTAAATGAAACTATACAGCAGCCTCTCATCAACTCCTGGCCTCAATGTTACAGAAGAGTTGCACAGAATTTTTCACCTTAATTTTTCCAACACATTTTGAAATGGATTCAGGTGATCTTTGCTTCCTATCCTGTACCTTTGCTCTCTGGTAAGCATGGGGAAATAGGAACATGTTGCTCACTTTTTTCTGTACCTTTCAAGATTTTGCATGTTTTCCAGAAGAGTTCAGACTGCACTGCAATAGAAGCTTGTCTGTCTTGCTAATGGCTTGTCACTGAATGCCAGACAGGCCAAATCTGAAATAATTAGGATAGGAATGAATGACATTTTCTAGGCAATATGTGAATGATAAGCTTTATCTAGCTTTGGCAGTCTTCTGCTTAATCCATACCTTTTTTCCTTTGGCTGAATGCTTAGTGTTAAGTGATAGAAAAAGGTGAACTTTTCCTTCTTTTTTTTTTCCTCCAAATCTTTTAACTATTCTTTATCTCCCACTTCCTATAAATCTTACTTTCTAGAAAGAAAGTTCTCCTTTACAAGTTTCCTATCCAAGTGCAATTGATTTCTAGCATTTATGCTTACTTTATTATGAATAGCTTGAGAGACAATCCTGACAGTTTGTTTTATTCCAGTTATTAAAGCCCTGTCAAAGGGCAATGATCTGACAAGGCAGGGCTTAAAGCAATGAATTCTATGTTAAATCTTCACAACAAAAAAAAAAAAAGTTTTCAATTGCCTTTTGTGTTTACCTTCTTAGTCTCATTGCCATTCACACCCAATACAGTGCTTACAGCAGGATCACCCAGCCTCCCCTCTGAAAACTGCCCTTTCCATGTTTCTGGGGACCTAGTGCCAGAGTAAGAAAAGCAGGGCTGAGGTCAAACAGGAGAACTCTAGGAGATAGCTTCTGTCCTCAGCTTTGGAAACAAGCTCCACAGTGAGTCTTCTTAAATCATATTTTGTATTCACACACTCAGTCATATGAAATATGAAAATAGATCCTCATATTTTGATTTTGAAAAAAATGTAAACTTGACAGAAAGGGTTCTACTGCAAACCATTATGGCAAACTCACTGTCTGAGGATTAGACCCCTCCACAACAGGCTACCAGGACCAGCTCCTCCATCCCTTACCTTGCTCTGAAATGTGTGTTCTTCATTAGCTTCATTTGTTATGTGCTCTCTACAGGTACCTCATTTTTCAGAGCACTCAGGGACAAGAAGATTTGGAGTCTCAAATGCCTTGAACCAGTGACTGATGTCCAGGTAGTCTGTTAACTCAAGGTAGTAGCATTTCTGTTCCTGGGTGTGAACCAAACTTTGGATATGGATTAGGTACTGCACCTGTGTCCTTACCTTATGTACCTTATGTATCCTCTCAACATACATGCATGTCATTCTGAATCTTCCAGGGGCTAATACCCTTTGGAGAACTAAATCATTAGCTCTGACTTCTAGTCACTCTAAGAGAGATGATTGATAGATAGATAGATAGATAGATAGATAGATAGATAGATAGATAGATAGACAGACAGACCAATAGTCATAGCAGATGTGCTGCCTCATTATCTCAATGAATTAGGACAGAGAAGAGGAATGTAAAATAATTCGCCAACCGTGCTGAGGTTACATTCTACTATAAATGAATATCTGTGTCCTGAGTCCGTCTCCTGCTTTTGCAAGGGTCCAACCACATGGTCTGATCTCAGTGCCATTGAACCTCTATTAGGTCCCTTGCTCACAAGCTCTGATAGCTCATGTTCAATTCACAGGGTCATTTAGGTTTAAAAAAAAACCCTTAAGATTCCTGAGTCAAACCATTGAGTCACTTAAGGTGTCACCGACCCCAGCTGCCCATCCTCCCCTTCTCTGGATATTTGCATCCCCATGGCTCAGCTGTATTTCACAGCCCCAAAACATGTAAATGAACACCCAGGGCTGGGACTTGAGACACCTCAGGGCTCTGACTCATGAGCCTTGTCATGGACAGCACTGGAGCTTAAACAAGTGTTTTCCAGGCTATTCTCAAGGGCTGTTACAGAGGGGACATTCAAAGAAGAAATGGTTAGAAAATCCATACTCGCAAAAGGGAGACCCCCTGTATGCTCTCAGTACTCACCCACCTTTCCTGTTTTCAGGGATCTGGTAGATGTTTTATGCTCTTCTGACCAAGAGCACATGATAGGAAAGGAGAGGAAATGGCACTATAACAATAAACACTATACAGGGACCATTTCCAACAAGGAAACTGCTCCTGGCACTGCACAGTGGCTACACAGATACGTAAATGCTGGCTACACAGATTAATACCTCTGGGATTTATGATTGCAGCTAAAATACTAAAATATTCCTCTTTTCTTCTCAGTTTAGGCCTATTTTTAATTTTTTTTCTCTGTTTGTGTCATTAAATCCACTGCTGTATCAATACCTAAGGAAAATGGTTGCAGGGCCAGAAGCTTCTGGATCCAAGATTTGGCAGGCTGCAAAGGAGAAGAGGAAAGGGAAAGGAGTTTCAAACTCAGCTAACTATGGCATTATCACTCCCAGGAGACCCTGCAGCAAGTTGCAAAACTTGCCAAAAGCATTTGGGTACACATGGTCATTTGAACAGCAAGATCTCCTGAACTGTCTCCAGCACAGCTGTGGTCTAAATGTATTACTTTATTGACCATATAGGTCCAATGCAACTGTCCTTTGTGCATATGAGTTGGAGAGAGCATATTGCCTCTAGTTTTGTTTTACTTTTTATCAGCACTTTTAGCAGACTCAGTCTTATCTCTTCTTTCACCTAAGAATGCTGTGGGGTACATGTCATTTGAGAGATTCTGTACAAATATCAGAGAATCAGAGAATCATGTAATAGTTTGGATTGGAAGGAGCCTTAAAGACCACCTAGGTCCAAACCTCCTGCCATGGGCAGGAAATCTTCCACTAGACCATGTTACTCAGAGCCCCATCCCAAGTGTTTGACACAATAGATCACAATAATTTGACACTTCCAGGGATGGGGAGTCCACAACCACTCTGGACAACCTGTGCAAGTGCCTCATCACCATCGCAGTAGAGAATATTTTTCCTAATGTTTAATCTAAACATTGCACTCCTTCAGCTTAAGACCATTTCTTTTTTTCTTATGGCTGCCTATGGCTGCATAGCCTTGTGAGAAGTTCCTCTCCAGACAGCTTGTAAGTCTCCATAGTTTGCATTATAGCAACCCAAATGATGAGAACATCATCAGCATAAGCTTTGCCTGAATATCATACAGAAAAATGTGCAGAAACTGTTTAGAGAGTGGCTCATTTCCATTTCTCATCCAATACAAAAAAAAGTTGAGACCAGTTCTAAGTTGTTCTGAATCTGCCATTAATGGACTCCACACAAAAGAAAAACATCCTTTCAACTCAACACCAGCACAGCATGAAGAAAGTCAATACCATCTTCTTAGAGAACACCTAATGCCTCTATTTTCTGAGGTCCTGTCTTCTGGGCTCAGTTTTTCCAAGATAAGTAAATACTAAAATTCTTTCATCTATCTTTTCAAGTGGCCTTTGTTGGCTAGCAGGATTTGCAGAAACAGGGAGCTCCACCAAAACATATCTCAAGTTTCCCATTGGTCATACCAAAGATTGGTAAATTAAACTGTATGCAAGACAAAATTGCTTGATTTAAAGTTCCAATGAAGAAGATTATCATGAGATACTACATCCAATTTGTGTAAGTATGATTTTATTCTAAAACAGTCAGATAAAATAGATCAGACCCCATTTGGGGAGTCAGATGTCCCTAGTAATTCAGCATGCTGATAGCTCAGAATCATTTACTCACAGGTTTTTTAAACACTGGAGATGTGTACCACATGGAGGGGAGCATTATTAAAGCTACTTTTCAATATTCTTATACTATTATATCAATATATGTAATAAGTATTGTAGTGTATATACACCAAATTGTATATATCTATTATTATATGTTGCTAAATATATCACTGCACACTTATATAGGGTCTTCTGCAAAATGGGAAGCCAAGGAAAAGCTTGAGTTTTGTAGCTTCCTGTATGGAGCTAGGAATATAGAATACATGGGAGGAGACTTTTGAATGTAGAAGCAAGATGATTCTGAAAAGTGGGACTATTCTCTGCAAATTACTTTAATTTGGATTTTGTGCTATTGATAAAAATCCAAATTCAAAACAAATATGTTGCAATTAATTCCTTATCAGAAGCACTTTTTTATTCTGTTTTTCTTCTTAATTTTGAAAGGAGTGAAGGTGAAATAAAGTATTCAATATACTGAGATGAATAATTATTCGTACTACATTATAATAGTCCAAGTTAGGTACAGGGTCCAAAGTTCCTACTCATTTTAATGGAAATTATGTGTCCACATTTTTTGGAAAGCTTTTTAAATCTCAGTTATGACTTATTAACCAAGCACAAAAGCATTTAAATGGCACCCAAAAAGAGCAAGAAATGGACAGAGCACATTGCAGCAAATTGAGGTGAATCCAATAATCCAATGACAATGCTTAGTTCAGGTTCTGAATACCAAAGTATAAATCCTTTATAGAAATTTTGCAGAAAACACTTTAAAAGACAGTATAACTCTCAGAATCATACAGATTTTCTCAGTCAAAATTCTTGTTCAGTGATACATAGCTGTCAGCTACATTACCCTTCTCCTGAGAGCTGACAACAAACACACAGCTTTGTGGCAGCCCTGAACAGTCCTATCAATTTAGCTTGGCCCTGCATACAACATCTGGCCCATAATTAATTCAGCATTTTAAAATCCTTCTGGTACTATAAAATGCAAGATATATTAAACCAAATGAATCTAAAATTTACTGGGGTTTTGGGTTTTTTTCTGTTTCTTCTGGAGAAGAAAAAAATCTGAAGGGTTAGAGAAGATGAAGTTATTAACATATTTTAAAAAGCCAGAGTACTAAATTTGACATCTTTGCCAATTCCTCAGATCTCTTTTGTCCTTAATAAGACAGTGCTCACACATTAGCCTGTGGGGTATCAGATGGCCCTTTTGTGCTTATTCATTTCCTATAAAGAACGCGACTCCTGTGGCCGCTCATGTTTCCTTTGGCAGCTGAGAAGCCGGAGATTTACCACGCTGTAAATCTGCAGCTGTAGCGGAGCCCAGGTCCCACCAGGTCCCTGGCCACTGCATTTGCTGTGTGCTGAGAAGGGCCCCTAAGCTGCCCCCCTTCCCTGGGCCACCACGTGTCACCTACACCCCCACTGAGGTCTGCGCTCCTACCCTTCACTGCCTTACCACCATGGGGAGAACTGCACGTGAGCAAAAGGTATGCCTTGATGGACTGCTTCTGCTGTGTATGGATTTATTCAGAAAGGGTGAAGAAAATGTAACAAATAATTGTATGGCACCATTGTAGAGTGAGTAATTAGAAGCGATGTACACCTCCTGTAAATGTGAAGAAATTATGTATGAGAATATTGCCAAGTGCTTCCTTTTTAACAACTGGAGAGAAACAGGCAATTTTAATGTATGATCCACATGATCCAATATAGCTGAAATAGGTAAGATGAATCAGTCCCTAAAAATATTTATTTGTTTCCAATGATTTGAAAGAGAGGTTACAGATGAGCTCAGCCATAAGCACTGTAGAAGTTAGGTGACACGCATGCCTTTGGAGGCAGACTCAGAAGTGGTCTTCTGACTTCTTCACTTTCCTCTTGGCATATTGTGCTTTGTTTTCAAAAAAAATAGATCTCAAGCTGAGATGACCAAATTTGGCTATAAAAGGACATATAACATGCAAACATGATGATCGCCAATGCATATGCACCTGTGGTATATTTTGGGCCAAACTGAACACCTTCCTGTAGACAAAACTTTGTTCACTTGTAGCCAATTCTCCTTCATCCAAGTAACCTAAGTGTTGGAATTCCAAAATTAAATAAGAAATTGTGTTGCCAAACCTAAAACGAGAAAATTTGAGATATCTGCATCCTAATTCCTGATGTGTCCAGTGCAACTGGGACACTGGGTGTTCAGAAGATGAGCTGGCTCTGCATGGATCAATTTGGCTATATTTGTCAGTAAATAAAATGAATCAGAGACAATTCTCTGGCCCCAAAACATGTGAAATACTCTGGAGCAGGTAGCTTTATTAATGTGGCACTGGGGAAGAGTCCCAGGACTGTGCTGCCAATTAAAGTGTACAGACCATCAGAAGGTCACTGCCTAAACACATTCCCTCTAAGCCCACTTGTTTCCTATAGAGGAAGGCTACAGAGGTAGTTTAAGAGTCTAATAAAATACATAGGCTCAGACAATCTGCCCAGTGAATTTGGATTACAGCTTCCATCAGTCAGCCAGATCACATGTCTGTGTGCGTAGGACATGGTTTAACCTCCACAAAGATAATCTGGCCATCAGGAAGGGACAATTGGCTGTATTTTCAATATCATATCACCTTGTGAGCATATCAGGGGAAATCAACATATTGCAGTAGCATGTTCAATATTTACTATTGGTGGAGTTTTAATATTATACCTTTCTAATCTCTAGACTCAAGATTTCAAGGCAGAGTTTTCAATATTACCTAAATAATTATTCCAATCCAACCTAACCAACTTCTCTACAAAAGTTTGAGTTACTCTGGATGGAAGATTAAACACAAAGGAAAGATCTTATTTCAAATTTAGTAAACACAAAGTACATCTATACTATCTTGTTGGTGTCTGCTAGATTTTTGTGCCTGTTATCTCCTGAGAGTTCATGCTACCCGAGTGTTAGTTCACCCCCAAGCTTAAATCTGGAGAAAGGTTAGTTGCTTATGGGCTGTGAAGAGCTAGGCAGAGAGGAGGAGATAGTGTGTGCCAGTGTCCCACCCCCACACTGTACCAAGATGCAGTGTGAGTATGACTCATGTCGGGTTTGACTTCTCCCAGACTAACCAGTATTTCAGATGGCCTCATGTCCTAAGCCACCCTTGGTGTTACACAACAAGAAGACATATCTGGCAGCCTGCAAAGCAGCTTCCCAATAGCAGCCCAGGGCAACATCTTAAAAGGACCACAGCAAATCAATGTCTCCATTGTTGGGAAGATTTCTTAGCAGCGTTTTAATACTACACTGAGTGCCATAGCACAATCTGGTTTTATACAAACAGAACTAGTGCTAGTTTTATTTCACAGCTCTATCTGTATGTCCATGTATATGAATTTTGTGTCCCTGTTGTGTGTGTGTGTGTACATACATGCAGGAGGGGTAACCAACCCTTGGGTGCAAGCAGGCACAGCTGCCCAGGCTATGCCAATGTACATGTGATTCTTGTAAGCCCAGCTTTCAACAGAATTCTTTGTGATTCCTGCTGTGGCAATGGTCTTGAGAAGCAGGTCTCTGCTTTGCTTCTCCAGACATGAATATCCCTGAAAGTCTCCAGGAGGAGTCTTCTTTCTAGGCTGTGACATAGACACACTGGAAGCAGCTTCCCAGGAAAGTGGTCACAGCACCAAGCTTGACAGAGTTCAAGAAGCATTTGGACAATGCTCTCAGGCACATGGTGTGATTCCTGGGAATGGTCCTGTGCAGGATAAGGAGTTGGTCAGATTATCACTGGTGCTCCAATCACTTGCTTATAAGTTTTCACAGCAACTGGATATTTTTTCTGTAGGGAATATCTATACCTCCAAACCTAAGGCAAGCAGGTAATGAGCTCAGGCATTCACACTTACTGTTACATGGTTTAATTCTTACTGCACTCCTTGACTCTGTTTTGGAGCCCTTCAGCTGTCACTGAGAGAAGCCAGTTTACAGGGAGCTGACCCTGTGGAGTGTGGACACAAGCCAGTCAGTGCTATTCAGCTTCAAGGCTTGAATCAACTCAGCAGTATAAACACAGCCAAATAGTCTGTATGTTCAATGAGATGAAAAGGAGCAAACAATTCTGATTCCATTTAATGCCAGTTTACGGCTCTTAACATTGCCTTTCCCACAAATCAAGCAGTTGTATTGTCTAGCTGAGGGCTTTTGTCCAATGACAGGATGAGAGTCTGAGAAATCTGTCTGTTCTGATAATGTTGCACAGAGTGTTCACATTTACTATCAAGGCTTCACTAGGACATAGTCAACATGTTGATTTTGCTAAAATAAATGTCTGGAATAAAGGAAGACACTAAAAATAAACATGATCCTAGGAAGGGCATTCACTTTATTTTTGCCCAGAGAGGAAGAGGTGTAGCGTGCCAGCCTTTTTAGTTGGTTGCCACCCAAATAATGAACAGGAATAAGCTAATTCTGACTATGTTTTCAATTTCCTTAGGGAACTTGATGCCAATGAGTTTGAAGTTTTTCTGTTAACAACTGAATACTTTTATGCAGGGACCACCTTACATATATATGACCTTCAGTGCTCCAATGTAATCAAATTTCTTTTACAGGGTCATAGAATAGTTTAGGTTGCACATGACCTTTAAAGTTCATTGTGCTGGTTTTGGCTGAGATGGAGGCTTTTCTTCATAGTGGCTTGAATGGGGCTGTGCTTTGGATTTATGCTGAAAATTCTGTTGATAATATAGAGATGTTTTCATCATAGCTGAAAAGGGCTTATGGAGTCAAGGCCTTTTCTGCTCCTCAGCCCATTCCACCAATGAGGATGCACAAGAGGTTGAGAGGACACAATCAGAACAGCTGACTCCAACTGCCCCAAGGGATATTCCAGACCAAATGGCATCATGCTCAGTTTATAAAGAGGGGGAAGAAGAAGGAAGGGGTGGAATATCAGAGTGAGGTTGTTTGTCTTCCCAAGTAACTGTTACACACAACTGTTACTGCTTTTCTGGAGATGACTGAACACCTGCCTGTCCATGGCAAATGGTGAATTAATTCCTTGCTTTGCTTTTATGCGTGGCTTTTGCTTTTCATATTAAACTGCCTTTGTCTCATCCCATGAGTTTTCTCATTTGCAATCTTCTGATTCTCTCCCCATCCCACTAGGATGGGATGAGTGGCTGTGTGGTTCTTGGATTGGTTTTGTGACCATTTTCTGGACCCACTCCAACAGGTCCACGCCTTTCCTGTGCTGAGGACTACTAAGCTGGATGCAGCACTGCAGGTGGAGTTTTACAAGAGCAGAGCAGAGAGGCAGAATCACCTCCCTCACCCTGCTGGCCACACTGCTTTAGATGCAGCCCAGGGTATGATTGGCTTTCTGGGCTGCAAATGCACATTGCTGGGTCATTGCAGGTGGCCTCGTTGATCTTTGTGAGGTTCATATGGGCCTACTTCTTGAGCTTGTTAGAGTCCCTCTGGACAGAGTCCCATTCCTTAGGCATGTCAACAATGCCACTCAGTTTGGTATCATCTGCAAACTTACTGGGGGTGTACTTGATACCACTGTCTATGTTACTGTCCCCCAGCAGGACAAGAGCCTGTGTGATACCTCCTGTAGCTGGAGCAAGAAGGCTTCACCAATGGGCTTCCCTTGATGAGGCAAGCTGTAGGAGAGTCCAGCCATGAGATTCCCTCTGTTGTCTCTATCTGAATCCTTACCCATAAGCTTTCAATCTGTTCATGGCTATTCTTCAGAGAGATCTCTTCCTGCTTTATCACAAACACCCCTCTTGGTGTAGAGGTCAACCTCTTTGATCCTTCCTTGCCTGTCTCTCCTTGACAGCCTGCAGCCATCAACAGCCACACTCCAGTCAAGGAATTTGACCCACCAAGTTTCAGTAATGGCAACTGTAATGGCATCTCAGAGCCTGATGATTTGCTAAAATTACAGTTCTCAGAATATTTGACATCAGAGATTGAATTGTCTGATGACAAATAAAAAGATATATCAGTATGAAAAATTGCTTCCTCAGATCCCTTGTTTATTCCTTGAACACTTGCATATTCTCTTAATAACTCTCAATGTGTTCTACATCTAACTTTAAAAAGTATGTTCTGTAAAATTTTGTATTAAGATTGTAAACCTGAGTATCCAAAAAAGTGATCATTTTGCATTTCAAGATATTGTATGAAGTCTCTCACAAGTCTTTTGGAAAAATCATTGTATTTCTTTGTGCTTATGAAATAAGGAAATGCTTACAAGCTCTCTAGAAAATTAAGTAGTGCTTTCTAAAATGTATGGAGATCTCAAAATAGAATTGTGAAGTGTCAGATTGTGTACTATTCTGAGAACATTTAATAGATTAAGCTCTGAAGGAAGTAATGGGTTTATTAAGAGCATGTTAACCTTTCCCTACTTGCTGTGTCTTGGATACAGCTTGAAAACCCTTTACACCTCTCCTCCAGATCACAAACTCTTTTTATTGTACACACATGTCTGGCACAATTAGTCTATATTTTGGCAAGGACCTCTTGGTCTATTGTTATATAAATAATTTCTTTAAATGTTAGTTCTCTAAATGTTCTCTAAATGTCCCTTATGCATTTTTTTCCTAAGAGGGTCTTAATACCCAAACATTTACCACTCTAGTCTAAATATTCCTCAGCTGAACTACAACATGAATAGGAAGAGAATTGCAGCTTTAGAGAAAATGGCAATGATCCCATTGTTCCTGCTGTGAGCCAGATTGTGCACTGTAAATCATGCATCCCTCAGAAGAAAAACCTCACATCCTTCTGCCAGGACTTCTGATTATTAAGTTTATAAGTTGAAAACTTTAGAATCGCTTCTTAATTGAGCTCTAGCAAGGGGAATTTTAACTTAGACATTTAAATACAGAAAGTATTAAAATCAAAAGCAACATATTGCCATTTCTCTTTCAAACTCATTGCTAAGGAATAAAAGCAGACTATTCGTTCTTCATCCCATCATTTGAACAGAAAGGACAATTCAGCGTCTTTTGCAGGAGATGGAATGGATTGCTTTCCTCAGTTTCATAGTTTGTGGCTCAGTTTGGCTTCTTATTCAAATGAAACAGTGCAGCACAAAACACAAGTGAGACTCTTCACTGGGTCATATCTTAGAATGAGTTTGTCACTTCCTCATCGGGACAGTATTGTTTTAGTAACTGAGATGTACACACTCATTTGAAGAGCTAAGAGGATGCTCTTCTCGTTCATACTGATCCTTTCAGAATGGAGCCAAAGGGAAGCCAAGATTGGTGCTGATGTCATAACTACACAGCATGATTTGTAAGACTCAATGACTGAAAGGAGATGCAAACACCTTGTGGGGAAGACAATATAAGGACAGATTCTAGAAGAATCTTCTGCACTTGCAAGAATACTATCATGATCTAGTTGCTATGGATTGGTGGCAGCCTTTTTGTTCAATTTGCAGGTGCAAACTCATTCTCACCAGATAAACTACGGAAGCAAACTAGTGTACATATTCTTTTATCTTTTGGCATCTGTAGACAAAGTGATGAGCTCTCTGATTTGGTTTCCTACCGGAGGACATTCACAAGATTTAGGCCACACATTTCACGCCCATAAACAAGAGCTCCACCTCTCCTTTCAGATTTGAACCTGCATCTGGGGAGAGGAATTGCCTCCTTCAATGTGGATTTTGAAGCTCAATGCTGTCAGAAGATTACTATTTAACACTATAAAGCAACCACACCAAAGCTTAGAATAGAAAATAGGGAAGAAAAACACCAGCTGATCCAGGAGGAGGAGTTTGCAAAGATAACTAAGCAATCACATTCACTGATATGTTATTTTATTCTGTTGTGTAACTGTAAGTTCTGGAGAAGCAGACTTGCATGATATAATCTCAATTTATATGAATCAAAACCAAAACTCTGAATTCTCCCTAAAAACCCTGCTGGTTTCCTGCTTGGTAGAATAATAAGGACCTGGGTCTTCCCTGTTCTGTGAACTCAAGATAGCTCTATTGTGCAAATAGATCCGGTTTCCTAAACTCTATATTTCTGTCCTCAGAGCCTAAAATTTCTAACACTAATGAGAACTTGAGAATTTCAGTCTTGCACTGAGGGAGAAGCCTGGACACTTGGTGACCTCTATCATAAGCTGTGGAACCCAAGTTTTAGATTTTCAGCTCTGCCCTGGGAGACTACGTTGGGTTTTCCTGTGTCCTGGAAACACTATAGTCTTTTGCAACACTGAAGAAAAGTCCCAGAGCCACCAACAGATTTGAATTAACCACAGAATTCCTGGAACTTAACCAAAAAGTTTACCTGTTTCTTCCATAGAAAATGTAGAAATGTCAAGTTTTCATTTAAACTAAGTGATATTTTTGTTTTGACAACACCCATTTTCCTAAATTGACCCTGTATTTGACTTCAGGCTGTGCTGCCTTAGTACTCTCAAAATAGATATCCTTGCAAGGCTACCCTCACTCTTCAATTACTCCTGATTGCTACAGCCTGTCTCTTAGGTTAAGTAGAATAACAAGAACCTTTTGCTTCAGACATTTACATGAGTGCATTCTGTTCCCCTGTACTTATTATGCTTAGGTCCCTAGACATGTTTGTCTGTCCTAGAGTTGAATTTGTAGAGGTGAACTAGGACAGTCATACCACCTGATGCTTAGCAAGGAACCCATTATCTCCAGGTCTCAGGAAGAATATTTATTTCATATTGAACAAAATTGAGTCAAATTGCATGAAACATCTTTCCCTTTTCCATTGCAGGAGGTTCTGGCATCATCTTGAGAAAAAATGTCTTGGCTGGTAGTCTATTGGCTGCTGTAGGAATCATAATTGTGAAGGGAAACAGCAAGATAGTTAGCTAGAAAATTTTAAAGGGGGAAAAATTCCCCCCAGAAAACCTTTTCTTGGTATTTTCTTTATTTTTATGGACAAGTCTACAACAATCTTAAACTTGACTTCACAGAATATCTGTCCTAGACCTACCAGGATTCAAAATGTAGACTTTCCTCTTTGATGTCACTTCCCATGCTCAATTCAGTAAGCATTCCCTGCGGTGTCCTGGTAGAGAGAATCACACATAAAACAAGAGAGACAGTGGTTGTGTCACCATTCTCCTTTCATCTGTGTGGATTTCACCCATAGGGGAAATGTGCATTCATGTATTGCCTTTTATAACCTACAGATCAGAGGGCAGTGTGTCCATCAGCCTCACTGTTGAAAGTGTCTGTTTGGGTAGAAGTGCCATACTTGTTGAGCTGAAGAGCATAAAATGCTCTGCCACAGAATTAGCAGCCAGAGTTTTTAATTGAAATCAGGGACACTTCAATTCGAGGGCATGACTCAGTTCTCATCATTCACATGGAAGTTGTCCTTTTGTCAGATATTGTTTTCTCTTGGATAGTTTAGGTATCCTTCTGCTTAGAGTGAGATTTTCCAAAGTGGCAGCTCAGACATACAACTAAGAATCTGGATCTTGGTCACCTCAGCCCAACAGCATTACCTTCTCTGCCCTTTGTGGTCTAGTGTTAAATCACTCGCTTAGATTGCAGTAGAAGCTTGTGCTCACATTGGGAACTGACTTCAGTTCTGCAAACTCCAGAAGAAGCAAATTCACAGTGAAGTCCACCTTTACCTCCCCTGGCTAGGAAGAATAGGATAGACTAGATTTCCCTAAATGATGGAAAACAATAGCAAGAAAAAATCTGCATGGGATTTTTAGACCAGTTTAATGGTATAAAATAAGTTGACAAGCAAATAAGGCATTTTATAAAGGTCAAAGAACAAAAA
This sequence comes from Haemorhous mexicanus, assembly GCF_027477595.1. Classification (NCBI taxonomy): domain Eukaryota; kingdom Metazoa; phylum Chordata; class Aves; order Passeriformes; family Fringillidae; genus Haemorhous; species Haemorhous mexicanus. The sequence goes on from NC_082342.1 coordinate 44,887,462, forward strand.
CTGTAGTTCAGAAAAAATCTCATCAATTTAGTAGACCAAATCCAAAACCAAAGAGTTTCTCCACCCTTCCAGACTGGATCGGGGTTTAGATTGCCAGTCTCTCAGACAGCCTAGGTTAAGATCCATGATTATGCAATGAAGGATGCTTGTCAGACAGAATGGAAGATGACATTTGGGTACCTTATTTTACAACGCTTCATAAGCTTTGTTTAAACAGTATAAACAGCAGACAAAGGAAAAATTGATTTTGCAATAAAAGCTATTTTTACAAAAGCAAAAGTCACATGATCTATTACCCAGCTTTTAAGAGAGCAACAGAACTTGCTTAGCCTGTCAGCTGAAGAAAGACTGAATTTAATGCCAAAACCAGCAGTCTTGATAGGCAGCAGTGCTAAATTCTAAATCATACATATTAATAGCTTCCCTCCATACCTTAGCCTCAGTCTCTGAATGAGAAAAAACCCCACAGAGTAAGGCTTAACCCTTCATAGCTCCTGACTTTGACAGCAGCTGTGGACACCCTGATTTTTCACTAGGCAAAATGTTCAAAGTGAAATGTATTGATGGGTAGCTCACATACATGACACATGTTCATATACACATAGGAGTGAAATCAAGGTCTCTGTGGGTCCTAACTATCCTAACTTCAAAGTATTTATGTCAAACTACATTTAGACTTGTCATGATCATCCCTCTCAATGTAAAATCAATATTGCAGGCAAACCTTTACTTGTTCATTGCTAATTTTAACACATGCACCTCCAAAGTCACCTCAACAATATTATTAGTAAATATGTCCTGCTGGATAAGCACCCACAGTTTCCTTCTGAAATGGAGCTTTCCTTTTCCCTCCTTGGAACCTTTAATAAATTCCTCAAATGCAGTATTACACCCCATAAAACCCTCCGTTACTTACTGAATTTTGTATTTGATACCCCAAAAATGGAAACCTTGTGAAGTCCCATTCAGTAAGAAGAGCCAAGAAATATCAAGGTGAATAATTAACAGAATAAGCACTCAAGGATTACACATTAGTGAACTGCTTAGAACCCATCTGTACTTCAGCAGTATGATATAAAATATGCAAAAAGATGTTTAACTATAGAACTAATATTGTGTCCCCTTTTCAGAGAAGAAAAAGTGGGGAAAAGATAGTGGTGATATATTTCTGCCCTCTCTCTGTAAGGAAGATCAACAACTCCCTGGCTTTGGTACACAAAGTGAAGGTCATGTGAGTGAGAACTGAAAGTCATGGCATAGAGAGCAGCAGAGGATGCAAAGAACCCTAAGGGTCAGTGTGGGTAAAAGGAACAAAGGAGCCCAAGGCTGGGTACAATGTGAGAGAGTTGGGAGCAAAGGAGGGAGGGAGAAAGACAGGATGCTGTAGATTGCTGTCATTTTCTTTTGGAGGAGAGGGGCTAAACTGGCATGTACAAAATACTGGAGGGAAGGTAATAGTCTTAAATGCTTTATTGAGAGTATAGGTGGAGAGTAAGGTGTACAGAGCCCAGAGGGATAGTAAGTAATTTTACAATAGAAGGGACAGTTGTGCTTTCAATTGTGTTGTTCCGTTACTGAGTTTAGGATGTTTTGAGCTCACCTAATGGAGATTTATTCATCTCACCAACTGAATAAATATGTTCACTCTAAGCACAGTACTGACTTGGAACTCAGTTCAGGTGCCTGCACACAGTCACCTAGTCCCATCTGAGACAAAGAAGGGTATGGCCTTTCTGGAACTGGTAGATACATCACTACTTAAGAGTTGACTAAGCCTCTAGCTGCCATTCCAGAAAACCAGAAAAGAGGTATCTGGGGCAATCTGAAAACTACCTTGGGCATCTGAAATGCCTCTCTCTGCAATTAAATTGAGATCTTGATCTCCCTTGATGATAATGGAAGCTTATCTGATCTATAAAGACCAACAAGTAGACACCTAAAATTATGTCTCTGAACCTGAAACGTACCCCCAGGTGTCAGCTCTCACCTCTAAGTCTACTGCCATTTTAAAATTCCCAGCTGGCCTCCAGGCATCAGTCTGGAGAAGTACAGGCCTCCTCTAGATGTTGTGTCATATCTGACAGCCCCATGAAGATGTTCCAGCCTCCTTGAGTGGTAGACAAAAAGCTCAAGCAACTGAATCAAGCTTCCAGCGCCCAGACCTTCAGTCACTCCTACAAACACCCAGAGAAAAACAGCACATCTGGTAGCCTGGTTCTGCTATGCTTAGGCACATACAGAGAGATAAACTATTATGCTTTAAAGGAATTTGTAAAAGAACTCCTTGAAGTATGGTTACAAAAATAATAAGGGACAAAATTAGCCAGAATAAGTAAAAAACATTTAAAAATAGGATTTGTGAAGAATTTGCAGGCCTAAATCCTAGTAAGAAAGAGTGTTTTGGAACTCAAACAGGCCCCAGAGTCATAAAGCCCTTAACCAAGAAATTATAGATACAAATTCATGTTTATGTTTTCCAACTACAACAATAAAAAATTATTTTCTACACAGCAAAGCAGTTTCTGAGACACAACTACCCAGATACCTTGTAAGCTTTTGTATGTAAACTGTGCAGGAAAACCGTGTACACAAGTATATGTTTAACTAGTGGGCCTAGAAGAAATGGGGTATACTGCTGAACTCTCAAAGCATAAGGTGAATTTGAAACTGGGCATCTCAGTTGTTGTGTATATGATAAACTCATTTATTGCTTGAAAAGAGGATTAGCAGCTCAGTAACCTTTTTTTTCTTCTGCTTGTTTTAAAAGTAGGAGCAGCCCATATCTGATTCAGAGAAAGTGTTTAGACACCAGCCTTTGAAGAAGGCAGTGAATCTCCAGGAGAGTATATAAACTGCAATTGAGAGATGAGACTTAAAAGTGTGAATCCTCTTCCCTTCCCTCTTGGAGAAGGGGGAATAGGCCTGGATGGTTTCCACTCACACTGTGCTGAGTTTCCCAGGCCTCATTCTAACTCCAGCTGTGAATCTCCAGCATCTCATGTCTTTTTCTTGAGGACCAAAGAAAATCTAGATGTTGCAATGCTTGCTGCTTTGATATCTAAACTCACATTATTATATTCTATTATTATACCTATTACTGTAGGTATTAAACCTGACATATTTTCTTTACTACTTATTTCAAAATACTTTCTAAGATGCAAATTGTAAATTATCCATATTTTAGATATATACATTACATGTTAAATATATACATTACTTTTTTTAAATTAAGCCTCATAATAGCCTGTAGTGCATGTATAAAGCAATGTACCACACACCCTTTGGAAGCAGAGGTTATTAATGGAGCAGTTACTCAGATAGATGATTAAACTAAGAAAGAAAATATAGAAAAATCTGCCATAAATATGACAACCTTTTAACCACACACTGAGTGTCAGGCAGCTTCAAGAGGGGGTTGCTCTGTAAAATCAGCTGAGCTGGCAGCCAAGGGTGACAGCAAAGTTGGTAGGGCAGTGCCCTCGCTGACACAGCCCTATCCCACAGCACCATAACCAGCAAAGCAGGTCTGGTAACAGTGACCATATTCAACCACGAGTCCAGATCATCAGACCAGTCTAAAGGGATCAGACAGGTTGAATCTGAGGTCAGGCCCAGGACTGGTGGGTTTATGGCCAGGCACAAGCATGCTGTCCATGCAGCTCCAACAAGAAGCTGGGGCAACAGCTGGGGCTGAAATGCAGCTCCCAAACCAAGAGGATTAGGGTCCCAATTAAGGTGCCTTACACTTCTGTCCCACCCAGCTGTCTGATCCAAGATCACTGAGTGTAGCAGGCCTAGGCCTACCACTAGGAAAAAGTGGCTGCTGAGTCTCTGTAGGGTCCTGACACTCATGCAGAAATACACTTGCTAGGACAGCAGCAAGTTAACTCAGGATGTGACAACAGCCCTAGTGGTTGAGGCACTTGTGATAAAAAAGCTTTGAGCTTGGACTTCCTCAGGCTGAAAGATGGTAAAATCCTGAGCTTCCTCTTCCTGGGTGATGCCTCCAGTTGGTTGTCTTTTAAAAGAAAAAAGCAGAGCAAGCAGAGGTGCTAATTCCTGCCCTCACCCGAGGATCCAGAGTCTGACTCTGGAGGAGACAATGACTCCTGCCTTGCAATCTTGAATTATTGAAGAGTAACCCTTGGGGCGGTGGTGGAGAAAGGGAGAAATTCAGATATACCACAGACTTCTATTCACTGTTTTAGATCCATTTTTATTTGGCTTCTAATTGGCATCTGTCTCTCACAGACTTGAACTTGTAATCTTTTATCAGTGCAAGTGCCTCTAATTGAACATTGATACCCCACAAATATTCTGCAGGAGATGAACTTCACTGTAATGTACAGTGCCTTCTATGCCGGATGTTTCTAGTCCTCACTACAGACTGGATGCAGGATCTGAACTCTAATTCACTTTCCATCAGACTTATCCCACATTATTTTAACACTGGAAAGACTAATTTATTTCACAGATTAATGTATAGACTGATAATTACCCCTTTCCTCCTCCATTTGGCTAATTCGCATGGCTTAACTATCCCTCAGCAATACTGAAGCCTTCTGCAGGAGGGAGGGAGGTGCTGCCATTCAGGTTCTTCACTACCACCCCAACTGGAACAGGCTGCTCCTCTGTCACCAGCTGACCTTTGCCTTAAAGACTGATGCACTTTGCAGAGGTACAACAGGGCTGGTCCTCTGTAATTTGATTTTTGTTTGCCATGGAAAGGCTGGTTTGTTTGCTTTGCACTTAAGGCCTGCAGTTTATTCAGCAGTGTAAAACTCTTCACAATCACACATAAGAAAATAAGTGAAAAACAAACAGAGCTGAAAATTTGTCTGCCTAAAAGGGAGTGACTACTATTATCCGGTAAGTATATTGCTTAGCAGTATATACTTACCAGACTTCATTTTACAGCAGAAAGATACATTTTTCACCCTCCAAATGTCTTCTGTGAGACGATAAAATCCTCAGCATTTTAAAAAACCAATTTCAATGTCTGTGTTTAAAAGACTACTGTGCCTGACTTTCTTCAACAGCCATGAACATGGCTGTTGTTCATGACATCAGAGGATACTGAAGTCAGTGTTTAAACTAAAAGTCCCAATTTAGCTTTTATTATTGTGTACTGCTTAAACTGGAACTACTGAATCATAATCTATGATAGGTAAATGGCACAACATTAAAGAAATTAATTCCATAGTTTAGAGTTTCCTGTCCTGATCCCTCTGGGCCAGTCCTGATGTCCTTGCTCATTTCCTTACTCCTGATTCATCTGAGTGTTTAAACACTCTAGATTTCTGTGGGGTTTTGAGCATATGCTAGTTGATTCAACACTTTAATCAGACAAAATCCTCACTAAAGTCTGTAGGATTTTTTTCCATAAAGACCTAAAGTTTCAGTCTTTTGTTTGTTTGGTTTTTAAATCCTGCATTTGAGTCCACTCAACTTGAAATTAAGAATTTATGTGTTTGGTAGTTGTTGCTACACATCACTCCCTGCCCAAACCAGTTCTTTCACTTTGGCTATTTAATCACCAGCTAATAATATTAGTGGCAAGAGGAATTTAACAGACGGGGTAGTGCTGGAGTAGGTGGAGACTTGTTGAGAAGAAGGTTATAATAATTTGTATCACATGCTACCACTTTACATTATATTTAAACACTGAGAAGAAAGGCACAATTTTTCTTTATCCCCTCTTGAGCTACCATTTAAAAAAAATCTTTAAACATTTAAACACCTTGAAGTATACCATAGTTTTATTTTCCCTCATTGCTTAGGTGTGAGCAAAATTTATTGGGGAAAAAAACCCACAGAACTGTGCTGCAAAATGCTTGGAGAAAACAGAATGGAGAAAATATAGGGGAATGGCTCCTTAAATCTCACATACATAGCTGCTATACAGCAACTTGGTCTGCTGAACTGCAGCCCACTGCACTGTTAGAAAATCCAGTGAGTATGTGGTGAGCAATTAATTCTACTGAAACTGTGTTAACACAGGGCTTCTTAACAGGCTTATGATATCAATTTCTTCTGAATTCCTTTGGTTCAAGCCTGATTGATGAATGGCTCACAAGTTAAATCTTTGGAAGCCTTTTAGAGGCGGATGAGACCAGGTGATGTGTGCTGGCAGTTTTGACTTCTAATCAAAGATGTGGGCCAGCTTAATTTTTAAATTTTTTTATTAATTTTTTTAATTTTTTTTTTTTAATAATTAGAGACCAACAAAATACTGCCAAACTTCTTAGACATGGGAATGCTGCTAAGCCTGAGCAATAGATTAATGGGAAAATTACAGTTTTGGAAATTCGTGGCTAAGCAAGCACAGGCTTTGGAGGGGGTAGGCTGCTGAAAGAAATAGCATGAGATGTGCAGTAGCCTTAAATTCTCTCTGCTTTCCCTGCAAAGAGCAGGAAATTCCCCAACCTGTGCAAGGTGTCCCTTGCTTTAGCAGACTTGAGGGAATAATTTCCTGAAATAACAATAGTCTTTCCTTTAATTTCGACAGGGAAGAGTTTGAAAGCACGACTTCGATGTTCCCAAATGGCTTTGCATCCTGGGAAGCAAGCAGCAGCCCTGATTCACTAGAAGCTCATAATTCATAACTCTGGCCTTTTCCCAGCTAGTTTTGGTGTTTCGGCGCTGGGGTGGCCGCGGCGAAGGCAGCAATGGCAGCCCTTGCCTCGGCCTGCTGGGCAAGCCTGAGTTTTCCTGGCGCAGAGACAGGGAGAGAGGGGAGAGGGTTGGTGTTGAATTAAGGGATTCTGTAGGCAAACAACGCAGAGAAGGGGGAAGCCGAGTCGGCGGGCCCTCACGGGCGGCGGAACGCTCGGGAGCGGGGCCGGGCTCCGCTCCGGAGCGGCGCCGTCTCCACGGCAACCGCCGGGCCGCGGCAAGATGTCCGCGGAGGGCGGGCGCGGCGCGGCGCGGGTCGTGTTCCGAGCGCTGCCGCAGAAAACCTTCTCCTGCCTGCAGGACAGGGACATCGCCGACCGACTCCTCAAATGGTGGGGGGAGCGCCCGCTGCGGGATGCCTCTGTCTAGGGGCGGCGGGGGAACAGGCGTGCTGAGGGCAGGAGCCATGGCCGCGCCCACAGGACGCCGGCTCCGGTGGGGCGGGTCCGCGTCTCTTTCTCTTATTTTTAATTTTTAATTTTTTTTTTTTCATTTATTCTCCCCAACCCCTTAATTTGAAGTCCCCTTGGTATTCTGCAGGCAGGCAACCCGCGCTTTCGAGGTGTGAGGCGTGTGTCCTGGCCTCCCACAGCGAGCCGAGATCCATTTCAGCTTCGCAGCGGGGCTCCAGCGCAGCCCGAGCCCTCCAACGAGGGGTTGGAGGCGCTTGTAACTGAGAATGGGGGTGAAAAAACAAAGTATAATCAGTCAGAATAGGGCTTTATGTATGTCTTCAGAATATTTAATCTCATTTTTCCATTTCAGGTCCATGCAAGGCAGGATCACAGCACAAGCGTTCAGTTTTGACCAGCAGTTTAAGCCCTATCAAAAGGATGGGTTTCTTATGGTAGTTCTAAATCCTTTGTATTTTAAGTATTCCCCCCCACCATGCAATTATATTCAACATTAGCAGTATTGAACGCTATTGGCCTGCTCACTGTCTCCTTGAAAGGAGGTGATTTAGGTGTGGTACTCAAGTCCCTGACTTTGTGGGTTAACTGTATTGTACAGTAAAAATATTTTAGTCTGTACTAATGTTACTCTGCTTTAAGAGGGAACAATTTAGCCTTTCAGGATTCCCAAGAATGGAAATCTGAACTGGATGCTGATGTTGGCTGCAGGGTTTCGTGTTGGGAAGTCTGCATAGTGTGAGACTTCAAACAGTGTACCCGCGCACAGCTATCAGTAAATTTCTCACAGTAAATTCAGAGTGCAATTAGATGTGCATGTGCACCACATATCTGGAAATATAACTTCTGAAATTTATTGAATGCCATTGCTTTATACTGGAATTTCGAACTCCCAGCTTTTTGAGACTCAAATGTCTTGCTGATTTTGTGTCCTCCATTTCACTTGTCTGCAAAGTCAAATCTCTTCATCCGTTTGCAGACAGAAAAAACCCCAAACCTGTGGTTTTAAGAACTATGTGATTTTTACATCTGTTGTTTTAAAAACAACTCTTTGATGTTTTATATGTCTAATTTATATTGTTATCTTGGATAAAGAATTCAGCCTCTTTATATCTTAAAGAAATTCACACAGAGATGCACCAATATTTATTTCATCTTCTACTGATAAACATTTCAAATTATTGAAGTTTACAGAATACATATTTACCCTCTCAGTGCTTGTCTCTTTTGAATTTAAAATGTAAAAATACCACTGTGAAGTTATGAAATATGAAGAGCTGTGAAATAATTGGGAAAAAAGGACCATTACGTGTAATATCCAATCTCTCTGTATCCCAGAGGGGTGATAAAGAAATCTAGTGTTACAGAAACTGAAAGATCCATAATTTCATTTGCTTAGCAGTTTCTTCAGTGATTATTCACTCTGTAAGAGTGGGTTTTCTTAGTTGGCTTATCGTCATGGAAACTTGTCACCTACCAACATTACTGTGGACGTCTCCTTTTCTTAATTGATAAATCAATAAGTTGAATTATTCAGATCTTACTCTGTATCTGTGTAATAATTTTTGTGTGTCTCTACACTTCTCCAAACTTGAAATTTAGTTAAAAAGAGTAAATTTTAAAATCATACTTGGCATTTCATTTTTATGCCAATTTTACTTGGCATTAATTCCCAACGACATTGTATGCAGAGATAGAACTTTCATTCTCAATTTTTCGTACCTCCATGAATTTCATACATTTTTGTGTGTTCTTGGACTAAAACTGTTTTATTATAAAAATTTAATACTACATATATAAATATTCACCTGAAGAGATCTTCTGTGTATAAAAGACACTGGCTACACTGAGTTACAAAATGATGGATTTGGTGGTGTGATATTTAGTACACAAACTGGTAGATCATACGGAATCTGCTTACTAATTGGAGCCTTATAATTTGGATTGAAATATTCAAGGCACTGTAATTGATGATTTTCTGTTTCATTTCATTAACTTGTATTCTCTTATTTGAATATTACAGGCATTTTTTAATGATCAAAGTGTGAACTCCAGTTTAAAGTTACTGTCAGCTTCAGGACAATGGACCACATTGGGTAAATTTAGAATAAATTAATCTTAAATAAAAAAGTCTATGTTTTAACTATTTTGCTCTGATTTACCATAATGACAGTTCATATATGTGTGCTTTCACCTAGTTGAAATATCTTAAAGAATTACTTATTTTACTAAGTAATAGGAAGAGATTCTATTTCTAGAATAAAATAACTAAATTGTCACCCTTTATGCCTTTTTTTCTTTGACCCCTGCATCATTCCATAAACCAAGCACATGAAGCTGTTTATAAGTGGTTTGTAGCATCCAATTGACCTGATCATGTATCCAGACATAAACAACTCCATTATTGGTGGAATTATAATAGTACCTTGTGCAGATACCATTTGCAAATGTTAGAAAAGGGCAAACTTGCGACCTGACTTGGGACAGGTCTGAAATGATTGCTCTGTTACAAATAAAAGTTGAGAGCAGAGGATTGGTAGAGCACACCCTGAGCTTGTGTAAATCTGCTGTCTGTACAGTGGTGATGGAGGCACAGAGGAGCCCCATGGGACAGATTGCTCTGCTTGCAGCCATGCCATGAGGGTCACTTCAACTTTGTTGCCATATCAGAAACTTCTGAACACACTCTATTAGGTCTGGAGATGCAGATGAGACACTAAAGCAGGAAGGCCAAAAGCAAACAGCAAATTTGTGGCTCCACTTTGAAATTGCATTTTTCGTGACGTAAATGGCACACAAAAATTCACGGCAATTGCATGTGATAATGTAATGGTGTTTTATGCATAATGTGATCTCTGATATTGCCAAAGTGATTTTCTGTAATAGGAGTATCTTAGAAGAGGGTAGTGGGAAGCCCTCATTTCTTTTGGTTTGTCTGCAGATATTACTGTGTGTAAATATTTAACGGAGCTTTGAGAATTTTCTAACTTTTCCATTTCAGCTCTCTGGAATTGACATAGGTTTTTCCCACTATATACAATGACACTAGACATTGCCACTTTTTTGTCAGCAAAAATCCATTTTCCAAACACTTCACCCAACTGTTAAAACAATTGATATATATATAAAATGCAGAAAATCTGTCAAGTACCCCTTCAGGTACCTCTTTCTCTGGCAAGCAGAAAGAAAATAGATGTATTTTAAGCCAGTAGTAAGCCTTTTCTTGCTTTAGACAGGATTTGTTTTAGGCTATCTGTCTAGTCTGCAACTTGACAGTCCCTGTAGTGGAGGTCAGCAGGTTACATACCTTGTGTTAAGAGTGGAGGGGTCTCTTGCCAAGTAACCCAGCTTAACTCTTGGTTCTGCTCAATCTTCCTCCGCACAGAAGTGAAGCATTTTGTCTCAAGGACTGGAAGGGTTCCCTTTCTAAATCCTGAACAGCTGGTATACCCTGTTTGCTCTTAAAATTTCATCTTCCCATTCTTTGCCTATTTTTGGTGAGGAATGTTGGCACATTTTTCTATACTTAGTCTTCATGTGCATTTTTTGAAAATATAGTAAGATTTAGCTGTGAGTGGGAGGAGGTAAAAATCATCTAGTAGTATTTTCTTCTTCAGATGCACTGATACATTAATCCAGATATACCATTTGCTTATCACTGAGGAGTAACTTTAAAACAACATATCTGTTGTTAAAAAATACTGGAAACGGGCTTATTTTGCCCTTTGGAAAATCTGAAGAAAATACATAGTCTACATTGATCCAAATGCTACATTTATTCTGTTACAAACAAAATGTTAGGGGTTTTTTGGTTTTTTTTTTAATGGGGGAGATAGTTTGAATGCATAATATAGGGGGGGTTTAGATAGATCTATAGAAAACTCCCTACCCTTGCCCTCCATGAGATTGGGCAGAAAGTAGATATGGACCTGCAGAAAGATGTCAGCATTATAAAGGAAATGAATAAAACATTACAGTAGTGTTTGTTTTCACAATTTTTTTTTTCTTTTTTAAGGCTGTGGTCCCCTGTCACCTTTTTACTTAGGTTTTTTGTCTTGATAGAATTCCACAGTAATACATTGTTTTAAGGACTTCACCTTCAACATTGCTTGAAATAAAACATTTTAGGTAAATGACACACAAGGATATTCTCTAATCTGCTTCCTCTGATCAGATACTTAATGACCAAGTCTCACACCAAACTTTTTTGCCTGTAGGGCATTTCCCTAATAGGGATATTTTTTCACCTTGTTCTGGCTGCATGGCAGAGTATCTGATATTTCTGATGTGCTTTAAGCCACCTATCCATCTGTTACTCTGATATTTCAAAAATAGAAGCAGCAAAAGGAGCAAATTTGATGCATACCCATTTATGTATTGAGTCTTGTGTTTTTTAAATAGCTGCAATGAGAACTAAATAGTTTTTTTCCCCTGGATACATTGCTGGCCTTGCACCTGTCAGCAGTCTTAGGAGGCAGGACTGTATCTGCTTAAGCTCAATTAACACTTGAAAATTTATCTTCAAAGGGGTAAAGTTACCATCTATTTGTGTAAATAAAATATTAGGATTTGCCTAAAAAAGGATTCTTGAGTTGCCATATGTGCTTAAAGCTTCAACAATTTCTGTCTTTAGAATGGGGTTTTAAAATCTGAAATCTAAAATCTTAAATTAGCAATTTTTAAACTGCTATTATAGGTTATAATTTGCAAAGAATTTTAGATGTCATAAGAAACCATAAATCATCAACCTACAACTTTTACTTTTGAAATACCATATTTTTTTAATACTGAGCACTGAACTTGCATTACATATAAACTGTTTTGTAAATAGTAAGTTACAAGATATTTTTCTGACATAAAAAACTTTCTTAGATTTTGGAGGAATTCTAAATATACCCAATCCAGGGTTTATCTGCCCCATACTGGATATGTGATGTGTTAATTTAAAAGTATTCTGGGAGCAGTTTATAGATATTCCAGAGCTGGCTGTTATAATAAGCTTAAACTGTTTCAGGATTTCTCAGCTCTTTGTTTTCCACTTGTAGAGTTGTCCAGGCATTTCTTCTTCCTTTTTCACTGCCTACTTTTATAGTGTTATTAAAACATATCATTCTTGTCCAGGAAATTTTGAATTTCAAATCTCACCTCTCAAATAGAGACAAGGACCTTCCAGTGTATTTAAACATTTCCATGTGTAGTTTGATTTTCTGAACTACTGAATAAATTACAAAGCTCTTGATTTTTTTTTTTCATTATTAAAGTTTTCATAAAACCTTTTTTTAGAGCAGAAGTCTCCTTCCCTTTCACCAATAATATCCTTATAACTTAAAGCCTATAAATATCTAAATTTCCCATACTTTTAGCTCAGTAATTGGATCTTTCACTTTTCTCAAGTCACTTAGCATCTGATATTTGTTAGTCAACTCAAGTTTTAATGTTAATTTTAAAATAATTTATGTGATAAAAGCTGATTTGTCTCATAATAAATCCCTTATAAAATAAAAATTCAATCCCTGTGAAAGGGAGCTGGAGAATTAGAAGTTGGAGGAAACTGGAAGTGAGGGGGTAGGAGGAAGTACAAATAAATAAATATAAATCAGTTTGGTTCTTTTGCATAGGTTGTAAAGCTGTAATTCATGATTTTTCTGACTTGTTCTTGGTTATGCAATATGATTATTTTGTATAGTCACTATCTGTACATGTAGGCGAAGGTACTAAGCATTTATTCTTTAACAAAAGGTGCCCTTTTCATAACCATTGTCGGTAGACAGGAAGCCAAGCAATTAAATGCTGTGCTTTTGTCTTTTACAGATTTTCTTGATATCACAGTGGTCCAATAAAATAATTTTAAAATTTCCTGTCAGTATTTTAGCTTAAGTAGGCATATTTTCAAGCTATCAATTTATAATTTCTCTTTTTTTTTTTTTCCCTGGTATTGATTGGTTGGGTGGTACAGTTTACCCAGGTTTAGGTATTAAAATGCCAGCCCTACTTAACCTATGAATGAGTAGTCTCTATGTAATAGTATATGGCAGAAATCCCAAGGTTTTCTGCAGGTGTGGGCAAGAGAAAATTTAGTTTATGCTGTGGTTAAAAATATTAGGATTGGAGTGAAATGATCAGTGCTCTTGGAAGCATCATGGTTCACACATCCCTTTCTGGCATGTTTCTCGTCCTGAAATGCTGTCATGTAGAGGCAAATTTTTACATTTCTTGAAGAGTATTTCTTAGTGATCCTTTAGGTCAGTTTGTCAGGACAGCACTGAGTTTTATCTTAAATTGTATGGTAAAAAGCCTTTAGATACTGTGATGTTGCTGGCCAGTCTCCCATCAAGGGAACCTACAGGGGAGAAGAGATCAGAATAAACTCATGGACAGCTGGAATGTTGTGAATATTCTCTCTGCTGAGACACACTGCCCTTGTGCTGAATGCTCACTTGTGCTCTTCTCCCTTCTCATGTTCAGAAGCACTTTGAAGGTTGTTTAGGCAGACCTGGAGATAGGTGGAGAACATGTTCTAACATTTGGGCTGAACACTTGGACTGCAGAGAGCAGACAGAACTGGGCTGAGTTCAAAGCTTCTTAAACTTGGGGCCTAATGCTATTTGAGATGCCATAAGTTATCCAACACTGTGCAGACAGATTTGTAGATGTAACACTGTATACAGAGAAGATATTTGCCCTTATGGACTGATACCTCTTTAAGGAAAATACTGTAGGGCAGGCATCTCAAATGGCTCTAGATGTCTAGATGTGAGCAACAAGATCCAGCCTTGGATGATCTGCAAGCCAAGGGAAAAAAATGATGGAAAAATATATTCTGCATTTAATGATTACAGAGGTAATAGTCGAGATTCATGCAGGAAGTGCTGATAGTACCTCTTTCTTCTTCTGAAATAACTGCTTAATAAAGCCTACAGTGGCTACAAAATAACGTTTTTAAAAGTTCAATATAAAACTTAAATAAAAAAATTCTTCGAGGCCATGTTTATTTTGGTTTTTACTTTGTGGGGTGTTGTTAGCAGCTAGTGACTTCTGTACTTCATCATGCCAAATTTGGCATATGTCCTGAGATGCTTTAGGGCTTAAGCTGTGGAATATGATTTTCTGAGGGTGTGATCTAATGCGATGCTGGGTTCACACGGTGTTCCATCTATCCTTAGTTTCGGTTGATGGTATTTACCAACAGGGGGAGCAGACACCTGAGCCTTAATGGAAAGTAGTATTCAGATGAATTTCATGTTTTCTTTACATTTAATTCCTTCTTAGCTTTCTTTGGCTTTTTTTTTTCTTTTTTTTTTTTTTTTTTGAGGGACTCTGTGATTGAGTCATACTTACATGATGTGTGCCTTTTTTAAAAACATGAAACATGCAACCAGCTTCCTATATCTTCCAGGTTCCAAAGTGACAAAAATTGAAGCTACAGTGGTACCCTGTACACAGATTTCCATGTCATTTTTTGATCGGCTGTACTCTGAAGGAATTGTTAGGGAAACTGGAACTATTGTGAAATGTTATGATGACTATTATGATGATATTCTTATCTCTGATGAATTAAGGAAGGTCAGTATAGTAATGAATAATTTATTACAATTTTTCCTACTCTATTAGGTGCTATAAGGACACATTTTTCAGGTTGTTTTTTTTCCTGACAGTAAAAACAGGCATCAGTAGCCATGGTTTACAAACAACTGAGGCACTACAGTGCCTGAATATGTAAAAGCAATTACTTGTTTTCCAGGTGAGCCCTTTTTCATTTTTAGGTGGGAGAAAAAGGTAAAGCCTTCTTCTACCCACCTATGTCTCAGGCAGTCAGTGCTGGCGGGTGTGTGGGGAAATGCAGCTGCTTGTTTGCTTAGGAGGGGGAAACAAAAGGTCCAAAGAGAAGGTGCTGTGATACTCAGAGCTGTAGGTTCACCCAGCCTTCCAGGTAGTGGATGAAATTGAATGTATTCGATAGCTGCATCCTGAAGCGTTCCTGGACAGGAATGCTGATCACATCATATCTGAAGGCATTTAAAGAAAGCCATCTTAATACATTTGCTCTAAAGCAAGAGGAACTATGGAAGAGGAAATTGTTTTTCAGTATAATACTGGAAAATAATGAAATACAACTTCTGAACAGGCCTGCAATGTGAAAGTGTTTGTTATACTCTAATGGAAGTATTAGAAAGCAGATTATCTGAAAAAGAATCTCTAACAGTGGCACCCTTTTAATCAATGTATGTCTTTACTGTGTTTCTTTTGACTTCATAAGCTAAAACCATTTTTTAAATTTATGTTTGTGTAGCATTAGCAAAGCATAGTGTGGGAGAACTGGATTTTGCTCTTCCTTGTATATATAATCAACATAAGTACTAAATAATTATAGAGTTGCACTCATTTGCACTTGGCAAATCCTTTGAAGGCAATGTATTTGAACCAGTGACACTGGTTACAGGATGTGGCCTGAAATACTGGTCTGTCTTGTAAAGTTCTGGGAAAAGGTGAGAACTCAAGCTCATGTTTGAATTTCAGATGTAGTTTGTAGCCTAGCAGTTCAAAATAGTATGCATTTATTTATAAGTTGTGTACATGTGAAAGGTTTTCTGAAAGTTAAATATATTGTATGTAGAAAGGTTAGAGGCAACATTTAAAATTAGAGATAGTTGGGGTTTCAGTGTCTTCCCAGTTTCCTTCCTGTGGAAGTGATGTGTGTGTCAGCATTTGCAAGTTTAGGGTTTAACATTGGTTTGAAACAAAGGTGATTCCTACTCCTAAGACCTAAGAGAGCAGAAAGAATAAGTCAATATCCAGGAATGACATCAAAATTCCAAATTAATTAGTCAGGGCTCTAGGACAGAAGACTGTAGGGGGCACCAAACTGTCTCCTGGTGTCAGAGGGTAGCCCTTGGCTGCAAGACTCCATGTTTCTTTCCTACCTGCCATGTGTTCTCTTGTTTCAGCCAAGGAGATTGGGATATGTATGAGTTGGCCATCCAGAACAGTTGTTGCCCTGACCCCTTTTTACTCAGGTTGTGTAGTTTTGCTATAAAGAGGGCCAGAGAGCAGTGGGCTCATGTCTAACTTTGACCAGTTTGCCTGGGCTGGCATCTGCAGTTTGGCTGACATGACTCAAATGTCTTATAGCTGTTGTGAGTTACAATTCTTGTCCACATTTACAGTGTTGACACTAATCTAGAAAGGCCTCTGTGTTCACATAATATCTCAGCAAAAGGCAGGTGACACACATGGAGGCAGCTGGATGCATGTCTGGCTTATCCAGGCTACAGATCAGGGCTCACTGCAGTCGGCAATAAAGAATGATGGGAGTTTGAGTGATCTCCTCTGGGAGATCCTAGAATTCCCTTACAAATGTGAAATAACTGTGTCAATTTAAAAATAAAAAAGCAAATGTTACCAAAAACAGTTACCAGCAATTACAGCAATTGATTATCAAATTGACTGACAGCAATTGACATATCAAATATAAGCAGATTATTTTCAGATTGCTTGTTTCACTAGCATGACAGATAATTAACCAGTGAAATAACAAGACTTGAAAAATATTCTTTTTTGTCTTTTGGGCATAAATCTGACAGTGATTCTGCTTTATATTATATGTAAGAATTTTGAACCTAATTGCATCGATGGAAGAAGAATTTAGAAATACATATTTCCGTTCCTCATCCATATATTTTACATGGACATAACTTCTGTGTACCATACAGCATACTAGCTGCATTATTTATAAACTGAATCTTAAAGAAATTTTTATCAATTTGACCTGTTTGTTTTTTCCTTGTTCCACAAGGTCTTGGTTCTGGAGGATTCAGACCATTATGACTTATTTACTCAATTGGATCGCGAGGAATTTCTGTTCTGTCTTTTTAAGCATTTTTGCATTGGAGGAACTCTTTGCCAGTTTGAAGATGTAGTTGACCCATACTTAGAAACTACAAAAGCTTTTTATAAAGACTTGGTGAGGTAAGTGTTACTCACTTTCTGTACAACTGTGTACATGTACTATGCATAGACACAGTGTTGATTTGTGTAAACTTATTGTACATTATTACTTCAAAAATGGAGCTGTTATTTAATCCACCTGCAAGCTTATTTGTGTCCAACTATCAAAATACCATGGAACAATGGCAGTAGTTCAGTGGCCAAAATATAAGCAATTTTAATTGCATCAGTCCTACATAAGAACATTTTTAATATTACAGTTATGGACATTGATATATTATAATTCATTCCCAATTTAAAGATACTTTTTTTTCTGTAATCATCTGCTGAAAACATGGCATAGTACTGGAAACAGACTATTCCCACTGCCATTGATAAAATATCAAGTCTTGCCTGTATGATATTGGGCTACTTTCAATTGGACTGCTTTTAATTTAGGATTTAAAAATTGAAATAATTAGTTGAAACTTTCAGTTCCATGTATTTTTTATTCCTGCTGATTTTTTTTTTAATACAATTGGATTTTAGTCTTCCTAGTTCTGCAAATACTCTTCTCACAGTGTAAAGCTAAGGGTGTTAGAATCTTGCTGTTATTACAGGGTGAACTAACACACATTTTTTTTACCAGGTTTGGTGTATGGAATTGTTTGGAACTTTATGTGAGGGTTTTTTTTCCACTGAGATTAGAGGTAATTGATCAGAGGCTTAGATTCAGACTAAAAACACAACTTTCGCCCTGCTTTGATATATCCATATGCTGACTTCTCTGATTGACAAAACTTCTTATGTTCTGGTTGCTGGGAAATGGAATGCACTTATTGGTTATACAGACTCATTCTTAGTTAAGCTTATAGGAATATAAAGATTGTAAAAGATATTACTAAAATTTTTGCTTAGTATGAGTAGTTTTGGTATTTTCATCTCATACATAGATGGGAATCAAGTGGGTTCTTCAGAAACACAGCATCTGACATAAAAGGATCCATCAATGTTTAACTCTACCCTCCCTTTTCTTTTATATTGTTCATTCTGCACTTGAATCAAGTTGCTTGTTCCTTCAGTCCTGGGCCATAGGTGACTCTGCATTGCCTACAGCTGTTTCTGCTCTTCTGTTGCTGAATTAATCTAGGACAAAGTGCAAATCCAATCTGTTCCTTCACTTTACTGCTCCCCTTTGCTATTGAGTTGTTTTATCCTAAACATGTTCAAGTTCTGTTCTAAGCCACTCATTTTCTTTACCTTCCTATCTCCTTAAACCTCTTTCCATTCTTTTTCCTTTTCATGCTGTAAAATTTGACAGGGATGTGAAATAGTTCTTATTACTTAAAACAGAAAAAAAGCCTCTCCAAGATCCTCCTACAATTTCTCCAAGATCCTCCTACAATTACCTTTTCTGTATCCTCAACCTGTTCCCTATTAGCCCTTTGTATTTTCCTCTTGTGTGCCGCTTCTGTCCTTTATAAAATATTTAGGAGAAAATACTTCAAGTGTATATTCCTGTGCTGTTTGGGTTTGTTGTTTTTTTTTTTTTTTTGCCAGTTGGCAGATTGCTTTCTATCCTCCCAAGTTTTCAAGTGATGTAACTGATCTTCAGAATTTGTCTACCATGTGTCTCTCTGCTGCCTGTAAATGTCTGCTTGTTTCTCACTGCCAGAGGAGCTGGTGTTAGCACTGGTTACCAGCTGAAAACAAAACATACCATTTCACTGAATCTTTTATCTTTCTCCTTTGGTATTGAGTTCTTTGTCAGTCCCATGAGAAAAGCTTTTGATCTTGACATTTCAGACCTTTCCTCTCCCTTCAGAATCACAGTTGTCTTTTTCTTGGTCTCATTTCTGCCTGCTCCCAGTTTATCCAAAATGATGCTTCTGTTTTATTTCCACTGTGTTAAGAAAGAAAAAGACAGTGACAGGCTCTGGATAGGGACACTAATGACAGTCTTGACTTAATTTCTAATTTCTGGCCACTGTGTTACTTCATTCTTGCACAAATTACATCAGAAAATAAAGCAATTAAAATTATTTTCTTATTGCCTCTTATTTTCAGTAAAAGATTGCTGATTATAGTAGTAATCCCTTAAATTCTCTTTGCCAAAAAGTTCACCCTCAAATTCCTGTTAAATACCAAGTTTTGTTTCAATTATTTTTTAAGACTGCTGTCCTCTGTGTGTTTTCATCATATCTTGGATTACAGTTGTGTTGGACACTTTCTACTCTTTATAAAGTGATATTAAAAGCTTTTCCTGATATTAAAAATTCTGTAAACTGTACTGACCTTAAGGTTTAATTTTTATGTTTGAGGATCTGAAGGCTTGGTAAAAAAACAACTGGATGCTTCAATAATTATTTGCTGCTGGCTAATGATGTGCCTTGAAAAATTAGCTGACACAGATTGATTCAGTCTAATAACAGTAAACTTATGGATGTATAAACTGCCACTGTTTAGTCCTTTTACAGTATTCCTTATGGGCAAGAGCCTTGGCATGAGGAGTTCCACAGAAGTGCCTTTACTGCAGGGAGCAGCAGACCTGTAAATGAGCTTTTTCCTACTTTCCTTTATTACAGCTTTTTTTTCGGGCCATACCTGAGTTCTAACTCCTAGGCACTAGCATTCAAAATACTGTCAAAAGTTTTGATGTTTCATTTTATTAAAGCATTTCCATGTGTATTGCTTTATTATGAGAGATTGCAATAATGTTTTTGAAATTAACAACTCTAGATATTTTACAAGCTAGGAACTTCCAAATACAGCTACTAAATGGCAGACATTTTTTTCTTTGCAAAAAGAGTGATGCATTCTTACTAAAAAAGTAATGCACAACTTGTAGTCTGTTACTAACCCATTGGTAATTAGTCTGTGATCAGTTGAATCCATCCAAAATTCTAGTGTTTAGTGTTGTATCCTGTATAACCTAAATAATTTCAAATCCCTATTCCTTGTTGTAATATTTTGATTTAAAGGATATATTTACATAACAAAACCTCATCAATTAAAATTTAATCTATGAATTTCTGTTGATAAATCTTGTCCTCTGTACTTAACCCCTGATTTTTCTGATAGTGTCTCTCCATGGTTACAGCTGCTGTAGCATCTAGTAGTGATTTCTTCATTTCCTTAATCTCCATCTCCATGCCCTTTTCCCCATAATGAATGTGAAAGCATTTATTGTTTGGAAAGCCTAGTAAAATATTGCCAGTAAGGTTAGGATATAAATAAAGCCCAAAGTAAATAGAGAGACCATGAGGATGTTTGCTTTTCATAAAAAGAGAATAGATGCACATTAAATGATAAACTGCCATATCAATGAATAGTTTAGAAGTTAACAATTTGAAAGAATGTGGGGCTATTAACGTTATTTTTAAGGAAATACTATCCTCTTCAAAAGGACAAGATAGTTTTTTTTCTAAAACCTTTCAGGGGGGAAAAAGAAATAGAACAAATGAGCTTGTCAAAGGCAACCTCTTGGTTTTCTTTCAAGTTGCAAAGGAAGAATCTCATCTGATTTTAACAGACACATTTCTTGCCTTAAAAAATAACCAAAGAATAACCAAAGTACTGAAAATAAACATTTTGAAAAATTACTCACAGGAAGCTAACCACCAGGGGAAAATTTCTCAAGGTCATGGAATAAATAGGAAGACTTATTCTTTTTCAATTGTTATTCTGGTATCCTAAAAATAGATATATTATATATATATATATATATATATATATATATATATAACATGGAAATTAAGAAACCAGAAATTTATAGCATAGTTTTCTGACAGAAGAATCTGAAGCCAGAGTAACTTAAATGCAACTGTTGCTTTTGAGGGTGGTGATATATGGTAGAAGGCAATAGTGCCACTAATCCTCTATGTCTTGTTCTGAAAGTTGTCACTCTTTCCACATTGATGGTTGAGGAGTTTCTGAACTGCTGCAGTTACAGCCTGGTGTGTCAGCATAAAGTGACATCTGGGTTGGTTTGGCTTAATGCACTGGTCTGTAAACTGCAGTGGTTCAGAAGCTGAGTCATGAGGTAGCTGAGCTGTCCTGCTGGGAAGGCAATCATCTCTGGAGGGGTGGAAGGGCACACAACTGGGGTCACTAGTGATTTCAGCAATGCTGTCTTCATCCACTGTTGAGTATGTCAACATGTCAGATGCAACAAAAAGTTCTGAGAAAGCCTCGTTACTGACTGACCACAGGGAAGATCAGCCTCAGAGTATAGGTTCAAACATGACTGTGTCATTACTCTACAGATGAAATCAGTTAATTGGAGAGTCAATCTCTTTTATTGGCTGCAGAGATTGAATCAACAAAGGTGCTGTTGGTTGATTTGGGGCTCCTTTGTTCTTACAAAAAGAAGCTTTGCCAAAGCACTGGTAACAGGGGACTGTTGTCACAGCTAGGACCTGGGGTGGTGTTCAACTCTTGTAACTTGTCTATACTGGGACCTTTCTTGGGAATGGAACCTATTTGTGACAAGGCAAGTTTTGAGATATGTGTTTCTTGGAAGCATGTAAGTATGGAAGTTTTAAGCCTCAACTATTCCACAGTGAGTTAATGTAAATGGGAATCTGCAAGATTAGATACATTAATAGCAGTTGCACGATCTAATTTCTGAAGAAATGTAAGCATCACTTAAAGCAGACTTGAGGAAAAATGATATATTAAAATACTTTAAATAAGTTGAGATGCCTGGATTCTTTGCAATAATATTCAGTGTTATTAGTAAATGTGATTAAAGAAATGGCAATCTTCACAACAAACAGTCTAGAAATATAAAAGCTCGGAACTAATCCCATCCCTAGTTGCATAGCTGACTATATATACAAAATTCCAAAGGAGAAAAAAATAAACCTAAACTATAATTATATAGTAATTAAAAATGAGCTAAAGAATGTATTTCTTCACCAGTACTGCTGCTACTTGTAGTCTGTATTAAAATGCATTTCAATTTGCAGGTTTCTTTCTCAAAGAATATGTGAAAAGATTTTTATGAAATGTTTAGCTGCATAATTTTTCATATCTATCAAAATGAAAACTCTGTATTTGGAATCATCTAGGTCTGGGTAATATTGCTGTGATTTGGTAGCTGAGAACAGTGAAACCAAGTCAGATTACTAGATATATTCAATATTTTTCAGTTAAATGTCATAATAACCATGTTACGTAACAGTGGCCATAACTTTTCACGCTCAGTATAACATGAGTTGAATTTTAGCTATAAATTTGGCCTTCATAAAATTTGAGCAAGGATACAGTACATATGTTTAAAATGAATTTAATAAATTAAAGAGTCTAACAATCAGTACTTATGATATTAAGTATGTATAATACCCCTGTATTTCAGTGTTCAAAAGAACCCTGAAACAAAAGAAATACGTATTATTTCTACAGTCTTCAGAGTGTCTGCATATGTAAGTATTGATAATTTTTATATGGGGTTTTACAGTAATATACATAACATGAAAATAATGAATTTATTTTTACACAAAGAAAATATAATATTCCATTGTAATGGGTTATTTTACCATAACTGTCACTTTTTTATTCATGGACTCTTTCTCTGATCTCATCCTGTTTCTCATCCTCTTTACTAACTCTTCATTAGTAGCCACCAGCTAAAGTTTTATTTGGTAGCTCACTAAAAATAGGTTTACTGGATTACAGTGGAAGAAGTCATAATAGCATCCAGAAACCAGTTAATGAAAAAAAAAGAATGGTTTAGATAATAATAAAACTTGAGTTAACAGTAAGGATCAAGGATGCACTCTTGACTTCCCGTAGTTCTGTTTTTTGAAATGATGCTGGAGTTTTTTGAATAGCTTGTATTGTATCTGGTTCTGTAAACACTGCAAGGAAGTTTAGTAAACAAAAAGGCTGGGGTAGTGAGATGACTGCTAACCTCTTTTCCCCTCCCTTGTCAAGTCTCATTCCTATCTGTTTCCCTTGCAAAATCATACATTTAACATCAAGATAAGTTTGAGAACTGGCATGTTTACTAGATTCAGCATGTCTGTCATTTAAGTTGTTACAGTAGGATGAACTACTTCAAATTCTTCTTGAGTAACCAGAATATGTGATAATTAAATGTCAGATAATGTACCAACTTTCAACAGCAGTAGCTGATGTCATTTCAGACTGCACAAACTTCCCTGTAGGTTTCCAATAGCCCAGTTGTTCATCTGTTGGTCATCTTTTAAGTACTATGTATGATTCATAAAGGCTTTTGAAAATAAACACTTTATGGGTGTATCAAAATTTATCTTTCTGCTAGGTTGCAAACTGTAATAAAAATAAAAAGGCAAAACCCTGGTAAGTGGATGTTCTCCTGTTATTACTGTTCCTTTCACACCTCTAAATCAAATGCATTGATAGGAACTTCCCAGAGTTCTATGTTTAGGCAGATGGACATCAAAGAGCTCCCCTAACTGTGTTGGCCATACATTAAATATCATCAGTACTACAAAGAAAAAAACAACAAACAAACAAAACCCCAACCAAACTTTAGCAAATTTTGTAAACAAAATAGACAAAAGAAGATCCAGTGTTAATGCAGAGCAGCCTATCCTCCTTATATCCTTGGAGGAAAATTGGGCATTACTGCACATTCTGAAAATCTGTGGGGTGAAGAAGAATTCTGAAATTATGTTTTCTGTTAAAGAACACGCTAAAGAATTTTCTGTCAGAAAACAGAAAGGCTTAAACAGTGTGTCTAGACTGTTTGATGGTTATGTGGATCAAAACTACTCCACTCCACATGGCACTTACAGGAAGGACACTTATTGGAGCACAAATGTCTTATGTTTGGGATGAAAAGTTTCTCTCAAGGAGATAACTACATTTCTGCAGTGGATTTAGTTTCTGAGTTCATTTGATAAATGATTGTAGAGTGTTATTATAATTCTTATGTTGAGCTGACAGTTTTTAAGCCAATTTTTCTTGGTTTGTGTCTGGAAGAAAAGGACATACCCTCCTAGCCTGATGTAAATAGATAAATAATTTTTAAAATAAATAAATTTTAAAAAGCTGATCTTATAAAAGTGACTTGTGCAGCTGAGCACAATTTTAAAACAGTATCTAAAAAAGCACACTGTTAGAGATGTAAGTATTTCAAAGTTCTAAGTTGTAGTTCACACAATCACAGAATGTGCTGAGTTAGACAGGACCCACGAGGTTGCTCAAGTCCAACTCCTGGCCCTGCACAGCACCATCCCCAGGAGTCACACCATGTGCCTGAGAGTGTTGTCCAAACATTTCTTGACCTCTGTCAGGCTGGTGCTGTGACCACTTCCCTGGGGAGCCTGTTCCAGTGCCCAGCCATCCTCTGGGTGAAGAACCTTTTCCTGCTGTCTAACCTACACCTCCCAAATCAGCTTCATGCTGTTGCCTTAGGTCCTGTCACTGATCACCACAGAGCAGAGATCCGTGTCTGCCCTCCTCTTCCCCTCACAAGGAAGCTGCAGACTGCAGTGAGATCTCCCTTCAGTCTCCTCCAAGCTGAAGAGAGCAAGTGACCTCAGGCACTCCTCATACAATTTCCCCTCAAGGCCCTTCACCATCATCACTGCCCTCCTTTGGACACTGTCCCACAGTTTAATGTCTTTTTTCTGTTGTGGCACCCAGAACTGTCCCCAGCACTGAAGGTGAGGCTGCCCCAGAGAAGAGCAGGAGAATCCCTTGCCCAGCTGGCCATGCTGTGCCTGATGCCCCCCAGGACAGGGTTGGCCCTCCTGGCTGCCAGGGCACTGCTGGCTCATGCTCAACTTGCCACAGACCAGGACCCCCAGGTCCCTTTGTGTGGCACTGCTCTGCAGCATCTCATTCCCCAGTCTGTCTGTACATCCACGGCTGCCCCATCCCAGGTGCAGAATCTGGCACTTTGTCTCGTTGAACTCCATATGGTTGGTGATTGTCCAGCCCTCTAATTTGTTGAGGTCTCTCTTGCAAATGTTTGTAGAGCTCTTGAGCATCAAAACCTGATAGACCTGGGCATCACAAGAGAAATAATTTTAGATCTTGTGACAAAGTACTCTGTTGAACTCCAAATACCCTTGAGGGCTTTGGAGCTTTTGGAGCTTTGCATATAATGAAATACTTTTACAGCTTAAGTATTGGAGTGTTATTTTAGAACTTTCTTTACCTGAACCCAAACTGTGGCTGTGTTAGAAATCAGAATAATGTAAAGTTTATTCAATAATTATTTTAAAAATTTGTCAATTACATTATGTAATTTTGAAAATGTTCAGCAGTATTTTTATTTCTGTTTTATGCTATGCATATGTATTCTTAAATCATCAGCTGTGTTGCTACAAAGAAAAAATAAAATGATCCTACTCTAACATCAGTAAATCAATCATTACACCCCCTGCATGTGTGAACCAAAGTCCACAGTGCAGATAGAATTGGTATGATTCTTATTTTGTGTACATGCATGAATGTAAATATCAGAGCCTTTATGCTCAAGCATTTTAGGGGTTTTATGACCTCTTTTGCTAATTAAAATTAAGAACCTTTTTATTTAATTAGATTATATTGATTATTTTCCTGATACTAAGTTAGGTATATCCTAACTGATATCATCCAGCTTGAAATGTCTCATCGCCAGAACTTACTTTGTTTTTGTACTTGAGTTGTTGAACAAATTTTTAGTGGGCTTACACTGCCTCTAAACAGTCAAAACCTCAACTGCCATCCATCAATTCCAGATTGCAGGAGTGGGATCCTCAGTAGCAGTGGGAAAAGAGTTTAACTAGCAACCACATCTTGATGTTGATCTTTTCTTACTTTTTTTTTCTTCAGTTACATGCATGAGCTTAGGTTATTTTTGGATCAAATTGCAAAGGCCTTTTGATGCTGAGCACTATAAAATCTTAAAATTTGCTCTCCTTACTGCAGTTGAGAATCCAGTGTTTGTTACACATGTATCCTAAGAAAACACCTGAAGAAAGATAGGTATCCTACAACTGGAGCTACAGAGGTTGTATGCTGTGCCGCTTAAAAATAGAATGCTATTTCTAGCTTGGGGCATTTGACTACCATTGGAAAATTCTGGGAATAAACATTATCAAATCTCTACCTGTCTAAAACAGTGCTTTTATGAGGTGCTTAGCTTAATTTAAGATTTAGGGGATTGAATAATTCCTCAAAGGAAGACACCAGAACATCTAATAAATCTTCTAAATAGCAGGAGAAAATGGGATGCCAACAGCTAAAGGATAAAATTCACAAATGGTCCTTGGTGCAGAAATGGGGACCCAGCTCTTTTTCTTCTCAGCTGACTGACTTAACCACTGACAGAGATTACAGTTTTCATGTTTCCTTGGTCCAAAAAAAGACAGATTATTTTATGCAAAGGAAGACAGCTTCAACAGGAGAATGCAAGAGATGTGAAATACGTAATAGTCTGTAGTCTGAGTTTAAAATTTTCCTGGAGAAAATGAACAATATGTGCAATGTAGCAGTTTCCCTCAAGCAGGAAAAGTGTAACAGAACCCACATCTCTTCAACTGTTGTACAAAGGTGTTGGGGAGCAGGAGAAAACTGTTACAAGTTTTAAAAGAAAGGAAGTGTCAGCTACATATTTATTGGTCTTTCACATGTTCATTTATCACACTGACAAAATAAAAAAACCCAACACTTTAAAAATCCCTCCATCTAGTTTCTGGGTCCCTACTGGATTTGAAGTGTGTCCAGCTGTGCTGCTCTGTCAACACTGAAGCTTTTATTGACATGTGCAGACGTAGGATGTTAACGCGAAGAGCCCAGTTCCCCTGCTGATTGTCAGCTGAATGCATTTTTTTCAGAACCAGGATTTTGCAGCTAGGTGTCTAGAATCCCTTCAAACCCTTCCTGAGGACTCGCACACAAAATGTTTCCAATAATAGTCCAAAGTCGTTAATGTGATCTGTAATAAGCGTTTGGATAAATGCAAACATTGCAACCTGAATAGATGCATTAGCAAATGTTGAGTGAAAAAAAACTATGGATGGAACAGCTTTATGTATTAATATAGAGTAAGTGATTACTTTTCTCTTTCTAAGGAAACATGATGGGCTGTTGTATTTTAGGCTCTAATTGTGTAAACACATGATTACATGTTTTATTTTACATTTTATATTAATATTACATTTACCTCAAGGTTAGTTGATACATCCAGCCAGAATTACTGCGCATTTTGTAGTGTTGGCATCCTCATGGGGACATATACCATTTAAATAAACTGTGGTGTATTTGTTCTATTCTGCTGTGCAATGAACAGTTACAACTGGAACAAAATTATTAACTTCAGATTTTATTAATTCTATTACAGATATCCCTGTTGTCCCTAATACTGTTTTGGTTTTTTTCTTCCTCTCAGGATGCTAATGGCCTGTGTTACCCTTCCAGCAAAAGCCACCAACAGACTTTTGCCTACTTGATTGTGGATCCCTGCAAGCGACACGTGAATATTCTGTATCACTGTTTCGGTGGAAGCCTGTTTACAAACTAGTTATAAACCTGTCTGGTCCCCAGTTTTATAATGGAGGTTGCCTTCTTTCTGTTGGGTTCAGGTAGACATTGCATAGTTTTCTGACGAGGAAAGCTCTACTCCTTGATGACGTGCTCGGAAGTGCTTCCCGTTCACTCAGATGTTACTGTGTGGTTAGTGACAAAAGTTTTTCGGTATTTTATAGTTCTTGAAGCTGTTTTCTTGGCCTTTCCCCGCCTTCCCTCACCCGTTTTATCTAATAAAATGTATTTCTCTAGAGGTCTCGTTATTTTTATGAGCCAGCTTTACAGACCCGCGACGCGTAACTGCAGGGGAGGCTCTGCTGTCGGTGAAAGTTCTGCGGAACCGGGGAAAGTGCGGGAGGGGACGGGCGGGAGGGGTCCCGCGCCGATGCCCCCTCCGGGCCGGGGGCAGGGAAGCGCGGCCGCCCCTCCCCACCCCCTCGTGGAGCGGCCTTCTGGAAATTGGGATAGAAGTTAGGGAGGAAAAAAAGTTCTGGTTGGCGGCGGCGGGCAGGCGGGCGGCGGGCGGCGGGCGGGAGAGGCGCGGGCGGACGCGGAGCGCGAGGCGGCGCGGTGCTGGCCGGGCCGGGGCAGGGGCCGCGGGCGGAGCGGGGTCCGGGGGGGCCGCGCAGCGCCCCCAGCGCCCCGGGCTGGAGGCGGTGCGGGCGGGCGCGCGCAGGAGCGCTGCGAGCACGGGCTCCCTCGGTCGGATACGGTGCGGGCGGGCTCAGGAGGGGCGGAGCCGGCGGCGGAGAGTGATTCGGGCGGGCGTAACTGCGAACTTTTGTTTGGTGTGTTGTGTGAGTTAGTTTCCGCCGCCGGGACAGAGGCGCCGGCCGGGCTGGGCCGGGCTCGGGGAAGCGCCGCACGGCCAGAGTTGTTTTGCCAGTTGCCGCGGGCGGGTCGGCTTCCCGATCGAGGGGTGAGAGGCACCGGCGAAAACAGGACGAGCCCGCGGCCCGGGGAGCGGGGCATGCGGGACTGGGAATCCGGGCTCTGAGCCGCCGAGCCCCGCCAGGGAAGCGCTGGGGGGTCCCGACGGAGCCATGGATCCAGGGCAGCCTCAAACGCAGCAGCCGCCGCAGGCAGCGCAGCCCCCGGCCTCGCAGCAGCAGCAGCCGCAGCAGCAGCCCCCTGGCCCGGTGTCGGGGGCCCCGGCCGGCGCGGCGCAGCCCCCAGGTGCGGGGCCCCCTCCGGCGGGGCACCAGATCGTCCATGTGCGGGGCGACTCGGAGACCGACTTGGAGGCGCTGTTCAACGCAGTGATGAACCCCAAGGGCGCCAACGTGCCACACACGCTGCCCATGCGACTGCGGAAACTGCCCGACTCCTTCTTCAAGCCGCCCGAGCCCAAGGCCCACTCCCGCCAGGTGAGGGGGAGGGAAGGAAGGGGCCCGCGCCGCGGGCGGGCGGGGGGCGGCCCGGCCGGGCCGTGTTCCCCCTCCCCGCTGCCGAGCTCCTCCCGGGGGAGGCGTGTGGGGGAGGGGGCCGAGGCGGGAATCCACGGGGCCGAGCGGGCGGGGGGCGCCCGGCCGGGGCTGTCGGGGCGCTCTCTGCCGCCCCCACACCCCTTTATTTGTTCTTCCCCTGGGGCAGGGCCGCCTCCCGCGCCCCGAGACGCCGGTGGGACCGGGGCCGGGATCGGGACCGCGGCGGTAGGGCGGGCGAGCGCTGGCCCCGTCCCGGTCTCCAGTGGGGCCTCGAACTCCACATCCGCTCCTTGGCTCTCTCGGCCTCACCGGGAGGGCGACAGTGGGGGTGAGCCCCTAAAACTTGGGTGAAAACGCTTCGCTTGGAATGTCGCTTTGCGGTCCAATTCCCTGCCCTCTGTGGAAGGGGTCGATGAAGTGGTGCCAAACCTACACCCCCTCGCCCCGTCAGACAGTAAATATGGATGTGACTTTTCCACCATTTCAGCACGGCGCTGGGTTGAGTAGGATTTGCCCCCCCACATACACACGCACGCACATCCGAAGTTAATTCCCGAGCCAGACGCCAGGTCCGATGGCGTCCAGGGTCCGCCGGGCGCAGCGCCGTATCTAGGGCAGCGGCGGCAGCCTGGGACTGGGGCTCGGAGCCGTGGGGCCTCGGCCGTGCCGGCCCGGGGGAGGGAGCGATGCGGGGCAGGGCCGCGCAGGGAGCGGGGGAGGGATGCGGGCAGGGCTGGGAAGGGGGCGGGGCAGCGCCGGGGGGAAGGGGCGATGCGGGGGCAGGGCCGAGGAGGAACGGGGTGGGGTATGCGGGGCAGGGTCGTCGCTCGGCCTCCGGGAGCTTTTGGTGTTTAAGCAGGGGGACTTTTGTACTAAGACCTAAGTGCTGGTGTGAATACGAGGGGAAAGCTGCTGCTGTTAACCAACGTTTTGGATGGAGACTGTGCATATCTAGTCAAGTGTTATTAAGTAATGAACTTAGTTGCTAAGCTATAAAATAAGTTTTATTATTGGCTATTGTCACTTTATCTGTGTAGCCAGTAAGGGTGAAGCTCGCTGTGTACTCTTGCCTGGTACCCGTGTTGTTAAGGGCCTGTCAACATTTCCATTATTAAACTTCTGTTTTGAACGATTTATAACTTGACTTCAGAAGTTCATTCCAGGCTGAACCTTGGCACGTACTCTCCTAGCCTAGGAGGTAATTCATTTTCCAAATACTCAAAAAAGCAGTCTGGCCTTCATATAGGAAGACTGAAAAGAAAATTGGAAGGGGTGGAGCTGATCTGCTTCTGTAGTTTTGCTAACTTCTGAGTTGCAGACCTTTAATAACATACTGAAATCCAGCAAGGAATGAGGGGTTTATGTATAATGTTCTCCCAGCTTGTGCAAACCTCGTTGCAATTCCATTGTGTCCAAATCTAAATGGTTTTAACATTCATCTAACTCTTGGTGCTGTCTTGTTAAATACAGTAACTGCAGTTAAATAGCTATCGTGTTTGAAATGCACTAAAAATGTGTGATGGTTGTACAACTTTTGATTGTACTTTTATGCTTAGCTTTATATTCCTCGTGTATGTTAATCTTTGTCTGTAAAGCATATTTAGTTGGATCACTGTTCCTTGTACCACTCAGTGGTTCCTAAAACATAAACCTGAAATCCAGCTAAAGCAAGAGAGAATCATTTGCTTCATTGTGGACTGTTTTAATTTTTCCTTTTTGTGTAGTTGTGCCACATAAACATTCAGCTTAAAGAAAAGGTCTCGCTTTTCTATAATTCTGTGATTCTCAGGAATTTAAATACTGCAAATCCACTTGATTTACTACTTGTTTCTTTTGTCTGGATGTAAGTGCAAACTGATGGGTTTCCAGTTGAACGCATGGAACTTCATGTGTGCTTGCATACTGATGGAGTGAAGAAGAACTGTAGGAGTGTGTAAGTGGGGCCTCTTATGGTGTAATACCTTGTGTAGAGAGGTGTGACAGGGACTGATACATGCATCTCATTATAGGTGTCAATGTTGTTCTGGTCTGTCTATAAAACCAGTTAATTGGTAAATATATTTTTAAAAGCCAGTTTTACTTTAACCAGGTTTTCAGAGCTGCCTTTTCTGTTCCATGTTGGACATGCATTTAGTACTGGCAAGGACTTTCTGTGTACTTATGAGTGGTGACTCCAGTGAATGGGTTTGTGAGTCATTTGTGATTGACTGGTTCAGCCGTTTGCTGGAGCTTTGCTTTGGATAAAGCATGGACAGACTCTTTATACCCTTAAAAGTTTGAGTTATTAGGAAATGTTATGTTCAGTCTTCTTGCTTAGGTTTTTTAAATGGTGGAATAATGAGTCTTCCTCCATTGGAACTCACTGCTGCCAGTTGGCATTTCACAATTGCTTTTCTCTGTGTGATCTTTTAAATCCTTATGGGCTTGGGGGGGATGGGGGGGGCAGGATGGTCGGATGGTGTGTGGTGTGTGCGTCTACTTGAATCCCCACACCCCCACTTGGAAAGGAGAGTGGGAAATTAACTCCTCCAGCAGAAAGTGGGTGGGATGGTAGGGAGTGGGTGCAGTCCAGTGACAAACCACTCAATGCACTGGATGAGATCTGCTGATTGCAGGCAGGTCCCTGTGCTGAGGAGTAAGAACTTTAGTTTTCAAAATAAAACTAAGGGCTCTCAACACATACAGTTAATATTTCTTGACTTGCACGGGGGCTTTTAACCAAACTTCATGGATGCTTGCTTGAACAGTAACAACTGGAAAATAAGCAGAACTTTAGAACAACTGAGCTATGAATTTATCCTGAAACATTCATTTAAAGTGAAATGTCTTCTGACAGCTGCATTTCTCCTGAAAGATAGGAATCTTAATAAAAATAATTTCACTCCTGGCAGGCCAGCACTGATGCCGGGACAGCAGGAGCTCTGACCCCACAGCATGTCCGAGCTCATTCCTCTCCAGCATCACTGCAGCTGGGAGCTGTTTCTCCAGGGACACTTACACCCTCTGGAGTAGTGACTGGACCTGGAGCTCCATCTTCTCAACACCTCCGCCAGTCTTCTTTTGAGATCCCTGATGATGTACCTTTGCCACCAGGCTGGGAGATGGCTAAGACACCATCTGGACAGAGATACTTTCTCAAGTAAGTAAAATTTCTTTTCAATTAGCTGTATCTCTATCTAAGCATGTTTTTACCAGCTTAAAATTTCATGTTTTTACCAGCTTAGAATTTCAGTAAATTTCATTGTGT
Source organism: Haemorhous mexicanus (assembly GCF_027477595.1). Taxonomy (NCBI): domain Eukaryota; kingdom Metazoa; phylum Chordata; class Aves; order Passeriformes; family Fringillidae; genus Haemorhous; species Haemorhous mexicanus. The sequence continues at coordinate 44,919,651 of NC_082342.1, forward strand.
TTAAAATATGTATTTTTAAAAACATGCTTGTGATTTTAAGTATGGGACCCTACCACTTCAGTATTTCTCACATATCTACTCTGTGAATATTTGTCCTATCTTAATCTTAGCTAAAGAATGTTATCCGTTATATTGTGTACTAAAAAATCAGTGAAATTAGCATAGTCATTCTTCAACAATGAGACTTTTGGATTTGCTGAATTTTGTTAGAGTTGTCATGCAGGTCAAGATACATTTTACCTCATTTTAATAATACAGATGTAAAAATACGGAGTTAACTTCAGAGAATGTTGTACTGACAGTATGTCAGGACTTCTAATGTTTTGATTAAAGACAATTGTTAAAATACACAACCAAAATGTTTTCTGCCTACTCTCTCTTCCTGAGGTAATTAACATATGTGTTTGATTACAGTATTTGTGTTTGTAAATTAACTCATCTACATTCCTGGCAATGAAAAGGAAATTTCGGAATTTCTAATATTGTTTCATGTTCCTAGAGCTGTAACTTTTCCACACAGTGAAATTAGTATCACCTTTTCTATAACTGAAGAAAGTTAGATATGCCACCCATTTGACACACAATCCATCAGGATGCACTTTGTTTTATTCTGTGCAGTTTTCTAAAACAGCAGGGACTTGTCCTTCTTTCTGAAAATGTGCCCACCAAGACCATAATTTGCCCTGAAATACTTTGACTATAATTTGAACTTTTTATTTAACAGCAAGTCTCTAATAACCCATTATGTGTCATTTGCAGGGTGGTGAGAGGTAACACAGTGTTACTTATGGAAAACTTGTTTCAGCCAAAAAAGCATATTTATTACTACCTTTCCCGCTCAAACATTGTGATTAATACCTGCATCTGATTGAAGTAGTTGAGCTTGTAGCTTCAAAAACAGTAACAAATATACATTGTCTACAATGAAAATTGAACTTGCAGAACTTCTTAAAAATGTTTCTTGTTCCTGTAGCTGTGGTATTTCCATACAGAGAAATTAGCCTTTTCTTTTTCAACCAAAAAAAGGTTGCAGTAGTTGTCTGAAATTATTTGAGCCTGAAGGTTCCCTTCTGAGAACAATCATTCTCTATTAGAAATGTGAAAATAAGCATTTGCTATAGATCTTGAAGATGTGATATTTTCTTTGGTGAAGTTTAAAGATCAGTGTGTTCTAGAATATGAGCTCTTCAGCAGGCATAAGTAGAAGGTTTTTTTTAACTGTGTAATTTATGCCATTTGAGAACTGTAGCTCATTGAACCTTGAGGAAAGAACAGAATGAGTTTTGAAATGAAAAGCAAACTTTTGTTTTGACTGTGTTAGTGAGAGCTCTTAAAGAGCACCTCATGAAGCATGAAAAATAGATATTTGATTTTAAAGTTTTACTGCCACAAGTGTTTGTTCTTGATAGCACTGTCAATTTTATAGAAGATCAAAGAGTTTAAGAGACAAAAAATGTCTCCCTGCTCTTCTAATGAATTTTTTTTAATTGTGCTCATTCAGGTGAAATCAGAGTAAAAGATTTATTATTGGAAAGCTTTTCCTGCAGTTTGATTATTACCACAAAAATCTTTCCTTTTTCTTCTGCAAGTTTTTTTGTCCTTTCTTGGTGTCCTGGTATCCATTTCAAAGGGTCAGGTTTCAGCAAGAACAATAAAGAGCTTGAGACTGGAAAGTACACACAAGTCTGGCAAACTCATCTGCATGAGCAAGATCGTTTGTTCTCAAGCAGACATCCAAAGTAAATGATTGAAAGAGCTGCTAGCTGTGAAGGATGTGTCTTGAAGGGGAAAGGAGTGGAAACAAACCAGGTTGTTAGGAAAAAAAATAAAGGCTGTGCTTTTTGAACCTCTCCCTGCTGGGTCACATGCTGACCTTGGGAGATTTTAAACAGTGTAATGGGCTGTTTCCTTTTGGCTTTCCTTGGGTGATACTCTGGTATGGGAGAGTCTAATGAGGACAGCTCTGTTCACACTTGAAGAACATTTGTTCATTAAAGGATGCTTAATACTATATACAGGTGAGATCCACCAACTTCATTGGAGTTTGTTAAGATTTGTAAAAAGCATTTAAAGTACTAGCACAATGTTTGCTCTGTATGTGTAAGAAGCCCAAAGAAATTTAAGACTAGTTTTGAGTAGCAAGTTTGTATAGTAAAGGTTTTTTTCAGTGATGAATGCTAAGTTCTAGTTCACACCTACAAGCCTGCTAAAGCTCTCATCTTGCCTGGTTATACCTTAAACATTTGCTTGAAGTGTAAGTACTAAGATTTCTGATTCTAAATCACCTTTATTGTGGTTCCTTCTGCCATATGCAGATTTTTAGTGTCTCTTCAAGTATTCAGCTTTTTTTCTTCATTGGCTGCATCACTCCTTTTTTCCACTTGCTCCGTGAACAGTCTGGTAATCAGGCTTCAGAAAGATCTTTGCAGAATAGGTAACAATATTAGATTCTTTCCAGATGTCAGTAAGCCCTATGGTTATAGTTATCATAATACGCTACAGTACAAAGAGAATAATACAAAATTGAGAATCATGCTTAATACACTCTGGAATTACAGTCACTTCCACTAATCAGTGGGTCAAGCACTGCAAACACAGTAATTTGTACAAAGAAAGGAAAATAGTGTCTATGGGAGAGAAAATACTTAATCATCTCTGTGTGTTTGTATTTATAGAGACAGATGCACAGAGTTGTTTGGTCAGATATTTTACATACACACCCCATGTAGCCATACACATTAAAAGAAGGTGAGAGCAGTACTATAGGGTTTGAACCAGAACTACTCTTGTAAATTAGTCTATCATCTGGATAAATAGACCCCTTTTGTATGAATGCCCAACATATGATTTGCCAGAATTCCACTTATTAGCATTCATCTCACTGTTATGAGTAGTAATGCTGAGTTTCATTTTCCCTTAGCAGTGATTTTGAGCAGTGGGTTAAGGCCTGCTTACTGTACAGCTGGTATAACTATTTTTTATTGATACTGCTCTTTCAGTGGAACTCATAAGTTAAGACTTGCTGGTTAGTCAGTGGTCACATCTGAGTCATCTCTCACTGATGTAGCCCATTCTTAAACATACAGTAAAAAAGCCGAGCTTGGTTTGTGTGGTGATGTCAATTGCATTGCTTTTTAACCGCTTCCTGTTAGCCAGCTGCTGCTTGACATTTCGGTGAACTGTGCAGAAAGATAGGGAATCGCTCTCGAGGCAAAAGATAACGTGCAATGGGAGTAGCAGACAACAGCTTGCAGAAAGAATAAACAAATTTTGCTCAGTTTTAGAGTTACTCTTGTATCATTTTAAATTAGAGTTATGCTTTTAATTCTTACAGAGCTTGGGTAATACTTCTTCTCTTTAGTGCGAGGAAAAGTTAACTGATTGTCCAGCAAACAAGTCTTGTAATTATTTTTCCTACAGGAAGTAGTTCTTGCAAGCAGTTTATCAACAACTTCCTATTTTTTCTGTGAAGTGTTGAATGACTTCCTGAAGGAGGCCAAGGTGGTTTTCATTAGTATTTGTGGGTGTGTTTGAGGTGTTTATCCATCTGGCAGAAAAAAAGATTGCTGTTAAACATTTCTCATGTGCTCCATATGGAGGTATTGTTTTGGGTGTTACAAAACGAACTAGTGTTAAGACAACAGGGAAGTTTATTGCTATGATTTTTGGTTTTGGCTTTTTTAAATTTCCTTATGTCACACATGAAAAATATCCAGTGATGATGTTAAATTTCTCTTGCATCCCGTTTTTACCCGTGACTGGTACTACCCACTACACCAATATCCTCTGCTCCTCTTGGTCTTCCCACTCCACCAAAGTAATATTAGTTTTCAAGGACAAAAGATGTTCATTGGAAAAGCTGCAGACGCAGCTGCATATTTTATTGAATACCTTAATTTAGTGAAGTGCATATTCAGAGTCATCAAGATGACTTCTTATGTTTATAGTTCTATAGTTCAAGCAAGCTGGTCAGTAAAATAGTATTGTTGGAAGCCAAAACTGTAGCCACTGTTTTTGATGGGCTTCTCCACTTTTGAAGATCTTTGGTTGCTAAATTCTAATTGTAATATGTCAAGTTAGTTGCTCTTTTATAATGATGATTTGATTGTTTAAGAAAATACTCAAAAGATCAAAGATCTCCCTAGCAAAAGCCATGAAAAAATGGTACCGTGGACACTGTCAGTTTCAGAACATTTCCACACAGTGAAATTAGTTTCATTAGTATCAAGGAAAAACATTAGTTAAAACACTTTCAAAGGAAAGCTTGCTCTGGTATGTTTTTGACAATTTAAGAGAAGATAGTCACAGTACTACAAAGTGGGTATTCTTCCTTCTACCTCTTTCTTTGAAGAGTCCTATGAAAGAACAATGACACAAATTTTTTCGAATTCGCAGTTCTACTGAACATTTCAATATCTTTGAAAGGGCTGAGGAAGAATAGGGGCAAATATGCCTCATTAGTGTTAGCACTGAGACTGGGCATCAGTGAAAGCAGTGGCAGACATTTCCTTGTGTTTGGTGAAACAACGTTATCCATGCATTCAGTACCCTGCTGTACCAAGGTGATTTTATAAGACTGTTCCAAAAAGCAGTTGAGATATTTCAGGTAAACCAAAAACTTATCTCATGGTTTTCACAAATGGGGTATTTTTAATTTATAAGCATATTGACATTTATGATCTTCAGAAGAAGATAGAACTGGGGAAATTACAGCATCTGTGGCACCTAGTTGGAAGTTAATAATTAAATTCTGAGGATTTTTTTTTTAATTGTTGTTGATCTGAACCTTCTTCGCATGGGTTTTTGTCTTTCATGTATCTCTCATAAAAATAGTCTTTGTGGGTTGTACTATCTGATTTTGGGATTATATGCTTTAGGTATCTGATACTGCTTTGTAGCACTGCTTTCCTATCTCCTGATCAAATTTGAGATCAGTTTTATCATACTGGTTATCTGAAAATTTTTTATTGTGTTGAAAGGTGTAATTGTGACATAAGTCCTAACCCGTCTTTTCTAATTAAAGTACTAAGGTATCTCTGATTAGTAATAAGAAGAGAATTTGAATACAGGTTTAATCAGAATTTCGTGTTTAGAAAAAGATGCTTCTGCAATTCTACTTACTAAATATTTCATCTGGTTATATTTGAGTTAGGGTTGTAGCATTAAGCTCTATGGGTGTAATTGCACTGCTGTGGAATTACTTCTGTTTTCTGAGGTCTTGACTTCTAAAGACAAACGAGAATTTGATATAAAACAAGATGAGTGTCTTCTGGATTTTTATCCTTTTTGCCTTTTTCTGTATGCGGAAGATGGCAAAGAATTACAGTAGTGGGGTTTTTACTAGTCATCTGGCTTGTGGCACAGGTTAGTCTTAACCCCTTGGTCACATGATGGAAATTCCTGCTTGATAGAAAGCAGTAAAATAATAAAATATCTCAATTTGAAAATTCCCATGAATGTAAGACTGAGCTCTACTACATCATATTTTTGCAAGAAGCTTGTAATGGGTAAATGCTGTTGAACTGATCAGTGGCATGTTTGGGTTAAATCATACAAACTTTTACAAGATTCATCTCTTAGTCTCTTATCTTTCTCCTTCTGGAAATGAAAAAATAACAGTAACATTAAAATTCAAAATGTAAACCCACCATTTATACTTTGCTCAATTTCCCTCTGCAATTGTGGCACAACAGCTGCAAATTTTTAAAAGCTGACACAGCAAGCAAATTGGATTTTTCACTCAGCTGGTTTTAGACTAAACCCTCAGAGAAAGTAACTTATTAGTACTGGGAGTGCTGAAATATTTAACATCAGGACCTAAATTAAGTCACATGTAAAAGTAAAGCAGAGTTCTTGTTGCCCTCAAAGACACATTTTCCCATATGGGACGTAAGCACTGGATGCAGGCGCTTAGCGGGGTGATGCCCAAGAGAGCAAGAGGTATTGCTCAGGGCTGAGGTACAAGATTAACTGTTAAAACTAGTCTTAGTTACAGGCAATCTTGATTGAGACTAGACACCTCTCCTCTGCAACCAACCAAAAGAAAAACAGAAATGAGGCAAAGAGCAACAGAGATGTGTCATCCAAAACTAGGGATGTTCGTCTTCTTTTTATATGTGGCCAGAGCACTGCACGTGTTTGTCTTCATAGCTGGGAACAAATTCAGATGATGTAATTAGATTTAGTTTAACCTTTTAAAACTGATAGCTGCTCAGTTCTCATATTAATGTGTCCTTGTATTTTTATACATTACAACATACTTGCATTTATTGTTTGTACAGTTCTCACATACCTGTGCAGTAAAACTCAATAATGGTGGGTGGAATTTGCTGTCTTTTGCTATTCCTTTTTTTAAGGGATATTTTTTCTTTCTTTTATTTTCTCTCCCTGTGACAACAAGATGTGAGTGATTATGTAAATATTGTTATTTACCTGACTCAGTTTCTCATGTAAATTATAAAGAAATTTCACTTGGTTGAATGCAGGAAATTTACGGGAGATTTCTGTGAGTAGCAGTCCTCTGGTAGGTGCCCCTAAGATATGGCCAAACTACTATGTAGTTGGCCCAATAGAATGACAGAACTGTGTCTAGGGGAAATTTAACAGCATGGGGGTTAGCATGATGGGAAACAAATTCTTGGAGGAGTGTTTTATTGGAATGTTAACAGATAGATACCAGGTGCTGGCTGGACACTGTCCCCCTAGCTAGTTTGCTGAACCTGATTTTGATGTCAGGCTCTTTTGGGAAATTTACCGGATGAACTGTATTTTTTGTTAAGCGTTTGAATAGACATTTACAGCATGGGGGAAACTTGTTTTTAATATGAAAATGGTACCTCATAGCTGCTTTTTGCTAAATAAAACTGGAGTTTTATTTGGAGAACATAAGATTTTTTTAAGGCATGACTAAGCTGTGTCGCTGTTTCATGGCCTCCTGAAGTGCTTCTTGGAGTCTGTTTTCTGGGATTCACTCTGTTGCTGTTTTATTTGGCTTTTAGCTAAGTTACTTCAGGCTGTGTTTCAGGCAAGTATTCTAAATTGCTGGTTAAGTCAAAGTAATAATACAAAGCTGCCTTGTAAAGTAAGACTTTTACCAGTATGCTGCCTGTCGGTCATGTCAGTTGCTAAGGAGACAGAGCTGTCTTGAAAACAGTCTTGGACTTTGCTTTAATTTTGCTAACGAGGCTTTGCTGCGTCACAGTGAAAGACCAGATCTCTTTTGTTGAGTCTCTGACATGCTGTTTGGTAACTTAGATCAGTGCTAGGGGTTCAGTGTAGTTACTGATTATTACACCGAGGTTGTGAAGCCAGTTTTTTTTCCTGCTAAATTGTTTTATAGGAAAGTCAAGTAAAGGTCATTAACTATTGCTAGTTTATCTCCAGTGCGTTCTGATTTATTGAGAACTTTGTTGGAAGTCTGTCTGTTTAAAACAAATCTGTGTAGTGCAGTGTTACAACTTCAAGGTTGCTTTTCCCTTTCTGATTCCCTTGTTGCAAGTGAACTTTTTTGCCTTTACTGGATATGTTATGAAGTTAGGCATCTATGGTTGAATAAAGCATCTGAAAGGAGAGAAGCATAGGTTTACAGGCAAAATGGAATTCTTTGATTAAAGGAAATAAATGCAACTCACAGGTATATTTTCTTCTTGGATCTTACTTCTCAGTTATTTTTTCTAATTTGTTGTACTTATTTGAAAAGCTTCGTTGGCAAGTCCTCTGCAATTACTTTGATTGCAACATTTCATGTAGTCTATTTAGAATGGTAAAAAATAGAGTAAAAGAGAAATTTCTTCCTGTGTTCCTCTTGGTGTAGTTGATAGAATTAATAGACCTAAATGTCCAATGAACAAATAATTCAGTAGTGATATTTATTTACAAAATTTTTGTCACTTCCAGAGCAGCCAGCTTTGCATGAGTTAAGGATATGATATATATATATTTAAAAAGGTGTAATCTGATGTATAAAAGGCTGTGACAAAGTTGCTTTGAAGTGTGTTCTATGCCATCTTTAGAGCCTGTTTTTATAAATATAAGAAAAACATGTTTGCAGAAAACAGAAATACTGTGCTGTAACTGGATTTTAGGTGTCCATTGACTTCAGTGATGGTCTTTGGGTCATGATGAATTGTATTCATTTAACAGTGAAATATTTTAAATACTTCCAGTTTTCAGTGAAAACAGTTAATAGCACATTCTTTGGTTACATGGATTTGTACACAAGTACCTGACTAAGCTAAAATTGCCTGTGTCCTAGTTCATGTGTGGATAGATTTTTGAGAGCTTTTTGTTATGCTGCGTTTGACAGAATTATGTTATCATCAGTGTGGACCTGTGCTTCATTTTTATACCTTCGGCCTCTAAACACATGCGCACTTAATTTCTTACCATGTATATCACTTACTTCTGGCCAGTCAGTATAACATTTGAACTGAAGTAAGCATTCTCTTTCATAACTGGTATTTCAGGTTTTCACTTTTTATGAGATTTTGATAACTAAGCAGACCTAAGATTTTGGAACCAAATAATTAGTAAGTAACAAAGGGCAGGAGCTTTCAGATTTGTAGTGTTAGAACTGTTAATCATTATGATTGTGAGGGTTTGGCTTTGTCTTTTTATTTTTCCTGTAATGACTAATAACAGGAAAGAGATCTATTGGATATTTAACAATATCCTGGTAATTTAGACATTGGTTAGGCATAAGGAAGAGAAAATATGAAACAGAGCTTAGCGTAAACAGTTAGTTAAGAATTAACATTTTGGCATCCTTGTTAACAAGGTCAGAGGAAATCTTAATTACATGCTTTTAAAATTTGTTTGCAATTCAAAGTTGTCCCCATTTTTTATAATGCTATCAGACATGTCCTGACATGATCAGCTTTGTGTTATGCAAATTTGTTGAGGAAGTTGGACAGTTCATTGTTTTCTTAATTAATTAAATTTCAGATTTATGTGATAATATATCCAGGAAAAAACAATCAATCAATCAGCTTCTTCATTGTAGTCCCCATTTTTCAACTTTCCATTTTAGTGTTGCGTATTAGTAGGGAGCAGGGAAGCAGAAGGGGGATGCTTTTGTTTTCTTAGGGTGCAACTGTTTGTGTAGCTTTTGCTGACAGCTACAGTTTGAATCCAGTTTATGCTGTGAAGGTGAGCAACTCAGAGATTGTGGATGAACTATAACTGATTCTTTTGCTCTGCAGTCTTGTTGGAGTCAAAGTGTAGGCTTCTGTCTGTGGCAAACTTGACCTTTTTAAAATGGCCTCAAATGCTTGCTCTCTGAAACCTAAGGGGGATGATTTTAAGTGGTTTCCAAACTAAGGTAATGAGTAACTTACCAAATAGTTGAGGGAGTGGCAATAAAGTGAAAATTGCTGGCTGTTGTCATGGATAAAATTTATGTAAATCAGTTTATGCGAAGAAGTCTTTTATATTCGCAAGAAACAGTTGAGCTCTTGTTTTGTGTGTGTATGTTTGTATGGAATTTATTTGAAATACAGGAGATCCTGGTGTTGGTGCTTTTTACTTTGCCATAATTTGGACGCAGGATCTTTGCATAATTTTCCTGTAACTTTGTAAAATTCTTTATCTGAGAGATAAAGGTGAAAGGTATAAGTGAAAGATATAAGTAGACCTACAATTTTGCTGATGCATGGTGCTTTTACTTCTTCACTAGCTTATATAATTTCTTTTTTGTGGAGGCCCTGGAGGGGCTTCTCCTAAGTTACACCCTTTTGGCTCCTTCCCCTGTTCCTATGCCTGAACATAGGTGTTCCTGAGCCACTCCCTGCCTCTTCCCTGATTGGGCCTCACCTTGACACTGCCCGGAGAAGGTCAGCCGGGAGGCCCAGGAAGGAAAGAGCTGGACCCTCCAGGGCGTGTGTGTCGAGAGGAGAACATCTCACTATGCGGCTGAATTAAACATCTATGGATATTATGCAAAAGCCTTTTTTGCTTCTTTACCCTAGGCTTTACTAGCAGCAATTCAGGCTGCAACACTTTCTGGTTTCTCTTGATAAATATATTTGATCATTATAGCCCTTACATGCAGCTGGGACATGAACTTACGAGACCTTGGAATACTTCACTGAAGTATATAAAAACTGAGTGCAACCATTCAGTTACGTGCCCACTGCTGATTAAAGCTTTCCAGCCTCAACTACCGTATGCGGGTATTTATGCTCGTACTGCCTCTCTTGTCTAGTCAAACTGCAAGATACACTTTAGATAAAAGGTGTTCTTCTCTTGTATAGGATGCAGTTCAGTTCTTGACTGCCAGCTAAAAATCTTGTCTGTTTTGCAAGCTGCAGAAGAATAAAGAAGATGCAAATTCTTGTAAGCAAACACAAAAAAGATATATTAAATTAATATATACAGCCTGCAGTGCAGTAACAACTGGTGCTGTCACACTGTGCTTTATACCACACTCCTTTCATTTGCACTTCATTAAGACTAGTAGGTTTTCATTTGGGTTAGTATAAATCTTGCATACCATTTCAGGCAATATTTCTGCTGAAGAAGAAAACATTTATTTGTCAAAGCTGTTAGGCTGTTTAGCTCATGTTGATGCCCAGCATTTTAGATTAGTGCTGGTGGATCCTACAGCAAGACTGCACTGCAGAATCAGATGATAGTGTTGTGTTGTTTGTAATAGAGGTATCTTTCTGAGTAATGCATCTAAACTATAATTAAAATTATCAGGTGAAGGAAAAAAATCAGAAGATGATATGTGATAAAAGTGGAGATAAAAAACAGCAATACTGGCAGTAGGGATGCTGTAGAAGTAACCATGCTGTTCTCCTTGAGTCTCCTCTTGCTGTTCTTGAGGTGTTTGCGATGTTCAAGATGTTCAGTTTTAAAACCTAGCAACTGCTGGGCCCTGCTGACATTCTTTTGTAAGAGAGCTTGTTAACGGCATCACTTGAAGCTTCCCCCATTTATACAAACCGAGTCCAGGTGCCTGTCCAGGTAACTGTCTTGTTGCTAGAAGGGGTCAGGAGCAAATTTCTTGCAAAGACTAAGCAGGGCAAGAATATCTCTTTGCTCTTCAAGCAAATACTCTTCTCTGAGAACTCTGCTGGCTTCTAACTGTCCTCCAAGACTTGTGTAGTCTGCACCTGAAGCCCCTTTGCATGCTTTGGCAAGGAGTCTGTCTCACTGGTTGTCTGTCTACTGCATGAAGAAACGCCTTCCATCTCTACTAAGCTTGGCCCCCATTAGCTGCATTCAGTGGTGCCCAGTTCTTACTTTAAATGTGACAATGAACAGTTGGTACATATTTGTTCCATTCAAGATTGCTGTCTTTTCCTCTGGAAACTACTTCTTTTGAAATTTGAAGATCTGCTAGATCTTCCTGAAATGGAAGCTTTTTTTGCAGTCAACCCTGCCACCCATTTTTTTTGTATCCTGAACTCATGCATTTTCCAGGTTTTGTTATTTTTCAAGTGAAGGGTTAGGAATGTTTTCCAGCATTCACCATTCTGAGCCTTTTATCTAAAAAGTACTCAATTTATTCTTTCTGCCACTTGTCCTTTTACTCTATATACCTGTTTTTTCTTCCCAGTTATTTTCAGTTAGCAGTTGACCAAAAGTAAATTAGTATCATTGCGGAACTATGGTGCTGCTGCTGCTTTCTCTTGGATAGATTCTGGTGTATAGGCCCCTGTGGAAGTTAGCAAGAGTCCTACCTCTGGTGCAAGAGCTGCTGATTCCTCCTTCCTCCTGCTGTGTACTTGCTTTATATTTTCTTACTGGTAAATGTTTCTTTGTGTCATATCAGGACCTATCTGCATCCCTTAGCTGCCTTTTCTTTGTCTGAATAAAAACCAACAACACTTGCTGTTCCTAATTAGATTGTGTAGTCATTGGTTTCTGAAGCTTAATGCCTACTGTGATTGCTGTGTCTGCAGAAGGGGAGCCTTCTGTATAAATGCTGGGATGCAAATACTTCTGTTGGTGCATTTACCTCGAAAGAGCAAGGTCATCTGCATTTGCATCTGGCTGGTATTTGGAAACTGCTTCCACCAAATGGAAGTATGCTGGTTTGATAAAATGATGTGTATGTGCTTTAAAATACCCAAGCAAGATCAATTTCTAAAACAAAATATTTTGTGGATGATAGGACACGTGTACTAAATGATCTAGTAGATTTACTGAACCTACTCAGTGTACGTAGGTCTTGAATTGAATGGAAATGTGATTAAAGAAGTGAGCAGTGGCAGTCTGTTTGGAAGATGGCTTATGTTTCTTCATATACTCAGTTTCAGTGATGCTGAAATGTCATCAGATGCAGTGATGTCAGTCTCAATCATGCTTTGAAACTGTCATTTGATATTCTACTAAATTTTGCTACAAAACCACTTCTGCCTATACCATGCTTTACTTCCTAGTATCTGAATACCAGATGCTTATACCATATTTTGCTGTGTCATGCAGTATGTTTGCATAGCACAACAGTTCAGTAACCAAAAGAAAAGTATCTTCAGAGTTGTGATTTCTTTAAAGATTGTCAACCATCTGTAACTGATTTTGTGCTTTGAATATGTTGTTTCAAATGTAGCAATTAGTAAATAAATAATAAGAGACAGTTGTCTGAGTCTAAAAAAGCCTGAGTAATAAGCTCAGGGGAAGCTTTCTTCTGATAGCAGTAAAGGTTGATTGATTCTGCATAGACAGCTCAGTATTGTTTGGCTCTTAAGTTGACTGGAAGTGCAAAGAATCATGAATCAGCAAGTGATCTGGACATGGTTTGGGCTTTTTTCTCTGTTTTCCCCCTGAAGTTCACAACCCTAGCCATTGGTGTCTTTAGTATTATCTATCCAACCTAGTACATAGTGAAGGTTGGTCATCCATCCAGCCTTCTGCTGAAAGCATAGAAATGTTGCTAAAGCTTAATCCAGTCAGAAGTGGCCTGTTGAGCCAAGTCTGGAGAACATCCAAGGCTGGAGATACCACATCCTCCCTCCCTCCTATTAAAATGATCCTCCATAAGATGATTTCTCTGCAGAACAGCAAAATATCTAATGTAGCTCTTGATGGACAGGGATTTTGTAAAGGGGCTGAAGTTTCTCTACTAGTCAAAAAAAAAGTTTATTTTTTAGATGAAATTTTCTTATGATTAAAAAAAGAAGGAATTAAGGAAGTTGCTATATTGGGTTTGCATAGCAGGGGAGATATAGGGATGATTTCTTTGAGAAGTTACTAGAAGCTTCGTCCATGTCTCACAAAGCCAATGCCATCTGGCTCTAAGAAGCTGGCAAAGGCCAAGGCCATCAGTGACAGAGGCAGTTCTTCTGGAATAATGTATTTAAGAAGAAGGGAAAAAAAACTACTACAGAACAGCAATAGCTGAAGAGAGGAGTAAGAGTATGTGAGAGGGACAGCCCTGTAGACACTAAGGTTGGTGCAGAAGGAGGGGCAGGGGGGGCTCCAGCCTGGAAGTGAGATTCACCTGCAGCTCCTGCTGCAGCCCCTGGAGGCCATGGGGATGCAGAGATTCACCTGCATCCCCTGCAGGGCCTCATGCCAGACCAGGTGGATGCCTGAAGGAGTCTGTGACCCCATGGGAAGCCCACACTGTAACAGGCTTCTGGCAGGACCTGTGGCACTATGGAGAAAGAAGCCTATACTGGAGCAGGTTTGCTGGCAGGACTTGTGAGCCCATGGGGAATCCGCACTGGAAGAGCCTGTTCCTGAAGGGAACCCCATGCTGTGGGGAGGACCCACACAGGAGTAGTCTGCAGCCTATGGGTAGATCTCATATTGGAGCTGTTAGTGAAGGGCTGCATCCCATGGGAGAGACCTCACACAAGAGCAGGGTCCCTTCCCCTGAGTAGACAGCATGTGATGAACTGACGGCAGCCCTCATTCCCTACCCCCTGCACTGATGTCAGGGAGAAAGCAGAGAAATCAGAATTGAAGTTGAGCTCAGGGAGAAGGAGGTGTGGGGTAAAGGCAACTTTTAGATTTTGTTTTTATTTCTCATTATCCCACTCTGATTTGACTGGCAATAAATGAAACTTGTTTCCCTGCATTCCCTTTGTTTTGCCTGTGACTGTAACTGGTGAGTGATCTCTCTCTGTCCTTACCTCAACCCACAAGCCTTTTGTTATATTTTCTCTCCAGCTGAGGAGAGGAGAGATAGCCCAGCTTTGGTGGGCATTTGGTGGCCCACCAGGGTCAGCCTACAACATTTTTGTGGTCTGTTTCATATACTTAAGTTAGTCCTGTGTTGTGATATTCCATGACCTTCTTTCATTAAGTAAGTTCTCCAAATGACTGTGCTGTACTCTACAGTGTGGTATGTAGTCAGTAATTCATCCAGGGATCTGCCTTACTGGAATACCTGGTTAACATATATCAGTTTTCTTGGTTGTTGCTTACAGCTGTAGTCATATTTATGTAATTTCTTTCAATTTCATGAAGTTCTGACAGGTTACTGGATGTGTAATACAGTAATTGCATTTCAGTAAGTATATGACATGGTTTCTTAAATGTATATGGCAAGTGCTAGGTCATAATAGTAGGGAATCCTATTCAAAATAGAAGAAATTGTTCCTTGTCTATGAAATCATCCTCTATATTTGTACTGTCAGTGTACTGTAATTATGGGTTTCTGAGCAAGCTAGAACTGAGAAGAGGAAACTAGATAGAACAGAGAGAAGCTTATTTCCATTGGGAAAGCATGTCTTATAATGTAGTTTGATTTTGGAAAGGAGTCTTACAGCACTGACTTCTCATCTGATTCCAGACTGTGGCTGTAATGTGAGCTCATCACACTGCTACATAGGGATGGTCTTTTTTCAGCAGTGGTACTCCCCAGTTCTTGGTGCTACAGTCAGTCTTAATTCTTCTCTTTCAATTGTTGAACTTGCCATGGCAGATGTGATGTGAGTAAGTAAATTCATGGGAAGACAGCAGAGGCTAATGAGGTTAAAGATGTAAGAAGAGGTGGAGTTTGGGGAGTGAAAGCAAGCTTTTTTTATAGACTTTGTTTGAGGTAGTCTTTTTGGATTTTGTAGCTGAAGCTGTGCATAGTTGTTGTGTAGTTATGTTATAAGCCATATATCAGCTTTTTCTGTGATTATATTTTTTTCAGCTAAACTCATTCTCTTATCCAGGTCATGGTGTGACTGCTCAGAGGAGGAAGTGAGGTAGATGCTTCCCAAGATTTAATTAAGCAAATCAGTGATGGCACTAAAGATAGATGAATGTGTCATCATTCCATCTGACATCAGAATCCAGTTGTACTTTTTTGTCAAAACAAGCCTCTATTCCATAAAATATTTTGTTTACGCTTGGGATGTACGGAATGGGATTGTGGTTTAGAGGAGCTTCTTGGTTGTGTGGTAGGTTATGGATTTTAGTCTGGGTTTTTTGGGGGGAAGTGTGCATTAGTGGTTTTGTTGTATAGTTTGCTTATTTTTTACATTTACTGTCAATACTATTCTCTGCAATTCAAAATCACTTGCTTACCATTTCCTGTGGACACATTAGTGAATTCTATAATGCCTTGTTCTGGGCAGCTTTGTGGGCATTTGATCCATTTGTTTTGTCTGCAGTAAATATATTTTAGGTTCAGCTGATGCTGTTTTTACTCTTTTACCCTGTGATGCAATCAAACAATATTTTAATGAACTTCATCGTGGCTGAACATGAACCTACTTGTACAGGAGAAACAAGATAAAATTTTAAGGCTTTATTGAAATGTTACTTGTAAATTTTTGACTAAAGCTTCTAAGCAGTTTTCTTCTGATACTCTTCTTTATAGTAAGTTCGCTGTGGATATTAAACACAGTCATTGCAAGAATAATTGAGTAATAAGGCATAATGTTTATTCTTGTCTGTCTTGAATCCAGATTCTATGATGAACCTCCAGAAAGGGGCCCTTTAGGTTTTTCTGTTAATCTTTATGCACATCCTTTTCGATATTGTAATGCTCAACAAATATAACAATCCTAAATCTAAAATCCAGAGAGTTGACTGACTGTAGTCCTCAAGAAGTGAGTTTAAAAAGTGTACAAAATTTTACTTTTAAAATTGTGTTTTGAGATATTTGGTTCAAAAACCACAAAAAACCTCCAATCCCCCTTGTGTAGGCTCATGTAGGTATGTGATCATAATCTTCTGTTTGTGGAATTTGCATTCTTGTGCTGTTTTTAGAAGCACAGGTCTCACTGAATGGAGTAGCCTGAAACACGGTGTAAGATTGTCTGCTTTGGTGCCTAATTGGAAATGTTAGTCTTCTGGTCTAAATATGTGGTACATCAATGGGAGACAGAAGAAGTAGTATAGATAAATTTGTATAATTCTTTGGTTTAGATTTGGGTTTAGGGGGTCATTCTTGATGGTTTTGGTTTCTTTTTAGTAAATAAACCCATGCATTAATATTTAGCTTAATATGAACTTCGCAAACAACAAAAAAATGATGAGGAAAAGGAGTTTTTAGGGAGCCATATGGAGAAGAAAAATTAAAAAGCAATCATGTTTGTCTGGCTTGTAAACTTCAAGTTTTATTTCAGCCATCTGTGTAGACTTACCACCTTTCTTCACTGAAACTGGACTAGGGTGGCACAATGGTTCTTCCAATCTCATCAATACACATCTTACTTACTTAGGACTGGCAACTAAAAATAAAAGAACGATCCAGAAAAAAAGGCATACTTTGATGCTTGATAAGTATTACACTTTGTTGTGATCCAGTATGTGTTCTGTAGCTAATTCATTGAGGTCTGAGCTTGGTTTTATTTTAACAATAAGCACAAACTTGACTTTGCTGCAGTTACAGATTTGATGTGTGAACTAAATTCAGCTGAAATCAGCAAAGGGTGTATGGTGGTTTTGTGGTTGGATTTTTCCTTTTTTTTTTTTTGGTTTGTGGTTTTGAGGTTTTTGGTTTGGGGTGGGTTTTTTTTCCTTTAGTTAAAAAACTTGAACATTGAATTGAGCTGCTAGCTCACATGATATGTGCTATCAAAGATGGTGTGCTAATAAAGCTGAAATAAAATTTTGCTGCCTTTGTATAGAATGTTCTGTTTCCTTGTAATTTATCACAGTCCAAAACTTCTAGCTTAACTGGAAGATCTCAAATAGTGTGGGTTTTTGGAGGAGTGCTGAAAGGAAAACAACTTGGATTTTTGTCACTGCATATAAGTGTTGATTTTTGAGCCTACAAGTGCTCAGCCAAGTTTCAGCCTGCTCAAGCCATTAACAGGATCCAAAATCTGTAAAAAATGAATAATGTTACTGTAGTTAACTTTCATTGAGGGAACAGAATATTAGTTTTAGTTTTTTAACAGTGTAAATTTTGTGCAGCTGGTATTAGAAAGTTAGTGTAAAAAGAAACGTATTGAGCTAAATTAATGACTGATTTACAAATGGCTTTTAATCCTGGAATTATTGGAGTTGGAAAGGAGGAAGTCATGGAGCTCAACTGCTAACCTGACACCACTGTGTTCACCATCCCAAAGTGCCACGTGTCCATATCTTTTAAATACCTCCGGGGATGGTGACTCCATCACTTCCCTGGAAGTGGTTCAGCCTGTTCCAATGTTTGACAGCCCTTTCAATGAATAAATTTTTCCTGATACCAAACATAAACCTCCCTGGCACAACTTGTGGCCATTTCATCTTGTCCTGTCCCTTGTTACCTGGGAGAAGAGAGTGACCCCACCTGGCTGCTGCACCCTCTTCAGGCAGTTGTAGAGAGTGATGAGCTTCTCCCTGAGCTGCCTTTTCTCCTGGCTGAACACCCCCAGCTCCCTCAGCCACTCCTCATAGGATTTCTGCTCCAGACCCTTCCCCAGCTCCGTTGCCCTTCCCTGGACATGCTCCAGCCCCTCAATGTCTCTCTTGCAGTGAGGAGCCCAGAACTGAGCACAGGATTGGAGCTGTGGCCTCAGCAGTGCTGAGCACAGGGGGACGGTCACTGCCCTGCTCCTGCTGGCCACACCCTGGCTGATCCAGGCCAGGATGCCATTGGCCTTCTTGGCCATCTGGGCACACCCTGGATCATGTTCAGCTGCTGTTGACCAGCACAGCCAGGTTCTTTTTCCATGTAGTAGCTTCCCAGCCATGCCCCCAGCCTGTAGCACTGCGTGGGGTTGCAATGACCCGGATGCTAGACCCAGCACTTTGCCTTTCTGAACCTCAGACAGTTGGCTTTGACCAACTTTTACCATGGATCCAGCCTGTCCAGATTGCCCTGCAGAGCCACCAGCAGATCAACACTCCAACCCAACTTTGTGTCATCAGTGAACTTGCTGAGAGGACACTTGATCTTCTAATCCACATCATCAGAAAAGACATCAAACAGGGCTGGCTCCAATACTGAGCCGTTGGGCTCACCCCCCTTGTGATTGCATGCCAGCTGGACCATGACTCCATTCACAACTCCTCTCTGGACTCAGACATCCTGGCAGTTTTTATCCAGTGAATGATGTAGCCCTGCAAGCCACGAGCACCCAGCTTTTCCAGGAGAATGCCGTGGGAAATAGTGCCAAAGGCTTTACTAAAATCCTCCTAGACAAAATCCACAGCCTTTCTGTCATCCACTGAGGATCACCTGGTCATATAAAGAGATCAGCTTGGTCAAGCAGGACCTGCCTTTCACAAACCTGTGCTGGGCCTGATCCCCAGGTCGTCCTGCATGTGCTGAGTGTTGGCACTCAAGGTGATCTGTTCCATGGCCTTCCCAGCACTGAGGTTAGGCTGACAGGCCTGTACTCTCAGAGCTCCTCTGTCTCTTCTCGTAGATGGGAATCACATTTGCTGACCTTTAGTCAACTAGGACCTCACTAGACCCAGGGCTGCTGGTAAATGATGGAAAGTGGCATTTCTGCCACCTCCCTCAGGACTCTTGGTTGAATCTCATTTGACCCCACAGAGATGTGTCTGTCTGGTGTAGCAGCTCACTGTTTCTTCTTGGATTATGAGAATTTCATTCTGCTCCCCATCCTGGTCTTCTAGCTTAGGGGGCTGGGTATTTTGAGAACAGCTGGTCTTACTATTAAGAGGAGCTGAGGCAGTGAAGGCATTTAGTACCTCAGCCTTTTCAACATCCTTTGTTACTATGCTTCTCTCTGTTTCTAGTAAAGGATGGAGATTGTCCTTAGTTCTCCTTTTGTTGCTAATGCAGTCATAGAAACATTTATTTTTTGCCCTTAGCAGCAGTGATCAATTTAAGTTCTAGTTGTGCTTTGGTCCTAATTTTCTCCTTGCATAATCTGTGATCTCTTTGTAGTCCTCATGAGTTGCCTGCCCCTTCTCCCAAAGATCACAAACTCTTCTTTTTATCATTATTTCTGGCCAAATCTGTCTGTTCAGCCTGGCCAGTCTTCCTCAACAGCTTGTCTTTTTACCACATGGGGATGGCCTGTTCCCATACCTTTCATACTTCCTTCCTGAAGAATGTCCAGCCTTCCTGCATTCCTTTACCCTTTAGGATGCCCTCCCAAGTGGTTTTCTCAATCAGGCTCCTAAACAGGCTAATATCTGCCTTCTGTAAGTCCATGGTGACAGTACTGCTGATGCCTGTTGTTTTTTTTTGAGAATTGAAAACTCTCGTTTTGTGAGTGCTGTGACCATGATGGCCTCTGACCATCCACCAGTCTTCCTCTGGTCACAGACAGCTGGTCCAAGGGGACACCTTCCCTAGTTGGCTCCCTCACCAGCTCTGTAAGGGAAGTCTCTTTTGCAGACTCCAGGAATATCCTGGACTGTTCGCTCTCTGCTATGTTTTACTTCCAGCAGACAGGTAGGTCAAAGTCTCCCATGAGAATAAGGGCTAGAGATGGTGAGACTTCTCCCAGCTGCTTACAGAATATTTCATCTGCCTCTTCATCCTGGCTGGGTGGTCTTTAACAGACTCCTACCAGAGTATCTGCCTTGTTGGCATAAAACTGTACTCAATAATAACTTGATCAAAGCATGCTAAAAATAAAATGGAGGGGAAAAAATGTGGTTTTTTTTTTTTTTTTTTTACAAGAGCTGAGTGGTTTAGATCTAAAGTGAGGTATTGATAAATACTTTTGAGTTGTACTAGATCTAAGTGGAATATTTAACACTGTAACTGTTGTACTTAGCGGCTCAACTTCTAAGTAGGTCTGTTGCAACTCTGATTGCTCATAGTCCAGGTAAAATGAGAACAAGTATTTTCTGTTCTCAAAAGCTTTTTGTTGTAAGTATACCTGTGGAAGCAAAAGTCTTGGATGTTCGGAAGGTCTGTGTCAGTAGAATAAATCATAGAATGCAAACTTTATTAAGAAGGGTAAATGCATAAATTTGTTCATAAGTGTATCCACACCACACTCTTGTTTCTTAGTTGGAGTTTTTGTTGCTGAACATGTAGGGGTCTTTTTTTTGTTGCTTAACATGTTGCAAGTTCTCGAAGCACACTTGCCAGCAGAAGTGAAATGTTGGGCAAGGTTCAAATTCATACAGCAGGTAATGTGAGGGAGGGTTAGAGGGAGACTGAAATATAAAGGAACTTTAAAATAATGTAGTTTCGGCATTTCTTCGTTTCATTTCCATGTCAAAGAAAAGCAGTTCAACAGAAGCAATAAAAGAGGTAGTGATTTAGCTCACTTTTAAGTAATAATGATAGCTTGAAATTACAATTGCATGCTTATACGGTACAATCTGTTATGCTTTTTAGCGACAAAATTAGCATGCTACTGCTTTATGTCCTTTAGTAAAGTTGGGCTTGGTATGGATGCCTAAGAGGAGGCACGGGTTGGGTTTTTGCTGCAGTTTCTTTTTCTCTCAAAATACATGTGGCTGTTTTGTTGCCATAGGCTAAACAGGGTGATGAAGAGTACTGAGCATCAGACCAACAGGAATTGATGCAGGGAAACAAGAAAAAAAGAGAGATGTAGGTACATGTTGGAACCCTGGATGCTGAGAATTTTAAACTTTCTGTACTGTAAGGCACAGACCCACAAGAGAGCACTGCATTTGACCTGAGGCTGTGGAGAAGGCTTCCAAAGTTGATTAATAGCACTGGGATTACGGGTGTGTAGTTGGTTAGAAGTGTGTAATATCACAGGGTGGAAAACTTAGAGTTTGGGGTTTTAGAATATAGAAATAAATATGAAGCAGGATGGAGGTTTTAGGGCGGAGGCAGGTTGTTCTTTACCTTTTTCTTCCTTCTTCATGGGATTGGGTGATGTTTTGTAATTGGGCAGAAAAGTCTGCATTGTGGGCATTGAGGGATCAGTTATTGGGTTAAAAGGGCAAATAATCCAGGTGTCAGTTCTTAATTGGACAGTTTAGTCTTAAAAGACCTTATAACAAGAGATAGTTAGCCATTTTGTGCCTTGCTAATGAAAGGCTGCAGAACTCATGGTTCATTGTTTCACTGATAAGAAACAATAAACTACTGAGTCCAAACATGAAATACTGTCTCGAGTGCGTTCAGTCCTGACCTCGAGAAACCGACAGGTACAGGTCTGCTACTAAAGGAATTTGTCATGGTTTATTCTTGGAAGGACTCATACTAACAAAGAATTCTAGCCTGTACCATTGTCTTCACATATTTTACTAAACATTTAAAAGTGTCAGTAAACAGTAGTATTTTATAAATTTTCTAAAATTCAATCTTTTTCTAAAATCTCTTGTTCCTTATGTAAATAGTTACTGCAGTTGCAGTTCATCTCAAACATCAGAATAAAAAATTACTTTGTTCCTTGCTACACATGGCTCCTTTTTGATTTGTGACTTTTTCTTCTAGTTTACCAGCTTGCTTTAACTGCTGTGCTGTGTAAAACTAAAGTAAACTTTGAATGCTTTAATTAACTGTTGTACTGTATGAGAATAGAGCAAATAGTTTCAGTGTATGTTTCATTACAGAAAGATGTATTCAACTACTCTGTGAACCTTTTATTCTCCCATATGTATATAATCAGACACATAGATGAAAATGCATGTGATTTGATTTTAAGCAGAAGTCAGACTTGTAACACAAAAGCATGTTTTAAGAAATAAGTGCCATTAAAATTCTCAGTGCTCAAGACAGAACTTCAATGGCTGACACATCCTTGGAACAAAAAAGCACAACACTGGTAAATATTTTGTGTAAATTCAGTCAAGGATTTTGTATAGCCTGAAATTTATCTCAAAGTAGAAATTATCAAGTATGCCTAAGATCTAAAGGTGGTAGTTCTGATTCTGGAAATTTTTGTATTTTGAAGTGATTTCATGTGGTTTTTAATAGTCTTTATATAGTAACTATACAGCTTAGCCAGTGTGACAAAATCAGAAAGAAATATATCTCAGTTCTGAGTTACATACTTTTTTTACACTTTGCTTGCAAGCTGTTTTTTGTTTCTAGTAGCACTAGGTATGCCACTGGTTATGTCACCCAGTAACTACGGGAGAGAGACAGTAAAAATTAATTACTTTGATTTCTTTTTGTAATATTTCTCTGTTTTGTAGTACAAACCTTTTGATTGTAGGATTAACTGAAGCCAATCTACAGATTTCTAGAGGTGGGATACTGCCTTCTTTAGTGAATGATTTGGTATTAATGTATTGATCACCAGAGGTCTAGTATTTCAACTCTTTATTCTATCTGCTTCTGTTTGGTGAGTCCATTTTAATTCCAAGATTATGTTTTGCTTTATTTTGAGAAACTTTGGGAATAGAGTAATGCAGTAAGGCTTCCTCTGAAAGAAAAGGGAGTCAAAAGGATAATTTGGGGTCAAAAGGATAATTTATTAAATTGATGCTTTTAGCCTGCTGTTAGAGACAACCAGGGGATCTCTATTGATTGGGGCAATTCAGCTATTTATAAAGAAAGCCTGTGTTTATTATTGGTTTGGATTTGACCTCTGATTAAGTCTATCAGTAGTATTTTCTGGGTAAATATGTCAGCAGTATAAAAGAAATTGGCAGTTAAGATTGCAAAAACTCAATGTTGCGGTAGGTTTGAGTCTAAAAATTATTACATAATCACAGTTCTATTATTTGTGTGAGTGGTTTTATGTCTGTTAGAGTTCCTACTAAATAATTTCATTTTTTGTTACATTAAAAGCTTTGGAGCTCTTTGGCTGGTTGCTTTTGTGAATCACAATCACAAAACCTGTTGGTTTTGCTAGTTCATCAGATTTTAGACTAAATACACAAATCCAACCTGGCTAAAATATTCAAGTGGTGCTCTTCTAGATAGGCACCCTTTCCAGCTACTGCCAGGGAATTTGGAAGCACTAGTGGCATCTGTCCCCTGGTTTGGCCTTCTCAATAAAGGCCAAAGGATGATGTAGTCCATCAATTTTGCCATTGACTATATATACATTTATTCTAAACAAATAGTGGTCTACTTAAATGTTGACTTCCAGTAAAGTCATGCAAAGACCATGCAGGAGAAGCTGTTTGTGTCTCAAATGGGGACAGAATTCTGAAATTAATTTTGCCTTTGAGAGATCAAACAGAATATTGGATTTGTTTATTAGAGAAGTAAAAAGTAATTAAAAATAATTGGAAATAATGTTTGTAATTTTGTTTGTAATTGTAACATTAATTCTTCCCTCTGTTGAAGGTATAAACATACAATTGCTTTTAAACATACTGTCTCCTCAAACTTTGGAGAAATGAACCTGCTAAAATACAGAGACCACTTTAATTAAGGAAAGAAAAGGCACAAAGTTTGAATATTTCAGTGGAAGTGAGATTTAATATTTTAATTTCTTTTCTTGAAAATGGTCAGAGAACATGTGACAGGTAAAAATGACTCCCTGCAGCATGTTTATTGACTTAACAAGTCAATATAATCTATCAAAACACCTTGTAAAGCCAATTTTAATTGACATATGGAAATTAGTTTGAAACTTCCCACCTTCATGTGGAGTTAAGACAGTCATGTTTTATTAAATAGTAGCATTTCAATCAAAAACATGTTAGTTACTTCTCAGCTGTCTGTGGTAGAAAGAGGCAGTGAGTGGATTAAATTGAGGCCTAGTTTTCTTGACAGGGATTTCAAAATATTTCCCTCCCGTTACTGTACTTATCTCAGGCTTCAGATAAATGCGCGTCTGTAGTTCCACGGCTTCAGTTAATGGCCTGTTCACTGAAATTCTGGTTTGGAACTTCCTTTAGCATAACTTTACAAGTTTGAGAGTTGGGTTATACAGTGGATTTTAAGAAGAAAAGTTGCACTTGTATTGTTTTACCCAGCTTTAGTGATCAGTAAATGGAATTGAAGATCAGCATCTTATGACACTTTGGCAATGGTTGCAACTCTTTTTAAAATGTACACTAAAAGCCTGTATCAACTACTTGGAAAGAAGAAAGACGTGTGTGCTGCTTCCTGAAAGTGAAACTGCCACTTATGTTTGTAAGGAAATTTGGTTCTCTTGTGGTTGTGCCAGTCTGATAGGCATGTAATGTTTCTTTCTTCCTGAGGGAAGCAGAGGAAAACAATTGTGCGAAGACTTGTTTTAACAGTGTCTTGCTCAGCATGGCAGGGGTTAGCCATGTTTTGAAGCCTTCTGGGAAGCAAGTGCCTGGGCATTATCTGTGAGGCCAAATGATGAGAAATTTTGAGTAAATGGTGTGGGGAAATACATGCTACATACTGAAATTATTATAAAAGTTATTACTGCCTGAGGGAACACTTCACAACAAAAGCATTAATTAAAAGCAGTATTATCCTGGCAAGACATGGAGAACAAGAGCTGTTCTTATAAGAGAAGCATAATTGCAGTCTTGTCAAAATATCATTAGACCCTGTGGTGATTGAAAGAGTGTCTTTCCAACATGGTTTGACTTTTTGGAGTCCATTTTTTATGCTTTAAGTAATTTAGCAGTTTTCTATCTACATCTTTTTCTTTTAATTTTTACAGTCAGCTTGAATAATGGTGTTTTTGCAAAGATCAGAAAAAAGTAAAACAAGTGGGACCAGATGCCCTTCAACCTAAAAACCCCTTCAGATTAAAGGGAATCATACATGGTTTGTGCAAAGCTGTTTTATCCTCCTACAGTATAAACCTGATGGCTTCTTGGTATGGGAAAAAAAATTAGGAGATGCATTATAGAGGAAAGCCGTGATGGTTGTTAATTTAACCCTCCAATGTTTTAGAAGGCTGTTTTCAACTTGAGTCAATGAAACATGAGACACGGGAGACTATCTAAACCAGGTTTTATCAGCAGTGCTCAGCATGTCATTCCTGCTGTCATGTTATTCAAGAAACATTGCATATATGTAAATATATCCTTTTGGAGGCTGTCTTTTCAGTGAAACGTTGTTTAAAGAGGATGATTGTTTTGATTGTTGAGTGCTATCCTGTTGAGATACTAGCAACAAAAAGAGGGAGTTCAAATACAAATCTTCATTATATAACTATAAAAATTTCAAAGGTGAACTCATTAAACAGCAGATCTGTACAGAAAGAGATAAGTACATGTGTACACTGATGCCTTTTAATGTTTATCTGGACTTTTAGCCTCTGTATTTTGGTAACTTTTAGGTGTGTGTTTATAGGCATTTAGAGCAGCTGATCACAATTGACTTAAAGATCTCAAGTGCTCTTGTCAGAGTTGCTTGGCGATATTCTAAAGACTTCATTTCTGCTAATCACTTACATCTGGCAGTAGTTTGAGAATGCATAGTTTTATTATTTTTCAACTTTATTTGTTATTTTTTCCCAAAGCTACTCAAGAAATTTTAAGATTTAGTAGTGTTGTTCTCTAAGTTGTTTCTTTTCATCAATTTCAGGGTGGGGTGGGGTCAGAAGGGGTATTTTAAAATCAAAATAGTTTGATGGATTGTAAGATATCAAAATTCAGCTTTCTGAAGCTGGTTATAAAAGTGATTGAACCAATTTGCTGTTTCAAATAAATAGTAATTGAATCACTTCAATTCCTAAAATTCAGCAATTATTTTGATAGTTGGTATGCAAATGTTTAAAAAACTTGAGTTCCTTTTAATGGCATAATTACTTCGTGAAACTTGTTGACTGTGCAAAACTAAAGTAATCTGCAATCCAGTCTTTCTGCAGCATTCAGTAATTTTTGTTTAAATTGGTTTTTAATTGTGAACTTGTCAGACTTTAAACTAATTAGAAGTTCCCAAAACCTTACTCCTAGGAAGTAACTCAAAACAAATACTTTATAAGGTGGCTTAGTAAAAATCTAGTGTGACGTGAGAGCTGCTGCTCCGTGCTGACATGAACATGCTCTCAGGCTTTTCTTCCTTAGTCCCTTCCATCTTGGATGTCTGAAATAGGAACTTTAAAAACCCGCTAGCTCCTATGTTCTTTAAAATACTTGGACTTTCTGATGACTCATTTTGCATATGGATATGTGAATTTTAGTGATAGTCACTATCATTCTGTGTGTGTCTGTATGTGCATGTGTATTTCTTCTGATTTCAGAACTGCTGAAAAAATTAGAATGTATAAAAACTTTCATGGTTTGGAAACTGTAGCCTGTAGGAAGAGATTAGTCTTAACAATGCTGCATTGTCTGTTGAGTCAATTAAGCATGTAGGTTTAGCTAGCTTGGGAACAAGTTTCAGCATGTGACATTGTAAATAGCACTCTCTCATAACAAATGTAAGCTTAGTAAGTGGGCCATAATTTCCCCTGCCACTTTACCAGAGTTTTTTAGGCAACTGTACTCACAAAAAATTTCAGTCTTTCTGATGACTGTCTTGGGGTGCTAATACTATGTGCCTAGAGAGTGTTGGATCAATGTAAGGCTGATTTTCTCTAAGTGTTGTCTGCCTTCCTGATTTTCCTGGCACATTATTTTTATTTGTTTTTTCTGTTTATCCATACATAGAAATGGAACCTTGTGGCCCAATGGCTCAGAAATCACTAAGAGAATTGCTGAACCTGCCCCTCTTCTCAGTAGCTTGAATACACCACCTTATTGCTTGAGCTAGCAAAAAGTAATAGCATTTAGAATAAGTATTTCTGTAAATTATCATAGCTGTTTTCTTAATAGAGGATCATCCTTCAAGCTAAAGTCATCATCCTCTGAAGTAATAGTTTTCAGGAGGTGATCAGTCACTATCTGGTCACCTTCTAGATGTGAAGTGATGTTAAAATCATGGCAAACTAAAAGGTTTCTTGTCTGCAGCAAGCAGCAAATGGAAGAACCTTGTCTTTGTAGTGGATGGTGCCTTTTACATCAGGCTTGGTTTCATTGCTGCTTATGATTTTGTTTTGTTGTCTGGATTTGGACTTGGCTTTGTAGTAGAAAAATCTTTTTTCCTTCTTTCACCCCCTCTCCCAATCCTGTTGCATTTGGGGGAGAATTAATTCAGACTGATTTAATTCAACATGAACCTCAGATCAGATTTCTCTTTGCATTTATGAAAACAGGCAACAGAAATTGCAGTAGCTATCAGTGTAGACTTCCAATTTCAGGTAATATTTGTAATGTGCCTAAATAGATCCCCCAGCTGGAAAGGTGAAGCTATGTAACTTCTTACAAAACAGTATTTTGCACTGTTAAATGCTGCCAGGAAGTCTCAAAAACTTCTGGTAGAATGTAACAAATGTGATCTCTGTTAAAAATAAAAGTCTGTTACAATGAAAGCATGCATGATTTTAGCCTTGATTTAAAGTATAGCTGTCGTCAGCCTTTCAATGTAAGTTGTTCAGCTTACATTTAAAAGACCAAGTTCAGAAATTGAGTGCATTTCACAAGGATGACATTGATCTTTCAGACAGTATTAGCTGGTGGTCTCCAACATGGGGTGTGTATAACCCAAGTGCTGTGAAAGACAGTCCAGTGGGGTGAGGAACATGTATTTTGGACCATTAATAAATAATTAAGGAGTAAGATAGTGCTTAGTTAGTCTCTAGCACATCCTTTTCTTCTTCCTGTATTTGTGGTAAAGAAATTTGGAGACACTGGGCTAAGCTACCTTGTAGCAAGCATTTTGGCATGTATGTTTTTGCTGTGTTCTTTTTCCTGCTCCCCTTTCCTATTGGAAAAACTCTGCATTCTCTTAAAACTTTGTATTTAAAATATCAGGAACAAAGGGGTTTTCATTTTTTGGTAGACTAGGTTTACCTCTTCAGGTATATGTCTGGTATGAACAATGAAATTATAGTAAAGATTGCTTTGATTCACTTGCTCTAGTATAAAAATCTTGGAAGTTGCAGTAACAACAGAGGTTTACTGGTGTTTATTGGCCAAATTAAAAAAAATAAGGCCTGTCAAATTTTAAGGTAAAAACCTAACTTTGGAGGTTATGTGTCATATTGATGAGTTGGGACATCTATATTACTCAAGTGGAAAACATAAAACTGAATTGTTTTGATCTTCGTCCCCATTTATGTTTATATTATTTTCCTTTTATGTTATATGTCAATTTATGGAGGTTTGTTTTGTTAATTTGGAAATTATAAGCTTATTTACCTCTTGGTTACATTGTAAGTTATAAAATGAAATGAAACTGAGATGAAATGAAACATTTAAGCTTCTTGTCATACATGAAGCTCTTTTCAATTCAAATTTCAAAAAAGATAGGTGTAAGTAGTAATTTTTCTGTAACTTGCTCAAAAAAGGCAATAGGTCTGAGCATATTTCTTCTGTACAGTTAAGGATTGATGTAGGACACCTGGTCCTACAGCCATTCCAAAGATTCTTATATTGGTTGAGTATTGTATCAGGGAATTACTCAGCATTTTCATAAAGTATGTTTTTGAAAGGGGTTGCTTACCAAAATAGTCTTGGATGTCCTTCCTGTATTACATACAGCAGAAAGAGGCTAGTTACAGTGCATCTATTCCTTGGCCCAGTTGTGTCATTATTAAAGCATTACAGTAATCTGAACCTTTAACATAAAAAATTACAAAACTGTAGTCCTAAACTTTAGCCTGTTCCCGTGTTACAGATTTGAGTGGTATCCCTGTCTTACTGCTGCTTATGGAGAGGGGTTTTTGTTCATTCATTAGTGTCTACTGTTGGCTTTTTTACTTTTGGATATTTTAGACATTTTAGACAAAGCTTTTTCTTTCCTCTTAACTGTGGGGACTGTAAGAGCACAGGAGCTGCAGTAAGCTGATGTTGCTCCACACTTTTCAGATAATAAATTTAATTCCTTAGATAGGAATGAGTTAATATAATCATTAAGTAGTACTTGTCAAAAAATGTGATTACATCAGCAGAGCCCCCTAGTGTGCTTTGGGTAGGTGGTGGTATAAGAAGGGGGTTTTGCCTTGTATTGCCTGAATAACAAAAACAGGAGAAATGCCTTAATGTTATCGCAACATACACCATGGGAAGCTTCTTGTCTGCATAGCAACATCAGCCAGAAGGGTAAGAATTTCTGTTCTGTACTGAGAGGGTCAAAGATGTGCCTGGTAGCAAAATAGCATGTGTCACTGACTCTTGACCCAGTTCTTTCTCCTCTGGGGTTTTATTGTCATGGCAAGTTCGTGGTGTTGCAATGTCTCAGGTGATCTGATGTCTGTGCTTTCTGCTGGCCAGCACATTGCGTAGCCAGCCAGCGTTTGTATGAGAGTGGAGGAAGGCTTGGGTTTGGTAGATGTTAGGTGTGCTGACCTTTGTGGCCCACCCCTAAAGAGGGTTGAGAAGTTTGATAAAGCTTTTTGTCAGAAGTGTGCTATGCCTCATTATACCTGCTAACAAACAAATGGCAAGTGTTGGTGGTAAAAGCTCTCCTGCAAATGAGGAGAAAAGGAATTTGGTATTGTGTTTTTGTACCTCTTTAAAAGTTTCTCCAGTAAATATTGATGATGATCAGATGCAGCTCTTTCCTACATATACTTTTTGCTTTTTATTACAATATGGCTATTTTATGGATTTCTCCTTATGTCTACATTTAAACTCGTTGAAGTAGTTCTGGAGACCCTGTGAGGTGTCTCTACTTCTGTTACATCTTTTTACAGGTGAACAAATCCAAGTAACTAGGTCAAAATCCCACTTCCACTTCTGTGCTTTTATATGTACTATAATATTCCTTCTTTAATTGTGTATTTTATTGTTTTCAGCTTAGGATTCTGGCATTCTCAGTATTTTGTTGTTGTGTCCCAATAGAGAGGGTTTGTTTTCCTTAATGTTTTGTGAACAGAGGCAACTGGTTAAGAAGAGGAAGCCTGTTGATTCCACCTAGGAAGATAAAACTGTAGTATGAGCCTCTCTCTTACTAGGTATTGTTAAATCTTGAGAGTACTTAAACAGCTTGAAATACCTAGTTAGTGGGGCTGTACATCTTGACTATTCTGGAAGTAGTTTTCACTCCTTGTAACATAATGAACTCAGAACAGCTGCAGAGGTAGGTTCAGCATCAGACACACTGGCTGAATTCTAATTGGCTTCATCTGTCTAAACATATGGGTGATGGCACTGCAGACAGAACTTCACACTTATAGTTATATAGAGAGGAAAGTGCCTGGCTTGACTTTCAGGGTGGTAAAAAAGCTTTTTGAGCAATGCTGAGAATCAAAGTTTTATTTGTAAAGTGGTATGAAATTGTATCCCCAAAATATGGGGCCTCAGAAAGTTCATTCTTCAAGATACAAAATTTATGCTACTTTCCCCTGCTTAGACCAACACTGAATCTGTTTTCTAGGAGTAGATGCTTTGATGAGGCTTAGAGCTGTCAGTGTAAACACTATGCGTTACATTTTTTATGTATAAGAAAAACCTGAATAATTGTGGCTACCTGTGGATTGGTAGGTTTGAATTTATAAAAAAATGGGGAGTGTATTTAATCAGCCATCCAAAACACAATGATTGTTTTGTATCTCAAAATGTCTTCATTACTTAACTTTAGGACCTAGAAGAAAAAAAGTGTCTTGGGTATGATGCTGCTCTGGAGCTGGAAAGTGGTACAAATCTGAATCCTGATTACTTGGCTTCATTTTAGTCTTCATTAAGATGGTGTGACATGTAGGTTCTACTTGTTTAAGTCCAGACATGGGGCAAGTAAATATCTTAAACTTTTTCCAGACCAAGGCAGACTAGTGTCCATGTATTTGTATGCCAAAAAAAAGCAAACTGTTTAGATTTTCCTTTCAAAATAGAGAGGCTTGCAGGCTGAAATTTTTGAGTTTTCTAGAAAGAAATCAAACGTTTTAGAATGCAAGGGTTTTCAGGCTGCTCAAACAAGTAGAACTTGGGAGTGTTTTAGAATGTGTCTCCATAGAAATTCTTTCCTCCTCCCCCACCAAGTTCTTTCATATTTAGTTTCCATAACCAGTGCACTATTGTGAAGGAGGGGAAATGCAGGTTAACTGCAGGGAAGCCAGCCAATCACTCCAGCATCAGAGCAGACTCCAGGGCTTGTGGAGCTAACCTTTGTGACCTCCACAAGGGGCCTCTCTGAGGAGAGCCATTTTTCCTGCCTTGTAATGGTAAAGAAAAAACTTGGCAACTCCTTTGATCAGCAAAGCAAAAACAACGAGAGCAAGGAGCAAATGGGCAGCTTTGTGCAAAAAACTGCTAAGTCAGTACTGGCATTCTCTGTGCTGAGAACAGTGTTACCACCTTACATAGAATATGTGCCCATTTCTACAGGGTACTGGGATATTTGTTGCATATTTAGAAAACCCTTCAGTTCAAAACTAAGGGAAAAATCTTGGTTTTTACCAGTTAAGGTGAAGTAAAAGTATTTCATCTAATAATTTGCAGTGTGAGAGTGAGGAAACTTTTTTTTTCTAATTATTGGAGGTCAAGATTTTCAAAAGAGGATTGCACAATTCTAAAAAAATAATGCTAGCATTAGGAAGTGATCATTTCTTGTACGCAGCTGGCATATATTTTTACTGTAAAATTTACTGCTTTGCAGCTTTTGTTGATTTTTTTTTTTTCCATTTCTCAGTTGATGCTTACAGTGAATTTCAGATACATGCTTAAAGAAAGAATTGTAGTTTTGCTTTGCAAGTATGTTTTGGCTTATACA
Organism: Haemorhous mexicanus; assembly: GCF_027477595.1. NCBI lineage: Eukaryota > Metazoa > Chordata > Aves > Passeriformes > Fringillidae > Haemorhous > Haemorhous mexicanus. The sequence goes on from NC_082342.1 coordinate 44,951,524, forward strand.
GATTTAGAATCAAACCAGTTCTTAACATTGTGAGAATTTTAAATCAGCTTTTAGTGTTTCTTCTCCATTATGTTCTTTCACTGTTCTTCTGCCGCTGATACACAAATGCCTCTGTGTCCTTCTGTTACTCTTGGTATTCTGATAAGTTGTGTTGCTCATCTGTGGTAGTTTTCTGCTCAACAAATCGGGTTCATTCTTCCACCTGAGCTGTAGTGCTCTGTGTTCTTCCTCGGCCTGAGAGTAGGAGAGGGTTCATAATGTTTTTATTCAGTACTTCCTGGCTAAGTCTGGTGAGTGTCTGCCTCCCAGTTTAATCTCCCAGACCAGTATATTTCTGTCCAGTGGATTCAACAGTTCATTCATTCTTGGCAAGAATTCTTCCTGTGGTTTGTAAATTTGCAAATTTTGACCTCCTTCCTTGGCTACTTCAGCTTTTCTTCATGCAGCTTGACTCCTTGGGAGAAGTTGATATTACAAGATTGCCAGATCCCTCTGCAAGACGTTTCTTCTTTTCTGCTTACAGTATTCACCTTCTTTTGATGTTTCATCCTTTCCTCAGCCACTCCCTAATTAATCACTTCCAGTACTGTGCTGAAGTGTTCACAGTGATGTTGTTTTTTTACATGACAGTAAATAAATAAATAAATAAAGAGCAGTTATGGAATCAGGTAAGCCATGTTTTAACATCTGCTGTTTTGATTGTAGTCCCCTTCAATTTTATGAAAGCAGAGAAATTACTTGAGTGTCATTATCTTGGAAAATAGCTACCGGTGTTCAGTAATTAAACAGTTTATTAGATCTTTGCACAGTTCTGGATAGGATGCAAATTAATTTTTAATGGATGTGATTTATTTTAGTGGAAACTGCTCTTCAGCAGCTTTCACCTGCGGGACATTTTTACTCTTAGATATCCAGTGATTTTCAGATAAGGTGCTGGATAACATCTCATGAAGTTATTCCGGAAATTGATTCATTTTAAATCCCTCATCACAGATGATTTTCTAAGTATATTGTAGCAGCATGAGCCTATCAGCAGATTTAATTTGTCTTGTGTGTACTGATACTGATATGGTCTCTCTACAGTTACTGTATTTAAGGGACAAATCCCCCAATGACTGCATGGACAGAATCAGCAAAGAGCAGTTTTGGCTGCTCTGTGAGCAGGACGAAAGTGCTCCAGGCCCTGCTCCTCCTGCATGTGGGAGCAGTGTTGGCAGCAGCAGCTTCCAGCCAGCTCAGTGCATGCTCTAGCATAGAAGGTGGTATTTGGCTGCTTGGGTGATGCTTGCTTTCCAAGCAGCTTGTTCCCTGTAGTAGAGTAGGAGAGTTACCAGATAGACTGCAAGATTACAAGACTACTGCAAGTTACTTAAGATTGCAATCCTGACAAACTCAGTGTGTATGAGTAGTCAAGTCAGAGGTGAGGAGAAATGTAGCACGAAGAAATGGGACTCTGAAATACAGCCAGTAAACTCCAGGGCTTGATTGACTTTCTTTCATATGTCTTTTGCAGTATATTCTTTACTCTTGGTGTAATCTTAAATTTTCTTGTTCTTGATATACATAAAAATGTAAGTAGATTTCTTGTAAAGAAGCATGTTATGTTGTCAGACATGTAACAGTCCTTTTCTGGTCTCATTTGAACATAAATATTTTGTAACAATTTTCTGAAGGTGTAGATTTCTGAAAATATATTTAAAGGATAATAAGATATCAGAGAAGAGTGACCAGAATGTTTAATGTCCCAGTTTATACAACTAGAATCACAGTATCTAGGAATAGATTTTTTTCTTTTTAATGGACAGTTTACTTTTAAAAAGTTTTGAGATAAAGTTTAAAATTATGACCTGTGTAGTGATAATAAGGTGATTACAAAATAAATTTTAAGATAACACTAAACAGTGAATGTTTGCTACTGAACTTTGAGTGATAAATTCTGGAAGGAAGTTGCTGTGTAAGTACCTGGAACTATGAAGTGTTAAACCACAACTTAAAAAGCATTAGCCAAGTAAATGTTTACTTTTTGGTTTATTCAAGCATCTTAGTTCAAGACTAAGAAACTTGGAGCTGAAGAGCAGAGTGGATTGTTTCCTTCGTCCATAATTCTGAATGTAAAAATGATGGGGAAAAAAAGACATCTGTTACAGTAAGATTTCTTTACATGGTGACTAGAAGCATTTGATTCATGTTGATAAATACAGTTCAGGCATTTTATAGGAATATCAAAGATTACTGGAACGGGCCAGACCAAAAGGATTATATTAGCTTGGTGTTCAATTTTAGCAAGCTAAGTGTGGATGTCTTAAGAAATATTGTGAATTAAAAAAGACATTCGCAGTTTCAATCTCCTGTTTATATATCCTTCATCTTTTGCCTTCAGGTACTGTTTACGTCCTCTGATCTGAAGATTACAGTTTAGAGTACTGAGTTTAAAGGGCAAGAGTGGATATATTCTGCAGTTTGCAATGACAGTGAATCACTTGTAATTGTTCATGTGCAGTTTATGCATATGCAGTTCATGGCGCCTTGCCCCAGCAGGTGTGTATCAGGTAGCCTTTATACAGGCTTGCTTCCTGAGAGCTTGGCATAAAACTGGCATCAATATGGTTCCATTAACTGTGTTCTCTAATCTACTGCTTAAATTTCAGAAAAGCTGTGTCTTATTGCTCATGTGTTGAAATTACTGATATGTGATATGCACATTCGCTCTTCTGACATCAGGAGCATTATATTTTCCAAACATGGATTGTGAAACAAATATGTTTTGTCTTTGGAATTTCATATGCTGACAACTGAATGAGCTAAACCCAAGCCAATAGACAAAACCTAGACAACCTTCAGAGCTTGCTGTTAGAATTTTATTTGAATTGAAAGTTTCAAAATAATTTTGGCTGCCTAGTTGATGGACAAAAGTGGTCCTGTAGGATGGTGATAAGACACTTGGCTATAGGAAATCTATTTTATAGAAGAGATTAAAGGAACTCAGTTTGTCCAAGAGTTCAAAGTGACAATACTCTTGGGGAAAAAAGCTTCCTTACGCTACAGGGGATTTCTAACATAGTTTGTGAATTTGCAGGCAAAAATCCCAAAAAGCTGGAAGCTGATAATGGTAGCTTTTGGAACTGAAAGGGAGTGGGGGAAAGGGATGGGTCATAGGGAAGTGCTGACTAATGGTGAGCAAACACTGTAAGGGAGTTCTTGTATTGAGAAGTGATCTCACTTCCTGAAGAAAAATAAACTATATTATCCAAGCATAAAATTTGGGCCAGGGAAGTCTCTAAACTCGACTGTTAGAAAGTGGGGAGGGGCAATGCTAGAAAGAAAGCTTGATTATAATGATGTTAGATATTGAAAAACCCACACAGTTGTCTTCTGAGACAGAATTTAGTAGTAATCAGTAGTGTGTGACCTGTAGTCTGATCTCCAGAGGGTAGATGTATGGGAAGGATGTATTCATATCTTTGGAGACGCCTGTTACTAGTAAGCATGATTTTAAATACTAGACATATGAGTCTAGTGAGTACATGTTTTTTTTTTTTAAATGTATGACAATAATTAAATACAGTGTTTATCCCCCTCTCTCATGGCAGCAGTACAGTCCCTTCAACATCCCACACCCCCAATGACAAATGCTGATTTTCATAACTAGTAGATGAAGACTGCAGGGATTATAAATTTGGGATTAATTCATAATAAATTAAGGTGATAACTTTAAGTTATATAGGATTTATTTGGAACCTCAATGCTTACAAATCTGCTGGAATTCAGTGAAATTAGGAGATCTGTGGTTTTTGCTTTATGATCTGTTTTGCATCTAAGGGTTGAACAATTTCTAAATAAGTACTTCACTATGCTTATTGATAAAACATGGTAGTTGCTAATTTTGGCAAAGACTAAACTGTTAGTACTTCAAGAATTGTTAGTAATATAAGTGACATGCTTATAGATAAAATCATGTGCTTGGCGTATTTTGTCATCCCTATTTGTAATTCCTGCTGTACCAGAAGATACTCAGAAAGCAAATTAAATCCCTACAAATCAAATTCATAAATGCTGAGGTATTATGATCATTTAATGAAATAAATTAAGACTTTAATTAAGTCTTAATTGCTGCTAGAAAGCTAGGGTTTGTTTTGCTGATGATGATTTTACAGTCAAACTTCTAGTTTCTGTTCGATCCTGGACTCTGCTATTACTCTGTTACTAGCTCAAGGAGGGCGGTTGGACTGGATGACCTCCAGTAATCCCTCCAAACTTTCAGTTTCTGTGAATACCCAAATTCTTAATAATAAACCAAAAAGTAAATTATTATTTCCAGTTCATAACTTCTGAAACATGCAGTGAAATTTGAGTTCAAAATTAGTTTTAGTTTCCTTTGCTTATTTTACAGTGGGCCTTTGAATGCTGTTTAAACCGATGCTCCTTAAACTCTTTCTGAATGGTGAAGAGAAATGTAGATAGAACCTGCAACTTTAAAAGCCTCAGGTCAAAAACATTTTAAGGTCACTTTTAAAGATAAATGTAATAGCTATTATATTTAAGAGTACCGTACATTTAAATGATAATGAAAATTATACATTAAATAGTTTAGTTTATTCTCAGGCTTTTACTCTGTATTTTCTTTGCCACTCTAGGTTAAATGTGTAAATAAAAATAACTTTTCAAAGCATAGCCTTCAGACAATGTGGTGTATCTGGGGTCAAGAAATCCGTTGCCTCTGGTGGATTGCAACTTCTGAAATCTGTCTTCAGGGGGTTGAAGGGTGGGGGAGGAAAAAGAATAATCTGCTGGCAAAAAACAGTATACAATATTGCCTTGGGTTGACTGAGCAGGTATCTTACAAGTACTGACTCAGGCAGCAACTTGCTGTTGGAAGATTGTCTTCTTTGTTTTACTTAGCATTCTGCAGAGTCTATAAGGACAGGAATAACTGCCTCCTATCTCAGTAGCACATGGTGGTTGTCTGAATTGTAAAAACAAAAAGCTCTCCTTGAAACAGAGTCATAATAAGGAAACAGATGACTTGGGTATTTTATGAAATAAAGTGCAGCCCTCAACTGAGGGAAAAGATAGTCCATAAGACTATTTGTATGAGTTAAACTGAGAATATCTGAACAGATGATCAACTTAAGGTGTGAAGTGTGAGCTCTGAAGCATAAATTAGAAAGAAAAGTCAATATTAATTATTTTAATGGCAAGAAAAACAGGTTTGTTTTCTAGCAGAAAGCTGTGCCTTCATTTCCAGTAGGTACTACCTAATGGTTCCTTAAGAGTCAGCTCATCCTGTCAAGGCCATCTGGGAATGATCATTGTCTGAACACTCTAGCAACCAGTTTGAACTGCCCTCTGAGACTTCCTACTTAGAGCAATAAGGAAACAACCTGAAGAATCTTTTTATCTTAATATTTTGTTTTCCTTAGTGGTGGCTAGCCTCAGGGTTAATCGACAGGATTGCGAGGAACAGCCCCCTTTAGATACTAAGACAGCTGGCTATAGCAGCTTTTATTGCAGCATGCTTAGGCAAGCCTCTCTGCCTTGAAAACCTTTAGGCAAGAAAAGTAGGGTGTTTTGAGGGGGGTGTAAAATTGCCTGGCTTCTCTTCATGCAAAGAAGCACTTGATTTCCCTCTTGCTTGCTTTGTCTCCTTTTAAGAGAGAGAAGTGAGATAGAATCTCAGAGATAAAAGGACACGAAAGTGATAAAAGTATTCCATGCCCCATCACTTCTGAAAATCATCTCCTTCCCTTAATAAATGTGAAAGCTGGTGTTTGTGTAATCTTGTCTTTAGTGTTACAGAAGGCATCTTGGGGAGGCCTTCTGCATTTGCTAAGCAGGAGTGTAGAAGTGTATCTGTTAAGTCAAACAAATATAGTAATTTCACTTGAAATAGCAGAGACAGTTCTTCCTTTAGATTTGCCCTCCTTGGTGATATATCTTTATCTCTTTCATTGAAAATTAAGGAGAGAAAAAAAGATGAATTCTTCATATGCTGAATGACTTAGCCATGGAAATCAAACTTCTTAGCTTTGGGGATAGGGTAGAAAGAAAGGGAGGTTTCCATTAAAAGTAGCCTTTTTTTCTGCTAGGGAACTGAGAGAGGAAGTTTAAATAAATCTGGTGACAGAGAATGTGATCACAGCATTTTGTCTTTTATAGACTTTGGAAAATAATTGAACTGGTAACAAGACTGCAAAACAAGGACTTTTTAGTCTCTATAATACTGTTATGACTTATAGTTTTCAGAGTAATGGAAAAAGCTGTGGAAATGAAAATGTCCCTAAACTCCTTATTTGTTCCTGAAACTCAGAAAATTATTTTATTTGGGAAATCCACAGTGAAATCCAAGAATAATACTTTTGGGAATCGATTTAAAAACTTGTAAGCATTGTGATACCAGCCCTACTTTTCTGTATGAGGTCCTTAAGTGCAGGGCAGGAAAAGGGGCGGGAGGAAAAAGAATAATAAGTGCAAAAATAAGCTTGTTATTGCTTCCATTTTGGCTTTGACAAAAGGTAGTTGTTTGAAGAGCACATTATAATAAAAGTGGTGCTACATTATAATAAAAATGGTGCAAACCTTTGAACATCATATCATGCATTCATCTCTTTCTGTTAATCATGCATGTGTGGTCAAGCTGCCTACTGCCCTCACATCCATTTTAGCATTACACACTCTGAAGTGAGGACCTGTCTCTGAATTCTTCCTAAGAAATGCAGTGCTGTTCTGCAGCTTCAAAACAGCATGGTGTTTATAATCAGAACAGGGAGCTTAGTTTTTAAGTCCTTGGTGTATTTTGCGCTGTCTGCAGGCAGGCCAGTGCTAATGAAGGCTGCCTTTGAATGCCTTAATACTAAATACTGTGTTTTGTGTATCTGTAAAAGCTCTTTATTTTCTGTATCAGTGTCCATAGCTTCATAGGCCATGCTTTCTGTAATTTCTGGTACCTCTCAGTATCTTGCAATATTCAACCACCTTAGGAATAAATTCCAGAGAGATTGTTGAAGAACTTGTCTGACTAGTAATGACTGTGTGTAAAATCTGTCTCTTGATGAATTAGACTTTTGTCAGATGCATTTAAGTTTCCCTTATTGCATTGTTCTAGTTCAGATTCAAACCATTAATTTGCTGGAAGAATTTCTGCTGCCTAGGACTGTAATTTCGTAGGATCACATGTGGTTTTGTTTCATAGTTAGGTTAAGGAACTTGAGCTCTGACAGGCTCTCTTCCCACCTCTCTTCCCACCTGGTCAACAGGATGCTTGTGCCCACCATTCTCTTACTTTTTGCTTTCGTTCTATTTCACAATTAATGAAATCACAGCTGTGGCACCATGGGATTGCACACTGAGCACTTGCATGTCAATTTTAAGGTATGCTTTTGCAAGCTGAATGAAGGTTAGAACTGTCTATTGCCATTTTTCCAGTGTGTTCTCTAGCATTGTATGCCTGTGGTGCAGTTTGGTGAGAACGTGGTCAGTGGTGTAGATGGAGCAGTCCAACACAAGCTTTGTTTAGTTAGTGCATTAAGGCTGCCAAGCAGAAGGAAGAATAAGGAAAACTCAAAAATACAGCCATTTTACGTATTACAGAAATATTCAGAAAATTGTATCAATGTTTCTATTTCTTTCTGACAATTAGACCATGACTAGAGACATTACCATCCTTAAGTGATAAACTTTAAAATTTTAGGGGCTTTTTCTGATGCCTTTTGGGAAACTGTGAGATTAGGAAGTTCTGAATTTTACTGCCATGTACTTTTGGAGAAATTAGGCTGTAACAGTCCTGAAACCTAAGGAAATACTGCAAATAAATGGACAACACAAGTGAAGAAACAGTGCTTTCCTCAGCAGTGGGTGGAATATAATCTCTCAGCAGATGAGATTTTCATTGCTCTGTAACCAGCCTTTTCTTTGCTGGATATTGTTGGATTTTTTTTTTTTTTTCTTTACAAAGCCAGTTGGAAAGTCCTTAAAGGGTTTATGGTCAGTTTAAAGTTGTATCCTTGTCTAAGAATGGTGCAAATTGAGGGAAATGTTTATGGAGGACGGAAGTAAGGGTAGAGATAATTGCTAACTGAGCTGTCTCATCTCCCCTTCAGGCTTTTCTCTGTACTGTTGTTGCTTGGAATTGAAATCATCTCAAATAATGTATTTAAAGTATAAATCTGTAATTTTGTTATAGCACCCGCAAAGTCAGCTATGCTAATTAAAAATGGCCATATATCTGAAGACTTAGATTCATGTTTTAATCCTTTCCAATTCTCAAAATCCCCTGAATAGGATAGAAAAGGGTGCATGCACAAAGAATGTCACGACTTCTATCCTCAGGCAAAGCTGAATCCACTCCACTGTGTATAAATATCCTAAGATCATCAGCAGCTATAACCCAGAAGTTCCTGCATGCTACACTCCAATTTTTGAGAATAGTAATTAGACCAGTTCATGTCAAGGCTCCTTATGCTCAAAACCTTCTTTTTCATCCCATTTCTAAAGCAGCAATGGAAAATTTACCTGTGGGAATCCCCCTAGCTCATCAGCCCTGCCAGACTGATCTAGGCCTTCCAGCTATTGCCACTTTCTTAGGAGCGTGCATCCAGCTCTATTTTTGAATTAGTGGATACTGCCACTTTGACAGCTGCCCTGTGTTCAGACCACCACATTGGTATTCTGTAGAGCTCAGGCCTCTGCAGAAGTAGATATTCTGATTTCTTCCCTGCCTGCTAAAATGATAGCTAAGTGGGTATCTTGGAGGTACCCTACACTGCCTGTGCACAGGACAAGTTTGTATAAGATTGGTAAAGAGTTTAGTTGATTTTTTTTGACAAATTGTGATAGTTTCAAGAGCAGAAATATACTGTTTCTCCTGGAATCACCAGGAAAGCTAACTTTCAGTATATGCATCAAGACCTGACGTGCTGAAATGTACTGGTGAGAGCTCTAAAATAATTCTGGCATTTATAAGGAGACACTTTCTCTTTATTAGTTCTTAAAGTTAATAGGCAAATATAAATAAAAAGAGAAAACCTTTCATAACATGATACATTATGTGGATTAAAGAAGCTAGCTGGTTAGGAAGAAAGTTACAAAGAAAATATGAAAGAGTGGAATCTATATCCCATTCATTTAACATAAAAAGAATCATAGGTGACATGCTTGTCAATGGAGCAGCTGACATTTGGGATTTAGTGAAAAGTTTAAATTTCACACCAAAACTAGAATATAATTAGGTTTAGTTTCATTTGTAATATAATTAGGTTTAGTTTCATTTGTGCACTTGCTTATGTTACACAAAGACTTTCCTATCACAAAGATAGGACTTTCCCTACACAAAGACTATCCCCAAAACAAAAAGTACTCAATGCCACATCAATACCCTTGGGAGGTCTGCCATGATGTGGTCAGTGGTATGTGTTCCTGTTTTGCTTTTTATAAAATGTGATTTCTAGTGAATTCTTAACAGTCACAAAAATCTGAAAACCAAAATCCAAGGTTAGTCATCTCAAGTTCACTAGAGACTAAAAATAATTTTCTCACAGACATAAAATATAAGTCTTGTCTAGATTGTTAAAACACAAGCGCTACATTATGGAGAGATGTTTGCATAGTTTTTTACAGTGATGCTTTTATACTTGGGGTGCTTTTTTCCTTGGACAAGGAAAAACTTGTCCTTCTGTGTGTTTGAGACTAAATTTTTGAAATGTCCTTTCAGGAAGAGCCATGTCCGAATGTACTGAGAACTGACGGATTATTTATTCTTATCTATTCTTTTATATGTAGATCAGACATCTTGTGGTTTTTTGCTGTTGCTGAAATTTCATACAGTATGATCATCTGGTACTGAGGATTAGAATATCTGTTCATTCTCTTTCACTTTTCTTCCTGACATTACATTTCTATTGCATGTTTCAGTAAAATAGTCTTGCAGTTCTGACTTGCTTATGTTAATAATGTCTATCCTAAGAAGATCTGTTTTTGTGAAAGGGAAGTTCGAATTGGAAATGATGTAACATATATAAGGGGACTCTATGCTAATAAAGGCAGAAAGGGTGACAAAGACATATGATTTTGTAATGACTGGGAATTCTGTTACACAAATCAAGTTCTCAGCATACCCTGGAAAGTGCGCCTGCCAATGGGGACACTGTAGTTGCAGTACATACTACAGAATGTCAGAACTGAAGGCCTCTTAGATAAGCCTTTCTTGAAGAATTTAAGTAATTCTTTGTCTGTCTTTTTTGTGTTAGTTTATTTCTGGCATGGCTTTTAACAAAACAGTATGTGTCTTTTTAGTGCAGCAACTGGAGAATGAATGGGAAGGTATATTAAACTTTGTACAAGGGCTTTGTTTATAAAATGGTGTTATTTTATTAGTCTGCTAGGATCCAAAGGGTTCTTAAAATAAAAAGTAAGTTTTAGGTCTCTAGATCTGCTTCTTTTCCAATGTACTTTAAAGGAAAAAAAAACACAAAGAAAAACTCAACCCAAAATCTTCAACACCCTTTTCCCTTAAAAAAAAAAAAAAAAAAAAAGAAGAAACCACAAAACAAACCACCACCACAAGAAATCCAAACCTTAAACTCTAAAATGACGTTAGAATTTGAATCTGACAGATCTTTAGGCATGTGATAGTGTTTCGTGCCAGTAATGATTTTTTTCAATTAAATTCTGATTCTTCGTAACTGCAGAAGTTCTCTTTGTGTACATAAAATGAGAACATTTTTCTTTTCTTTGAAGTTGCTTTTGTCAAAATGCAAATAATTTTTATTTGGCTGTAGAAGTTGAAGATGAGTGAGGAGATGCAGCTTGTGTTCTTCATAATGCACAGCACTTTAAATGTCCTTTTTGGTGGAGGATGGTGGATGATGTGTCTTGGAACAGTCACTCTTCTTGATACTAGAATTCACATAAGTTTGCTAACAAATGCTTAGCATGTGGTGGGTGTTTTAGTTTTGTTTTTCTGAGGCCTGTTACCACAGAGCTACATTTATGGTACAGTCTAATTTCCTTAGTTTATACTATGCTTGTCCAGTTTACTAAAGTTTTGCTTCTCCGCGACATAAATGAACAATAATAAATAGTACCAGACAGATATATGTTAGATTCAAGAATTCATTATGTGAAATAAAATGTCTTACATTGCTTGATTATCCTAGAGTTGTTGATTTAATTCCAGGAATGTTTACTCACTTTGTTCTGTTCACACAGTACGGAGCTATGTTTCTCATTCCTGAGTAGGCAGGATTTGAAGTTTTAATTTGATAATACATGCTACATATAGTGGCTGATTTATAGGTTACATTTGCTAATGTTTTTTAATATTTTATTTGTGTTGACAGTAGTTGTTTATTGAGATATGGTAATGCTCATGTAAAATAGAAGATCTTAATGTAAGGATTGGGGCAGTTGTCATGTAATTCAGCTACCATGAGAAAAAAGCCTGCTTCATGGAGGGAAAGATAATGCAGTGTTGATGTCAGTTCTTGTTATGTCCATTGAGACCTTTTCTGCGCTGCTGTTCAAAACAGAGGGAAAGATCTTTACCTGTGGAAAATGTCCTATTTCAATATTAAGTTGATAATTAAAAATACAGGGTGTTTGTAGTAAGTTACCCTGGTCCACGTACTGTGAATAGGAACAAAATTAATTCCTATATTCCTCCGTGTAGTACTAGGATTTATTTAAACATTTCATCCATTTTAGTGGGGGGTTGCCTACTTTGTATTCCATCAGCTGAGCATTATTTAGAATTTATAGGAAAGAACTGATTGGTTGTGAAGTGTTTTGGGTGCTTTCTTAGTATATAGCATTCAAACACTCAGGATACGGAGCAGGTAAGATATGAGGACTGTGATTTGATGGAGGTTGAGGAGAAAAGGTTTGAGGGAAGGTGCAGAAGAAATGGGTGTGTAGGTCATGAAGCACTGAGCTGAGTGGGAAGGAAAAAAAGTTTGCCTTATTGAACCAGTCATATGGTCAGTATGATAGTAATATAATCAGCTTGCTTACTTTGAAGCTTTTCCTCCATGGCTCTTGGCTCTAAGACTGCTGATTGTAGTTCAGCTGGTCATGTAAGGAACATGCTGACTTTTCTCAGGTGTTACTGAGCTAGGGAAAAGCTGGAAGCTGCTGCTGCCTAAAATACCTATCCTTGTTAACAACTCCATATGAACATTACCTGTATATAGCGTGGTATGCTTAAGCTGTCTTGAGGAATCGGTAAAGATTCCTTGTGCTCAAAACTGGAGGTACATCTAAAACTGCTTCTTCCATGGTCCATTCATCTGTCCCTCGTTCAGATGTGTTTTGAAAAATTGATGAATATTGTTGTTTCAGTGCATTCCTACAGTTGACTGTAGAAATGGTTCTGTAATGCAGGGAGAAAATATTTTTCCTTCTATTTCTTACTCTGCGCTCAAATAGCATATAAAAACAAAGGCTATAAATTAGGTACCTTGCATTTTATTAGTTCATAGCATTACATGGATTTTTATAAGAGTTAAATGGAAATAGATGAATGTGTTATGATGGGTACAGTTGTGTTTTCCCTGTTTCCACTATCTCCAGAACTGAGCTGAGCAAATATAAGAAATCAGAAATGTAAGGGAGGAGTAGCACATGCTGGTACAGTAATTCAAACACACGGTCTGTGAAGCATTACAGTGCAGTGTTTTTACATCTGTATTATCTTTACCTGTTTTCGTTGCAAAACTGACCAGCAGAAAAGTGAAAAATTGTTCCCCAGTATGAAGGTTTATATATAGTCCAGTATATATAGGGCAGTCTTTACTATGTTGCACCATGTTTTATAAATAAATAGGCTTGAAAAAGAAATAAAGAATTCTTGCTGTGTGTGGAATGTTTCTCAGTGAAGCTGAATATTTGAAAACCTGTGCTACCAAAGATGCAGTGTGCTTAATAGTATCTTGTTGAGGTTTAACCCCAGCCATCAAACATAATTTATTGGTGTGATGATCAGAGGGAGGTCAGATTCATCCAAAACGTAGCCCAGTACTAGCCATGGTGAAGAAAATAACCTCTACCCCAGACAAAACTAGCACATTCTGTATTAAATGAGCTACTGCAGTGTATCTGTAACTCTTTGGTCTGAAATTGCTTATGTGCATGTTTAGAGATTGTTAATATGCATATCTTAAAACTTCTTTAAAAGCTTGTTTGTGGTATGTCTACCTTGTAACAGAAGACTAGAATGTGGTAAGTAGTTTGACATAAGTAATTATTTTGGTCACTACTGCTTCATTTTATGTTCTTCTGAATTCGTTACATGTTGTGGTTTTGCTGAAGAATATGAAAATGGGCATTCTATGTAAGCCAGAAAAGCATAATTTTAAGGATAATTTATTTAAAGAATGAATGATACCAAGTAAATAATGCATTGGATTCTAATTTATAACAATGCTATCTGAATATGATTTTTCATTTATAGCGATTCTAAATGATTGGATAACAGATTTTGTTGTCAGTGTGCATGTGCATTTGGAGTTGTATCTTTGTCCCCATGTACTTCTCAGAGCAGTGTTGTTTAGTGGCATCAAGATAATGTTGATGCTTGTTATGAATAGACTGCATCTGTTGCTCATTAGCAAAGCATGCTAATCACATACTCCAAAAGTAAAATAATGATTCATTACACTTTTGTATTTCCTTTGAATTGAATACTTCCATGCATGACAGTTGTGAATGTACTTGCCATTTTTTCAAAAGAGAGAAATCTAAGCTTCCCAAGTTTTGCAGAGGGCTGGGTGAGTTACTTGACTGTCCCACTATCCTCATCTTTTCACTTGAAGTTGAAAGGCAGCTGCACATTCCTTTCACATTACTGCTTTAGTGTGACTGGTTACTTCAGCTACCACAGAGGGATTGTTCAGGTGTCAGTGGGGAGGAGAGCAGTCAGTCCGATAATCTGAGGATGTGGTCTATGCACAGAAAGTTTGGGAACACTAATGATTGCATACTTGCCAGTTCATTACCACTCCCTAGGCCCTGAATATGAACTCGTCATGCCGAGGTACTGGACTGTGCTTGAGATTCCAGACATAACTGGCTTGGTTTGAAAATCTGTGAAGTCACATTTAAAAATGGCAAATAAGTGATCAAAGAGAGAAGGAAGCAAATGTTGGTTGGGAAACTGGTGGTGGTCAGGGCAAAGGTTTGAGAATCTGACATACAGTGATGCTTGGAGAGAATCCAAACTGTTCTTGTTTGGTTTTGAATGTGGCTGTTGTTGGCAAGCTTAACCTTTTGTTGTTAAACTTTCTGTGCTAGCAGGTCATTGTTGTGAATGCATGACTGTCCTAACTCTTGCTTTGTTTTGTCCTAGTCACATTGATCAAACAACAACATGGCAAGATCCTAGGAAGGCCATGCTTTCCCAGATGAATGTTACAGCTCCCACCAGTCCTTCTGTGCAGCAGAACATCATGAACTCAGCATCAGGTAAGCAAAATTGTATGAAAAAGATCATACAAGTAAACCACAAGTTATTCTAATCAGGGGAGAGGGAGTCCAGATTTAATAAATGTTATTTTAGTTATGCTGGTTTGAAACTTTAATTTGTTGAATGCCTGATTCATCAAGCAAGAGGCTGATAGTTGAAATAAGAGAATTAGTATAATATTTATGTTATCGATAAGAAGAAAATTGTAGTTCTTTGATTTATGCTTTTATTTTTTCAAATGAGTGGTTCAGAGTTGTCAGGAAGCAGATTTTTTGTCTATTGTGACCAGAAAATGCTGTTAAATTGATGGAGACCAGAATTTCCATTCAATTAATATCAATTTACATTAAAGCTTTTGTGCTTCACAGGGTTCTTCTGCCTCCATTTGCTCACTGATTAGACATGTTATACCTCCATTTATTTACATTTCCTACATTTACTATGAACATATAATTTTTTCCTGTCCTTCCTAAATGGATCAAGCAAATACCTTGAAAATGTTCAGTGGCAGAGATATTTTTGTTTTCCTCTTGTGTTTCTCTTACTTCCAAAATCCAGTATCATGGTCATTATTGCTCTAACTGGGAGAAGTCTTTTGTCTTTTCCTGGAATATAGAATTGTTTTTCAGCTGGCTGGGGGCAGGGGTGGAAGGGGGCTCTCACTAGACAGCAGTAAAATGTTCTTGTTCTTACTATTGAATCTACTGTGTGTTTTCAGAGCTCTCTCATCTGATTATGCGGAGAGCAAGCAGATAAATTTGGTGCCATGCTTGTTTGAGTGCTTGGTCTTGCCCTTGCTTTGTCACCTCCTGTCTGTCACTGAGGTTCATGTTATATTTATTTTCTCACAGTCTGACTGTATTTTGTGTGTGTCTGCTGTTCCTGTACTTCCCAAGGGTTATTCTCTCGTGCTGCTTTTTGTGGTCTGTTTAGACAGCTTTGTTTCATGCTGCAATTCATGTGCTGCAGACAATACCAAAAGATTAACAGGCGTGACCAAACTGTGCTGTTCATGACTGAGTATTAGAGGGGAAGTTAATCAAACTTTTTGCTGGCTAGGCCAGGAGGCTGGATTATCCTGAAACAAATGAGTCCTGTTCAAGTTCAGGAAGTCGTGATTCACAGCAATTAAGGTCTCAGGCTCTGATGTGAAAATAAAACAGTGTGATTATTTTCTGTGTAAATTTATCCCAGGAAACCTGCAGCAATAGTGGTTTTTGTAGGGACACTTTTAAAGGAGGGAGAATAGGACAAAGGAAACAATTCCCTTGGTCTGTCCTGCCTTTTTGCTTACTTGTGCTAAAACTAGATGGTTGATGTTTCAGTATTGACATAAATCCTGTATTTTAAGATAACTCCTCAAGCCTTCCGTTCTACCAAGAATTGACAAGAAAATATTGATAGTAAAGTAAGAATGACTTTATGTACTTAGAAATGAAGGGTCCTTAGCAAAAAAAAAAAATGTACTGTTAAATTGTAACAGGGTGGTAACAAACTAGAAAAGAAGCCAGCAATCCGGACACAAGGATTATTTTTAAAAGAACATTTACATGTAATTGCCTGATGTAATTGTGTGAGAGAGTGATGCTGCATATATATTGTTCATGCAGTAAGGAACAGTTGAAATGTGCAAGTGGGCTGTCTTGTGATTTTAGAAAGCACTTACTTGGATACAAGTTCATTGAACATTTGTTTTTAATTTCACAGATGATACTGTGTTGAATATCAACTGAAAATTCTGTGAAGCTTTTTTTCCCCAAGTGCTCTGAGTCTGATAGAGTGCATGAAAGACTCAAAACTCCTGTGTGTACTGGATTACATCACATGTTATGTGGAGTTAGGTTTTTTTAAGTTTAAGTCAGTTGAGGTAGTATGACTTGGAACTGGCTCTTAGGATGCACTTGCTTGCCCATATTTGCTATTAACAAAAGTTTGCTTTGAATTAAATGATATTGAACCTGCATTTATTTGATGTGATTCTGATACTTGATCTGGCAAATGTTTATGTACAAACTTTAAATTATGACTCTATATTTGTTTTTACTTAAGTCTCTTTTACCTAGTTTTGTTACTTTTTATTACTGAGTTCATGGTAGCTTATGCTTCCTTGGTAGCCTCTTGAATAATCTTTGAGAGAAATGGAAAGTCAAGTAACTATGTACCACTTCAGCACAGTGGAACTTACAGTCATGATGTTGGCACTCAGATTTAAGACTACTTAATGTTCTAATTTGGGCATTCATCCTCAAGAAATCAAGTTGAGACCTTAAAGACAGAAGTTTCCTGTTTAGAAATATTGCTGGCAGTGAAACATACCCTAGTGCATGAAAGCCTTTCATGAAAGATATTGGGAAAAAACAAGTGTAAGTATTGTGATAGCTGGAGATCACTGACTTGCAAAAAAGTGTCTGGAATGCCACAAAGAAGAATATTTACCTTTCTGTATAGACCTTGAATGGTGCTCATTAATTTTAGCCCTTAAAGTTACTGTCCAAGTTCTAGTGTACTGCCTCAGGAGCCTGTAAGTCAAGTTACTGTTCTGAAACATAGGAGAGATTTCTGGGAGCTGTCATGACAGTCTTTAGAAGCTTTAGCCATTTAGCCAGAATTAGAATTCTTGACATTAGCAAGAATTACCAACAGGAAAACAAACTGAAGATGCAGAGAGAAGAGAGCTGTGGAAGCTGATGAGTACATATTGGAGATAAACATGTTGTCCTTTTGGATAAATAGGGGAAGAAGAACTCAAAAAAGATGTGATGAGGGCAAGTCAAAAGATTGTTAAAATATAAAAATGGGAAAGATGTAGTTTAGCATGAGATTGAAATCTTTAGGTTATCTGTTCTAAGAAATTCTGTCTCTTAAGGCACTTAGGTATCTTGCTGCAAATTACATTTCTTCAAGGAAGTTAATGGACATCTGAACCAGTTTTATCTGTTCCAGGCATGACTTTTTGTGAATGAGTTATTCTATGAGTGTTAGTTAGCTACATCTCTTATAGGAAGTCCTCAGTGTGTGAAAAGTGAGGGGGTTTTTGTCTGTCTTTCTTAACTTAGTTGCTACAAGTAATCAACTAAAATAGTTTGGGCCATATGTATGCAGAGAAGCAGCACAGTGCTCTGTTAGATGGCATTTGTTCATTAATCTGTGAAATAGGATTGCACTTCAGTAGTGGAAAGGAGACAAGCCTGTTATTTGTAAATATGCCACATGTATATAAAAAGTCATGTGACTGTTCTCATTTTTTTGCATGGTTTCTAACCATTTTTCCCTAAAGGAAAACAGAACAGAAAAAAACCCCATAATTTCTTCTACCTTGATTTAAAACAAACAAACAAAAAGGTAGTAATAATGGTATGCTCTTCTTCTTAGGAGCATCTCTTATACATTTCCTACTGAAGTAAAGTTATACATTTGAAAATAAACAGTGACTGTTTTACAGTTGATACAACAGAGATGGGATAATTGTATTTATGTATTTCTGTTCTTCAGATACTATTACTTTCTGAGTCATGCTTGAATCATGCTTGACAGGACTGCATACTTTAGCCTCTTCTGCTTGCACATAGACCTTAGATAATTAGCTTTGGGGCAGATTATGTGTCTTTGTTCTCTTTTGTCTTCATTCTTATGTGGCAGTTTTGAATTGAGTTTCCAATGAAAGTTTGTAGACCTAGTGCAATTCCATTATCTCTTAAGGTAAGGCTGTAGTGCCATGTTAAATGTTGGTAAGAAAATGGACACTTGAATTCATAAGTCTCAGAGGATGGGTGGGTAGGAAGAATATGCCAATAACTAAAACAAGTTCTAGCTCTTCTCTTAGGTTCTTGCTCACTTCAGTTGCAGACTGCACCTATGTAACCAGTCATACTACAAAATTTTGGTTTGTGTGTGGTCAACACTATGATCTGTTGTGAAGCTCGATTTCCTAAGTATCTGCGTGACAGTAATGTTAATTTCTTTCTTCATTTGCAAAAACCACCCCTTTTTAAATAGTGTCTTTTTATACTAATTTGACAGGATAAAGGAGTACTTAAGTAAATTTTGTAGACTTTGATATACTTTTTGGAAGTTTTAGAACCACAGTGACTGAAGGGGAAAAGTTCAGCTTTCACAGGGAGAGATTGGGAAGGATCTTGGAGATCAGTGTTTGTATTAGGCAAAGGTGAATCCTGTTGTTGAACATAGGTA
This sequence comes from Haemorhous mexicanus, assembly GCF_027477595.1. Classification (NCBI taxonomy): domain Eukaryota; kingdom Metazoa; phylum Chordata; class Aves; order Passeriformes; family Fringillidae; genus Haemorhous; species Haemorhous mexicanus. The sequence goes on from NC_082342.1 coordinate 44,970,167, forward strand.
TTCTAGTTCCTAGGTTGTCCATGTGTAGTCAGTTGGTAGATAGGTACAGATGCCCTCTTATATGCATTGACTTGTCGATAAAATTAAAAAACAAGTGTTAGAAACTGTAGAATCTTGCAAGATTCACTTCGTATCCCAGCATAGGATGAATCTCTACTACATTTTTGCTTTTGTTACTCTTCCAGTTGCTTTCTATCTGCCAGCAGCAAGCTCTGCTTTGCATTCCAGATTCCATGGCATATGAGAAAGTTTAAAAAAAAAAACTCCCAAAAAGTGGAGACATGAACCAAAGAGACAAGCACACAGGCTTTTAAAATTACATGTTATTTATATGAAGTTACACCATTATATAAATATTTAGTTACAGAGGTATGGCTTACCAGTAGTTCTGGAAAGCTGGCTTACATTTGGAAATTAGAATTTAATCTTTTGGTAACTTTGTCCTCAAAAGTACCACAGTGCAGGCTGAGTTCCCTGCCTAGAAGGGTTATGTCTCCCTGTGCAAATTATTTCACAGAATTCTAAACTTACACTTGTGATAGTGTTCAGTTGTCATAGGAGACACCAAACAGAACTAGTAGGGGAACCATGTCACAGGTTTGTTTGTGCTAAGTATTTACAAAAGTTGGAGGGGAGACTGGAGAAGTACTTGAGAGATATTTTGGCACTTAGTAAGCAGAGAGAAACTGGCCCAAGGAATAACTTGTGATAGAATCACAGAATATCCGGATTTGGACGGGACCTACAAGGATCATCGAGTCCAGCTCCTGGCCCTGTGCAGGACATCCCCAAGAGTCAATCCATTGAGAGCATTGTCCAAACACTTCTTGAGATCTGTCAGGATTGAGGCTATGACCATATCCCTGAGGAGCCTGTTCCAGTGCCCAACATACTTGGGATACCAAGTGACTATTCATAGCCTCTATACCTTTTAGGTCTCTATATGTATTCGGTGCTTTATTTAAAAGTTTATCGAGTGTGACAGTTGCTAAATGTGCTACTTTCAGCAACCAGAAAGATCTGTCCATCACCCCAGGCTAGATGTCTGGACTAAATAGATTTTTGGTTAGACCCAGTATTGCTGTTTCTATACACCGTGAGCTACAGTAACTATGGAAATTTTAGTGGAAAGGTCTTAATACCAGCAATATAGAACTCAGCTTTTTTGACCTAGGTTATCTAACGCTGAAAATTCTGTTCCTATACAGACTTTTGGGGGCAAATGGGCATGTAATTGCAAAGGAATTTTCTTAGATGCTCTGGGTGAATGTGTCTCCTATTCCACAGCATGGGTTTAGCTCTTTCCTCTGGTAGTTGCCTCAAATACGGAGTTTGTCAAGCGGCCCTTTAGAAAATCAGACATGTCTTCTAGTTCCACAATTACTCACAAAACCAAACAGGAATTACAGAAGGCAGTCATTTCAATTTTTGAACTGCCTTTTCAGTATGTAACGATGACAGCAGAAACATGAGAGCAGTTTGTTGTCCAAGGAAGCAAGCTACATTATTAATGCCAAAAGTTTCCAGAGATAAAAGCTCTGCTTCTACAATCATTTATAGCACTTAGCAAGGAAGGCTTGCTGCTGTGACAGCCAGGTGAGCAGATGGACCTTTTTGTCTGTTCCACAGCTGTGCATTTTATTTAGAAAGAGAACCTTGCCTAGGTTTGTCTCTAGTAGTAAGCTAGTACTCATCAGATCACTGAATCTCTTAAGTAGCATTATTCCACCAGGTGGATGGACTGACCAGCTCCTGGCAGCCTTCTTCAAAGGCATTTTGTTCTTACTTGTGCTACAAAGGAACATGCTGGACCAGTACAGATTTCAGTGTTCAGCAGGACTGACACCCCAAGGCTGGTTTTGTTTTTTCTAAAGCCAAAGAGGGTTTTTCTGGCTTTGCAGTTCACAAAGAATTTCTTGCTGACTTTTTCCAAGGCATGTGTGGCTTAGCAGGACTCTGAGGAGAGTGGTAGTGAGAAGATCTGCCTGCATGACCTGGCCTGCTGGCTCAGCAGTAGAGGAGTGGATTTGGTTCTTCATTGACTTCTACAGTTGGATGATGGGGGGCATGTCTCTGTGTTCCTGTGCCCCAGCTTTGTAAAAAAACATCTCTCTGGTTAGCTGGCTGGTCTTTGGGTATGGTAACAAAATACTGCGTTCTTTGCCCTGGAGCTTTCATTTCTCCATCAAAGTCCTTTTGTACAGTGGGTAACTTAGGGTTTAAGCGTCATTTGCAGTATTGTCACTCTTTCTTGCCTGTTCTGTTCACTATCTTCTGATAAAACTGAGGTACTTGTTACTTGTAGGCAGCATTTAGAGCATTAGAGGTGGGAAGAAAATGCCTAGTGTTCACTGTTTTTCCTCACTTGAAATGCATCTGTAGCACTAATGATGAAGTAGTGAAGTTGTTAGAGAAGGGCTTTGTTTTCTGAGCCAAAATGAAAGTTTAAATTAGAAATGTAGTTTGCAAGGGATCTTCAAAGACCACAGTAAGAAATTCTTGTCCTGATTATGCCTTGGGATATTACTGGAATGCAATTCAATTATTTTTTAACTCATTTTGACATTTCTCCAAGAACATCTTTTGAGATTAAGCAAACTAATCTATCCTTCCCAGCTTTAGACTGAATTCTTCAGCAGAGCATGACTTCAGGACAAAGTTACAGTCAAGAGCTAATGTAGTTCAAAGATGGATGTAGGTTTGTGTATACTTAGTGTATGTTGCATTATACAGAATAATCTGTTAGTCCAAGTGTCTAACAGCCAGACGGCTTCTGCTGTTGTAATATTGTATTACAATGAGGAAGAGTAGAAGAACTTGAAATACAATGGCTTGCTGCTGCAGCAGGTTTTCTTCTAATTTCTTTTACATTCTTAATATATGTAGTGAATCTTTTGTTGAATAATTTGAGGATTGTACTTAAATCTAAAATATAGGGAATATCTTCCTGTATCTAATTTAGACATTTTTACAAGTCCATGTCAATGTGAGCATAAAAATTCAAAACCATGTATTTGTAAAGCACCTTCCAGCTAAGACGAGATAAATATATTTTTTTTTAATAGTTTTCAGTCTAAGCAAAGTATGGGTGAATTTACATTACCATATAGAGATGGGAATGAAGGGTTTAAGAACTGTATAGGAATGAAAGGCAGTTTATTGAAAGCTGCTGATGGGAGCATATGGGAACCATTCCTCAGGCTGTGTTCAGCCATCAACTGTGGACTCCACAACATTATTATGTACCTCCCTTTGACCATTTTCTAGAAGTAGTTTTTCCTGTATGTGCCTTTCTGCTTGTAGAGGCTTTGCACTGCTATTCATAGCCCTGTGTCTTTCTGACTGCTCATGGTGTTTCCTTGCCTTTGCTTTGTCATTGCTTGTTTGCCTGCCTTGTTCTTCAGGTTTGCATTTTTGTCTGCTTAAGCCTTGAATGCTTTCACCGAAAGTTAGAGTATGAGGTAAAGAGGAAATGAGTTTTGTCACTTCTTTTTTAAATTGTTTGTGAAAGACTGGATTATTTCAGGATCTCTTCAGTGTTAGCTTGTGGCTGCTGCTGTGTCTTAATCACTAGATGAACATTTCTGTGAGAGGTAGAATTATTCTATGCTTCTTTTTCCTGGTGCACATGCTGGTTTCATTCTGGCAGGCTTGACTTATTGCTGGTTTTATACTAGAATGCTATAGCAAAATGATGTGTCAAAAGCATATGAAAGGATACAAACAAGTTTGAAAATTAAAGTCCAAATCCTGAATAAAAATGATAGAAGTGTTTCTTGTTCCTTGGTTTCCCACCCAGCACTTCTTTGCCCTTAATCCCCAAAATGAGCTTGAAACTCTTCTGTTTCATGTATTGTTATATATGTAGAATGTTAAAATATTTTTTAGAGCAATTTCAGCTGGAGCAAACAAGAGCCCGCCATCAACTCCTTCCTTCTATATTGCAGGCCCACTCCCCGATGGATGGGAACAAGCTATGACCCAGGATGGAGAAATTTACTACATAAACCATAAGAACAAGACCACATCTTGGCTAGACCCAAGGCTTGACCCACGCTTTGGTAAAAGTTCATCTCAATTCAGAATTCTTGATTTGCTTCAGTTCACTCAGCTTTAATTTTGCAGGCATATTTTGAAAACTTTTTATAGTACGATTAAAGTATAAGTATATTTTGACTTGTAGAGGCCTTATTTAAATAGCTTTTTTCTTTTTTTTTTTTTTTTAAAGATAAATGCTATTAGCTTATATCCTTCAGGACTGTATGTTACCCAAGTTTCTAATGCTACTGGTTGGTATTTTGCCACATGATCCATACAGTTCCCCAGAGTAGTGACATTCAGAAATTACTTATTGAGACAGTTTCAGTCAAGCTCACTTGTCCCTTTAAATTAGCAAAACTTTACCATGGAAGAATCTTTTAATTCCTAAACAAATATTTACTTTCCTTTGTGCTATCTTAAGAGGGCATTGTCAAATAATAGTTTGTGCTGTTTAAATACACTTGAAACATATACCAGCTTATAATTCCAGCTTGTCACAGTGATTATCATGACAAAACTTTCTGTATTAAACAATATGATGAGGAATTTAATTAGTTTTGTTGCTCCTATTTTAATAACCTTTTAATGGGATAAAAACTCTGTAATATTGGAAATAGAAATAGTAATTTAACGATCACAAAGTCTAGATGGAGAAATTCAACAAAACAGAACTTCTATGTAATTTTTTTCAATTATATTTTTGATCTATATGAAGAGCAGAACTGCAAACTTTTCAATAAAATATTGGCACTGATGACTATGAGTAGAAGTTGCATATAATATGAAGACTCTAAACTACTTTCATCGATTATCCAAGTGATGTATTTAGTGTGGCGTTAAAAATTCTGCTTTTTTGTAAAGCCATGACCTGTGGGTGTCAGCCTTATTAGCTTGCCCTTGATTTGTTTTCCCAATAACTTACTATTTTCAACTCCTTTGGATTTTAGTTATTTTTCCAGAGCCATGGAAAAACAGTAGGAGTAAAAAAAAAAAAAAAAAAAAAAGAAGAGATCATTGTGGTTTTCAGGCTTTACTTTTGGACTCAGTGCAGCTAAATGAAAACAGTGTGCAGATCACTGAGTAGGTCAGGCTGAGGGGATGCAAAACCTTTGAAGCTTTACAGGGGTTGACCTAACAACAACTGTGGGCCCCTTCTGGGAGAGGCATTAACTCCATGAATGCCATATAAATGCAGAGCTACAAAACTTAGCAGTCACTGTTCTGTTTTGTTTTCTGAAATGTCTGCTAGAAATTGTGCATTTTTGGTTTGTAGGCTTGAGTGCTTACTTACAACATCCGTTTACTCTTACGGAGAACACCAGATTGTCACACTTTGTTTATAAACTGCTCACCAGTTTGTAGGCAGGTTGAACCACTATGCAACATGAGCCCAAAGGTGGGGTGTCAGCTTTGGCAAATGTCCATGCTGGCTTTAACACCAGCCAGAGCTACAGACCTGTTTGCACGTTGCAAGAGGAGTGTGGGTAATTTGCAACTTCATAATTGCTTAGTATGTGAGTAAGGTTGAAAAGGAAGCAGTCATTTTGAAAATCAGTGTTGCCTTTTGCAATTACATTTCCTCAGGTAATCTTGCAGGGTATCTGTTTTTCTTTACATGCATTACTTTATCATTTCCAAAGATGAACTGGAATTAAAAAGGGGTGTGGAAAATGTCTTAATGGACAGAGATTGTGAGTGAGATGAATCTTGCTTTTCAAAAATATTTTGTATTCTTGTAAAGAGAATGGTCCAACTGTAAGGGCAAAAGCGTCTTGTCTTGAGCATACTGAAACTCTATCAAATGTTAAGGCTGTGCAGTTAACTGAAAGAAGTTAGAAATGTCCAAAAGACTGATTAAGGGTTTCTTGCTGCATAGCTTCCCTTTTTGGGCCCACTGTGTATGTGTATCCCAGACAGGCTTGAGTACATGCCAAGGCTCTTTATTTTGTGGTCGGACTTTTAATCTGTTCCAGACCTTTTCAGTGAAAGAGCTCAAGTGTAACTGAAAGGGGCAGGAAAGGAAAAAAAAAAGCATGTGGGCTCTTCTGATCTAGAGTGACGGCAAATAGAGACAAGCTGCTAGCTGCTGTTGAGCTTGAAGGAGTTTTCCTTGAAAACCTCAGTTGTACACATTGTATTGTGGTTTATGTTTTTATCATTTGAGCCAAGAAAATACAAAATTCTATTCCTGTTGCTTTCTTACTTGTGACCTCCTTAAGTTACTCCAGTCAAGAAAAAAAAAAGAAAAATCTCTTTGACAGAGTTAAATTACTGAGCCTTGCATTTATTTACTGTGTGGAGATCCTCAACAAATATGTGCTGTGACCCTAAATAGCATGTGAATGACTCAGAAGTTTACCTTTCTGTGCTTAATATAGGTTGAAACTTCCATTGGTATTTTTCCCCTGAGGATGACCATACCCTGTTTTATCACTGTGTTTTAATATAAGGTCTTGGTTTTCAGTATTTGTGAATACTACTAATACTTCCAGAAGCAGGATAAATTTATCTTTGTCTTGTTGAAGCTTTTGGCTATTACAGTGATGCTAATGGTGATTGAAAATGAAGGAGGAATTAATGTCTCTGCCACTTTCACCAATCTTAAGAACCATTGAAGAAAACAAAGCTCTTCAATGGTATGTGCAAACATACTCCTCTGTTCCAGTATTCAGAAGCAGAAGGTATGAAGAGTTTTGCCCTTATTGCTTCTGAATTCCCAGCTTCCAGGGAGACAGCCTTTATGTCTCTGTATGTTCCGCATCAGATGGAAGCTTTTCATTCATCTTTATTTTCTCTAGTAGGTGTGGATATAGCTCTTTTTTAAATAGTGCTTGGAGTTTTCCATTATTGTGGCTAGAAAAGAGTGAGTGGAAGGAAAATCAGTTGGAAAAAATATTTTAGGTAGACTGACTTAGTGTGGAACTCTTTGGTATTGCATTCATGCTTTTAAACAGAAAATAAAGGAATGTAATTAGTATGTATTCTTTTTTGGAGCAGGCTTTTAGAAATAATGCATCAGAAAAGAGCCTCTGTTGGAATAGCTGTGGGGTAGGCTGAGTCTGAAACCTGAGTGCTCCAAGTTGAAAATAAGAACTTTGTTCCAAGACTCAAGTCTAACATCTTTGAAATGGGTTCAAGGTCTTCAGCTACACCACTTATGTGTCAGTGAAGTCCTGTGGCTCAGACTTTCATCCTCCAAGTCTACAAATACAACTTTGAAACAGTTTTGTGCTAGGGCAATTCACAAACTTTAATATCTAGGGAAGAACTTAGTATGAAAGGAGGGTCTTCTTATACCAAGCACAGGCAGTCATAAAGATGACATGGGATCAAAAGAATAGGGATGGGAGGGGGTTTGTTCTTAGGCCTGTGTCAGCAGGATTCTTGTCTAGTGGAGCATCTGGTAAAAACATGCTGTCCTACCTTCTCAGTGCCTTTGCAGGCCTCATAGTAAGAGGCCTCAAATTGCCTTGGTGTTCCCTTTTATTTAGAAGAGGGTTTTTTCCGTTGATGGAATTGGACTATCAGGTTGAACTTGTCTTTTGGACCATTTTGTCTTTTCTGCTGTTGTTGATTGGTCATTCTTCACAGATCCTACTGGATTTTTGAGCCTTTCAGGTAACATATTCTTGATAGCATTTTCTTGATACTCAGACATCTGGATAGGAAGCAGATCAGCTATGCATTCGGAGTGGCTGGAGTTGATGAAGTAGAACATCTGCTTTTCCTATAAAATCAAATTTCCTAGAACCAGTTGAGGTTTAAAATTGTTCAGCTTTTTTTGCTGTAAGTTTCCAAGAATTGGCTTTTGTATCAAATACCATTAAAGTGATTTTAACTCTTATTTAATTTTCCAATGATAGGACTTGGTTTTGAAATGCAACCTTAAATAATTTGCTCTTTGAGGGTGCTTAATATATTAAATTCAAAGATGAAGTTGAAGTGGGAAAATACTGGAAACTGGCAGTTGATTTCTGCTGGTTTAAGTTTGCTGAGGAGACCTTACTACTTCAGTAGAGTAGCCAGACAAGTGTCTGTAGGGATTGGAGTAAAACAAGATATTGTTTGAGTTTCCTTGGGTTTTAAAGGCTTGTAACTTATGGTCATACCAATGTTGCACCCTCCCAGTTTCTTTCCTTCTGGTTTGCCAATTCTTGGAGCTGCGATAATGGGGTATGAAGCAAAATATGTGACCTCAGGTTGAAACCACTGCCACAACTTTATCACTCCCACTTAGAGATAATGTTAATGTTCTTTGAAGTTCTGCATGAATTTTGGATGAGGGGGAAGATAAGGCAAAACAATGTTTAATATCATTAGGAAAAGTGCCATAGGGGCCCTCTGTACAGTAGCTGCTTGACTGCATAATTAGAAAATGAAATAAAACTGATGATGATAGTACAATTACAGAGAATGCACACCAAGTTTTTCTGCATCCTTTTTTTTTTGTAGTATAAAAACTGTGCCTTTGAAAAAGTGAAAAGAGCTTGTTCAGAAACACTGTAGTAAAATGTACATTTAATTGAAATATATATTTATCATTTCTGTTTAAAGAAAAAGCAAGCAAACACACAACAAGGTTAAAATTCAATTAAAGCTTAAGCTTCAGTGCATCTGCTAATTTTTAAGTATCAGAAATTAAAAGGAGGTATTCTGTAGTGTTGCTTTCTTATTCCTTACTTATCTAGCACTTTGTTTAAAATATATTCCTTCAAATTAGTTTGTAGGAGCCTTTCAAGATGCAGATTTTTGGGCAAGATAGAACTGGAGCTCTAAATTGGAAAACTGGGGTTTGGCCTTTGTCTAGTCAAAAAAAAAAAAAAAAAAAAAAGCCCAGACTTTGTGTCTGATCATAGTAGCATTTTAGACTTCTTAAATTCCAGATCTGCCTTTAGTTTTTTGCACAAAAAGCAGAGCATGAGCCACAAGTGGCTTTGGTCTGCAAATGCGATGGCATATCCTCTTTACATACCCTGTAAAGCAAAGGAGGATTTGACTCATCTGAAAAGGTCCAGTGGTATTAGATTTTTCACTTGCCTGTCTCTGTTTTTCCAGAGCAGTTTCAGGAGATCACTTAGGATGGGGTTAAGACTGTATTTTGGTATGTGTGTCAGAGATGTTTACAGATGAAGCAGCATCAGTTTTCAGTGAACCAGTGACTTCTGTCAAAGCCTGCTGCAAATCTGCAGAGGCAGATGAACTTTCACTGGTAAGCATCCCTTTGTAAAAGGCAGGTGCTGCCTTATAGTAATGACAATAAATAGTTATTTGTTGTGTATGATTATATCAGAAAGTGAAAACTGGCTTTGTTTGATAGCAGGATGTATTTATACCTCTTAACTGAGGTTCGCTGAAGAAATCACTAAATCTGTCCACAAGTATTGTGTCAGGATGCAGTTCCCTACTTTAGGTAGAATATTTGTAGACTATGAAAGAGAGAGAAACCCACACTTTTCTTAAGAATTTATCAGGACAGTAGGTTTATGTAAGTTTACACCTGTTTTGTAGTTTGTTCTGTTTTCAGTGTAATTGAATCCTGTTCGGGAAAGGAGATTTATGGCTAATGATGTCTGGGTGCCAGTAAAAATAATGCATGCTTGCAGCATTGTGCTAAGCAGCTGTGATAGTGAAAGGAGACTGCACTCCTAACAGAGACACTTTTTCCACCGTATCCTTCTAATACAGCAGCTTGCACTTTCCTGTAATGAGCATACTGTGTTAAAAGTTGAGGGTGGATAATTTTGAACATGATTCATTATCTGTAATTTAAATATATATATATATATATATATATATATATATATACACAGTAATTATATAGTCTATATCTAATCATATATGATCTTAAATTCAAAGACATCAGGCTTTTTGTCTTTGAATTCAATCGTGTTGAAACATGATGGTAATTTCTTTTATATAGAAGTGTTTCTTGACAGTATACTATTGATTTTAATTTTTTTTTGCAGTAGTTTTTACTGGATTTTGTAATTTCTGTTTAATTATTTCTAATGGGCTTATGACAAATTTAAAAAAAAATGAAGATGTGCAGATGCATATACACAGAGTTTGTTCTACTCAAATTAATGAAAAGAAACCTGCATTTAAAAAAGTTATCACATTATTTTGTAAGAAATTGTAAAGAAGCTTGTCCTTTTGTTAGTTAACCCAGGAAGTATTATGTGGTGATTAAACAGTGAAACTGTTCACAGCTAATAGCCTTATGTAGACTCCTTGCTGAGTAAACTTTAGTCTAACATGTGGACTAGCTTTCATTAAATATATTTTGCCAGAGAGTCAGTGGACAGACATATGAGGCCTTGGTTAGCTCAGATTCCTGCACTTGCTGTAGTCTTCAGTGTTTCATACATTAAATTTAAATTTAAACCAGCATTAGTTCAGGTTTCTTCTCATAATCTGTCCAGTGCGCTCTGCCTTACGTAGTTCTGTAGTGCTAATACTTACAGTGTCAGTTGTGTTCTGTAAATCAAGTAATTCAAAACTCGTTTAGCCTTCCAAAATTAAAATTGATTTTTTTTTAAAGTGAAAAAGAGTTATGTAGAGAGTTAAAAGAGAGTTTTAATAAGATCCCATTATTTAAAGAGTTTTATTTTATATGTGTGCACTGAAGTTCCTAAAAGCTACTCACTTAACTTACTTTACTGCTGAATATAATTTATATTTGCTTTTTTTGGCTGGCCAGAACATTTTAGTTCTTCTGAAACTGGCTTACATTGAGTGAAAGTGGTTTATAAATACTGCTGTTTACTGTTTTGGGGGGAAAAGAACTGACACAGCTTTTTGCTCCAGTTTAGTTACCAGTGATTCAAGAGTCTGTACATGCTGTAGAGTCTTAATGGTGCTCAAGTCAGTCTGGCTATTGCACATCTACATTTGATGATACAGAAAAACTTCAAAAACAATGGCAGACTTATCAAAGAAAAAGGAACTTAAATTATATTGTTTTAACCAGCAGGTTAAAACAAAAAGAAAAATACTAATTTAATTTGAATGAAACTAGTTGATAAATGCAGAGTAACCAGTCTGTAGTTTGGACTTGATTCTGTAATAGTATTTTCATTGGATATATCTTGCTTTAACCAAAAGTTCAGCTCGGGAGTCTGTTTTCAGCTCAGGAATATTTCTGTTTGCCTAAGACACTAAGATTTGTTTGTACACTTAAACAGCAAAATGAGCCCAGAGAACAGTCTATTTGTGGTTTCCCCCATACTCTAAGATCCAGGATTGTCAGATTAATCAGAGACTGAAAGCAATGGAATAGTTTATTGTGCTAATTTTTAGGTTGTTTCATAACAGCAGCATTATGAAACTGTGAGTGGGATTTCCTTAGAGTAACATAGCAATACATTATAAAGAATACAATCCAGAAACATGACTTACATCCTGATTAAACAACAAATTGTTGTAGAAAGTCTTTCTTAAAAAGCCCCTTAGAACATTTTTTTAATTACTTCTGAGACTCTTTCAAATCCTACTGGTATTTTTTTTAATTCATCACTCTTTTAAATGTAATCAAAGAGGATTTTTGCCTTTGTTGAAGTGTTGCAAACTAGCACCAGGTAAAAACCTGACTATAGCCAAAAATTATGCACAATAGCTGTCTAGTTTCAAAATGGAGCTGAAGGGGACAAGTTCTTTAGTTCCCCCAATGAAAACATTGATTCTTATTAGTAAGGACAGTCAGCTATAGTATGCTCGCATCCTGAGCTTTTTTGTTGTTGTTTGCTCAACTAAATAGTGTCTTCAAATTGGTGGATTCAAATTAGGTTTGGCTTTAAAGGGTGGAATTATAAGTAGGAAAGAAACAACATCTGACATTCAGCTGTGTCTCCTAATCATTAAGGGTGCAATCTCTGCATGTAATTCTGCATAGGAGAGAAGTGCTGTCTTATTGCAAACTGTCACTGCCCTGGGACGTGGGATTTTCAACTGACAGAGGATCTTGGGAGAGAAATTTGCCTTTTATGCTTGAGTTGTTAAAAATTTGTTGGCCTTTTCTCTCTAGCACCAATGCCTGGTAATTACTTTTCTCTCTTGGTTTTGTTTTTTGGGTTTTGTTGTTTGGTTTTTTTTCACATATGTCAACAGCAGTCTAAACTTTTTTCAGGTATTGTCTGGTATAGCACAGAAGAGGCATTTCTGCTGTTGACAGAAGAACATTTAATGTGTAGCATTTAAAGACCAGTAATTTTCTCAAAAACATATTTCAGCAATTGCAATTGACTGTATTCTGCAGACTGTGAAGCCATATATTAGGACAAGATCTTTTTTATTGTCATAAGTTGCCCATGTTTTTTGACTTGTCTGCCCCTCCTCCTCCCTCAAATCCCCCTCTTCTAGAAACAAAGACTTATTTGTTCCTGCTCTGCCTGTGAGGTCTTTGCATCCTCCACTGTGTGGGTGACGAGCCCCTTATTTAAATGCTTTCCATAGCCATGGAAGGTAAGGAACAGGATGTATTAGAAACTGCTAAGTCCTAGCTAACAGATAAAATGAAGCTCTTCACCTTTGAATTCGAAGTACTTGATAAGAGCTGTGCATGTCACCATGATTACAAATACATGAAGTGTAGAAAAAATAAAATCTACTATCTGAGATCACATTAATAAGCATATTCTTTAGAGTGCAGATTTCTGCAGTCATGTCCTGGTGGGTAATGCAGAATTGGGAGTGTAAAAAGAAAAAAAAGCTCACCAACAAAACAAGCAAGCAAAAGTACCTCGACCCCAAATCAACAACAAAAAGCTTTAAAACCCTCTGTTTTTTCCTGTCAATTGAAACAAGATGTGTTTCCTCACCCCCACCCCCGCCTTTTCATTAAATACTGTGTTGGAAATTATAGATAATTACATTCTTCTTTAAGTTTACCTTGAAGATAGCACACTTGTGTAATCACCAAGGTGTATGAAAATCATTGATACTATTGTTGTGGTTTTTTCCACTGGTTCTTCACTTGGATATGTTAAGTCAGTAAAATTCAGTTAGCAGCATCTTCTTCTAATTTCCTAACTTTTAATTTAATTTCATGGTTAAAAAAAGTTTGCTCATATAAAAAATCTGAGGACATTTTAAAATCTTATCAGTTTGAAGTCTTTTGCACTTTCATTCCTGAAATAATAAAATGTTCAGAAACAACCTTTCAATGATGTGTGAATAATAATAATAATAATAATAATAATAATAATAATAATAATAATAATAATAATAATAATAATGGCATTTTAGATTCAGTTACCAAATCATATCATTAAGTGATCCCCTGACATTTATTAATGAATTTTAAGTATACACCCAAGTCTCAATATCTTACGATATTCCTGCTTTAGATATGTTTTTCTTACTTTCAAAATGGACATTAGAAGACATTTTGGGGATCTAGGATGAGGGAGTAAAATGAAAAACATCAGAGAAACATGATTTCTTTCTTAAAATTACAGAGTCGGGAGATGAGAAGAATGGAGCAAACAGTGGTCAGAGAGAACAGGAATAATACAACCAGCTGTTAGAGAGACACACATATATAAAATAAAAAAAGCAGAAAGTGGCATGAGCAGGAAATACAAAGCTGCTTATTTGAGGAAAAGAGATACTTGTATGGTGCATGCAGGAAAAACAAATTCATAACATGTTCAAGGAATGTTGGTGATACTGCACTGAAGTGTTTAACTAAGGTTAGACGCTGTTAGATTTTTATGAGGTTATCTGTAACATGACTTGGCTGTGAACTGCATTGAGGTAGGACTCTGAAACCATGATTATATAACTGGGGACTAGACTATAAAGGGAGTGTTTTTAACCAAAAGAAAATTGACGTTTTTCAGCTTTGGGCACTTAAATTCTACAAGCTAGTTTGCTTTTAACTTTGATGTGCTCCTTTCAGGTGATTGTAAATTTTGAATTTTTCTCCCTTTTGATTTTATACTGTAATTGACCTTTCTTCTTGTTTATTAGCAGTGTTTGGATCCTGGAACTTCTGACAGGTAGCACAGACTTTAGATAAGGTTGCAGAATTAACTAACAGCAGGAGAAGGCTGTTTTTCGTTGTCCCCTATTAACTTCATTTCTGCTTATAAGGTGAAGGAGAGTAAGATATATAGAGCAAAAGGCATGGTCCTGGTTCCAGATTTGAAAAGAGAGAAAGGAGGAGATCTATTCTCCACTCCAGCAATGTCTTGTCTACTTATCTAAAACTGCTAGATGGGCTGCCTTGCTTTTTGCATTGCTTTCTCTAGCTTCAACTTTGCTTCAACTTTGATAAATGAAGGTTGAGTAATTGCTGTCAAGCTTCCAGCAGATATTGCCCAGTGGAGCTCCTGGTGCTTGTAGTTATATGTTCACTGCCCACATCCTTACAGGACAGCTGTTGATGGTGTTATGACTTTTGCTTAACAGTTTCTAGGTAGTGTCTTGGGCTAGTCTTCCTGTCACTGGCCCAAAGACCACAGCTCGTGTGGCAGAGCTGGTTAATTGGCTCACTCTGGTCACCTTCTGTCCTGAAGTTCAGTTCTGATGGTGAAGTGGTGCTGGATGTCTCATAACATCAACTGTTTGATTTTAGGCTTTGATCCACAGGAATGGTGTTTTTTTCATGCTGCATCAGGATGAGACTTGTAGGCTGGAACTGAACTGCAGCCCTAGTTGTTTCTACTGGGTACTGGGATCCAGTTTCTATTCCTACTTCACAGGTTCACTTACCTTACAGGAAGTTTTATCATATTAGCAATTATATGTATGAAGCCCTTTAACTAGTGACTGCATGAAATACTGCTTCAAATTACTGTAAGCTATTTCACAGCATTTTATGTTGGCTGGACTCATGAAAATACGACCCTTCTGGCCATTAGACTGGTGAGTCTGTGCTGGACCAGTGGATTAGTTGAAAGGATAGACTGCAGGGTTGGGTCTCTAATTGGTTTAGTATTATATGATAAATATATGTTGGCTTTCTTGGAACAGAAGAACTGCACTACTGTACCTGAAATTGCACACTCAAAAGGCAGTGGAGACTGAAGGGCTTTTCAGTCAAAAGACGATACAGATTTTTTAATGAGAGAATTATCCTTTCTTATGGTAGTTAGAAATGTTAGTATTCCAGGATGTCTCTGTATAATGAAAACATTAATTCAAACTAATTCTGATGTTTTGGGGTTTTTTCCTACTTCACCCTGTCATCCTAAAAGAACCTCTCTCTCTTTTTTTCCTTAGTTTCTGTAAACCATAATCCTCATTCCCTGAAAAAAAAAAATCCCTGCCATTCTCCCACCACTGCTTCAGCAAATGCATTCTGCTGAATATTGTGAGTGTTAGCAGATTCAGTCTGTTATGAAGAACACTGTGGAGATGGAGAGCTAATTCCAAGCTGAAAGCCCCTGAAAATAGTGCCCTTTCAATACAGTCAGCCTTTCCCACTCTCTGTTTCACTCTGGGAGCTCTAGTGCCTCTGTTGACTTTAACCATATGGGTGTCATGTGAGGGAGAAATCAGACCTTATACATCAAATAGATGCATCCCACTTATGTATTATTTTATAAAATAAAATTGTCTTAGGCTTTGCTTTTATAGGGGAAGGGAAGATGCGTTCTCATTGTGCATTATGCTTTCAAAGTTACATTTTTAGTTCCCGCTCCCCAGGAAAAATGCAATGCATAATTCTGAGGGATAAAAGAAATAGAAGCACTAGCAAAATGTGTTGTATGTTGATGTCCATATTTATGGCTGTATAATTTATCTGCCATTTCTGTACCAACTCTAATTTTGCCTATCAAGAATCTCTAAATGAAGTCTCTAACACTAAAATAGTGATGTGACAAGGATGTGAATGCTGGTTGCATCACCTTGCACCACAGCAGGTAGCCTTTAATTGTTTTCAATAAAAGTGAAATGATGCATTTTGTCGCTCTGTGTTCTCAAGTTAAATGTACCTAAGATTCCACATGAATAAAACAAGTTCTTTAGTGTTTGTGTCTGCAGTGAGAATAGTTTATTAGAAAGAAGAGAGATTTTTCTAATTCAACTTGAAATATTTTACTACCACTTTTGAATTTTTCACCAGTTAGCACATTAAACTGTTTTTAGAAGCTTTTAGAATAAGTACGTGGTCTTAACCATGAGACTGTTCCATTAATTTTGCACACATCGATTGCTCATGCATGAGCATACATTTCACACTCTGAATATTAGTGTAGCTGCATGTTTTGTACTGTCATGCCTTGTAATTTTGTATCTTTTTTAATGTATACCTTTCATGAATACTACTTTCCTTGCATGTATTTGTTTGAATTTATTTTTTAAATGTTTATTGTTTTGGTTCCTTAGCCATGAATCAGCGAATCAGCCAAAGTGCTCCAGTCAAACAGCCACCTCCTCTGGCTCCTCAGAGTCCCCAGGGTGGTGTGATGGGAGGGAGTAGCTCCAATCAGCAACAGCAGATGAGACTTCAGCAGCTACAGATGGAGAAAGAAAGGCTGAGACTGAAGCATCAAGAACTGCTTCGGCAGGTGAGGCCACAGGTTAGACACCTACTTCCACTATTTCTTTTGTATGTTATGTTTTGATTTTTCTGAGTTGTTGTTTCAGTGAGTCGTAAAGACCAGTGACTATACAAAAAGTTTTGAGATCTAAAAAGGTCTGAATTCATTCTCTTACTGATATCAGCTTGGTGGTGAAAGTATCTGATTTTTTAGACTGAAGAATTTTGCTTTCCTCCTTCATTCCTCCCTCTAACAAAACTCTTAAAGAGCAGGCTTCACAAACTATAAGGATGACAGCGTGGACTGTTGATGTGATGTGATGTGATTGGATATTCCTCCTAATAATATGTTTCATATTCATTGAGTACCAAGTCATGCAAAAAAGTTATTTCCCACAGCTACTTTAGTTCTCCCTTTTAAGTGGAGGAAAGTCTTCAGTTTTACAACCTGTTGCAGTCTGTCGGATTTTGAAATATTTTCAAGGGTTATATTTAAGAAACATTGAAGAGATGCCTTGTTGCCAAAATCATACCTGTTTGATAGTGGAGTGAGCATGAAACAACTGAATAACTTGTGCTGCATTTTGAACCTGTAGTTTTCTTATGCTGAAGAATTTCAAACTTCATAATAAGGCTGCAAACTGTGCCTTTTAGTGTTTTCTACTATATGGATATGGCTGTATTATCCACTATATGGATATGTCTGTAGCAAATATTAAAGTGTAGGGCTGGACTTTGCAATCTCTGGATTGGAATTCGGGCTTGATCTCCTTTTGACTCTAAGCCTTCTGCTTCGATTGTTCAATCTGAGTGTTTTAATAGTTACTACTATCTGTGCTAGATACTTAAGATATTTCTTTGGGGTTTTGACACTGGCAGACAAAGCACTAATCTTTTCTTAAGGAAAACCTTCTAAAATCTTTCCCTTTTCACTTTGGGTGATGGGCCTTGTATCAGAAGAGGATAACATCTTAATGTCTTCAAGGACGGCTTTTCTCTTTCTTCATCTCCTGCAGTATTCTGACTTCCATTATCCCCTTTGTAGTCAAGGACTGTTTTGTAGGAACATCAGCATCTCTTGGTGTAAGATGGGTCATCTTTACAGCCATTACTTTTTATAATACTTTAGGTAAGAATACATTGCAAAGGTGGCATCCGGACTTTCTCTCCGCTTAAGCACCTGGGCTTCTGCTCTTCCTGCTTTGCAATTAATCCACAAACAGACATTTTACCCTGTGCTAGCATGCTTCTAGGTAGGCCTTCTAATTGTCTTCTTGCCTCAGTTGTCATTGAGAACCTGACTAACTTTGGAGCAGGTGACAACCAGTTCTCTTAATGTTGTTCTCCTTAGTTATTAAGCTTATCTGTCAAATACGCGTCCTTGGTAAATCTGTGAGTTTTGTTTCACTGTGTCATGATTTTCACAGTTCTTAACTCCCTTATCCTGTCTCATCTGGCCTGTCTCAGGGGCTTGATACTACAAGATGGTGTTTATAAGACAGCCTGCATAGGTAAACCATGCAGCTAAAGTAATTTTTATCCATCTTATTTTTACTCTTAGGCATTGCGGAATATCAATCCCAGCACAGCAAATTCTCCAAAACATCAGGTAGGCTCTTAACTGATGTTTCAGCATAATTAGAAAAATGAAAGCATTAAATTAGGCTAGCAGGGAACTTTTTGCTACATGAAAACATTCTAAAAAAGAAAAAAAACCCAAACAAGAAACCAACCTCTGCCATGCACATTTTTGAATCACTTTTCTGGTCACAGCCCTAACACTGTTTTTAGGAGTGCTGTATTACCACAACTTTATATCATATTTAAGAGCAAACAAGAGGAATTCATTGCACATTTTTTTACATTGAAAACAACCTTCTTGTTTAGCATTCTTGAGGATACTGCTGTTCCAGTCCTGATGTCATCAAGATGTTTATTTGAAGCAAACTATCTAAGGTAGTAGTTGGTGACTTTTAAGTACTGTTCATATGAATGTTCTTATCAGTTTGTTAAAACAGGTATGATCTTAGAGAAGGATATCTCTAAGTTATCAGTTAGTTAATGAAAAGTCACTTGAAATAGTTATGATTTTTAAGCATGCACAGTATAACAGAATTACTTAATAGATTCGACTAACAAAATAATGGCTATGCAGATATAATTTTTCCATTTGCACGTTTAGCTGGCTCTTGCACACATACATTTTCTGTATAGGAAACAACAGTTATGAAAAGCTCAGACCAAAATAAAATTGTTCAAAATGTGAAGCATAATAAACAGCTAATGTGGTCTTCTTTCTCTGGAAGGGTGGATTTATGGATATATTCAGATAACTTAATGTTTACTATTGTTAACAGTGTTTTAATCTACTGATTCCTAGTACCAATATTTATATTAGCTTGTACTGTACTTTGTTTTTTAAGAAAAACCTCTGTATGCACTAGGCAAGAAAAACAATAAAAGAAAGTATCCTCTGTTTGGAACCCATGAGTACTGATGTACTGTTGCATTCTGAAGAGTAGCACAAACCTTGTATGTTACTAGTTCTGAGATATAGGAACTTCAGACCTTAGTGCTGACACCCTGGGAAAAATACTTTCTTGTTTGGCAATACCAGAGCAGCTCTTAAACAGAAGGATTTTAATTGAGATGTAGTAATTTAATTCATTAACAAAGCATTAGCCACATAATGATCTTATCAATCAATACTAGATCCTATTCCAGAGGAGAAAAACAAACTCCTCAAGAATAATGGGTATACAAGAGAATAAACAAAGGAGAACTGCTCCACAGTAGTGGAGTAAAGCACCTTATCTTCTGGCATAATTAGGTCATTCATAGGGGATGTTTTTCTTACAGAATGCCAAAAGTGTATTCTGTGTTTTCTTCTATGCCTGAAGCCCTGTCATTGTTCACTCTTCCAGTAATTTCTTCTTGTTGCCAACTTAAGAAAATACAGGAAATGGAGAAGTTTGTTATCAGTTTCATACTGAACTCTGTAAGATGAGGTTTTTGGAACTTCTTGAAATTATGGCTTTAAATTCTAAAAAACAGTGAAAACTCAAAGGGACTATACTGATAATTTATTAAATGTATATGTAGTGGTCACTGCTCTGTTTGGACTGGAAACTGATGAAAGGAGTCATACAAAAATCAGAATTCCATTTATATTTAAACTTGCTTCCTACTATATCTCCTGCCTGGGTTCAGTTTTATTAGTCTGCACTTGCTAATGAGTCAAAGTGTGCGTGAGTGATCTGTTGAGTAGAAGAATGGGCAATCATGTCACATTTAAAGTTCTGTAATACTGGACTATTCATGTCACACCATCTAAATGTACTTTTTGTGTTTTCGTATCACTCAGTAATGTAATGAATAGCCACAGGTGGAAGAAAGTGCTTAGAGAACTGCTTCTGGGTTCTGGTTCTCTAAATGCTTCTTGAGGCCTTGTACTGTAGAGAAAAATGTAGTCTATCTTCTCTGATGATGCTGCTGTTGAAGTCCCAATCTGTACATCTGATCAGATCACAGCTGACCTAGTTAATCTGGAAAATTTATAGAAAGCATTAAAATTTCTTTGTTGAACTTTTTCTTTCAGACAGGTCTGTCTTTCTTTTTGAATAAAATTAATGAAGTTTGGAGGAATTACCTGCTTTCCTGATGATAAAGCTGTACTTGGTGGCAGAGTAATTGCTTCTCTTGCTAGATTTTAGATATTCTTTTAAGGAATAATAAGAATTAAATCTTCATATGTTCAATGCTCTTAATTCTGGGACAGTTAAGTCTTTTTAGAGAGGGATTGCCAAGGTCTTTTGTTGGTAAAGAAATTATGTAACACTTGCATTCTTGAAGCTTGCATCTAATGAAATCTCTTGTATAGATGGATTAAAAACATCTGAGAAATGTTCCTTAACTTTTAACTGGATCTCTGAACTTTTTATGTCACACAATCACTAGGTTAGAAGGGACTGGTGGTGGTCGTCTAGCACAAGATCCTGATCCTTCTTGACATTTTTCCCCATGTAGCCTGGATTCACTGCCATGGTTGTATTTATATCTATGGTCAGGTTTTTTTGGTACTGGCTAACTGCAGTGTTCCTGACAGGTTTTGGTCTCTCTGCCACGGTAATGCAGTATGCTGTGGTGACACTAACATTCCAAGTGTTGTGTATGGAAGCCTTACCTTCTGGAAAGAGCAAATAATGCCTCAGCTTCATTTTTTATAGAAAGCACTGTAGGAAACTCTTCTTGTTTGAATGAGGATGTATTTTACTGAAATTCTAAAAATGTCAAAGGTACCTGTAGCAAAAATTTCAACTTTCAGACTTACTGTGTATCAGCCAGAACTGTTGATACATCCAGGAAATTTAAAAACACCAAGCATCTGTTCAGTTACTTGTGCTTATCATCATCAGTTATTTGTGAAACCTTAAAAATGTCTGTTTTAGTAAAGAGATTGCATGACTTGACTTTCACTCCATCCCCACTAGCTCTCTTTCCATTTTCCTGCAGTTAGCATCTTACTGTCAGCAATTTCTAAGGTAGAGCAGATGTCTATCAAGTTTTGTATGTCACAAAATTGAACAGATGTTAAGTAACAGATTTCTTCCCTTACAGTGTGCTGTGGAAAGAAATAGAGGCAAATAATGTTGAGGTACTGATGGCATTGTTCTTGGATGTTGTGCACACTATTTTCTTGTGATGAGAATGGAAGATTTCTTATTTATTTGCTTCTAATATTAGAGTATTTGCTAGTAAGATCAGCATACTACATATTTATAAGTTCCTCTGTATGTGCTTGCTGATTCTGTATCTGCTTCTTGTTTCTAGTTTGTTTCTAAGCTTTACAGATCAACAAAATAATTGTATTGCTTGCTCATGTGTGTAGATCTTTATGGATAAATACCTTGTTTAAAAGTCTGTATAGTAAATCAGAACTGCATTCACTGGCTGTGCTGGTTGTGACTGAAGCAGTGAATGGTCCATTTTCCACTCAGTCTTCACAAATTGCCCAGCTCCTCATTGCTGAGTTCATTTGTCTTCCATCAGTCCCTGTGTCTTCCCTGTTTCTTTTGTATATGTGCTGTAACTTTGTGGGTGCTGTAAGTCTGCCCATAAGTGTTGTGGTCTTCTCTTTCCCCTAAAACTTCTGTCCCATCCCAGGAAAGCCTGTGGATCATTTCATAGTCAAGTGATGGTTGGGGACAGAAATGTTAAAATTGTAAAGTAAAGTAAAGTAAATCTGCACTTTTAAAGTAAATTTTCAAAACCAATTATCAGGATATATCAAGTAAAATTGAGTAGCATATCATAGGTTTAGTACAGTAAGAATATAAGTCAGTTGCACAAGTCATCTGCCTTTCCTCAAAAACAAGTGAAGATAAAAATGCTCTTAAAAGGGTAGTTTTATAAAGTTAATTTGAACATGGTGTGAATGACCTGTAACTTAATGTAAAACTTGATCTGTCAGGAATTATGAAAAAAAAAAAAAGTGCATGGGTCAGCCAGATAAATTACACAGTGCTGACCTTATTTTAAAAATTATTTAAGGAGATGACAGATCATTTTGGTCTCTGTGTAATAACTAAAATTCAGCTTTTGTGCTAACAATAGGAATACTAAGCCTTTCTTTTCCCAGAGGTACTTAAAAGAAGTTTGACATACTTAAAAAATAGGATGAGATCAATTCATAGTAAACTAAGCCAGGATTTTGTCATAGTTTTATTTTTGCCTCCAGACTTCTAATAAAGCACATCTTTCAAAGCATGAATTAAAAGCCTTGAGTTCACATTGCACTGTTTTGGAGGTGGGAGAGACTTGGACACTCCCATACATTTTTTTAAGTACAGAAAACCTACAACTTTTTTTATTGCAGAACAGGTTTATAAGGAAGAGAAATGAAAAGACTGTTCTTCAAGCAACGCTTCAGCTTCCATCTTTTATACCTTTTAGGAAAAATAGTCATAACATACTCTTAAGCCATTTAGGAAACTTTGTAGCTTGTCTTTTTTGGTAATTCCATTTTCTTTCAGGCTCCCAGAATGACATAAATTTATTACTTAGATGAGTAATAACATTCTTTTGAGGGGAAAGTGCTTCTTACTCCTGTAAAAGTAGCAGTAATGCTACTTATAAATAGTTAAAAATAGTTGCAGTTTTCCATTTTTTAGCAATGTTGTTAAAACAAAGATAAAAGTAGTAATAATTTTAAAAATACTAGTTTCACTACGTAGTACATGCCAAAGAATAGGCAAAATATAGTTCTCTCTCCTGGTTTAATACATCTCTATAGCTGGCCTTTAGATAAATGAGATTTTTTTGTTTTAGCTGGCTAGCATCTTGAGCTATATTTATTTTTTACCATACTGTTTAAGTACACTCTCAGGATTTAAAAAAATACAAAGGTAACTTCGGTGTTTTTCCTAATTTCTTGTTCCTTTGTACTGACTTTTTTTCTTCTAGTAACAGAAGAAAAATCGTGAGGTTTTTTTTTCTTTTCTTTCCTGATGTCAGTAGCTCTTGAAAAGGGGATGTCTGGATTTCTTATCTTCCTCACAACTGTTGAATTAGGAGGCAGTTCCAATTGGAAAGGCCACACAAAGGAGATAAAATGTCACATTAGTTCATATACAGAAATGACTCCAAGTAGATTTTGCTTTGTTACCACTCCTTGTGGCACTGGTGTGTGATTGAGCTGCTTCTGCAGTCTGCTGGCACTTTTGGCTCCTCCTCTTCATCCAAATCAGGGACTGCAGCCCAAGGAAATAAAGATGTAATGTACAGATCAAACCAAGAGGGAAGGGGAAAAGGACACAGCACATGGGTGAGCACTTCTTGAGCTATCTCTGGGATAGCTGGTCTGAGACCTTCTGCCTTCTTCAGATCAGTGTTTGGAAATTCCAGGAAGAATACTTCTTTCTTTCTTTTTTACAAATGGATGAGTCTACCTGTATATCAGATAGCTTGTCACTGATACAAGGTTGAAAACTTAGCTGTGAAGTAAGATGTCATTATATAGGCTTTACATTTGGTTTTATTACGTAAGCAAATGAAAATCATATGGATAAGCCTTTAGAAATTGTTAAAAGATGTCTGACATCCTGTGAGCTGAAAATGGGGATGGAGTATTATTACTGTTTGTTAGAACAGTGGCCAGATAAGTGGTGATGAGCTGAGGGCTAGGTTTACTTGAAGTAGTAATTGGGTGTGATGAACACAAAAACCAATGGTATGCTTGTACACTTTCTGCAGAGATCTAATCAGCTGCAGTGAGAAAATTTTCTAGTGCAAGACATTAAGCTTAAAGGAATATGTAGAATAGTAATCCACAGGAATGGGAGTGAAGCATAGGCAGATTAGAAAAGAAAACCTGTCAGTAGAGAAGCTTCAACACACAGTCTGCTGGAAACAAAATAAAATAACCTTAGATTTCTTAAAAAGAAATCACTTGGAAGAAGAATTGGGGCAAAGTTAGTTTTATATACTAAAAGACTACAGTATAGTAGTCCTTAAGCTTATCGTTGAAAATGGATGAAGACCTCTCATTTTACAAGTGAGAAATATTAAAGTATTGTCAAGACTGACAGGATTGGTTTTGTCTGAGATTATCTTCCCAGTCACACCCTGGAAGTCACGTACTGCTGGTAATGGTGACAGGATAGTCAATAGATTTATCA
Organism: Haemorhous mexicanus; assembly: GCF_027477595.1. Lineage (NCBI taxonomy): Eukaryota > Metazoa > Chordata > Aves > Passeriformes > Fringillidae > Haemorhous > Haemorhous mexicanus. The sequence continues at coordinate 44,994,371 of NC_082342.1, forward strand.
GTCTCTGCAGTAACAAAGCTCAGTCTTGGTGGGACATTGATGATGTTTGAATAGAGTTGCTTGAAGAAAATTACTGTATTTCCACATGTGTAACTCATGGATTACTTGTTTAAAAAAGGGAGAGAGGTCACTGGAAATTACATCAAATGTTGCTTATTTCCATCTGCCCTTAATATAATGCATTTTATGTTAACGCTTGCTTTCATCGATTAGTAATTACAAGCTTAATGAACAGTTTGATTCAAGCTGGTGAAGATTCAGATGTGTAAAAAATTATATGCAGTTTAGGTTTGTAGCTTCAGAAGTGCAGTGTCTTGGCCTTACTAAGAAATTACTCAGAATTTGAAGAGCTTTGAAATTTACAGAGGGAACTAATCACTGATTTGATCAGTCAGAAATTTCAAATGCATGCCTCAAACAGGAAGAATGAATGCAAACTTTTAGGGAAAGACTTGAAAGTTTGACTGAAACTAGAAAGGTACAAAGGAAGCCAGGAACTAAATCAGAATTTAAAAGAAATGGGGATAAAATGCTATTTAGCAGAGTTAAACAGGTTATATTAGGGGTCAGATAGTATTAACAATTCTTGTTTTGGTTTAAGTATAGACTTAGCAGAAAGATACTGAAGTGAACTAGAAAATATTTGTGTAAGCATACAGATATTTATTTCCATAAATACATTTACAGTGCAGTCTCTGTAATGGTGGTCATGGCTGCTGGAAGTTGCATTTTCATTGAAGCCAGTACAGATTCTTGCTTTGCCCTCAGAAACTAGTTTCATTTCATTTAACTCTTGTAACTGGAAGCAGTAAAAGCATCAATTACCTATAATGTCATCTGTTTATGTATCCAGAAAGTGCATTCAAATGCCTAACATGATCTCTCTTTCTCCCTCTCCTGCTGTTCTAGGAATTGGCTCTCCGTAGCCAGCTTCCAACAATGGAACAAGACGGTGGATCTCAAAACCCCGTGTCATCTCCTGGAATGTCTCAGGAACTGAGAACAATGACTACAAATAGTTCTGATCCCTTTCTTAACAGGTTTGTAGGAATAGCTACTAGAGGAAAGAAATTTGATGTAAAATTCTGTTTGGTACATGTAATAGTTTATTTTGAACATCTGTCCGTGCCAAGAGCCACAGCTGTAAATGAATCTTTCCTTAAATGGCAAGTCTGGTAAAAGCTGAAGATTAAAAGCTGTCTCCTGTGGGAGGAAGTAGTCTGTTCAGACTTGTAGGAAGGTTTTTATTCAAAGTCATAACATGTTTGCCTCTGCATAATCTGTTGACTAACAGTCATTTCAAATTACTGACTCAATTTGTGAATAGCTCACTGTGAGATCAAATGAACTGTGAGGCACATTTAGGATTACAGCTTGAGGTTCATTTTAAGGTTTCTCCATTCACTCCTCCCTTCCACTTCAGGTATTTAGCAGTATTTTTACTATGCTAATGCTAGTTCTACAAATAGTGGCATGTTTAATTTTAAATGCTGTATTATTTTGAAGTGGGTATTTTCATTCAAGATTTAGAATCTTACAATATAGACTAGTCTTTCATAAAACTTTTTCCTAAATCCCTCTGACTTGAAGTGTTTATTTTGTTGGAAATACCGTTCAAATTTCAGCTTGCAAATTCTTCCTGCCAAGCATTACAACTTCAGAGACATTGCTGCAGCTTGAGATAAGTGATATCTGTATTTTGGGTAATCCCTTTGGGAAGCTTTATCTCCTACACAGACAATTATGATTAGAAAACTTGATGTTTTTTGGAGGGATTATCCTATATGGAATTCATCCTGTAGGATGTTCTTGCATGAGCCTTGACTGTGCTGGCTTTGTCCTACCAAATAAAAGAGACAAGACAATTTAAACCTGACTTGCTCTCGTATGAGAAGCCTCTGTAGATAGGTGATGGTATCAATGTGGTATAGTAACATTCTAGCTTGAACTGCTGTTCAAGGCTGTTACCATCATCATACAAGATGTTACATCATACAAGTCCTCGCATCTTCAAAACCTGTCTTCTGACCTGAAGGAAATGCATCTTTAGGTTTCAAATGGCCACAGCAGTGGAATAATGCAGTTTATCTGTTGTGAGTCTGCACACATAAAAGAGAAAGTGATGGATCTTTGCAATTAACTAGAAACAGAGGAAAAAGCTAGAAAGGGCAAATTTGCTTTCTGTAATTTTATGGCACTTTACTGCAAAGTGCAAAAAGATACTGCTTGCCTGATTGCGTATATGTTGAGGGTTTTTTTTTTTAATGTAGCCCTTATCCCATACAAAATATTGAAAATCTGTATTTGACTTGAGTTCAGATTATCTTAGTTTGCATTTTGGTCTGAAAATATGTCTCTTTCTAGGCTGATATATGTGTGGCACTACACTTAATTCTGTCATATGGGTGTGGGAAAGGGATTTTTAAGAAAGGACATCTGTGAATATGCACTCTGTCTCAGAAAGCAGTCCAGTGGTTTTGACCTAAAGGTCTTGCTGATACTCCTTATGTTAAAGTTCAGACTTTGAAAAATGCTCCTTTCTGTCTTTATTGGATGTGTATAAAGTTCCTAGTGAGACAGTTCTAAATTTAGGCCCCAGAGTTATCTATTCAGAGTTTAGGTTGTTTGTTATTTTCTGCTGCCTATATAATAGTAGTATTAAAAAATCTCAGAAAATCACTACATTGGAGCAATTTGAGATAATGCTCAGTAGTGGTTTAAAATGCATAATCAAATCAGCCTGTTATCTTCAGTACTTACTGTCATTATGGTATATTTGATTTTTTTTTTAATGGGATATTCATCAGTGCAGACTTCATTAGACTATTTCACCTTTTGATTTGCCACACTTGTTTATATATTTTTGTCGGTTAGATTTATATTGGTAGTGATGGTAGTTCTCTGTTTAACTCCTAAATTGGTATTTCTTCTTTTGTATACACATATTTTAACAATGATTATTTGAAGAAGAATCCACTCTCTATTTTGGGTAATGCTGTTTAGTTGTATGTGGTAATTTTGGGTGGTGTGACTACTAAATGAACAAATCCTTGTTGAAGAAAGAGGAAATGTGTATTAAGGAGCGATTTGAAGAGAAGTGCTGGACATTCCAAGTGTGAGACCAACAGCCAAAAAGCCTTCTCCTCTGGAGTGATTTAGTTCAGCATAGTCTCTGTTCTGTTTTTAGTATTTTGTCCCATAAAGTAAACCAGATTTTTGTGCACAGAAGTTCTAAATTGTTTAAGTTTAATTACTAGGATTGTATCAAATGTGTGGTGATTCTGTTCTTAAATCAGTCTAAAAAAAGATAAATATTTATGATTTATCTATAAAGAAATGTTAGGTTCCTTTCTTGTATGGCAAAGGTGTCTTCATGGAATCAAATATATATATTTATATACATGGCTGAAGGCATTTTACTGGCATCTGATATTTAATAGCTGTTCACAATTTTTTTGTTTCTTCATACTTGACAAAAAGCCCTATACTATATACTTCACAAGGACATCATGAGGAGGATTAGTATGTCTTCAAATGATAATTTGAACAGGAAATCAAGTTGATGGTCATTGAGGATGCCAGATGGAAAATCAGTAAGGATTCTCAGTGAATCTCAGAATACATAACCTGAAGAAATACAGATTTTGAAAATATTTTGTTAAGACTGAATATTAGAGGATGCAGGGGGGAGGGAGGTAATGGTGGCCTTCAACAGCTGCTTATGCAGGCCGCAGCTCCTGCCAGCAAGGCTGCTCCAGCATGGGCTCCTCCCACCAGGAGGCCACAGGTGCTGTCAGCCTGCTCCAGCACAGGCTTCCCATGGGGTCACAGCCTCCTTCAGGCATCCCGCTGCTCTGGCATGGATCCTCCAGGGGCTGCAGGTGGATCTCTGCTCCCCCTGGCATCTCCACAGGCTGCAGGGGCACAGCTGCCTCACCATGGTCTGTGCACCATGGGCAGCAGGGGAATCTCTGCTCTGGTGCCTGGAGCACCTCCTGCCCCTCCTTCTGCGCTGACCTGGGGGTCTGCAGGGCTGTTCCTCTCATGTATTCTCACTCCTCTCTCCCATTTGTGTTCAGCATTTTCCCCTCTTCTTAAATACGTTATGACGTAGGTACCACCATGGTCACTGATGGGCTCAGTTTTGGGCAGCTGGACCACTTTGGAGACAGCTGGAAGCAGCTGGCTAACGTGGGATCAGCTCCTCCTGCTGTGTCACACAGTGATCCCTGCAGACCCCTACTACCAAAACCATGCTATCTAATATCAACACAGTGGTCTACTTTCCCTCCCCTTCTCACATTTTCCACTGTGCCTCTCTTGATCTTGCTTGCTGCGCTGGCAGGAGATGGCAGTAAGAAAGTGAAGGCATGTAAGGCCCCATGCCATCAGTTTGGTTAACTGTTCTGTCAGCAAGATCATTCTGAGCAGGGTTTGTTTATAGGATGGCTTCTGTACCAGGGTTTGATTTATATTTGGGTGCTCTCTTGCCTTGACATGTGTGACTGAACAAGCAGTAATGCAGCAGCGGGAAGCAATTGAAGAATTGCTAAAGGAGTTCCAACTATTTATAACAGCAGTGACCTAAAAATACACTTCAGTGGTTGATTAAACATGGGAACATTAGTTAGAAGTATTTTTTTTTTATCCTTATGGAAGCATAAAAGGGTGCACCATCAGTATTATTATTTTTATAATCATTATGGATTATCTGATATGCTTCGAAAGGTTTTAGCTGTGGGTGGGTGTGAAAAGATTTAAATTACGCACAACACAAGTAGGCCATTTCTTAAAGCTGCTTAGGTATGTTCTCATCAAGTTAAATTGAATCTAAATAATATGGTTTTAATTGGAAAAGGTCTGCATAACATAAAACCCAGGTGTCTCAGGCAAACAAATGCTTAAGCTTTTTATTAGAATAGGAGATTTCTCATGGTAGCAATGTTTTCAAAGCCCATAAATTAGTTCAAAACAGGCATCTATTTTATTTTTTTCAGTGCTCTACCCTCATTTTTTTTCCTCCTTATCTTCTGTTACAGTGGAACATATCACTCCAGAGATGAAAGCACAGATAGTGGACTTAGCATGAGCAGTTACAGTGTACCCAGAACCCCAGATGACTTCCTGAACAGTGTTGATGAGATGGATACAGGTCCGGTTTGTGTACATTTTTAATGCATGTTTTCCAAATACACTTGTATCCATTTGCAGTGAAAACAAGCAATTCTGAAAAGCTCTGATACTTTTTGTGTTATTTTCTACCTTTTCCTACTTTCCCTGTTTCTCTGATGGAAACATTAGATTTATGAAAAAATATATTTGTAATCAAGTGTATTGGGAGGATGGGGAAATTGCTTGTAAGTGGTGTCGCTCCTGTTTTTATAAGGAATTTAAGTGTGTTTGCTTTTTGAAGGAATGTTGTTCAGAGCTAAGAATAGTACCTCATCCAGAGTCGTTAATACTACTCCAAAACGATATGTGACTCAGTATTGTCTTTTTTCTTCAAGTGTAAAAATTAAATTGTGCTAAAAGACATCAAAGATCTGTAAGATTTGGGTCAGTAGGTGAAAGTTGGAAACAAAGGCATGTTCTTTGTGCATCTGCATGCAGTCAAGTTATGTTTGGGGTTTGTGATGGATTTCTGTGAGTCACACTGCTTGTATGATGCAAGAGGTACATGAGTAACCTTTAACCAGTTGTCCTGATAAATTGTAGGTTTGGTACTTCCAGTATACTTAATATCCATCTTTGTGTTATAACTAGGTGACAGTATCAGCCAAAGTAACATACCATCCCATCAGAACCGTTTCCCAGACTACCTTGAAGCCATTCCAGGGACAAATGTGGACCTTGGGACACTGGAAGGAGATGGAATGAATATAGAAGGAGAAGAACTGATGCCAAGTCTGCAAGAGGCTTTGAGCTCTGACATCCTTAATGACATGGAATCTGTCTTGGCAGCCACCAAGCTAGATAAAGAGAGTTTTCTTACTTGGTTATAGGGGCCTCAGGGAGACTGAATTCTAAATCTGTGAAGGATCTAAGGAGATTAGGACATCTGTATCTGAAGTTCAGAACAAGCCAGTGTGGTGCACTTTGGCTTGTGTTCAGAAAAAGTACATGAACAAATACTCAACAAGTTTGTTTGGGTTTGCTCTTCCTTGTCCATCGCTGCTGTTATATATTGCTGACTTTTTTTCACAGTTGACTCTGAAGAACAGACATCTTCTTGATCTTTTTCTATTGCTGTTGCAACTACTGTTGGAGGGGGGTGGGGAGGGATGATGAGCCTATTTTGGATGACGAATGCCATTCCTTTTGTCCTAGTGTGCGCTTGCGTATCATTTTATCTAAGTACTCAGATTTGAGAGTTAATTTCTGCATGTCACTGCTTGTAGTTTGCTCAGCTAGTTATCTCCTGCTGCCTGTGGCAAGTGGTAAAACATGACATACTGGGGTGACAAGCCAAAAATGATGTATCTGGTCAAAAGAAGTCAATACTGATTTGGAGATACGACATAAAGGAGGGCTGAAGACTGTTTGGCATTAAGTGTTCCTACTAGTAGCTCTTGCATTAGCCACAAAGTGCTCTTGTTTGTATTTTATGTTATAGTAAATCATGAGTCATTTTACATAGAAACATATATGAACTTTGATTGTTGCCACATACTCTAGCCTAACTTCCATTTTTCAAAAATACTTTGATTATTTTTGTTAGTTGGTTTAACTGTAGCTGTAGGATGGGAAGTAATTATAGGTGTTCTGGGTTGTTTTTTTAATAGTGAAATCTAAGGGTTTTTTTCTGATTTCACACAGTCTTATTTAAATCTAAATTGTCTGCTTTTTTTTATACTTAAACCATGCCTATTGTAGCCTGATAAGCTAGTGAGTACATAAACCAGTATGTTTTGCCTGTAACTTTTTTATTTTTTTAAAGGCTAGCTTTGAATGTAATCATTAGATTTCATGACCAGTGGCTTATTTTTCATGTGTATTTGTGAGACTTTGAATTAGAATCTGATTACAGCAATATAAAAGTTAAAATCCTTTGTCATGTGTACAAATTTTAAATGCATCGTAAAGTAGCAGAACCATTTTAAAATTACATCTAATCTCTCTTCTGGTTTTCAGTTTTGATCTCAGTGAGTTCAGATTTTAAAATCCTTAATGGGGAAAAAAAAAATCTATGAAAAGTTTCTCTTAGGTTACCACGGACAATAATTCTGAACTATTAATATCACGGTGTGTTGCAATGAAAAGGCTAGAACACCAAAAAACTTCTCGATAAAAACTTCTAGGTGTAATAGTTATCAAGTTCTGTTTGGTGAAAAATAAGCCCTGGACGCTATATGTAGAAGAATGTAAAGATATGTGTTAGATGGTGACATGAGCAGGTAATGAAGTGTATATTAGTAGTAGAGCATAGCATGGGGTAGAGGTGAAAATGAATCATTTTTATTTTAACAGGAAAAGATGTATCACTAAGTTGTCTGCAGGAGTTGACACAAGTTTCCAAAGAGTATTTTTAAATGAACAAAATGAGCGTGAATCAAACTTTCAATATAAGCTATGAATTTTTGTGGGGTTTTTGGGTTTTTTTCTCATGAAAAATAGTGTCACCAGTTAACACCTCTATAATTAAGGGCCTATCACCATTCTCAACAGTGAGCCTTTATTTTCAAGGGTGTATAACATGACTATAAAGATACTGTAAGCGTGAAACTTAGTTTTGGGAAAAAACTTTCAGTTAGCAGGGACTTCTCCTGAGGAGAGATTTTTTGGGGTTTATTGTTTTGCATTTTTTTTCAAGACACTGATTATTTTTTAAGCTAGGAACAAATCAGCAAAACAAACAAAAAACCCCATGATATTACTATTGCCATTTGGATTTTTTTTAAGCTTCAGAAATAATTCTGGTTTAGGATGATGTAAAGAAGGAAAACTCTTAACCAAATCCTATTTTAAAAACGGAAGCAACAGAGGCAGAGATTTGAAATTTGCCACTATAAATGTACATTTACTACTTTACATAAATGTTTTAGTGTTTGAAAAACACAAAATTTTATGGCTTGTTATGGGATACGGGCAAGTTTTAAAATAATAATTTTTTAAAACACATTCACAATGCTATGTATTCTGCTACACCAATAATTCAGTGATTAATAGGCCACTTATATCGTGCAATGACACAGTAGCTCCTAAAGCAGTGTTATTGTGTCCAAGATAGGGATTTTAGTAGCATTTTTTTAAATTTCATTATGAATTCCTCTCTCTCTCCCTCCCTTCAGGAAAAGAAAAAGACACTAAGTTTTCCTAACTTGAACAATCTGACATAAAACCACAACAGCAAGGAAATTCAGAGTTGATTTTATTTCAGCTGTCTTCCACGGTTATATCCAGATATCATAGCACATAGAGAATCACAGAATAAGCTGAGTTGGAAGGGACCCATCAGGATCATCAAGTCCAACTCCTGGCCCTGCACAGGACACTCCAAGCTTCATACCATGTGCTTGAGAGCATTGTCCAAACGCTTCTTGAACTCTGTCAGGCTGGTGCTGTGACCACTTCCCTGGGGAGCCTGTTCCAGTGCCCAACCACTCTCTGGGTGAAGAACCTTTTCCTGATGTCCAACCTAAACCTCCCCTGACTCAGCCTCAGGCCATTCCCTTGGGTCCTGTCACTGGTCTTGAGAGTGAAGAGATCTTACCTGCCCCTCCTCTTCCTCTCATGAGGAAGCTGTAGACTGCAGTGAGATCTCCCCTTGTCTCCTCCAGGCTGAGCAGACCAAGTGACCTCAGCCATGAGGATTGGCTTCCCCTCAAGGCCCTTCACACCTTCATTGCCCTCCTTTGGACACTCTCCAGTAGTTTAATATCCCTTTCATATTGTGGCAGGCAGAACTGCCCCCAGCACTGGTGGTGAGGCTGCCCCAGAGCAGAGCAGAGCAGGACAATCCCTTGCCCAGCTGGCCATGCTGTGCCTGATGCCCCCCAGGGCAGGGTTGGCCCTCCTGGCTGCCAGGGCACTGCTGGCTCATGCTCAGCTTGTCACAGACCAGGACCCCCAGGTCCCTCTCTGCAGCACTGCTCTGCAGCATCTCATTCCCCAGTCCATGCACAGAACCAGATTTGATGCACTGAGTGCAAACTCCTGACATGCTGTACCTCACTACAACAGAAATGAGTACAGAACAAATTCTCTTTCCTTGCTTTTGTGTGTTTGTCACAGCTTTAATATTTGAATGTTTTATTCTCATTGTAGAAACACTAAATGGCTTATACTGTATTTGGGTAGCATGGCTTAGGGTAGATACTGACAAACTGGGAATCCTTGAACAGCTCTAACATTAATTATGTTTTGTGATACTTATTTTAATTAAGACATTTCCATTCTCTCACCTATTAGGAAACATACCATATAGATGCTGTACTGTTGGCAATCAATATTAATTCGGATTTTTTTTTTTTTAATTCTGCAAATGCATTGTTTGATGAAGTGGTTAAAATTGTTTGAAATGCAAAAGTGTTTTGGGTAGTATTTTATACTGATGTATATATTGAAACAGAAATCATTGTAATAATTGTAATAGCTGTTAGTTTTAAATACACTATATGCAGACAGATGGGGCTGTACAGAACTGTACTGTTAACACCCGGGTAGGGCTGCTGCTTGGGAACAGGTTGCAGTGTCAGTGAAGCATATGGATCAAATATTGTACCATTCAGTGTTGGCGCTCACCAATGCAAAAGGAGAAGAGACAGTTTCAACATGATTAACACTACATGGTAAATTAGTACTACAGTGACCTTTTCACTTACAAGCATGTTTTTTATACAAATTAGCAGGTGTGCTTGTATAAAACAATTTGTGTTCTGTATCATGGAAAAAGTACTCTCAACATTTAGAATCACAGAATCATGTTGTATGTTAGAGAATTATGTCCAAAATTATATATATTACTTAACAATGTTATTTTTAGATATGAGCATGACTGTAAGCTAGGTACTTAAGTACATTCTGTTACATTATTTTTCTTTATGTAATACTTTTTCAGTTGTTTTATTTGGTATAAATATATACTTTGTGCTTAAACATCTTTGTTCGTTTTTAACATTCAATAGTATGTAAAGATGTAATTTCCTTCAGTAAGATAGTTGCATTGAATTGTTGGAATGCCTATTGTAGTGCGTCTGTTCTTGTCCCCCTTGTCATTGTTTTTGTAGTTGTAAACTCCAGTTCTGCAAATACGGTGTGCAAGCTCACCTGAGAGACAAATGAGTTCCACTGGCTTCAGTAAAGGCTTAACATTAAAGTGTACATGTCTGTGTGCTTGCAGGAATGAAGAGACAGTGAACTCTGGTGAGCATCATGCAGCTTGTGTAAAACAGGACTTTAATTGCAAATGGCACTATAGTGAGACCTGGTAACAGAACATCTGGGTATCTACTAGAAGAAAGCATCCACTTTTTGCAGATAATGCTTGCCATGTTCGGATGGCAGATACATTTTTGGCTAACTTTTAAGTTTATGCATTAATTTGTGGCAGACTATCAATAAAGACACACTATTTTCATTTCCAAGTTTTGACTTATGAATTGTGAAATATGTAATGACATACCTTGAAAATGCCTGAAGATTTAAGTTTGAAATATCTTGACAGGTTTCATTAATTTTGACCTTCTGTATAACAGTCTGAAAGATGGGGGGTTTTTTAAATGTAGTGCAATTTGGAAAGGCCTAAGTCATACACTGTTTGCATTTTAGCAGTTCCAGAGTTGTTACTATTCAGCACCAAAAGCCCCAGCCATGTGGAATTCAGCAAATTTGTGTGTTTTCTTGGCTAAGGGTACAACCCTTGATGGATTTATCAGTTTGTCTTGTACTTCTGAGTTCATAGCCAGCTTTAGTCACCCAGATCCTTTTAAATTTAAATGTAACATCACACGTTCCACCTGGGAGTAGGCAGCCAGTGGCAGGGAATGATAAAGTACCAATTTTGTTTGCTGATATCACTCTCATTTATAAGGTGGTAACGTATTGCAGTAGTTGAAGTATGAGTGACCTTCTGAGGCAGCCCTAAATAGACTGCAATACTGCAAAACAGGATATTTGGTCCAGGTATTACAGGCTCACTTTGCAATTCTCTTTGAAATATTTTCAACACTTAGTTAAAAATAAAAAGTATTTGTTTCAGTAAGCCAGAAATAATATGCTTCCAGTGAAGCAAGTGCCAGTTATCAGCCAAAGAAAGCATTTTTCATATTGGATCCTCAACAGAATAATTATTTGAGATCAGGCTGTGATCTGTATAGCACCTCCTGTGTTGGAGGTTCATTCAGAGATAAACCAGGGCCACTGATTTTTTTTACAGCATTTACAGTATCAGCATCCAGAGTTCATATGTCCCTCCTGAAGAGTAAAGCTGTGCTTCTTGACCTTTGTTGTCACCACTTCTTAATGCTAGCAAGGGTTATCTGCACCCTCTAAACTTAGGTGTCATCAAAATAGGAAGATGTTGATACAGGATGGGAGATCTCAGTTGACATGAAATGGTGAATCCAGCTCTTAACTGAAGAACTGAGCTGTCTTTAGAACAGAGGGTAGAGCTTTGCACCAGCTACCACATCCAGTACTGAATGCCTCTTAAGTAAAACAGCCAATGTGTTCTTCTCTAGGCACTGAGGGAGAATGTTGAGTGAGAAACATGTAAATGCTGACACATCTGACAAAGCTTCCTAACGGGTTTTGTGGAAAACTCATGGTTTTTACTTTTCCAGACATACTCTGTCTTTAATGCAGAGGTTGTAACAATGAAAGCTATAGATCTAGGCTGTCACAGACTGGTTTTATTTTCTCTGTGTGGGAATGCAGTTGATGACTCTGATGATAAAATTTTCTATATTAAATTGGCTTGGCTTAGAATATGAGAAGCAAAGTAGTGTTATGGGATTTTCCTGTCTCTTAGCAAGTGTGACTGGGGGAGAGGGGTTTGTTTGGTTTAGGTTTGTTTTTTAAGGGGAGGGATCAGGAGCAGCTTGAGAGGTTTCTTTTTCACTGTCCTGCAACAACAAACTAGAGCTCCATATAAATGCTACATTCAATCTCACCTGAAATGCTCTTTCTCCTCCTCTCATATGTGTCGATTCTGAGCTGCTCTAGTGTGTTTTAAATTATTTATTGTATTTACCATCTGTGAGTTTTGCTTTCTTAGCACCTAATGACTGGACTGTAATACTAAGTGCTGTTTGTCCCAAGAGGAGAGCAGAGTTCCTCCATTCTGAAATCCAGCTGCTATCATGTTTGAAGTCTGTAATATAACACAGAATTACAGTCTGACCCCAAACATGATGCAGCCCAACTTCTGGTACAGGATGGTTATGGGCAAGCATGATTGTTTTGAACCACGGTGGATTCCTGTTCTTGTTTGAGACTGGAAAAGTTTGGCTGTGTCATTGCTTTGATTTCTGCAGCCAGCTGTCCTAGCAGGAGCAGGGACAGCAGTCCTCCTGGGTCAGAGTACTCCTACCCAGCATTTAACCTGATGTTAGCCATGATGGTTTTTTCTAAGCTGACAGAGGAATTCAGTCTTTCATAGTTTCATTGTTAGGTATGCAATACAGTTATCTCAGCTCTCTTGTCTGACAAGGGGCCATTTTCAGGCTTTGCCCAGCGCTGTAACCCTTTCATACCCATCATCTGCTGCTGAAGTGTGACCCAGAGGCCTCTGAGAGGTTCAGCTGTGATCCTGGACTGTCAAAGTCTACAGTCGAAACGAGGTAACTGGTTGTGTTTCTGTATGACAAAATCCCAAACCCACAATGCTAAGAAATAATGTGACTTGGTGGTGTTGCCTCACAGCAAATGGCAATAACTGTGAGGTCCCTTCTGGTTTGGCCAGTGGGGTTCAGCCTGAAAGTGGTTATCAGTGGCTGTGTAGTCCAAGAAGCTGCTGGCAAAAGCAAAGCCTGTGGGGCAGCCTGGCTCTTGCCATACAGGTGAGATTCAGGCTGTGGTTGAGGAAAGTGTCAGTGCTACAGAAGGTGACAACTGCTGGGCTGATTAAAGCCCCCCTATCAATGCAGCCTGTACCTGCCACCCCCTTCATCCCTGCCCGCAGGTGATTCAAGCTACTGCTCTAAAGCACTGGGGTTTAGATTTGTACTTGCCAGTGTGTGAAACTGTGACTTCCTTTTTTCAAATGTTTGTATTTCACTTAAAATATGACTCTCCTTTTCAAGGTCTTTGTTCCTGTGAACAGCCTTTCAGGATCTGGTAAACTTTCTGTGGATATGGATTTTTCTAATTAATATGAATGTTATAAGCACCAATAAATCACTGAGAAATAGGAAATTCTCTTTGCAGTTTAGTGGCAAGAATGCTAGAAAATCTGTTGCCCAAACAGTAATATCTGCATCCAAGTTCCTCTCATCCATATACTAGCCATGGTTTGGAAAACAAGCTGGTTTTACGTGAAGATCCGTGACTGCCATAAGGCTCAGGTTCCTCATAGCTGTCATCTCTGCTGGTGAACTTTGCTGTTACATTATGTGGATTTTACTTTATCATCACCTTGAAAAGAAAGTTATGGAGCCTGGTGAGGTTCATGAAAATAGGAAGCAAGCAGACATTTACTGTTGCAGCATGAGGGCTGTGTTTCTGACCTCCTTTTGGAAATGTCTCACTTTGAAGGTATCTGGTGGTCTTGGCACTTCACATTTGCTTGCATTTTATTTTCAATGTCACTAGCATCTAACAGATTACCACATTATTGAAGTGATGGCACTGGCGACATCAGAAACAAGATAAAGATGTTTTTTAAAATGTAGTCAGATACAATCTACCTGGGTACACACTGCCCTGGATAAAGACAGTTCCCACCTTGTAATGGCACATCTGACTTCCTGCTGAGCCTTTGAGTGAGGCATTTTATCATTTCCCAGGAAAGCTCTGTGCATGGTTTTACTTGTGTCCTGGGAGCACTGAAATGTTAATGCTTGCAAAATGCTTTGAGGGTTAAGCATTAAGTTCTTCCTATTAATTCATTCTCAAGCTGTGCTATTCTGGGGCTTCTACTCAGTGACATCACCACATATGAATATAATCTTTGCAATAAGGTATGCATCTGATTCTACAAGTTAAAACTCACAAACGCATTATAGGAAGGTCCTACATTCATGCATACCAAATTATGGTTTTCACTGGCATGTGCACACTCAGTAGGAAGGGTGAGCTGACTCCAGTTAGCCCTCCTGTGCTGCTCACCAGTTAGCTTCAATTCCCTTCTGTTTGGTAGAAAAGAGTGCACAGTTACCACTGACACATTAACGTGCACCAGTTCTTCCTTCCCTGAAAACTGTTGTGCCTAAGTCCTTAAGCTTTTAGTTATTTTTTAGATTGAGCTTTCTTGTTGAGCTGCCTCTGGGAAGCCAGAGTGACCTTTTAGGTGTGGAAGTACATTGAATTATCATGAATGTAAGGGGGGGGAAGTCTTGCATCATTATACATATATACAGGCATAGAGTATTGTTGCATGCATTTGTGTGTGTGTCTATATATAGATATTCTATATATAAGGAAGCACTAATTTCCTGCCTAAAGACAATTCAGTTTCTCATGAGCATTATATTTGTTCTAGGCTTCACAAGGGAAAAAAAAAAAAAACAGTACAAGTGTCATCCCAGTTAAAAAGTCTGCATGGTTGTTGCTTATTTTTAAATATTTAGGGGTTTAGATGTGACATAGAATCATTTCAGTCAGAAAACCAGAATGAATAATGAGAGAATATGAACACACATGTTATTCCATTGTGCTGCCGCTTGAGAAACCAGTTTGGAGCAGTCAGCTTTTGGGGACTTGAAGGCATCTTGCACACAACCCCAAACCAAAGAGCTGGGGTGAGAGAAGTAGGGTTGCCAGTCTCTGCTCCCTGTGAGAGACATGTTTTGCTTTTAAGCTGGGACAGAAGGGAGGTTGGCTGCAGGTCAGATTTGTCTACACTGATGTTTACCTTCACGTTTAATGCATAATCCATGCTTTGCACCTCAGTGTGTGTGCATTCTGTCACTGCACAGTCACAAAGAGATTTGTGTGTGTGGCTGTCAAGACACAAACTGGTACTGGTACCTTACACAGCAAAGAGTTTACTCATAGCAAGGATTAACCCCTAATGGGTGCTTAATACAATGGAGTGCCATGTTCTGCTGATACACAGCACATACTGTGCTACTTGCTTGAGCCATTCTCTTAAATAGAGATTTAGAATTTTTTTTTTTTGTTATTACTTCCCTATCCCCAAGATCCCATGAAGTTGCTGGGGTTTGTTTTGGTTTTAAAGATTTAAGATGTCTCCATGGGTGGGCCTAGACTGTTTTAAAATGTATTTACATGGATTTATTCTGCACTTGAGTGTAGCTACTTCTGTGCACTGACTTTGTTGCTAGGTATGTCTTTGTTAGAGCACCAGCACTGGAATATAAAATGCCTAGTAGATTCCAGGCATTTGAAGCAGACTCAAGATACTTTTGAAGCCAGAAGTTTGGGAAACATGGGATTAGGAAAGGCAGGTCTTGCTTGATCAACCTGATCTCCTTTTATGACCAGGTGACCTGACCTGCCTGTGGGTGAGGGAAAGGCTGTGGATATTGTGTGGCTGGACTGCAGTAAAGCCTTTGAACCATTTCCCACAGCATTCTCCTGAAGAAGCTGGCTGCTCCTGGCTCGGGCAGGTGCACTGCTTGCTGTGTGCTGAAGAACTGGCTGGATGGCCAAGCCCAGAGAGGGTTGGTGACTGGAGTTACATCCAGCTGGGGGCCAGTCACAAGTGGGATTCCCCAGGGCTCAGACCCATTTAATGCCTTTATCGATGATCTGGATGAGGGGGTGGAGTGCCCCCTCAGCACCCAGGGAAGCAGTGGAGGCACTATCCATGGAGGTGTACCAGAAATGGCTGGACATGGCACTCAGAGCCATGTCTAGCTGACAAGGGGGTGCTCAGTCAAAGGTTGGACTCAGTGATCTTGGAGATATTTTACAGACATGATGATTCTATCATTATGTGACCTTAGATCTTGAATCAGCCCTTTGGACTCCATGCTGTGTTTGTACTGAACCTAGCTTGCTACTGAAACAAACAGGAGATTTTTATATCCCGTAATAGTCAAACAGCACTCTGCTTCCAGAACTGACTCCAGTGGCACTATCTTAGGCTTTTCTTTTGTTGTTTTTTTTTCCTCATTGTGTCATCTGTAAAAATTGATGGTATACTTTCTATGTTATCCAAATACTCAGATCTCAGATGAGATGTTTACATTTTGTGCATTTATATGAACTAATACTTTGCACATACTTGGGAACTGTATTTAGAAATACACAAAATTTGGAGGAGTTTCGAGTGTGCCATAAGACAAGATCAGACAATGAAGTGTTTGGAGAAAAAATGGAGACAAACCAATTGAGACAGATATGTGCATATGTACTAAGTAGTCAGCTACAGGAATCTTAAATTAGGACCTACTAGCTCAATAGATAAAATTACTTTTGTGGCTCAGGGGAGCAACACAAAATCGACTTGCCCGCTATTTAACTGACAAATAAATGTATATGCTCTCATGGGATGCACAAATGCCAATAGAACAGGCAGAAGGGAATCCTGCACTGGTTTGTAGCAGCGAGCAGCTGGAGCGCTGGTCAGACTTTTGGGTACAGCACTTGATGAAAGAGAGGCACTGAACATGGTCCAGAAGCAAGCAGTGATGATGAGGAAAATGTCAGAGAAGAAGATTAAAGTAGCTGGGCCGTTTTTCTACAGAAAAGCTGACTAAATGGGGAAAGATGAACTTCAAGTAAAAGGCAAGTGCTTCTATGAATCTATTATCCATGGAGTAAAGGGTGAGAAGTTACATTGGAGTAAAGTAAACTTTAGGTTAGGAGAA
This sequence comes from Haemorhous mexicanus, assembly GCF_027477595.1. NCBI lineage: Eukaryota > Metazoa > Chordata > Aves > Passeriformes > Fringillidae > Haemorhous > Haemorhous mexicanus. The sequence continues at coordinate 45,011,305 of NC_082342.1, forward strand.
CCTTCTTTTACTCTTCTGGCTGTTTGGTTGCAGTGCCTGAGGAGGCTGTAGTAGCTCTCTTGTGGCAGCATTCAAAGAACAAGTTTGATGAGATGAGCATCTCTCAGAAATGGGATGGAGCTGACGCGGCCTCGGGGTGGCTGAAAGATCGAGCTGACCTCTGAGGTCCACTCCTGAGCACCAAGTGAAAGAACTGGGGCCACTGCTAGAGCTCAAGGACTAGGTTAGAAAGTGCAGGTTACTAGAGTTTCAGATCATGGGACCCTTTCCTTATATCAGCTAGTACCCCCTGTCACTCCTGCAATCATACTGATAGCATAGAAATACAAAAAAATTAAATAAAGAAAAACTTATTTGCTAAATAAGTTGCTAAAACTTTCCATTTGTCCAGCTTTGATTATTTCTCTGCTGAAGACGTCATTTGGTACCCCCTCTTTTCTTCTATTGAAAATATTTGCATGTTTTAAATAAGGTCAGCTGCTTTAATAAACTCGACAAAATGTTTCCACTTTCCACTGGTAAGGGGTGCTTTATTGCTATCTGTCTTCTAACTAAATGTACTGCATGTGTGCAATTTGTCTGTGAATTAAACCAGCAAGTCAAGTTCAAGTGTGGCCAAGATACAATAGATTGAGCACAGCTCCCACTTAGTAGGAGAAAAACCTCCTGCAGAGAAGTAAAATCATCCTGAAAATCATCCAGCCTTTGTGGAAAAGATGTATTTTTGGCTGAAACTCTAGGGGAGAAGTACTGATGAGCTTGAAGCTAAGCCCAGATACCAGTCTTGGCAAAAACAAAAGCATCAAACTGGGTAAGAGGGGAAAAACTCCAGCCAAAGAAGTGTGTGGTCTTTTCTAATGGAACAGTCTTTTTGCACGTTCTCTGGTGTAGAGCAGTGTGGTAAAAATGATGGCCTGCAGACTTACACATCATTTGTTTACTGGTATGTATTTCCCTTAAGGGAGTGGCATATTTCCCACCCCCTTCACCTCAAAACTTTCTCTCTACAGCATTTGTTTTTCTTTTTTCCCCAACTGAGGAAGGTCTTCCTTGTAGCTTTCTGCTGTTTGCACTTCTACCCTTGAATAAATAAGCTTCAAAAGACTTGAAAGAGAGCTTTGTGGAATATAAACATGTTTGGGAGCAATTTCAGTAAGTTAAGATGAAATGCTGTGTTTGGCTCAGGGTCATTAAATAATTCACTGTACTTGCTGCCAAGCAAGCACTGTTTCATACACTGTTTTCCTGGCTAAATTCCAACCCGGCTATTTCATGTGCCCACCTAAATTCCTCCTGTGTGCTTGAATAGAGATGATCATCTTCACTTGCCTCTTCACCACGCTTGTGCCCCATCTGGCCCGTGCAGCCTGCCCTGCCTTCCACAGGTGCCTGCTCATGGGTGGGTAGGTGAGAACTCCTATTATGTAAAATACTGCAGGCTCTCTCAGGATGAAAGGTGCTAAATGTATGCAAGTCATTTATCATTTTGCTCAGAGCCTGAGTTGAAGACATGCACAACCTGTTCTGACTTCTCCAGAACAGGTTTTAATGTGCATTGAACGCATTTGCCAGCACTGCTGTGCTGCCTTTTGTTTCTAAATTTACCCTGTTGCACAGCTGATTAGGGAGACAGGAAGCAACGTATCTTGAAGCTTTCAGGAGACAGCCCCTCCCTGGAGATGTACTTCAGTGACCTAAATGTACAGCGAACAACATGTGAGAGGTGGGGTTTCAGGCCCGGGCATGCCTACGTAGGTGATACCATCAAAGAGTCTGTCACTTCCTTCAGAAGTTCACTAATATTTTTTTCCTCCCTCAAATGATTTTATTTCAAAATTCAGGCGAGATAATGTTGCTGTTTCTTGCTGCCCTGCACAGGTGGGACGGGACTGCCGAGATTTCGGGATCAGCAGCGTCAGCACTGGAATAGATAAAGCAGCATTCTGGTGAGCTTGAAGTGTTGCTGGGAGTGGTTTCTGTTCATCTCCCTTATCATTTTGGCAGATGCCTTAAGGAGTATTGTCTCTCCCTTTTCTATTTTTGGAAAGAGGGTTGGGAACACTTTGTTCTCTTCTAGTGTTTGAGTCCAGTTAGCAGAGACCTCCTTAGCAGCGTACACGTCCAGCTTGCACAAAAGATACCACACCATCTTTCTGAGGTTATTAACTGCAGCTGATGCCAGCAATCAGGAAGTCTGATCTACAAAATGCACTAATTCTCTTGATTCTCTGATATGGAAAATAAGATAATAAGAATATAGCCATTTTATACAAGCATGTTCTTCTAGTTTGCTTTATGTGGAAGGGCAAAGCAAAACCAGTCATTTGATACTTCTGACTAGTGAAGTAGTCACTGTGAGGGGATGGGCTGGGGTATTACACAGGATCACAACCCAAACCCTGAACTGTAACAGAGCACAGACTTCTGGCAAACCTCCTCCTCTCACATGTCTGTATCAACGGGTGAAACCGGTATCGGTAATTTACCACTGTGAAAGTAACTCACTTTATCAAGCCATTTCAAGGTTTTCTTTCTTGTTACAAGCTAACAAGTCATTCTTGAAAGGCATCTACAAAAAATATGTAGGGTTGAGAACTCCCCAAATATTTTCTGAAAGTGCAAGTGCCTTCTCTGGGAGCCTAGCTCATCCACAGTGTCATCTGGTTGCACTTAGCAATGCTTACACCTGCCATGAAACCCTGGGATGCCAGAAAACTGCCCTGGCCAGCCTTTCATCTCTCATTTGTACCAGAGGGTTCATGAACTCTGCAATATTTTAGAAGCTGCACAGATTCTTCTATGAAAAGCAAGATCAAAATGCTAGCAAATCAAATCACATGTGTAGAAGCAAGTTACCACAGGTAGTAAGGACCCTGGAAAATTCTCCCTGGGATGTTATCACTGTTTGATATAGACCTGTTAAAGCCATTCTGTCTGGCCAGGAGAGGGGAACAGGAAACTGTAGTCAGTCTCAGGACTGACAGAAGTGGTTGCAAAGGTGCCAGTAATGATGCAGTCATAGCCAGTGCAATTGACTTAAATGAAAGCGTATTTGCCCTTCATCTGTTATTTCCCATGAAGTTTACCAATCCTCTAAAGCTATCTTAAAGTGTTTTTGATGAAAGGTGAATTGCTTGATTCATCCATTCAGTAGGTATATGGAGTCGCTACATCATTTACCAAAAAAATCATGATGTCACCTTTGCTGTGTTTTTTTAGTGGAGGGTGTGATAGCCAGGTGTCAGAAATGTATCCCATTCCCAGGGTGTAGTTCAATTATCAAAACATGACCACAGTTAAAACTTAAGAAATACTGAATTAAGTGAATCATTCCAGAATGTGGACAGATAAAAGCAAACAGAGCCAGTAATCCAGCATCCTTTTGGACAGCTGTGCTATGCCATAAATTGCAAGTTAATAATGGGATTGCTGGTTTAGGTCCTATCTTATTTTTCTGTCTGGGGAAAAAAATAATTGAAACACAACTGATGGGGCAGTAGGAGATGCAGCCTCTAAAAGAGATTTCTCCATTTAGCTGGATTTCCCCCCCTGATTTATATTAGTAATTCTTTTAAATCTACTACCTTCCAATTGCTCCTTCTTTTTAGCTTTAAATAAAGCAAGGGAATAATTACAGTTGAAACCAGCAGAGCCCACTTTCAGCAGACCTTGAGCTGTCCTTGGGCTGTCCCCCTGCCAGTACAGGCCACGGGTTTTCATGTGTCTGAGTGAATCACCCTGATCCTAAACACACAAATCATACTTGTCTGCTGCAACTTTAAATAAGCTTGGGGCTCTGCACAACATAATTAAGAGCTGTGACAGGGAACTCTAAACGTTGCTTCCAGCCTACAGTAAATCACAGATCTGCGTGCAGGACCTTCAACAACAACCAAATCCAGTTTTCTTTAAAATCATGGATACTTCCCTGATTTTAACCTTCCCTTTGCAGGGTAAATTCCACCTTTGCTTTAAAAGGTCTGGGAGGAATTGAAAAGTGATCCAAATGCTACAATGGCCAATCTGGTTTGAGCCATCTGCATTTCTGCCAGGGTGTGTCAGATATTCCAACAGCCCCTTCTGTGCACTGTGCTTCTCCCAGCACAGATCCCCCCAAACCACAGGGAGCTATACAGAAAAGTCTGGGATCTCCAGGGATTCAGTGACACAGGCACCAGCATCCTTGCTTGAGCAACTCCTCCAAAGTCCACCCATCCACAAAAAATCCTGTGATGATGGGATTAACCCATTAAATTCACTACGAACAGGGACCCCCTCAAAAAGCTGGGCTTCTGTGGCAGTGCTGTCTCTGGGCAAGGGAATTTTTAAAGCTATCCATATAGTTTTAGGAAGTGTGTGCTGAGAGATTTGGCTTAACCAGCTTGGAGAAGCCACCAAGTAACTCCAGCAGGGGAGATGGTCCTTGTGGCACTCATGCTGTTGAAACTGCCTGAGGGCTGTTGGTCTCCAGCTGAAGCCGACTTTCTGTATTTTGTGGCACTTATGTGATTGGTTTTTGGTTATCTGGGAGAGAGAGCTCATAAACATCAAACCTGGGGTGACTTTTGCTGTGTTACCAGCTGGGAGAATCTCAGTTTTTCACTGACAGACACAGAAACCTAGCCGTTCGTCTCTTCATCTCCTTCATAATAAATGAGCAGTCTACAAATTCTAACTGATGTTTTAAAATTTGCTTTTTGGCCCTTCCCAATTTTTCTTCCGGTATAATTCTGCTACTTTTTCCAATCCAAAGGAATTTGAAACTGACACAGCCAGTCCTATCTGAAGCAGTAGTCTTTCCCCTCCTTCTCCCAAACAGAATGGCAACTCAACCCACTTTATGAAAAATTTAGATAAATAAAAACTATCTCCCAGGAAAGAAAAAAATACTTGACAACTAATTCTTAAAGAGATGGAGTTTGCACTAGCTGCTTACATAAAAGAAGAAGATGAGAAAGGAAATGTATCCTACATAGTGTTACCTAATTCAGAAGCTTTGAGGCTTTTTTTATGGATAAGTGTTGGTAGGAACAACACTCACTTTAAAAAGGTAAGATATATAAGCATGGACCCCAAATATACAACCTGAATATCAGCTTGTTGATGCCTTGAAAATCAGAAGAGATTCTCATCATAGATCACATTAATTATGCAACTGAATGATGTTTTTACTAAGTGGCAGTATATGTCTCTTGATTTTCTTTAAAAATGTCATTATTCAAGCAAAATTCTCTTATGCAGAGCAGTGCTTAACTTCTGAAATGGTTATTTCTTAAACTGAAGAATTTCCTTTGTCCTCAATCCTTTGCCTCCTGAAAAATGCTCTAGACATAATATTCAATTGGGAATGTCCATTTCTAAATGCTAAACTGCTTCTTGAATGCCTGATGCTAAACATTTGTAAAGGCCAGAATCTCAAACAGAAGAAAATATGTAGATGAGACCTCAAGAAAATCCTAGCTCGGTATAAATCTGAATAGTGTTTATGATCCTGAAATAACTTTTTAGAGTCAGAGCAAAGTGAGGTTATTTTAGCTTAACATTTCCTGGATCTTAAATATATTTGTTTTCTGTTAAATTTAACTTCATTATTTTTAGGTTGTGTTTGGTTTGGAAGGATTCAAACATCCTAAGCTATTTTTATGTTGTTCACAGTGCATACTCACAAATTTAATGTGGTTACTTTAGCTTTTTTTTGTTAATTGTGAAACTTTCATGCCACCCATGTTGAAACAGCAAAAGGATGTGTCATTTGTGATACGAAGAAAAGCATCAGCCTTCTAGGTCAATTGATTTTTTGATGATAGATTAACTGAATCCTTGGCAATTGTATTCTGCTTTGCAGTAGTAAATAAAGAAGAAATCTCTCTGTCAGCTTTAACTGGATCTTCAGCTACTTCACCCCCAGAAGCGGGCTCAGTTTTCTCCTTCACTCCCCTTTTCACTTGTAGGTGAAGAAGGAGGAGGGAATGAGCTGGAGAATATCAGGAGATTTGCTTCTCTGCCAACTCAGGCAAACCACTGCCTGCCCTTTTATAAAGGGAGAGGAAGCCTTTGCAAGTCCCTTGGAAAGTGGGTGATGTGCATTAAGGACACTGTTCCTCCATGGCAGTGGGTTGCTGCTGAGATGCCATGAAGTTTTCCCTACTCAGTGTTGCTGCAGAAGTGCTTTGAGGGGAACCTGCAGAGCTTTTAGTTTCAGGTGATGCTTTTTCACAGGGACCTAGTGACAAGAGGAAATGGCCTCCAGGGGGCCAGATTGGATATTAGGGAAAAATTCTTCACGGAAAGGGTGGTCAGGCACTGGAACAAGCTGCCTGGGGAAGTGGTGGAATCACCATCAGTAAAAGTGTTCAAAAGGAGCATGCAGCTCTTTCTGGGCACCATGTCACCCTACTAAAGGGAAGAGAGAGGAAAACCTCAAGTTCTCTGTCAGCCTCCAGACTGTGACTGACAACTCACAGTCTGGAGGCTCAACAACTTTACCTTGGGCAGAAACTTTCAGGATGCCTTGAAAAGTTTCAATAGTTTTTGATATCTTTGTAAAATAACATTGCCCCGGTCATCACAGGAGATATAACAGCTCCCTTTTAAACTAAACAAAGAAGATTTTGCAGTATGGAAAATCATATTGACTGAAACTCTAGCATTCTGACAGCACTTGGGACCTGATTGGAATAAAAAATAAATACATTCAGCACTGTGTGGGCAATGAAAACCTTACCTCAGGATTATTTGGTTTATAACTTGTCCCACGCAAATTGCCAAGTGAGCAGTCAAAGGAATGACAGATTGAAGGCTGCCAGGCAATTCTATCTTGCCTTCAAACAGACATTTTTGATGCTTATTCATTGTAATATAGTCTTCAGGTGAATATGGCTACAAATTAACTTCCCTACACACATAATGAAAATATTCAGTGAATGAGCAAGCAGCCTATGCTATGCAAAGGAAGCTTGGAGCTGAGACTAATTTTTGAAAGACAATGTTACTTCAGATTTTCTTGTATCAATACACACACACACAAAATTAGATTTCCTATTGTAAAACCTTGAAAACAACTGTTTGAGATCAACTGAAAAAAATATTAGATATATTTATCTACATATTTGTGCACTGTGCTTTCATTTCTGAATTTTCATGTTTAAATTCTTTTTCTCCTAGAAACACTTGGGGCAAAGCTCTGCAGAGCCTGGTACCCCCTTGCCAGCTGTGGCCAAGAGCAGAGAGGCTGGAAGCACTGAGGGTCCCACAGCACACACATCTGCTTTGAAGAGTACAGGAGCACTGTCACACACTGCCCACTGTGAGTGAGGTGCAGGAGCCCTGAAAGCTCTCCTGACAGATGGTGAGCATTTCAGTACTCACTGCACCATGGGGCAAGGAGTCACACACCTCTTTGCCTGATTAACTCTGGTGAAAACAGCCATTGTCTCTTACTTGTCTTGAACTTGTTCTCTACAAATTTCATTTGATGTTGTCTGATTTCTTTAATAATGTGAGAAAGGGTGAGGAGTAATTTCCTGTTCACTTTATTCCTATTTATATTTCATCTTTTTTTCCTTCGTTCTCCCTATTCTTGAGCAGAAAAACTGTTGCTCCTTCAAGTACTCCTTGTGGGAAATTGTTCCCAAACCTCCAAGCCCTTGCATCCCTACCTGAAGCCTTTCCATTCCTACACTATCATTTCCAACTGAGAAAACTGATAAGAGAATTACAGACATGAGCCCAATCAGGAGTTGTCCAGTGCATAATGTTGTTGTCTCTTCCATTCTCCAGTCTCTATAACTTTCAACCAACTTTTCTGGTCAAGCTGATCGAACTGGAACATACTGACCTCAACAAAAAATAACACTTAGATGTGTTCTAAAAAACACCTCACTGAGAATGGTGTGCTAGGAACAAGGGTGGAATTGGTAGAGAAACCATTCCTGGAGCTTCCCCTAATTTCTGCTTTTCAATAACTTATCACCCTGGCATTTTTGTGCCTGACTGTGTTATGAGCAGAGGGCACATCTACACTGAGATAATTCTTCTCTCCACCTAGAGTGATTAGAGAGGTAATGATGCTTTTGGGGCAGTCCAAGCAAATATCTAAAGTGAGGTAGGTCAATGGCACCCTAAAAGTATCCAGTTATCTCCATTCACCACTGTGAAGGAAACAGATTCCCACTGGGCTGAATGCAGGTGTCCAAGGTCAGCTGGCAGGAACCCCAAGCCTGGGGACAGTGGGCTGTATCTGGAATGTTGTGCTGCTTTGCTGGTGAGGTCTCTGTGTCCACCTCCCCCTGCATGAAGGGGAGGAGGTGGCTGGAGAAGGTGCTCAGGGTAACCCTGGGAACGCCCCCAGCAGCAGGGATGGGGGGATTGCTGGAGCAGGGTCAGTGGTGATGTGGGGATGACTGGAGTGTCAGTGTGTGCAGGCTACAGAGTAACAGGGTCTAATGCGAGAGCCAGAAGGGCTCCAGAGGGCTGTCACTGGATTTGAGTTATCAGGAGGGTGCTGGGATGTTCAGATGATACTGGAGCTGAGGCCTGAGGGATAATGGTCACTGGAGACAGTGGAATTGGGAAGATACTGAGGTGCAGAATGAAGACATGTGATGGGGACAGAGTTTTAGCTTTATCTTGATTGAAAATATTGAGGTGAGGAGATGGGGGGGTTGTGAGAGAACACTGACTGTGGACTTGGCTGAGGAAGAAAGAGATCATTAGGACCCAGGAGTAAGCAAAGGGTTAATGGCCATTGTTTCTGGCCTTTCTTCAACTTTTCCTCCATAACTGCTCTGTGCTGTGTTTCAGGGCTGGAAGCAACACCTGGCCTTAGGGCCTTTTGTCACCTGTGTGCAGCCCAGCCTAGGGACAGCTGCTCTTCTCTCCTCACCAAGCAGCAAAGAAGGGAGCACAGACAGCGAGTCTGGCTCTGCACCACCTCTCACTCCTCACCTCCCCTGCAGCATTAGGGGAGAGCCTGCCCGACAGATGGCAGAGATGTTTGCCCTGATCCCAAGCTGAGGTGCTCCAATGAGAAGGGATAACCCATCTCTCTGCTGGAGAATTGAAGCTTTAGACCTAATCAAGGAAAAGTAGTTACAGGTTTTCAGCCAGTGCAGAAGACCCTGCGAGCAAGCAGGAAAATCACACATGCCAGTTGACTTCCAGATTTCTGTTAGAGGTGACCTCAGCTCTGCTCTGGGCTCTGGAATAGACAGGGTAGCTGTCACCAAGATGTCTTTCCTTCCTTCCTCATCTTCCTGCCCACCCTGTACCCCTTGTCCCACCAGTCAGCCTGCTTCAGGTGCTGGGCTCTCTGCTAGGCTGGGTCATTAGTAGTTGCCATTCCATTTCCTTGTCTCATCACAGTCTGACTCTCCATGGTTTGTTATCCAAGTGCCTTTTACCTCGGTACCTCAGCCCCACTTCCCTGCCCACACCCACCTCCAGCCCTGAGCCCCCCAAGGCAGTGGCAGAGGCAGCTGTGCTCAGGCCTGTGGCAGCACTGGAGGCAGGCACCATCCAGCTCTGCTGGGGACAGTTCTGTGAGGGCCTGGAAATTGGCAGGGGACACACGGTGCCCTGTGCTGACACAACCCTCTGAAAATTTATCTGCCAAGCTGACAAGTCTCTGCTAAACTTCATGAGCTGAGACTTTATGAAAACACATTTATAACTTGGCTACATCTTCTGGCATCGGGGCGACCTACCCCCATTTTGCCAAATTTCAAGCTCTTGCTCAAATAAACAGTTGCCTAATCTTGCCCTGGAAACCACAGAACCATTTTTACTGAAACTGCCTTCCCCTTTCCTCCTCCAAAAGAAAATGGAAAGGGAAAGAATCAGCCCGAAGCCAAGCCTTGGCAAAAGACATTTCAGCCTGGATGAGCAACATCGAACAAACTTAGCAGTCACTGGAAGCAGGAGCTCAAAACAAGAACTGCCAGGCAGGGGTAATTGCAAGCACTGCCACCAGCCCTGTCTGCAATGTGCTGCACCCAGAAAAGGAGGGAAGAGCATAAATGGTAAAAATCATTTTGTGTAGCCTGAAGAATTGGATGCATGCCTTGGAGTGTCTGGTTCTCATCCTCCTCCATCTATCGTTGGCTTCCCTTCATTGCTTCTCACAGCTGTGCTCTTCCTCCTCTGCAGCTCCTTGTCCTCTCCCATCAGCTCTCAAATGCCAGCTTTGGGTGACATTTGTATCTGAGATCTCTTGTCTTTTGCTCTTTTCTCCTCATTCTGCTAATATTCATCTCTGAAAAGATGAAAAGGCTAGCTCAACTTAGCTGAGAATATTTGGGGTTTATTTTTAAAAAGGGTTATGAAAAGGAGGCAGATCTACAAATTCATGTGATCCTGACTACATTAACAATTATGATACTGAGTTTCATTGGGCAATTTATGTAAAGCTGCTTCCAGATCATGAACCATTATTTAAAGGAAGAAGGCAAAAAATCAGTGAGGAAGCCATGGACATTTTAGATTAGAGTAGCTCCATTTTAATGCAGCACTATTAGTAAAATCTAGTTTCTTTCCAAAATCAGAAATATTAATGGATGCTTCATTTCAGTCCCTGACTATTTTGTAATGATTTTTTTAATTCCTGATGCTGAGAAAAATCTGCATGTGAGAAGCAAGGAAGAAATATTGACTTATAATTTTTGCACATGAATGAGCTTCAGATAAAGGCAACTAAAAAACCTGATAGTCTATAACACCCATCTACAGACATTATTTGAATCTCTTTTATATTATCTTCAGATATAAGCTCAAAAATAAGATAGTAGATACAAGTGGCATATTTAGGAGATTTGTTGTTCACCAATGACACAGGATAAACTATCTACAGGACAACTTGGTTAGCCAGCTCTACTTTGGATTCACAGAGGGTTAAGTCTGCCCAGTCAGTTGTAGAAAGGATTCAGCTATCACAGCTGTAAATCCAGGAGACATATTCGTTGTTATCTAATCTGATATCTAGCATAACACAGGTGGGGCTCCCCTGGATTGATGTTTACTCAGACCATCATCTGGATGGAAAAGCAATACCCAGGCACTATTTCATGGTAGGTAGCTCTAGGTACTCCTCACACTGAGCCCCCAGGTTTTGCATCTACAATGCTCTCAGATTAACTGTGGAGGTAACTTGAGAGTTTACCTAAATCCTCGGTGCCTGCTTAATGGTGATGAATCCCTGTGATGTGGAGTCACCCAGATGCTGGGTAACCCCAGCAGTTTAATCGTGGTGGGACAAATGGACATCTCCTTTGGGATGAGAACTGTTCCCCCAGCTGCAATGGTGGAACAGGAACATTTGGCTCAAAAATAGCCCATTACATTCCAGTAGCACGTTCCTTTACATTATTTGCTGTTAAACTAGTCTACAGTCTGCTCTAATCAATGCAAATACCTGGGTTTTCTGTGAGTGCAAACCTCTTTTTTTTCCCCACTCACTTGGAGCAAAGGAAGCACACTGCATTGAGGAGGCGGCTGCTTTGCACAGCTGCTGGATCCTGCTCTGAAGATGTTGTCAGAAAGGAGACCAAGACAGAAAATCAGAACTGCAGGGAATCCACAGTTTTCTTTATTTATGGGTTCTATGACTTTAGCCTCTATTTACATGCTTTGCCTTTCTGGTTTCTTCCTTCACTGTCTTCTGGAAAAGGTGCGTGTAACCGGATGGTTTGGTAGGTGGCACCATGGACTAGAGGGATGTGGAGCAGTGTGGCACAGTGTGGGGGGTGTGGGGACCTGCTGGCTGGGTCTTGTCCTGATTCCTTTCCATGTTTGCTTTCTGTTACTCCATTATGAAATAGTGTTTGTGAGAAACAAGCTCAGAATGAGAATGTTAATTGCTTACTGGTGCCTCCTGGGGAGGATCAGATGGTTGGGGTGGGGGACAGGGTGAGAAGCTGGTTGGTCCCCAGGCAGGGAAGAGGCAGGGAAATGGTGAGTGCTATTAAGTCAGACAGGCTCAGGTCTCTGGGCTTCATTTCCATGGAAGTTCAGTTGGGAAATAAAACACGTTGCCACAGCTCTGAACAGAATTGCAGCAGGTGAGAGAGCCCGAGGGTTTGAGCCAGACACGTGGCAAGAGGGGTAAGAGAGACCTGACTCATATACTCTATCTGTGCTTTTTTAAGCCCTTGTACTCCTAGTATGAAAATCAAGGCACAAAGTCTTTGATTTCCTTAAGACATTGCCACAGCTGGGTGAGCAGGAACAGTAACGTCATTGTATTCAAATGCATTTGTGGTCCATTCATCTCTTTTCCTATTTCTGTGAGGTACCGCGGCAGCTGTGAGAGAGCACAATCCCCCTTTAATCAGCTTTGTTCCAAAGGAGGCCTGGGAACTGCAAGGTCACAGATGCTGGCCTGTGAAACTGCTGAATGAACCTGGCAGCAGCAGCTCTGCTTACACAGAAAGCTGGTACACAAACAGCTGGGCAGTGCACGGTGAGGAGAGATAAAATGCAGGCCCTCTGTTCCAGCCAGAACCAAGATCAAGTGTGCTTTCTAAAAAAGCTTTATAATAGATCTCCCAGATGTTGAGAGCCAGATGTTTAAGGATCGTCCTATTCCAGATGGAGGTTGGACCCTACGTTAGGCACCCACCTTCCCTGTAGGCAACATTTAGGAGGACTCAAATGATCCAAAATGCCAACATTTAAAGCAAGAGTAAAGCAAGAGTTGGGAAGCTTCTTGGAATGAACCAGCAAGAAGTTCTAGGGACACATATTTGTTAAAATACTACCTTTGAGGGATTTCATTGCCATGCTTTATTTAAGTCCATAGCTCAGAGGCTTCCCTTCAGCCCAGCTCTTTGCAACTTATTTGTTTTAGAAGAGAGAAAGTGGTTGATGTTGTTGTGATAGGGGATATTGCACAGGCACTGATTGCCCACCCCTGCTGATTTTGAGTCATTTCAGAGTCCCAATGTGTTCAGGTCTCCAGCCCCCTGAGTTGTGCAGTGCCCAGGAGCAAGTGAGGACTCTTGCTCTTGTGGCTGCACTCTGTGCCTTCAGCTGAGAGCGTGAGCCAGCCCTGTCACCTGGGCCACCAGGCTGAGCCCCCCTGGCCTGGTAGCCTGCAGCACAGCTCATGTACCCAGGCTGCAGAGGACCTGCTGTGAATTCCCTCCTTACTCTGAGGTGTTAAATGAGTACAGCCAACATGTCTGGGTAACAGATAACTTGCAAGAATGCCACCATTTTCCAATCTTCCTACAGATGCTTTGACTGTCAAGCAGCCAAGGATAATAGAGCACTGAGGCTGAAGATGTAAATGCCATGTCTGGTATGGCACAGTGGCAGGTAGGTTGGAGGTGGATTTTCTTGCACCAAACTACCTTCCCATGCAAAATACTAGTCAGAGTCCTTCTCACTTTCTTTAGGAACGTGACTAGTTGTCTTTGGCTGCATGGTTTTGGATTCAAGTATTCTGCTGTCTTATAAAGAGCTGAGAATTCTACCTGACCTGACTGAGCAGTTCACTTGACCCCCAGAGCTGTGTGAGCAGGACAGAGAAGTACAGATTAGCAGATAAGCAAGAACTACAATTTGTACACTTTGAATCCCTGAAGGGGATTTTTTTTCCTCCTTCATTCAAAGCTGAGAGGACCTGAGGCGTCAGCTCAAATGCTTCTATTTTAAGCAGGCAGGCTGTGTGTGATAAGCAAGCAGCAAACGTGCTGTTAAATGTGGAATTTGCAGAAAGGGTGTGTGCAGTATGCCCTGGAGCTGCTGCCAGGAGAGATCTGCTACAGCAGTGAGGTCAGGTATCCCAAAGGATACTCACCAGTCACCCTTGTGTTACCCTTCCACTGGATGTATTTTGGGAGCTTTGCCACTCCTCCTCTGCCGCATCAACTGGAAGATCCCCTCTTGGAAAGGAGCCATCTGTGCCTGCTTTCCACCAGCCTGGGGAGGGGGCACACGGGCCGGGGGGGGTCCTGCTGCCAGAATGCCCCGTGCTTTCACCTCCTCCCGGCTTCTGTCAGCCAAAGGTAAGCGCCCCATAAAGAGACAGCATGTGCTTTCCTGGAGTAGCACAAAGGGCTCTCTGGGCTGCAGGGTAATCCAAAGAACAGATCCTTAACAGATAAGTCACAGGGCACAGAGCTGGCCAAAGCTTTCTGCACAAGTGTGCCAGTAAAGCACACAGAATATAGGTGGGAGGGTGAGTGCACTTTTACACTTAATTCAACAAACTGTCTCATCTGGTGCCAGGGGAAAGCAGTTCTTACGTAGCTACAGCTGCTACATGGCTCCATATATCTGCTGTGAGCAGCATTAAAAGCTATCCAAGGCCAGCCACCCACAACAATTACTGTCCAAAAGCCCACAGAACAGTCAAGGTGTAGGAAACACTTTGAAACACTACATTAAGCAGGTTTTTTTCCTGTGATTTAAGGAACCCACTCATTTACCTACCAGGGCACAGATTTCAAGGAGAAACAAAACTGGCAGAAAACACTGAGAAGTGTTCGAGCAATATCTGAGTCTATTTCTGAGGCAACTGAAATTCTGAATTAAAAATTATAGATCATGTTTGTTTTCTGTTGTGGTCATATTTATTACAGATTTTATGTTTGTATTTGCAAATCTGATGTTTTCTGGGAAGACTTTGCAGACTCTGGGATCCCATGCAGTGTAACAGAAATTCCTAATTTGCTCAAGAGATGTGAGAGAACTTCCTGAGATACTTGTCAATAAGAAGAACAGCACGGGTGAGGTTGGGACACTGCTCAGAGCTCCTGCTCCGAGGTGGGACTATTGCCTGCCAGGACACCCATGCATTCAGTCTCAAAAATGAACTTTTTTTCCCTTATTTGTCCACCCGGTGGTGCTAAAACACCACCAGCCCCCTTTTGGCATTTCCTCACCGGCCTGTGGCAGGCAGAGTGTGCTCTGTGTGATGTTCAAGTCACTCCTTTAACAAGATACCTCTGCAAATCCGAGGTCAGGAAACCAAATTAGCTCCCTGGGTCTCTGCTTTGTACACGTTGTTACGTTTCCAGTGGAACAGAGGTAAGACTTGTCATGCCTAATTACGTAGGATGAGATTAGCAAATGTATGATCTTTTTCTCTAATGTTTATCATAATTTAATAATTTGGGATTCTGTGTTAATTTTAGAGAAAGTGAATGAAGCATGGTCACTACTTTTGTTTTCAATAAGAGTTGACAGAGAAGGATTTAAACTGCTAGGAAAAATTGGGGAGAATTTTTTTTCTTTTTCTTTTAACCAACTGATTAAAACAACCAAAAATAAAAAAAATGAAAACTCCCAAAGTTTAGTCTTTGATACCCAGCTCTTTTCAGGTTCAATTTCTTTTAACCTAATGTGTAGTTGAGCTGAATCTTAGCATTCAGCAGAGAGCCCACTGTGTTGAGTGGCCACTATGAGAAGATTGGCATTTGAACTGCCAGGAATGTTTCCTAGCCCTAATTTTCAGAGTCAACACTCAAAAAATGGCAAGTGGCTGAGTATGACTGAAGGAGAGTATTCTCTGAAGTTAAAGTTATTGAGGAAAAACCTTTATGGCACATGATATGACTATAGAAGGTGGGCTTGGACATTAGGAATTAATTCTTCCCTGTGAGTGTGGTGAGACACTGAAACAGGTTGCCCAGAAGAGTTGTGGATGGCCCATCCCTGGAAGTGTTCAAAGCTGGGTTAGTGGTGGTTTGAGCAACCTGGTCTAGTGGAAGATGTCCTTCCCCATGGTAGTAGTGGGGCTGAAACAAAATAATCTTTAAGATTCCTACAGCCTAAGCCTTTCTGTAATTCTACGAATTCATGAGACAGAACTCTGTATAGAAAAGTGCAATAGTACCTCTAAACTTTGGTATGATGAAAAAATTCCATGTGTCCTCAGCATTTGGCACAAGGGTGGTTAAATCCTTGCAGACAATGCTGCACTTTGTTCTTTCTCTTTATATTAATTTGTACCTCATTAACTTCCTGTGACCAGAAGCAGCCTTGGAGGTTCACTGCCTATGTCACAGCCTATGACCTGATGATTTGCATAGACCTCTTAACCAAATTCTGTGTGAAGAGCCCAAGAACCACCTCCTGCTCCAGGAATGTGGCCACGTGGCAGGACATGACCTGCCCTGGTTGTCCTTTGAACTGGATACCACACTGATGCATGTGGCTAACACTGAGTCAGTGTCAGTGTCTGTGCTCTACCCACACTGGATCTTTTCCAGCTCACAGGCTGCCCAGGAAACACAGATTTACCTGAATCCTGGCTTCTCCTGTGCTGCAAGTCAACAAGGTCCTGTAAGTTCTCTCTGAGGGACAGAGACAGCTGCTTGCAGTTCCCTTTTGGGGCACAGATGGGGGAAGCATGGCCTTGTGGGCTCAGCAGTGGCTCGGTGCAGGAGGTGATGGGGAATGTCAAGGTGAGGCAGTCTGGCCATGTTGCTTCCCTGTCTTCACAACAGCCTTCCACTGAGGTGTGTGGTCTGCAGCACTTAGGGTGACTGCAGCTAGCCCAAGGAACCCCAGGGATGGACTGTGCCTGCTGCATGCACTTCTGCTGGAACAGCAGATGCTCACTATAGAAACACTCCAGCCCTGCATCAGTGATGTGCATCGCTCCTCTGAGTCCCTGGCTCCAGGGACTGGAGAACTCCATATTCCGTCCATGAACTCTCACATCCCTTCAGACTCAAAGACAATTCCCACAAATTTTGAGGGTAATGCTGTCAAATATCCTGCCCTCTGGAAAGTTCATTTCTCAGAAACCAATCTGAAACCTCACTGAGGATTCCACTGAAGCCTCTTTGGCAATAAAATACCACTGACACGCTGCATGATAGATCATACTCTGGAAAGCACAGCCCTTGGTGGGAGCAGCCAAATAATTCTGATTATCTTGACTACTTGTTTGTGAAATCTGGCCCCATGCCACACTTTGTAAGTATGTCAAAAGTTTCTATGTGCCTGAACCCACCTGTGGACTGCTCAGCTTTCCAAAATTCTGATGTATGAAATGCACTGTTGTGCTCTTTTGCAGGACCACCCTCCCGATGAGCTGTTCATCCCTGTGCTCCTCTCTTCCCTCTGGCTGCCCCAACAGCAGTCACCTCCTGCATTTTATTTTACCTGCTGAACATACAGAATGAGGATGAGATGGCTGAACTGCTGCCATGTGAAATGCAGCTGCCATGGCTGGTGAGCACCTGGATTTTCATGTTCAGATGTGGCAGTGGGGGCAATGGGGACAGTGCCCTTACCGCAGACCAACCCAAGAGAAGATGCTTGCTGCTCAGAAAAGGCTTTTTGGGACCAGTGCATGTGGCTACCCAGCCTAGGGCTCCTGGGCTGGTGTTGTATGAGCTGAGGCCTGGCAAAGGACACCTACAGATGGTGTCCTCCTAGGAATATGTTATTGCCATAGCTATTATATGTAATTGCACCAGTAAAACAATGACCCTTTCCTGATAAGCTTCTAAAAAACCCCACTCCAAAACAGTGCTGTAAAAAAGAAACCAAAAAAATTCTTGTTCTTATCTCATGCCCCACAAGGAAGAATTTTAGTTTTGTTTTTCTGTAGTTTTTATTCAAATTCTGTCAGGTGAAAAAAAGTTTTTGAAAAAATGAAAAATGGACAGAAACCAAAAGGAAAAGTATTTGAAGAGCCGCTATGTTTACTCATAATTTCCTGCTATAGAATTTCTTGTATTTTCTATGGTTCCTAGAAATGGCAGCAGATCACAGGTCTGGTTCATGAGAACAACTGCTGGGTTCCTGCCTTTGCTACATAAACCATGCAATACAACATATTGGAACAACCATTGACTCGTTTATAATTTTCCCTTGTTCTCTGATTTTAGTTATGTTTGCCTCCTAATGATGTTACAAAAATGCAAGACCTTAGAATGACCTCCCTAGTGCCTTAACATTCTTACCTCCTTAGCAATCCACAGAAAGAAAAATGCTCTTTGGGGTGATGCATGTAATCCATTTGAAATGTCTACTTTAGGATTTAATACAAAAACACATCCTAAAGGCATGTTCTTCTTTTCGTTCCACTGTAAAGACTGACCAACTCAGATATAACTATCTATTCTATGGCCCTTACACATTTTACTAGATGATTCTCTCTTGGCAATTGCATCACTGTAACCTTTGTCCCTCTCCTTCCTGACATTCAGATTCTGCACCCTTTTTTGGTGTTTCACAAGAGTTTTGTTGGTCAGCAGCTCTTTTTGTTTTGGAGCTGCTGTGCATTGCCTGCCTTCTCTAGCTCACTGCCATAGTGTTATGTTACAGAAGACAAACACACATCGCTTTGCAGACACTTGTCTTTTGTTCAACTGTTTCTTGAACAGAAGAAATTGGTTTGCAATGAATATTTTTTTGCTTATTTTTGTCTGTGAAAAAGCCATAGTCTTTCTCTCTGAGGCTGGGCAAGTACACTGTAATGTGGGAGGCCTGACAACCTGCGAACAATGCAGCTGACAACTTGTCAGCTGAAGAGTGCCTGTGTGTAATAACTAAAGGGACACAACAACGTTTGACAAACAGGATATTGTATAAATGCACTCATTTTCTGTGTGCAGGAGATTAGCATTGGGTAGAGAGGAGTTGACTGGAGGGGGAAAGAGATTTGAAAGGACAAGAAACAAAAGAATAGCGCTCGCAATAACAAAGTGCATGTATTCCAGTCTACCAAGTCTTGGCCCGCAGGTCTACATGTCTGGATGCAGGATTGAGTAGCTTTGTATGTATAAGCAATGTTTCACTTTAAAACACATACATTTTAAAATTACTCCACAGGAGCAAGCAGAAGGGAAATCACTGTGGTAACCCTGAAGTATGCTGCATCTTTTAGAGCGATTGCTGCGTATTGAGAAACACAGCCTCAGAAGCTGTAACCTCATGAACTGCCTAGGCATGAATACCGCTATTGTTTCCAAGTAAGAAAAACAGAATCACAAAACCCAGAAACTCCTACAGTCCTGGGCCAATGCCAAACTTTTGTATATACTTTCAAAGGAAGATAACTTGCTTAATTTTGGAAATGTTCTCACAGTAGCTTGTTTTGTGCTTATAACTTTGTGGCCAAGTGAAAGAGACAGTGTTCTGGAGACCTACAGTATGTGTTTGACAAAGTTCAGACACAAACATGTTCCTAGTTAGATATACATTCAAAACTCTATTAAGAAGAGCTTTGAGACAGGATAAAAGTTTTCTTTAAAATCAAACTAAGGAAGTCATAAAGAAGAGGCAAGAGGCCAGTATCAAGCTTCAAGACACTGGTACTTTATTCAGACCCTTGCATTTGTATTTCTTAATGTGCAGGTGGTGCTAGAAATCATGCTGTGTGCCTAAGGCTTCAACACATTTGATACTGAGACTTCTTCTGTGCCAGCCCTTAGACGGTAATTTAATCTCCACTATTCCAGAGCCTGAAGGGAGCACAGCACCTTGTGTCTCAGAACTGATGCTCTAGTCTGTTTTAAATATGTAGTTAATTCTCAGAGCAGGATAAAATCCATCTCATATCAACTTAAGACATTAATGATTTCTAAAGTAGATACTTAAAGCCTCAGAGGCTGGAGCTTAATTTTCCAGATGCTGTACATGCACATTGTATCAGGCTTTTTTTTTTTTTTTTTTTTTTTTTTTTTTTTTTTTTTTGTTCAAAACATGTTTTTATTGTCTTGTGTTTTAGGAATGAGGTGCTTTGTTTCTTGAGTATTGCACAATGGAAGAATGGGAGAATCTTACCTCTGCCCTTTTCACGTTCTTTGATCTCAGTGATCTTTAGGACAGTGCTTTTTCAGAGGAAAAAGTTCTTTCTCTGCTGAAATAACTCAGCAGAGAAACAAAGGACCCTTTGCTTCTCCAAGGCTACTGTACCCTCTGTCTCAGCAGCACTGTGGGATAAGGAGTACAGCATCTATCTCCTGTTTCTCAAGGCAGCTGTGCTCACTGCCACTCTGAATTCCTGACCCTAGAATGTTTCAATTTGCATGCAAACTTCTTTTTCCCCAAAAAAATCTTTGTTCATAAGGACTGGAGTGACCTTTTGGATTATCACAATTAGTAACATTGACCTTCGGATAATAGGCCCAGATTATTGTACTAAAGGCTGAGATGGTTTTCATTACAGAAAGAGATTAGCTGATACCAGGGATGGCTGGTACTGGCTGGTACTGGGATAGATGGATTTTAGGTCAGTGCAGCCACTGGTTGATGCTGAATTAAGCCCTGTCAGTATAGTCTTTGTTTTCTGAGTCTGAGGTGGTCCTTCTGAATAAGTACACCAGGAACAGAGCAGTTTTTCTAGATAGTCCACTAAAAAACACCAAGTGAATATTCAGCATGACATCTCATGTCATTTTAACATGATTTTGGCATCTCATTTATGCACTCCTTTTTTTTTTTTTTTGGTATAAGAAAGTACCTGTCTATCCACTCCACCCCAAGAACTTTTCAATTCCTTGAACAATTTAACAGCAACTCTGTCAAAATTTGACAGCACACTCCAGCTTCTAGAAATCCAGTCTTCTAACCTTGTCATAAACAGATGTTTATATTCACTCAATTGTCACTTGTTCCTCACGTGAATCCCCTCCCTGTTACATCTATCCATGTAACATGATATATAAGTTAATAATCAATTTGGAGCAGCTAGCCAAAAAATACTAGCTTATAAAGCTAGTACCCCTTATCAAAATAAATCAAATATCAAAAATATATCAATATAAAAAATACCCCTTATCAAAGATGCATTACTCTTTTTCTGTTTTCACTGTTTTTCCTCTAATATATTCTCATGAAAGTATTACAATTTAATGTCTAAAAGAAACTTTTTTTCAGTAGTGCATGCTACATTACTTTCAATTTATTTATTCCTGTAAGGCCTAAGAAGTGAAAGTGAAAGCATTTTCAGTACAACTATGATTCCTCTTATTTCTCTTCTGTTCTTTAGAAATGTAGTACTGTGCAGCAGAATACAAGAATGGAAAGCTCAGCTTCTCTCAGGCTGCAGTTTTAGTACCATTTGGCACCAGGATTAACCTAAGCAGCCCCCACTTCTGTCATTTAACCCTGTCTGCTACAACTGCTTGTGCCATTGTTGTTCACAGAGAGCTGATTTATGGCTTGTTCAGTTTGCACACAGGGGCTTGGGGTTTTTTGGTTTTGCTGTAAATCACAAAACAGTTCTCCTTGAGCTGCATTGGGATCTCAGGCAGGCACAGAGATCAGATTTCTGGTTTTGCTTACAGAATTAGGGCCCTATTTTGCATGTTGCAACAGAAGGCTTAAGCTCCTCTTTGTATGTGGGTTTGTGGGAGTTAGTGTGTTCCCATGTGCTTATATGCCATTTGAAACGGTGATGTAGATACTTCGGGAAACTTCATCTTGTGTCTGTAGCCTCTGAATGGAGGATTTGACTTCTGAGGTATTTGGCCTTTTAAACTCTTTGAACTCTTTGTCAAGGCAATCACCCATTGCCTAGGTAAACTGTGATGGAATCACATTTAGCATGACTTAGAAATCACTTGTATCTTCCTGAGCCTTGCCCCAGTCCTGGTAGAAAACCTCCAGTATAATCCTCAGGAAATTAAACAGTGCCACATTTGATTCTCTTTCAGTTGAAGGAATATTGACATAAAAAAATTCCCAAGAACATGAATAGCAACAGCTGGTTCAATTAAAGCAAATTAAACACCTTGGGAAGGTTTTAAAATCTGCAGAGAGATAATGAGGAATAAATGAGGAAAGTCAGATCTAGAGAAATTTTCTTACTCTGACAGCAGGAAGTAACTTGGAGTCAAAGCAGACAACCTGCTGTTTAGAAAGACAACTCTTTTGGAAAAAACCCAGGAATGTGGAGCTCTGAATTGACACAATTTGAAGCAGTTGAATAGAAGCCTTTTTATTTCCCTGATATATAAGCAGTCCTCTTTCCACCTGATTGTGGTTTATTTTAGTCAAGTCACCTCTGCTTTGGCATTCTTCGCGTTCCTATCTCCTGCTGAATGTATGTTAGCTTTACCACCAGGAGAACAAAATGGTCTTCCTAGAAGCAGACAATAAAACTTTGAAAAGAGAGCAGATTCTCCAATCTAAAAAGAGAATTGAACAGAGCATTTACCAAGATCTTCTTGCAACTCATTCTGATTATTTTTTATCTTCCAAGTAAATATTAATGAGAGATCCTGACGGATTTAAAAGCCTCAACTTATTCAGTGTGGCTTTAATATGTTCTTGGGACTACTTACGGCTTATGGGAAAATTTATCTGAGCACTAAATGTGAGAAAGCACACAACTGATTTAGGGAAACCTAAACTTTTGTACTCGTGATCCTTTGTGTAGGAGGATGTGAAAAAGAAAACTCTTGTCTGTGTGCAAAGGGAATGGAAACTTTTCAGACTTTGAATGTACTGACCTTCAGAAAGGGAGGAGGAAGATTTTTTTTTTCCTTGAACATTTAGGGTTATCACAATGAGTCATGGATACCCTAAATATCTAGATATTATATTTGTCCCTTATGACTATTTTTTTTTTTTTTGCTATATGCCCAAATGCAATTTTAAAAGTTTCATTTAAAAAAAGAAAAAAAGTAATCATTATTGCTGATGTAGATGTAGATGCCCTTCTCACTGAAACTATGGGAAAAACAGAAACTCTACAACAATGTCTTTTCAGTGTTAAAGAATCAAGGAATTACTTTATTCTGGCCAGGATGTGCAACAGAAATTATTACACTGACACATGCCCATGTTGTGCCGTGAAAATCATTCACAAGGTTCTTTACCAGACTTTTCACTTATTTATATATAAAAACCCCAAAGAAGTTCATGTTCATTGATCTTAAATGACACAACTCTTAGTATTCAACCTCCTATTGGTTATTGATCCTTTGCCTTTGATGCTAATCTGGTCCTCATTGTTTGGTTCTCTTATCCATCTGCTCCCAGACCAGGTATCTCTGGCTACACCAGTGGTAATGTTCCTTAATGTTCTCTTATCTCTTGTGCATCTTCTGGCTACTCCCAATTTGTAGATGTTAAACTCATCAGGCCTCTCTGCTGAAGGCTGAAGAGAGGTTTTGAAGAGAAACTTCAATTCCCCTCCCCCCGGGCAAAGGTGAACAAACCTGTGATTAAAGTTAAAAAAAAAAAAGTTGCTGTGTTTAGTCAAAACTAAGTGGGCAGCTGCACCCACATAGATTATCATAACACAGTTTATCTGATCTCATGTTTACAGGATGTTAGAGCTACTCTGCTCTTGGGACTTGGCTTAGTTTGTAAATTGAACTTTAATAATGCAACTTTATCTACAGCTGGTATTTTTTGCCTCAAGTCAGCTTTTCCAAAGTTGTCCTTAATATATATATATTTTTTCTTATTTCTCTCATAATTATCTTTCCCTTATGTCCTGAAGGAGTTGAAGAATTCCTTCTAAAGTTTTTTGTGGAACCCTAATCACCATGTTAGGTCAGTTTATAAGAGGAAATTTACTCCTTACTGCTGGAATGAGGGTTGATGCTTGCAGTGAAGCCAACACTACAGAGCTCAGAATAAGCAGGTCATGTCCCATGGTGGCATTTGGAAAGCTGAAAAATGTGGGCACTCCCCAGTGATAACTGTAATACATGTTTTACAGGGGGTTTTAGATTTTTGGGAGAGTGGATACAGGAGTCTGTAGCAATGGAAAGGCAAATAACAACGTGTGTTTTCTCCATCTCTCCTCTTCACAGATGTTTAGAGGTTTGTTACAGAGGCACCATTAAAGCCTGACGTTTTAATGTTGTAGAAGATGGCAAACTGGAGAATGCATCAGAGAAGGATGACAGCATGGGGAGACTGACAGCAGGACTTAGAGAGAAGACTTCTGGACTTGCAGCAGCATCAGGTACTTCAAGGGCTGGCTGTGCTACTTGGTGTGATAATGCACTCATGCTGCCAGGTCACTGCCTTCCACCTGCAGAAATTTTCTCTCTCACCTTTCCTACTTCAGTCAACACTACCATGAGGTTTATTTTCATAAACCCTGGTAATGTGGCAGCCGCACTTTTATTAGCACTTTGACCACTGTGGTTTCCTTTGGTTGAGGACAGCTTTATCTGAATGATGCCTTCTTCCCCCCTCTCCAGAGCTAAGAGTCTGCAAAGCCGAGGGTCTGTTTCACCCACCCACTCCCTGGTTTTCAGGTCAAGACTGTGAACTTGGAAGGCTGCTGCAGTTGGTGAAAAGGCTGGAATAAGGAACAGTTCTAGTCATATGCCACAGCATGAGAACCAAAGCCAAAGCCCGAATTTAGCTTGGGTAGGGCTTAAGCACCACGGCTGTCCTCTGCCTCTGGGGAGTTACCCTGGCCCCAGGCTGAAGCCAGACACAGAACGCTAATGATAATGCACTGTTCCCAGGACTTGCAGTCCTAAGAAGAACCCTTTAGTTACATTCTTACTTCACGTCCTTTGGTAAAGGACAGTTCATCATTGCAGCTAAGTGGAGGAAGTTCCCTCTTAACTTCTTTCTCTGAAAAGTGAAGGAATTACTGAGAATGGGAGGCTGCTTCTGTACTGAATGAGGAAAAGCAAGCAGAAAGCACCGACAGCTCAAGACAGCTGCACCTCTTTTTCTCCTATCACAAGAATTTTAGCCTTTTATTTAGCCTTTAGCTTTTTATTTCATCCCCCTCCCTTCCTCCATTGCGACATGAAGCTGCCAAGCACAAAGGGAGAACCTGAAACTGCTCCCTCAAGCCTGGGAGGGGAGGAAATAGCAGTTTCTATTGCCAGATTAGCAGGAGGCCAAGGGTACAGAGGGGCGAGGGCAGATAGTGGCTGGGTGTGGAGCGGCATAAGGGAGGGAGGGAGGAGAGCTAAGGAGGAACACTGGGTCAACTAGTTTTGGGAGAATGTACAGTAAAACGTCAAAATTCTGTTATAATAGATCAGTATAACTTCATCTGGGGAGTCCTGCTTGAAGCTCAGAAACCGGGGATAATCACTCAAAGTAAATCTTTAAGCACTTGCAATTAAAGCCCCACATAAATACAGAGCTCAGCTCCTTGTGTGACACTGAACAGTTCCCAATGTCAAACAAAACCACACCTCAGCACTCTTCACATAAGCTATTTGATCAGTTGGCTCCATTCTTGAACCTTCTCTTCCCCGTGTCAGCAGCTTCCTTAAAACAGTGTATCAGGGATCTGACAACCATTTTAATCTTTAAAAATCTTTTTTTTTCTGCAACTGCTGCAAAGCAAATGATTTCTGTCTATCATTATATGATGTTAAGTAGTATTGCAGTAGAAGCTGTGCTGTACTAGATGTCACTGCCACCGTTCAAATTTGACAGCATTGTTATATATGATAAATGTCATCATATACGGCAGGAATTTTGAAAGTTTTCAAAAATATATTAATGAGTTTCTTGCAAACTCATCTTACTGGAACTCTGATACAGAGAATTACCCACCAGTGTCATAATGCTGTTACACTTCCTTGTTTTAACTCTTCAGTTCTCAGTTGTGTAAACACCCTACTACCAATCTGTCATCACAAAACGGGGCTTTTTAAAATCTCTTATCTGCTGTTTGCTCATAGGAAATGCCAGACCATGACTGTGCTGGGACATTTTGAGCTTTTGGTCAGCGTTCTGGTAGGTCATGTGGAAATTTTTCAGATTTCGATATGCAGAGATACGGTCTTAAACCCCTCCAGTGGAAATTTATGGTTTTATTTTGTCTTCCTCTTGTTCTTCCCCAGTGCTTTCAAGTGACCAAAGTCTTTCACCGGTCATGTTGTTTCCCCTCTCACAGGCAGCAGAGCTGCCTATATTAGGAAATACGGCCGAGCCAACTGTGATGTACGGTGGCGTCAGGGAGCAAGGGTGAAACCGCGGGGCTTGTGGCGAGCCCGGCCCCGGCCGCCCGCCCGCGGAGCGGCGCTGCGTGTGCGGCCCGTGCCGTGGGAGCTGCCGGCACCCCGGGCCCGCCCGTCCCAGCACGGGCTCCGCGGGCCCGGGCCGCTGCCACCGGCGCTGCCCCTCCGGCCGCTCCTTTCCCGGCTGCTCGCCAGCCCCCCGCCCCTGGCCTGGAAATCCCCGCACCGGGAAGTGCACTCGGATTTCCCCCGCCCGGGAAGCGCACTCGGGTTTTCCCCGCCTGAGGAAGAGGGCCGGGGAAAGTACCCAAGCTCCCCGCTGACAGCTGGGCGGGCCTCCCCCGCAGAGGCGGAGCCCTGGTGCCCGGCCCACCGAGCCCTCCCGCCGCCGCACGACGGCACCCGCGGGCCGGGGAGAGGGCGGCGCTGTGCCCGCCCCGTCAGGCGTTGCCTGTGCCGGGCGCTCGCCCGCCGCTCCCGGGCGAGCTCCGAGCCGGAGTTTCCCGGGAGGGGCGGTGCCGGCGGGGCTGGCTCCTCTCCCCCCGCGCCCTGCCAGGCACCGCATATAGGCTGGGCCTGGCTGGGGCCCGCTGCGGGGGCCCGCTCGGAGGCCGTGAGTACGGGGGGGTGCTGCCGGTGGGAGCGGGCTGGGGCCCTGCCGGGAGGGCGCGGCTGCCGGGGCGGGGGGGTGGGCCTGTGCCCGGGGCCTGTGCCCGGGGCCTGTGCCCGGGGCCTGTGCCCGGTCTGGCATTGCCGGCGGGGGCTGAAGGAGCTGTGGGGCTCCGGGCTATGGCCCCGGCACTGGATGGGAGCGCGGCTGACCCCTGGAACCCGCTTGGGGAACGGGGCTGGGGCCCGCGGGAGGAGAGGGAGCGGAAAGCGAGGCCCGGGAACCGTGGGGGGACGCGGGGCGTGGGGCTGTCGCTGCCGGGGTTGGTGCCGCTCTCGGGCCCCGCTGTGCGGGGTCTGCTGCTCAGGATTTGGTGCCTTAGCGCAGGGGGCTGTTTCTGCAGTGCTGTGTCATCATGACTGAGTCTTTCCTGGAAAAACTGTTTGAAAACCGATCGACCAGACTACTAAATATCTAATTTTATATTTATTCATAGCTACATATATAAAAACCCTTTGAACTTTGTGCTTGCTCTTCCTTGAATTTTTGGGGAAGTTCAGTTTTGCCGATGTCCTTGCTTCAAATGTAATTGGATTTACCTAAATAAGAAAATCTAGTACTCTTTACGTCAGTGTTTGGGAATCTGCAAGCTTAAACCAATTTAAATGGATACAACTTCTTTAGTACGGGATCTTACCTTTAGTAATACAGCTTGTGATTAAGTAGCCTGATTAATCCATCTGCCAAAAAATTCTGCTTGTGGGTTAAACAGTTTTGCATATGCGTCAATAACAGGGAAATGAAGTGTGTGAAATCACTCCTTATCACAGTGTGTGAAGTTGACTCCCTGAAACTTTCTAGCTGACATTAGACAGGCAGAGGAACTTGGGGCTGTTCAGCCTGGAGAAGAAAAGGTTGCATGGAGACCTCATAGCAACCTGCCAGTGTCTAAAGGTCTGCCGGGAAGCCAGAGAGGGACTCTTCGGCAGGAACTGTAGTGACAGGATAAGAGGCAATGGGTACAAACTGAAAGAGAGGAAATTGATGTTAAATATTAGGAAGGAATTCTTTACTGCGAGTGTGATGAGGCACAGGGACAGGTTGCCCAGAGAGGTTGTGGACACCCCAGTAGTGGCAGTGTTCACGACCAGGTTGGATGTGGCTCTGAGCAGCCTGGTCTACAGAAGATGTCCCTGCCCATGGCAAGGGGGTTGGGACTAGATGATCTTTAAGGTCTCTTCCAACCCTTAACATTCTGTAATTGCAAAAAGCTTGTGCTGTTTCAGTTTGTGTAATTGTTGTTTGCATAGACATTGCATGCACCTCATCATTGTGTATTTTAAAACACTCTTTTTCTTCCTTGCAGGTTTTGTTCTGCCACAAAAATTTGAATGATTTAAACTACAGATACTTACAATTTCTTCTTGAGGACAGTCAGTACCAATATGGAGGCGTAGGCACCTTAGAAGGGACTTCAGTCTTACCTCTGGGAGGTAGTTCTGTGCAGAAATAAAGAAACTAAGGCATCAAATACTTTTTTTTTTAAATTTGAGAGTTCTGTTTGCTTCTGTATGCCATAAACATGGCATACAGGAAAAACTTAATTCAACAGTATAAAGCATCAGAATGTCTCAACACAAGGCAATTAATTAATGTTAAATTTGATAACTCTGTACTTGTAACTAAGGCACCAGGTTAAAACTGGAGTGCTCTGTTAATTCAGTGCTGACTTGTAGACAAACCTATCCCAGGTTTGATCATAAAGAGAGTTCATCCTTGTCCGAGACAGTGTATAGGATTTGTTCTCTAGTAGCTGAATATTCTATACATGTGAAGTTGAGTATAAACTAACTTCTTTAGTCTTAAGAACTTGTTACAACAATATGCAGAACTTGAGAGGTGTTTTTTTTTGGAGTTCAGTAGTAGCAAATATACTAAGATCAGTTTAGTACCTT
Source organism: Haemorhous mexicanus (assembly GCF_027477595.1). Lineage (NCBI taxonomy): Eukaryota > Metazoa > Chordata > Aves > Passeriformes > Fringillidae > Haemorhous > Haemorhous mexicanus. Next base: position 45,039,732 of record NC_082342.1, read on the forward strand.
GAGTTCAAGGTCTCTATTTTTTGTGTGCCCTTTGAACTTGATAAACCCTTCTTTTCAGCCTCCTAGTGAGGTTTTACAAACTAAAATCTTTGTGTGTGTATAAGCTACATATTTATCAGTTGTCTAGGGTGAAATCTTGTCCTTAAATCACCTAACATATGTTCTGGATAAGAATAATGTTGTTTTAGTTGTCCCCCAGTTTAGTTTCTTTATTACAAAGGATTTTGATAAACCCGTTTGTGGTTTTTCTTCTTTTGATCTGACCTCCATGAGCCTGACAGATTGTTACTGGTCTCCCAGATATGCAGAACAAGTAAAGCATGTGATGCTTATATGATTCAATAGAAATTGCTTTTCAACATACTTTCTTCAATTGATAAAATGGAATGGGGAAGCTTTTGCACTGAAAGCAGTTGCTAAACTAAGGTACAAGAACTTGCCAAATGTTTATAGGCTGTTAAATCATGAGGTCAGTTCTATTCATATGCACATTTGAAGTTACACTTTAAAGTATTTTTTGCTTTTGTACAGGTAGGGGGTTGTTCCAAATTGCCTTTAATGCACACAACTACCTCCCAGAGGAAGACTTGTCCCATTTTTCCCAAACCAGTCCATTATGAACATAGTGGAAGATAGCCCTTTCTTGGCTAGCATCATGAGGCAGAGTGCTCCGTGTGATGAACTGAAGTACGACCTGTCCTGTGAACTCTACAGAATGTCAACGTTCTCTGCCTTCCCCATGAACACGCCGGTGTCAGAGCGCAGCCTTGCCCGGGCTGGGTTTTATTACACGGGTGTGCAAGATAAAGTTAAGTGCTTCAGTTGTGGCTTAACACTGGATAACTGGCAGCCAGGAGATAATGCTATGGAAAAACATAAGCAGCTGTATCCTAGCTGCACTTTTGTTCAAAGAATGCTTTCAGTTAACAGCATTGGACTGTCATCTCGTTCTGCCTTTTCACACTCAGTTGCAAACAGTCTCCCACCGTCTCTACATTCCATAGCACTTTCTCCAAGTCTAGAACAGGTTGGATATTTCAGTGGCTCATTCTCCAGTTTTCCTCAAGACCCAGTAACTACCAGGGCAGCTGAAGACCTTCCATTCTTGAGCCCTAAGCTTCACAATCATTCTATGAGGACCGAAGATGCTAGGCTACGCACCTTTCAGTCATGGCCACTGACGTTTCTCTCACCCACTGATCTGGCAAAGGCTGGACTTTATTACCTGGGAACAGCAGACAAAGTTGCTTGTTTTACCTGTGGTGGTCAGCTGTGTAATTGGGAACCAAAAGATAATGCTGTGTCAGAGCATCGGAGACACTATCCCAACTGCCCTTTTGTAGAAAACCTTATCCGAGACCAGCAGAGTTTCAATGTTTCAAATGTGAGCATGCAAACCCATGAAGCACGTGTTAAAACATTTGTAAATTGGCCAACCAGAATTCCAGTTCAGCCTGAACAGCTTGCAGATGCTGGCTTTTACTATGTAGGTAAGAAACCCAGACTTCTCCAGTTTTATTCATACTGCTATGTCAGCGTTTACTTTCAAGTAAGTTGTGTCAATATTTGCTAGATATTTTCCCTTGGTTTTTTTTTTTTTAAGGTCGCAATGATGATGTGAAGTGTTTTTGCTGTGATGGTGGGTTAAGGTGCTGGGAATCTGGAGATGATCCATGGATTGAGCATGCAAAGTGGTTTCCGAGGTAACTTGCAAAATCTTTATCACAATTTGTTCATACTCCTGAATGTTTTAATTTTGGCAGATATGTACTGCACTTAATAGTTTTGTTTAACTTTATTTGATGTACAGATTCACTCTCTTCTTTTGGATGTACGTATTGAATGTATGTGTAATAGCTCTGAAGTGTGTAGGTGGGTGTAATTAAAACATTTCTTCATTAACCATGGCATATAATGCTTTCCCCTTCATTATTAAAAACTGTCTGCCTCCCCAGATCACTAACAGAAAGTGAGGCTGCATTGTTAATGAGCACACTTTTCTCTGTAAGAGAAGCAGTCAGTAAGCTGATTGAGGGGAGCAAGGGCTGCTGAGAAATGAAGTAGAAGGAGTGTTTAATTCATTGGTTCTGGTTTTGTGCCCGTGCTGAATACTCTTGAACCAGTTTTTCTGCTTGCGTGGTTTCGTTTCCTACATGTGGAAGGGCTTGTGAAGAAGGTTTCAGTGGCTTCTTTTCCTACTGGAAAAAGGACAGAAATAACTTTTTAATGTCACCTATAATTAAATGGCAATTTCATACCTAATTGCTATCTGTGCCTGTGGAAATCACCACCTCCATTACAAAAATAGCTTCACTTAATTTCAGGAAAGCTAATAATAGTTCTTCTCATTGTAGATCTCCAGCTAGGCTTTCATAGGCAATTTATCAGCTACTGCTGGACTATATGATGTATGTAGGGCTAAATGTCACTGTTCTTTTTTACTGTGTTAAGCCTGACAGTAAATGTACATAAGAGATAAACCTGTGTTAGTGAAGTAGATCTGTCTTTGATAATAGTGTTATATGTTGTTAAATTCTTCCTTTTGAACGATTTGAGTAGGAGATAAGAATGGTGAGATGCAAGATAGAGACAGTTTTATCACTGCACTTTGTAGTGATTCTGGCACAGTATCGCTTCTCATGACATGCCATTTTGATCACAAGTGGCAGCAGAATGTAAAGCTGCTGCATTTATTTACATATGCCTACTGACAGCTGGATGTCATGGAAAAACTTTATCTAAGTGTCACTGGACACTAGGCTGCACCAAACTTCCAATTAAAAGTATTCTTTCTCTTCTGAAGGAAGAGAAATGTATTTAACTTACACTGGGTTTAAACTTGTTTGTTCTTCTATGGTTTTTCCTTTGGCAGGTAGAAAGTATGATTTGATTCACTTTTGTCAATGTTTCAGGTGTGAGTATCTGCTTCGTGTAAAAGGAAGAGAGTTTGTAGATCAAATTCAGGCCAGATTCCCCCATCTCCTTGAACAGGTAAACTTTTACTGTCCTGTAACTTTGGTTTTCCTTTGTTGAACAGTGCTATGTTCTTTCCTTGAGTTCATTCTTCTGCCTTATTTCTGTGTATGTTTCTCCTGGGTTTCTAACATCATTAGTGCTCTTCATGAGCACATAAAAGAAGCTAGTGCTGAACCATGGCTAGTCTTGGGCTAGTAGAGTTTAACCTCTACAGATTACTTACGGAGAGTCCTGTGAGACAGTGAGCTCCTTTGTGTTAGCAGAAGGAAATTATACAGAATTTTATATACTTATATAAGTATATAAAATTGTACTGAATAGTGCAGATCTGTAATTATTGTTTCAGAAATCAGGCATGGACAGCATGAATTGTTTCTATTCGTAATTCTAATGGCAAGAGTAACCAGACTCTTCTTCATGGAAGTGGTCAGCACTAGCTTTGTGTTGATTATACAGTTGCACAGAATTTGCAGACTTGTGTAACTGCAAGTGAAATGTTTAGTGGATGGGAAGCTTAGCAAGATTGGTGATGAACAGTATCTTAGAAAGGTACATAGAGGGAAGAGCAGTACTTCAATACTAACATAGTTCTCTTGTTTTCTACAGCTCTTGTCAACCTCTGATCCGCCTGTAGATGAAAACCTTGATCCTCCAAGTATGTATATTAAAGCATGTTGTTAAACTCCCTCAGCATTTTGCAAACTTAATGATTGCTAAGTGAGTTAGCTTTGGATGGCCAATTCTTAGATTTGTTTCCTAAAAGTTTAATAATTTTGATGTTGTGTTGACAAGCTCCAAGGAAACACCCATAAGCAATCTTGTTTTTCATTTTCCTTATTTTCA